>NC_133505.1:53805000-54430000 GCF_049354715.1 Callithrix jacchus | reverse complement strand
GTTTGGTTTGATCTTAACAATACCTTTCATTTGTAAAACACACAGCAGCCTAGAAAGAATATTTGAATAAATATGTAATTTAATTGTCCTACCAACTCTGTTTACATGACACAACTTTCCAGAGGAGGAGAAGAGTTTCAAGGAGAAACTCCATGTCTTGCCCAAGGTTTCTGGTTCAAAAAAGAAGCAGGGTCTTGTGCATAGGGATTTACTTCCAAGCTTCTACTATACACTTCCCTCTCAAGAACAAAGATGCATATATGGTTAGAGACCCGAATGGAGAGAGTGCATGGATGTAAAATGAATTCCGTCATAGATACTCAGAAACACCCAGGAGTTCAGCCGTCAATGTTTTGATAGTGAAGTTCCTAAAATCACTAGCTCGAGGGTCGTATTTTCACTATTGCCTCCCATTCTAAAGGGCAGGTATGACTTTTTCTGCAACTCTGTCCACTGGCGAGTTTTGGCATCTTTAATGGGATGCCTACCTTGCCCCAGCTAATTTCTGATAAATTTTAATATCCCCTTTTTACAAAACAGAACCATTGCAGAGATTTTCGTCAAAAGCAAGGTAAGCCTTTCTCATTTGACCATTCAAATTAAACCACAGTACTTGACTTACATGCTTTTTATCGTCATGAGTGCGATGTTGTAAAGGTAGCATTGGAGATATAGATCAAACAATCATATCAGGCACAGAAAAGTGGTGAATCTAGAAAACTACTTCCATTGATCTACATTTCAATTTGGGGATTTTTCTTAATGTTTTTGCCATGATTTCAAAGCAATCCTGACTTTTCTTAGCCAAAATGATATTACCTTCTTTACAGAGGTAATATCTGGAATTCAGATATTTACGGAGCTGTACACCTTCCACAGGATGCTGAAGCTAATGGCAGGAGAAGCTGGAAAACGATGTCTCAGGTCTTAATGATGACAATCAGGAGAGGGGACAATGTTCTCCTAAAACACCACCTGGAAAGAGTCAGTGGGGTGGGGAGAGTGAGTACTCAATGCCAGAGTCAATCCTGTTGTGTGTCTCTTCCTCCTCCCAACATTTTGACAAGAGTGAAACAAGATTCAAATGAATGTCAAATGCAGCCTAGAAGGGCAGACTGAGTCCACACATGAGCACTTCCAGGCTGCAGAGCAGTTCTACCCATGCAGGCAGGAGAGTCACACTGCTGCCTGAGAGGGTGAGAGCCTCGGACCCTCGGTACTGACCTTCCGTAGTCAGAACCCAGGCCTCATAGACTGAGTCTGGCCTTTAACTTTCTCCCCAGGTCATTCCCCCTCTGCCAGTGGCTGCAGCTGCATGGAGCCTGCCAGAGGTCAGAGTCTGGCAGGAACCCCATTTGTCTTGACCTGGAAAGATCTGCTCTCCTGCGTTCACACTCTTAGCTGGGCGGGCACCACAGTGTGCAAAGGAGGAACTTGAGAAGTCAGCAGCAGCCTTTGTTCTCAAAATGCTTATGGTGTGATTTCACACTCTTTCTAATTTTAATCTAAACTTAACCTTTGAAGGCAATTTAATAGAACTCTGCCAAAACAAGGATAATAGTTAAGAGTGGCATGAATCTCCTCAGGACTTTTAATGAAGTAGCCACAGGGATTCAAGCTTTGGAGAGGTGGCTTGATCAGATGATTCCTAAAGCCCCTTGTGATGGTTAATTCATGTCAACTTGACTGGGTCATGGGAGGCCCAGATAGTTGATCAAACATTATCCTGAGTGTATCTGTGAGTTTAACATTTGAATCAGTGGACTGAGAAAAATAAATTGCCCTCCCTACTGTGGCTGAGACTTAATCAATTGAAAACCTGACTTGGCAGGGTCACAGGGGCAGAACCACCACCCCAGCAGGCTAAGAAGGTGGGACACCAAACTAAAAAGGACTATTCTCAGACCTTAAGATCTCATAAAATTTGCTTTGCTAGGTTTTGGACTTGCTTGGGACCCATAACCCTCTCTCCTTTCCAGTTTCTCCTTTATGAAACGTCTGTCCTATACCTGTCCCAACGTTACATTTTGGAAGCACATAATTTGTCTGATTTCACAGGTTCACAGCTGGGAAGGAATTTTGCCCCTAGATGAGTCACACCTCAGGTGTCACCCCTGCCTGATGTAGATGATATACAGATGGGACTTTGGACTTCAGACTTTAAAATAGACACTGGAATGAGTTAAGACTTTTAGGGCTGTTGAGGTGGAGTAAATGCATATTACGTGTGAGAAAGACATGAATTTTGGGAGGCCAGGGACAGAAGGTTTTTGACTAAATTGTGTTCACCAATTTATATGTTGAAGTCCTAATCCTCAGTGTCACTGTATTTGGAGAGAGTGCTTTTAGGAATAATTAAGGTTAAATGAAGTCATAAGGGTATAGCCCTAATCCAATAGGATTGGGGGATTTATAAGAAGAGAAAGAGAGATATTTCTCTCCCCCCGCCCCCACCCCTCCCCGCCATCTACCAAGTGAGGACAGAGCCAGAAAGCAGCCATCTGCACACTGGGAAGAAAGCCCCCACAGCAATCAAATTAGCCGGCATCTTGATCTTGGATTTCCCAGCCTCCAGAACTGTGAAAAAGAAATTTTGTTGTTGTTTAAGCCACCCAATCTATAGGATTTTGTTATAGCAGCCTGAACAGGCTAAGACTTCAGTTTACTTAAAACAACAACAACACAAAAATGTATCTTATAGTTCCCTCACAGGTCAACCCTGTCAGCTAACAAATCAATAAATATTTTCTGGATTTCATCTGTCTATAAGGCACTGTAGAGAATATAGATGTGTGTACAACACGTTTCTTTCTCCAGTGGAGGCCACAGTTGAGCAGAAGAGATAAAGCTTGGTTGTGCACACCAACAGGAATCTAACTTTAAAGGGCAGCAGAGGATAAGTGCTGAATGTTGAGTTCAGAAGGAGGGGCCAAAGCTTCTGGCAGGACAATTATCAGGAAAGGGTTTGTGGAGTGAGAAGTCATGTTAGTAAGTGTCTCTAGGAAGCAAACATTTTGTAGAACTTCCCACATACCAACTAACTTAATGGGGTCAAATGCTTGGGTGAAGTCCACAGTACCACTCACGTTGCTATTCTCAGCATCTTCCAGTGGCTGCCAATGAAAGAGTATCAGGTCTCCAGTTTCATGGGCAACACAAGAGCTATACTGACTTTCAAGTGAGACACGCTGCCACTGATACATATGAGTAGTTCATGGAAAATGATTCAGGTTAATGCTGTCCTGGAACTCTGTACAAACAATATGACACCATGGTCTTCTGTCCCTGGACAATTAAAAACCTCCTTTTGTTGGGCAAGGTCATGACTAACTCTTTATCATTGAAGCAATTAAGTGGCTCTACAAGCGATCCAGCTACTAGCTGCTGTACTTGTGGAATGCAGTGGGGATTGTATTCTTACCAGGTTCTCCACCCGATGAATGAGCACAGAGGAAATCTCAGCTCTGAAAACCACAAAGGACTTCATAACTTCATTGAGTCCAGTTATTTTCAAGTGTTTCCTGGTGGCAAGGAATTCTTTATGTCAGCTAAATCATGTGTGGAGCCTCATTATAGAAAAAATGATTAAAGAAGGCTTTCTCCGGCCTGGCCTGGCTGCGTCCTTCTCAATCCCAAAGTAGCCCTTAAGGCACCTTCACAAAATGCTGGAGCAGACAATCCTACCCGTTCCATTTGCAAACATCACTGCCCTCTTAGGCTACCAAGTCCTTTCATCAGAATGAATGCCTGGCAAGATTTTTACCTGCCCGAGGTCACACAGCTTAATCATAGGCCTAGCTAGGAATAGAACCTGGGTTTCCTGACTCCTGACCTAGTGCACCTCATCCTCTGGGTAGCCTTATTCAATTGTACCAAGGATTTTGACCACCCTGCATCCCTGTTACACCAAAGAATCCAGCAATACTGGGGAAGTCAATGATGGTGTGTCAGGATCTCAGGGTATGAGCAGGGTTAAAGGCACTATGTTAGTCTATTCTCATGCTGCTAATAAAGACATACTCAAGACTGGGTAATTTATAAAGGAAAGAGGTTTAATGGACTTACCGTTCTACATGGCTGGGGAAGGCCTCATAATCATGGTGGGAGGCAAATGAGGAACAAAGTCATGTCTTACGTGGTGGCAGGCAAGACAGAGCTTGTATATAAAACAGCAGCTCTACTGAGACTTATTCACTAGCACAGGAAAGACCCACCCCCATGATTCAATTACCTTTCACTGGATCCCTCCCATGACATGGGAGTTATGAGAGCTACAGTTCAAGATGAGATTTGAGTGAGAACACAGCCAAATCGTATCAGGCACCAACAAGAGATAATTGAGAAATATACATGGGAGTACAAGTACAAGGGCTCTTTACTTAGATATGACCCTTTACGCAAAGAAAGTCACTGGAAGGAGGATGACCTTTGGAAAAGGGATGCAGCCAATCCAGAGTGGCCTGGTAGTGATGGGGTCAGGGCAATAAATACCCTGACTTCATGTACATTAGGACTTCTGATGCTAATGCAGCCAAAAGGCAAGGAGCCCCTTAATGCTGTTCCCATTGTCAGCCTCCAGAGACCAAGCAGAGTGGCGAGGCTAGAGAGCAGGTCTGGTGGGACACACAGGCATTTCCAACACAGCTGCTAAGAAAGAAGTCACTTCACTGTTGCACTGTATAGAGCTTATTGAAACACAGTGTTTTGGATGTGAGCCTGCTTTATAAAGAAAGGTACCTGTGAGAGGAAATTAACAAGGAAGTCAAATATGCTTATTCCCTGCTCTGCTGTACTAAATTGACACAGCAACTTTTAGATTCTCCCCTGAAAATTATAATATGTGAGATTAAACCCTGAAGGTAGAGTGAATTTGCTTCATGATTTGCTCCCTGTTATCTCTCTGGGCTCATTTCTTACCATTCCTTACCTCACTGCCCAAGTGACAACTGTACTGAACAACAGCCCAGGGCTCCCAGAGGGGCCAAGCTTTCTCTTCTCTCCCACAGGCTTCCCCTTCTATGTGGAGGTTTCTTATCCCCCTTTGCCAGGGCATAGCTTCTGGAGGCCCTTTCAGCCCCTCCCTCCAGCCTGACCAAGCTAATTTCGGTGTCTCTTGGATGTTCCCGTCTCCCACACACAGCTTTGTCAATGCTCAGATCCCACAGCCTTATAAAAGTATAAGAGTGTGCCATATGTTCTGTGTCTTCCCTGTGAGGCAGCAATGAGGTAAAGGATGGCAGTTACCAACCTTGTTTCCCTGGTATTAAGACAGTGCCAGGCATAGAGCTGCTCCATGAATGTCTTTGGAGGGAAAGAAAGATTTCTGGAGCCCCAGTCATCTCATATTTGAAAAGAAAGAAAGCATCGTGGAGACCTCAATGAATTCTTCATGAGTGATTTTGAATGGATGGCTGTAAACAAAGCTATGCAGAGAATGACTGATTTTTTTTCCTTTAAAGTCCATCCTGAGAACTCCATTTTGTGGCTAACTAGCCCCAGTGAAGTGAAGAAGATCATGAAGCCCTCGCCCTACAGTGAGCCAGGGGAGAGCATCCTCATGACCTCTCACTTGCAAATGTCTATATGTGGTTTCACAGTTATGAAATGCATGTACTATGTTACCTAGGACCTCAAAACAAAACTCTGAGGGTGGAGCACTTAGTACAAATGTCATCTCATTTTACTGGTAGAGAAAAGCTGAAGCTCCCGAAGTCAAATGCCTTGTCCCAAAGCCACACAGCCAGGTTGAAGTCAATGTCAGGCTGGGCTCTGGAGCTCTTGCCAAGTATTCTTTCCACTCCAGCATGGTGATTACAGGGGTAGCACAGGTGACAGCACTGGCATTGTGGACCTGAAGACAGGAGAATCCCAAGCCAGTGGGCCCAGAAGGTACTCAAGAATTAACTCTTCATAACCCTCTCATCTTGAGCATAAGGCACCAATGCACTGATGGCTCCTCTGATGTTTTATTTGTCTTTAAGTCCCAAGTACTTTTTTAAATCTCTAGGGGAAAACCAATTCAATTTTTGTACTGGTTTTCTCTTTCTTTTACTATGTCCCACTAAGTGCTTTCCCACACTCTCTTTGACTCTTTTCTTGAAGGACCCAGGTTTTATTCATCTCTCTGATGATGTTTTCATTCAAAAAATAGTTTTTCTGAGGCCCTACTATGTGCTAGACATTGCTGTAAGTGCTGAGACCACAGCAGTGAGCAAAAGAGATATGGTTCCTGCCTTCAGGAGGCTTGTGTTCTAGAAGATGAGACAGACAAGATATAAAGAAATAAGTCAAGTAATTCCAGGTGATAAAAAGTGGCACATATACACCATGGAATATTATGCAGCCATCAAAAAAGATGAGTTCGTGTCCTTTGTAGGGACATGGATGAACCTGGAAACCATCATTCTCAGCAAACTGACACAAGAACAGAAAATCAAACACCACATGTTCTCACTCATAGGCGGGTGTTGAACAATAAGAACACATGGACACAGGGAGGGGAACACTACACACTGGGTTCTGTTGGGGGGAAATAGGGGAGGGGCAGCGGGGGGTGAGGAGTTGGGGAGAGATAGCATGGGGAGAAATGTCAGATACAGGTGAAGGGGAGGAAGGGGAAGGCAGCAAATCACACTGCCACGTGTGTACCTATGCAACAATCTTGCATATTCTTCACATGTACCCCGAAACCTAAAATGCAATTAAAAAATAAATAAAAATAAAAAAACATAACTGGAGGGCTAATTTAAGTGAGAGAAGGGTATAAAATACTTATCTGAAAAAGGCATTATATTTTAGGCCCTAAGGCAGGTTCTTAGCCCTTATCAGGTGAGGGAATATTTGGGGAGTGAATGCATGTATGCATACATTTAAATGAATGAATGAATGAAGTATTGTCTATATTCTCTCTTTACATAGACATTACCCCAACCTACCTTGTCCTACCTGTTGCCTACATGCCAATGGGTCCATACCTAACTCCTCTGTGTGTCTCCTCAGAGATCCCATGTGTCTGTAACTCCTAAGGCAATGCTACGCAGGAGCAGGGTAGCCAGAGCTGTGCTCTAAGGAATGCCACATTCACTCTTCCAGCCGATTGTTACAGAATTATTCTCAATGGTGTGTGGTGTGCCAAGAACTCTTCTTCCTGTCCTGATAGCTGTATATTGACATCACTTACCCAACCCCAACCCCCACGAGGCAGTACAGGGAGACTACTCATTTGATGACACTTTGGTGGCTCTCTGCATGACCGCACACACTCTGTCCCAGAATATATGCATATTTTTGGCTTCTTAGTAAGAATGCTAACAAAGCCATACCTGACGTTCCTTTCACCCTCCCTTCCTGTGCTGCTGCATGAACTTTAGACCCGGTGAGGTCAGGCTTTGAAAAAGTCCCTGGGTAGAGGTCTGAGGGTTTAACAGATTTGTTGAGCATTATGGGTTCTCACTGAATGAATGTTACAAGAAAGCTCAACTCCTTTATTTTATTGGCATTTCATTTTCCTCCACTTCCCAGACCTTGCAGGCTCTTCCCTGTGCAGCGCATAAACGTAGGTAACCAGCCTCAGTAATTCACCTTATGCTTGAATCATTTCTCACCTTTTACCAAAGCTTACTACATTTCTGGATTTATTATTATTCTTTTCAGCTCTTACAAACTCTAAATGCGTGTCATTTAGACTGATTCCCAGACAAGAGATAAAAGTGTCAGTCAGTACTAAAAGCGAATCACTGACTTCTTAAATGTCCCTTATTAAAACCACTCATCTATGCAGCCATGCAATCTGAGACAAACAGAGCTGACCCAAGTCTTTATCTCCATGTGTAAAATGTCTCATGAGTTGCAGAGTTTATACATATACAGTCACATACTGCATAACAACATTTCAGCCAATGACAGACCACATAGAAGATGGTGGTCCCATAAAATTCTAATACTGTATTTTTATTATGCTTTTTCTATATTTAGATACACAAACACTTACCATTGTGTTACAGTTGCCTACAGTGTTCAACATAGCAACATGCTGCACAGGTCTATAGCCTAAAAGCAATAGATTACACTGTATAACCTAGGTGTGTAGTAGGCTGGAACTATATAGGTTTATATAAGTACACTGTAGGATGTTCGCTCAATGACAAATTCACCTGATGATGCATTTCTCAGAATGCATCCCTATCATTAAGCAATTCGTAACTGTCTCATCCCCTGAAAGGACTGGAAACGCCTTAGAGATGACTTAGCTCAATTCATGAGGAAACTGAGTTCCAAGCAGGAGCAGCAAGGACTTGCCTCCAGTTACCCAAACTGATAAGATGTAGTCAGGACAAGAATCAGAGCTCCTGCATGGTTAGGTGTTCAGGGTTTGTTCACCGTTCCAAACTACGGGTTCCATGGCTACCTCTTCTTACACAGAAACCTTCCCCTAAAGCTTTACTCACCTTGGCTTTACTATATTCGAATGTTCCAAAATCTAAACCTCAGCATCATCCTTGACTGTCCCCTGTATTTATTTATTTATTTATTTTTGAGAGGGAGTCTCTCTCTGTTGCCTAGGCTATAGTGCAGTGGTGCGATCTCAGCTCACTGCAATCTCTGCCTCCCAGGTTCAAGTGATTCTCCCGCCTCAGCCTCCCAAGTAGCTGGGATTACAGGTGCCTGCCATTATGTCCAACTAATTTTTATATTTTTGTAGAGACAGGGTTTCGCCATGTTGGCCAGGCTGGTCTCGAACTCCTGACCTCAGGTGATCCACCCTCCTCCACCTCCCAAACTGCTGGGATTACAGGCGTGAGCCATCTGCCCGGCCTATCCCCTGTGTTTCATCAGACATAGTCTTCCTCCAGAGTTTTTCCCTTGGTAGATGCAACCAAAGCTAAACAATAATATGAAAGTGTAGGGTTTTCCTCCCAACTAGGCCTGGCCCGGACAGAGGTGGTAACTAAGGGAATCTACGCTGTATCTCATTGAATAAAAAAGGAGTGTAATACCCATTATGGTCTTTGATAAATGCATAATCAGATTTGCCCACTGCTTAAACTCCCTGGTTTTAAATCACAAGCCTTGAGAAACTACATTACTTTTTCAGGTATATTTAGAAGCTAATCATTTAATTTTCTTGGAACTTATATATCACTTACTTCTGGCTCCTTAATTAGTTTGTAAAAAGTTCAGCATATTTCAAAATTTCAGAAATTATATAAGAAGATACTACTCATCTAGTAAGTAAACATGCATAAAATGAAATAGCAATAAGACAGAATATGAGGCCAGGTGTGGTGGCTCACATCTGTAATTCCAACACTTTGGGAGGATGAGGTGGGCGGATCATTTGAGCTCAGGAGTTCAAGACCAGCCTGGGAAACATGGAAAAGCCACATCTCTACAAGAAATACAAAAATTAACCAGTGCAGGTGGTGCATACTTGTAGTCCTAACTACTCAGGAGGCTGAGGTGGAAGATTGCTGGAGCCCTGCAGGTTGAGGCTACAGCGAGCCAAGATTGCACCACTGCCCTCCAACCTGGGCAACAGAGAGAGACCTTGTCTCAAAACAAAACAAAACAGAACATGAAAATAAGCACTAAATGGACCTGTGATAAGGGTCAAGGCATACTGCATCTAATGACTTTTGAGCGTCTTAGAAGACATGGGGGGAAAAAGAAAAACACAATGAGTTAATTAGTTATAAAATTCTCTTTTTGAGAGTGGAGGCAGGCAATTTCATGGAGAAAATAAAATTCCCTGTCATCGATTTACTTTGAAAAATATTTTTTCTATTTATAAAAGTAATTAGATAACTTATGACAGTATTTTGGTTTCTTTCTAGTTTTTTTTTAATTATTGGAATCACGCAACCTATACATTTTGCAGAATGCTCCATTCACATTTTACCACTAGCATTTTCCCTTAATATTAAGTATGCTTTTCTTTGTGATGATGGATTCTAAAGCCATCTCTTTCTTTTTTCAATTTTTATTTTTGTTTTGGGGGTACACATGCTGGTTTGTTACATGGGTAAATTCCCTGTTGTTGAGCTTTGGTATATAAATGATCACCATCACCCAGGTAGTGAGCATAGTACCCGGTAGGTAGTTTTCCAGGGCTCACCCCACTCCCACTCTGCCCCCTCGAGTACTCCCTAGTGTCTACTGTTTCCATCTTTATGACCACGTGTATTCAATGTTCAATTCACACATATAAGTAAGAACATGCAGTAATTGGTTTTCTGTTCCTGCATTTATTTGCTAACCAAAACAGCCTGGTACTGGTACAAAAACAGACACACAGACCAATTGAACAGGAAAAGAACCCAGAAGTAAAGCCTCACACCTAAAGCCATTGATCTTCAACAATGTTGACAATAACAAGAAATGAAGAAAGGACTCCCCATTCAATAAAGGGGGCTGGGATAACTGGCTGACCATATGCAGAAGATTGAAATTCAACCCCTACATTTCACCACATACAAAAATTAACTCAGGATGGATTAAAGACTGAGCTGTTAGACCTAAAACTACAAAATTCCTAGAAGAAAACTTAGGAAATACCATTCCAGACATCATCCTTGGCAAAAAAAAAAAGTGACTAAGTCCCCAAAAACAATTGCAACAGAAACAAATATTGGAAAGTGGAACCTGGTTAAACTAAAAAATCTTCTGCACAGCAAAAGAAACTATCAACAGAGAGAGTAAACAGGCAACCTACAGAATGGGAGAAAATGTTTGCATACTTTGATGCATCTCACAAAGGTCTAATACCTAAAATCTATAGGGCCATTGTCATGTGGTGTTTCGGTTAGGAATATAATAAACAATGTGTGTGTGGATCACTTAGGAATATAATGAACAATGTCACCAACATTTTTAAAACAGGAAATGCGGTCAAAATTTTGGGTGATTGTCTCATCTAGTGACTGTAAAAACTGAGGCCAGGGCATTAAAATGTGATTCAGGGAGAATGATTTTTCACAGGTAGGAATATCTAATCTTGTCAGCCCACTGTGATTCAAGACAAGGCAGAAGACTGGAAGAGTGGGTGGAGCCCACATAGCCTTAGTGGACTTTCCCTAAATGTCACTTCCCAGAGACGGGCTCTTAATTCAAAGCTGGTTTAAGGTTTTGAGTTACCAGGGAATTTATTCAGCTAGTTCAGTCTTTAAGATATTGAACTATGCCTTAGTGAATGAAGAAAGAATGTGACTTGCTTAGAGGGTCTCTCATCTATTCAAGGAGTTACATCAGACTGGAAAAAGGGGAGGAAATTCCCCTTCCCCTGACTCTGAAAATTGGTCTTCAGTCAGCACATATAATATATGTGTCCTGTGTCCTCTTGGCACTGTGAGATATGAAGGGAAGATGCTTATTCTAACACTAAGAATAAGGAAAACAAAGCTTGCAGGAAGTAAATGACTTGTCCAAGGTTGTATCCCAGTGAATGATGGAACCAGGGTTCCACTTTGGTTGTTTAACCTGGTATGTGACTGTTTGTATCCCACCGTGTTGTGCATTTTTTTAAAACACTAGCTGCTGGGCTCCTTTGGAAAGCTGATCCACAACCCTCTCATAATTATTTTCTTTTTTTCTTTCTTTCTTTCTTTTTTTTTTGTTTTTGAGTTGTAGTTTCACTCTTGTTGCCCAGGCTGGAGTGCAGTGGTGCGATCTCAGCTCACTGCAACCTCCGTCTCCCAGGTTCAAGCTATTCTTCTACCTCAGCCACCCAAGTAGCTGGGTTTACAGGCATATGCCACCACACCCAGCTAATTGTTGTATTTTTAGTAGAGACAGGGTTTCACTATGTTGGTCAGCTGGACTAGACCTCATGACCTTAGGTGATCCACTCGCCTTGTCCTTCTAGAGTGCTAGCATTACAGGCATGAGCCACCACGCCCAGCTTCATAATTATTTTCAATCCTGACTTCTAGTACAGATGTTCTCCAACTGTGGATCTTACACCAGAAGCCTCAGCATCACTTGAAAAAGTATTAGAAATGCAAATTCTTGGTCCCCACCCTAGACCTACTGTGTTTTAACAAGGCTTTGAAATGGTTCTGATGCATGCTAATACTGGAGAACCACTGTTCCAGTTCTCAATAAATATTCTTGAATACTTCCTAGAATCCTCAGACTATCATTGAAATATTTAAAATATTTAAGAATTCCTACATATATTTTTATTGGAAAGTTTACAATACCTGCTCAGGAATCACTCATTGTTAGCCATCTCTAGTCAGAGAGAAAAGCATTTTATCATACAAGGATGAGGAAGCCCAACACTGTGTTCTTGGATGTGGAAAGCACTGAGGGGAAACAAGGCACCATGTGCAGAGGCAATACAATGGGCGATCAGACTAGGTCCAAGATCATAATGTAGTACTGTTTATTCAGCACCTATTTTGCACCACAAACTATCCCTAAATACTTTATATGAACAATCTCAAGTTTAATTCTTGCCATAGCTTTTAAATACCACATCATATTTCTACTTTACTGATGAGAAAACTGAAGCCAGGAAACTTTCCCAAGATTACAAGCCTAGTAAGTGGCAAAGCCTAGTCAGACCCAAAGCCCAGGAGCATCCCTGCTGTTGTCTTGTGTCTTCTTGCTCTGTTGCTTCCAGAAAGGAGCCCCACCTCTGCAGCAAGTCACAGGGAAAGACGCTGAAGGGGACCCACTGGGCATCCCTTGCACCTAGAAAATCACCCCGTGCATTGTTGATGTTTAATATTTGTCAAGTGAATGAATGAAATGAACTATACACAACGTAATTCTAATAGAAGTGGTCTGAAGAGGCTTTCCAGGGAAGATGGGATCTGAGTAAGTGTTTGAAAGCAGAGACAGATACTGCTGTCCACAAGAGAGAAATGACATTAACAGAAGTGCAGACACAGACAACCCAAGCCTAGTCAGAGGTGACAGGCAAGCCATTTGCCCAGAGTGGAGAGGAGGCCAGAGAAGGGGCCTTGAAAGGGGGGCAATGATCACCCTGGAAAAAGAAAGTAGGGGTTCCAGAGAGGCAGTTCAAGAGTTTGTATTTTATCCAATGATCAGTGCAAGATCATTGGAGGGTTCTGAGTATAGGTTCAAAAGGACCAAAGAAATAATTTAGAACATTTCCTCATATCTATTTATTGTTTTTCATTTACAAACGACAGAGGAAAGTTGGATAGGCTGCAGATCTGGGGCGGGGGGGTTGTTGAAACAGCAACCAGAAAATCATCTTTCAGAAAAAGTCACATACATTTTGATTCATTACAGTTTGAATGTAGCAAGAATAATGACAATATGCTTGTCATTAAAGCTTTCACTGGGATTTGATAAAAAGAGGTGTATGGTCACTCTAAAGAGCCTCAAGTGGTGACAGCCGAGAAAAGATGCAAAATCCAAAAGGCCACAAAGTCAAAAATGAAGAATGAAAAAGTTACTATAATCCTTGCTATTCGAAGGTGGAATAAAAATGATCACCTGATCTGTTTATTTAAAATAAATATTTATTATAAATCATCTATATCATTTAAACACAACTCTCTTGCAAAAGACAAAGCCCCAAAATGAAATAATTTCCTCTTTTGACATGTGGACAGATCTGTATGAACTACATTGCTCATTCAGTAATGAAAAGCCAAACAAACATGGAAGACAATATGCACACTGGATGTATCCAGCCCTAAAAAGAATCAACAACATTCCTTTGTTACTGTTAGTGTTAATTTCTCTACAAGGTGCCTTTTGTCTGTTCTAGTTAATGTTAGGAAGCCTTATAGGTCTATGCCATTACAGTGTCCCTCACCCATGTGAACATTTAGACAGAGTCTGGAGTGATTATTAATACTGAGAATCACTCCATTTGATCCAGTGAAGGATAAAATTGTAGTACGATGAACCAAAAATACTAAGAAGGGGTTATTTGACATTTTTAGCTGCTTTAAATTGAATAAACTCTGTCTGTGCATAGGCATTGTATGAATGGGTTTGCCATTAAAATTAACGGAAAAACTGCAATTACTTTTGCACCAACCTATATTAAGTGTAAGCCTCTATATTTAACCACGCCCTCACATTCTTTTTCAAAAGTAGAAATGTGCATACACAGAGACCAACTCATCCCACTTTGCCAGGGATCTTTCCAGTTTAGGACCCTTCCTAAACCCTGAAAGTCCTGGAATTTCCCCAGTCCTAGGCAAGCTAGGATGGTTCCTTACCCTATGCATTTAACAAAAAAATAAACAAGCAGACAAAAAAAAATCTATCAAGGAAATAATAAAAATGAAAGAGCATTTTTCCAATGTCTCACCCAGTAGTAAATACTGCTTCCCAAGACATGAAAAACATATTGTCAGGTCTCCTATTCATCATTTATTCCATTCTGCCCTATATATAATATAATTATTATATTAACCTTCATCTCTCCATAGGTGACTGGACGCTATAGTCACTTCCACCAGTCAGAGCCCTTCTATGCACATGGTCTCATTGGACCCTTGCTGTCACTCTAAGTGACAGGCAGAGAAGGTGTCAAAAGCCCAGAGATGAGCAACCCTCACTTCTTAGGGGAGCATCAGGATAGGAACCCAGGATTTCTGACTCCCAGCCTGGTGGGTTTTTTCCACCACTGATCATTTATGTTCTTTGTGACATTCAGACCCTGATCCTTTACCTATATAACATAGAGAAATAGGCTACTTACAATTTACAACATAAATTAGCCCAAAAACTTTTAAGCACTTTTTAATTATATCATATACCTTTCAAGTGAGGGTGAAAGATGGTACTGAACCCCTATTTCATAGTAAGAGAAATGAAGGCTCCAGCTAATTTGGTTCAGGTTGTACAACGGTTGCAACTTGGAGATCGACAGGTAACATCTTGTCTTATTCTTTGTAATCTGATAGATTTAAAGCACTTTTCAAGACTTTTTTAAGATTAGCAACATAACTATATACATATATATTTAAAAGAAATGTCTATATTAATAGAGACCAAGAAAGAAGCAAGCATTTGCCTGCCCAAGCGAGAATCTGAGGCCATCACTGGTTCCTGGCACAGTGGGGGTGTGTGTTGGACAGCCCCTGTTGACCTCACCACATGCATTTTAACTTTGACAGAAATACTTTTGTTTCGGTTCCATATTGAATGACAGGAGTTATGTGGGCATCACTTTAGGAGCTCATTACTCTTTGGCACCTAGGTTACTTTCTATTTCATTAAAAGTCTTTCTTTCATCCTTATTTGCCATTCTCCTGTATCTGCTACATGGCAGACCAGTGGGCTTGAATTTGCTAGAACCTTCAGTCCCCAGGTCAGCCTGACCGCCGAGTGTGCCTCACCAAAGCTACATCCTGCTCACTCTCCAGTTCTAAATCAGAGCCTTTGGAGGCACAAGTAAAGGGCCCCAAGGGAACATCAGAGGGGTTTTCCCCTTCATATTTTCTTCTTTATCACCTTCCTTTTGGTACACTTTATTTCCTTTAAAATTAAAAATACAAGATGACTGTGACAACTGAAGCCTTAAGAAATACATAGGTCTACAATCTTTTATCTGTAATCCTGAAATTTAAAGAGCTCTGAAAACTCTAAATTCTTTTGTAAGTTTGTGGAAATTCACTTGGAGGCAAACTGCCTTGAACTTTAGAGATGATTTGGTCTCTTTTTGCCCCACTTGCTGCTGCAGAGATGTTATTATAATAGACTTGATTACAGCAGCTTGGTGTCCCAGAACCTGCAGGGGGTGGGGATGGGGTTACACATGCATCCACACATGTTACCTTTCTACATTCCAAAATACCTTGAATTTTGAAACATATTTGTTCACAAGTGTTTCAAATATTTCTTTACTTGAAACCACATAAAGAAAATATGAAGACTCTCCTTTCACACACCCCTTGAAGGCATCCTCCTGAAGAAACTAACGTTATCAGTACCAGGTCCCACCCTCAACTCCTTATGGTGTATATATATAACCCTGATGTCTAGAATGGTATTTCCTGTCTCTAGATAGATAGATAGATATCCCAGTATATATCTATATCAATATATATATAGAAAGAGAGAGAGAGAGAGAGAGAGAGAGAGAGAGAGATAGGTAATACCATTTTAGGAAAGATAGGAAATATACCATTCTAGAGAGATAGGAAATACCTCTCTGTGGCTAATTTTTGTATTTTTAGTAGAGACGGGGTTTCATTGTGTTGAGAGAGAGAGAGAAATTATTATTACCATAATAATTGCATGTACCATATATGTGTGTGTGTATATATATATGTATATATGTGTGTGTGTGTGTGTGTGTGTGTATATATATATATATATATATATATATATATATAGAGAGAGAGAGAGAGAGAGAGAGAGAGAGAGAGAGAGGGGCAGGAAATACCACTCTAGACATCAGCCTTGGCAAAAAAAAGAAAAAAAGGGAGATGTATATATATCCCCTCTCTCACACACACACAATCATGAACACATACAGGGTTTGGTTTTTAAATGCAAAAACGGATCACACTGTTCATATTATTTTGTCACTTGCCTTTTTCTCCTACTGCAATGCTCCCTCTAGAATAATATATAAGAATTGAACTTATGCATTATTATTATTTTTTTTTTTTTGAGATGGAGTTTTGTTGTGAACTGAAGGCAAGCCTGGGAATCTCGTCCAGCGAGAGGGTCCCAAACCTGGAAGAGGGCGTGTGCAGAAAGAAAGGAGACAGAGAGAGGAGGGGTCTGGAGGACTGGATGGGCTATGCTCATACAGCGATTTTATTTGTGCAGTCGGTTTCCTTATATACTTTTTTCTTTAACATCATTACCTCAATGCAGATCATTACTCAAACAATAAAAGGAACAGAAAATTCCTTGGGGAATGATTCTGAGGAACTGTCAAAGGGAACAAATACTAATTTAAAAGATCAAGGGGGAAATAGGTGATGCTGATTATCGATATTGTCAGAACAATCAGTAACTTGGATAACAATCTTTGATTAACTAGAAGTCACAAGCTCAGCAGTAAACCGTGCATCTGCGAGAGACAAGGACAGCAGGGGAGGTCGCCAGGCTGAAACAATGCTGGTAAACAAAGTCTTAGATCAGGAGCCAGAAAGGGGAACACAATACCCAATTAACTCACTTCAGCGTTCACCTAGCCATTATCTCATCGGCCAAGAAGGCTGAGGATAGTGTCCTGCTTCTTAATTTCCTCTTTCTTTATAGCTTGACAGCCTCTAGCCAGGGTATGTGTAAGGGATCAAGGTCACCTAATGGCGGAGGCCAAGTTGTTAGACTCTCGCAGGGGCGACTCCCACAGAGTTTCACTCTTGTTACCCAGGCTGAAGTGCAATGGCGCGATCTCAGCTCACCGCAACCTCTGCCTCCTGGCTTCAGGCAATTCTCCTGCCTCAGCCTCCTGAGTAGCTGGGATTACAGGCATGCGCCACCATGCCCAGCTAATTTTTTGTATTTTTAGTAGAGACGGGGTTTCACCATGTTGACCAGGATGGTCTTGATCTCTTGACCTAGTGATCCACCCGCCTTAGCCTCCCAAAGTGCTGGGATTACAGGCTTGAGCCACCACGCCCGGCCCCAACTTATACTTTTTAATAGCTGTATACTATCCTATCATATGGTTATATACATTGTAATCAACTATTCTGTCAATAATGAACATGTTTTCATAGTATTTTGCTTTTAAGAATCAAATATTAGTGATTATATTGTAAAAGAAAAATGTGTCTACAGGGTTTAATCCATTTTATGTATGTTGGTATGTTGGTTGGTAAAAAAAACAAAAACAAAATAAAACAAAAAACAAGACCCACAAAATGTGTTTCTCAAACCCTGAGACAAAGGATGCTTATTTTAAAGGATAAAAAGAGGCCAGGCACAGTGGCTCACACTTGTAATCCCTGCATTTTGGGAGGCCCAGGTGGGCAGTTCATGAAGTCAGGAGATGAATACCATTTTGGCCAACACAATGAAACCCCATCTCTACTAAAAATACAAAAATTAGCCACACGTGGCAGCACAGGCCTGTAGTCCCAGTAATTCGGAGGCTGAGGTAAGAGAATCGCTTGAACCCAAGAAGCGGAGGTTGCAGTGAGCCAAGATTGCACCGCTGTGCTCCAGCCTCAGCGACAGGGCAAAGACTCCATCTCAAAAACAAACAAACAAAGGAGTTAGTGAAAAAAGAGTTATTTTTCTGCAACTAGCAGGCTTTCTGTGAACTAGAAATTACACAGGTGGACTGCTAAGCCGTTACACTGCTCAGCCACGGGCATTGGGAGCTCGCAGGACAGCACCTTTAGAGAGCCCAGTTCGCTAACCCAGCCATGTCATGTTTCCATAACTTAACCCCTGGAGGGAGGGTCTGTCTGACATCTGACTGGTCCAACAGGCGAAGAGGCAGGTAACTTCAGTGGGTAGAGGATGGGGCCTGTTCAAGATGAACATGCTCAGTCACTCTAGGTTCGATTGGCTTCTAACAGACAAGCCAAGTCATGGAATTTCAATGAATAATTTAACCTCAGCTCCAGTTTCAGCTTCAGTGTTCACTTGCAGCACCTGGCTGCCATTGTTATTTGCAAGCAGGCTCCTCCTCTACACGAGGTATGGAAATTTGGCTGAGATTCACTGACATTTCTAGAACACAGTAGGGCCAGATTACTATGAACAAGAGTGGAGATTTTCATTTCTCCTAATCAGGAATTATGTGAAATCCAGATGTGCAAAGATGTACTTTTTACGAAGAAGGAAAGCTGGCTATCACTGACCAGATGCATCAGTTATCAAGGTCTTCTGATTGTTGCTGTATGAGGCCTTTATCTTGCAAAGGTTCTGAGGACCAGCCTTCTCAAACACTAAAATCACCTAGAGGTCTTGTTGAAAATGCAGGTTCTGATTCAATAAGTGTGGGGCAGGCCTGAGAATCTGCATTTCTAATGCACTCCCAGAGGATGCTGATGTTGCTGGTCTGTGGACCTACTCTGAGCAGCAAGGCTGTAGACAACCTAGAATTTCCTCCTACCAAGAAAACTATTCCTTTTAGGGCCATTTCTGGGAGTTCAAGGGGAGAGATAAAAAGCTCTTAATAAGACTTGATTTAGAGATAAACTTATGTTTATTTTCTTAAGCGGACTGTAGAGCTGTAGAACATTGTGTTCTAGCTGGAATTTCAATGCACTAATGAAGACTGGATATGGGAGTGGTAGGTGCCATTATTGTATGTCATCCTTTCAAAGCACCTTTGATCCTCACAGAGAACTTGCGAAGCAAGTGGGCAGCTGTTATTATTCCCAATTTCAGAGATGGAGAGAGCATTGAGGCCAATTCAAGCCATCTTTTTTATTATTATTATTTTCTGGGTGAAAGGATAGAAAAAGACATGTCTTGCTCAAAGCTAGTCACATAATTGCAAGTGCTATTGGGTAAAAGTCCTTCATGCCCATGTTCTGCTTATGGTAAATTTGTTTATAAGCCTTGTTTCTATTCTGCCCTTTGGTATGTCTCTGAGGCAGTGATCTTAGCATGCAGGCTACATTTTGAACAACTAGAGTAACTGTGTCTGGCCCTGAACTGTATCACAGGACTGAGAAGAGAAAAGTAAAACAGGATCTGTTTTGTGACTTAGCAGAAAGAAATTATGTTGCAGAAAGGTGCATAAGAGCTAACTGGGAAGACATAAAGGAAAAGTATGCTTCTTATTTTAGCTTTGTTTGTATCTTTTAATTCTTCAGCAGGCCTCTTCTCTGTGTAAAAGAGCCAGCAGAATTGCATCTAAGGTTAACTTTATAAATAAAACATGTCATCACCAAATAATGCTTACATTCTGTTCTGCTAATCGTAGCTGAGACCTCAGAATTTTCTAGTTCATGTTTCCAGCAGCCTCCTTCAATAACTGGGAGGTGAAGTACAAGTTGTAATGCTTCTTTGCCATTCCCGAGCCTCTATCAAAAAATCATGTGAAGGGGCTGATCCTAAACATTAGATAGGATCTAGAAGACTATCTGTCATTAATGCTTGAAGGTCATCACGTAACAACATCTGTTCTAAACATAGTCCAACAATAGCAGGCTTCCTTCCTTAGATAGGTCTTGTACGTGAAGGAAAGTTGTCGGCACTTTTGCTCATCCTGGCTTACAATAGTAGAAATAGTTTGGTGGGGCTGGGGGTGGAGATGAGATAACCATAGTAAAATTTTTCAAAAAACAAGTGCAACTATCCTGTTTGGTACCTTCAAACTAAATGAAATAAAGTGATATGCTTTGTTGATTGTCAACGATTACACACACTTCTACTCCAGACCTATGGATGGAACAATCTCATCTAGAACTGGAAATGCATTTTCACATGGCTGATTTGAGGGATCCACTCTGTGGATAGTAGTATTAGAATGTGGTTTCCAAAATACAGTTCTTTTTGTGCTTGTGAACTTGAATGCCCCAAGAACATCATATAAAATTTTAAGACTTACAGAAATGACTCAGTAGAAGAAAAGAACAATTTCTGCACCTCATTTATTTTGGAATCTACCAATGGAGCAGTTTTGTATTTCTATAATGGCCACTTTCAGTTTTTTCTCCTAGATATAAAGTGGAGAATTTACATTAGAACTTTTCATAAGCAGAGATCGCCTCTGACTCCTTTGAGCCCAATGAACAAGTGAGCATAAAGACAAGCAGAGAATTTAGATCTAAGCATTATCTAGTTGTCCCTTCATTTCATAGGTAAGGGTGCAGAAGGCCAGACTGAGGCCATGACTTGCTCAAGGGCACATTCATCTTGCAGAACAACTGGGAGCAGTATGCAGGTCATCTGACTCCCCCTGGTCAGGCAGAAAAGCAGGGTGGGCAATCCATCTCTTATAACTGCAAATAAATTGTGAAAGAAAATATGGTAGGGCTTGGAAAAATTCCCTTTTTGAAAATAACCACTGACTCCTTCATCTCAGGTTGTGGCTTCCTGGGTGAGGGCCTGGAGTATTGTGTGTGTGTGGTATAATTACTGGGGAGGTTTACTTTTTTATGGGAGTACAATAAAGAGAACATTTCCTGCCTTAGTCTGCCATTTGAAAAAGATTTTCATTTCCCCTTTTGGCCTGGAGATTACAAAAGACAGACTCCTTTCCAATTACAACTCAGCCTGAGCTTGAACATATAACTCAGCCAGAAGCAAGTTCAAATTGATTTTTTTCAAAGCTGAGAAAAAGAAATTGGGTCTTTTTTTTCTGGCTTTGTTTTTGTCTGTAACTGTGAGGCTGTTTTCAAAGCTCCTTTCTAAAGCAGAAGATACAATCATCCAGGACTAACTACAGTCTTCACAGTAAGTTCTATAGGAGCTCAAAAGAAATTCATTGGGTGGGCCCATGTGACAGGGGGCACTTGCCTGGGAGGCACATTTCTCTGTTGCACGTTGGCAGAGAAGGACTTGCCCCAGACCTGTGACCTTCAGTGTGCTGGTTGTGGGTGGGAAGAGGGAAGAAAGAAGGAGGAATGGGTCCAAAGGGCAGAGTGACCTTGAAGATGGCAAATGTGCTGAGTGCTTTCAGCCAGTTACTGTGCCCCCATTTTACTTGTGTTATATCCCCTAATCCTCCCAATCACCCTCGTGGGGAAAAGAAGGAACATGGTGAGAAGGGACAGCTCCACAGCTTCCCTTCTATCCTTCCCCTGGAGCTCAGGAGCTGCAGTAGGAATGTGGCTTTCTGCCTTTAACCTGAGTAAATAAATCCTCCACAATTAAAAAAATAACTCGATGAGAACCCATACCCTACAATAACCAGACAGACTTTTTCTTCCTCTGTCTCAGCAGTTTACTCTTTTAAGGGAATAAAATGACAGATAAGCAAGGCTTAGCAGAAATGTCTCTCTGAAGATGATTTTCCGAAGGATTCAGTTCTGTTTCTCCTATCTTCCGTGATTATGTCTAAATTACCTATGACAATGATTTTGACTGAGATTTCAGTCATCTCCATTCAATAGCCAACTCCACACCCTAGTGATGGTCTATGCGGCCTTGAAAAAGTCATCTAAAATTTTTGAACCTCAGCTGCCCTAGTCTGAAGGAGTTGGATAAAGCAGGAAGGGGTGGGGGATGGGGACAGCCTTCCAAAAAAGGATGCTTCTTCAATGGCTTTTTAAAGTAAGGTGCTGAAAATACTATGGAAAGATGCTAGAGGGAAGCTGTGAGAAGGCAGATCTCTGAAGCAGCTGGCAAAGGTGGTTACAGGTGGTTCTTTTTTATGACCTGATTTTCCTTGCAATCTAGGGTGTTGGCCCCTCTCCTGCAGACCCAGTTACTTGTGTTTTCGGGATAGAATGCTAGTCCACAAGCTCTTTTGTCTTCTCAGCAAACATTTATCCAGCCCTTGCTGTGAGCCACCCATGGTGCTGGGAGAGAGGACTGTGGTACCTTGTGGAGTCTCTATTCAGCCATTAGAATTCTTAGATGCTAATAAAAGATTTAGTGATTTTCACATTCTCCTAGCTACAGTTTAGGAATAGAGCTTCTTTCAAGACCATCTTTTCTAATTTATCCACTTTACAAATAACAAGATTAAGGTCCAAAGAGGAGAAATTACTTGCCCCAGATCACACAATTCTTTGTGCCAGAACTAGGTCTGGAACGCAGGACTCTTGATCTTCTGTTTTTATTACATTGCCCTGTTTCGCTTAAAGGGCTACCCAGGGAATTCAGTTCACCATGGAACATCCTGCTTCTCCAAACATTCTTGCTATCAAAGATCTTACTGCAAAGTACAGGAAGATGTCACTATTCCAAATTCATAGCACTCACATTAACGGCAAAGCTTAAACATTCCTGTAGTCACCCGCATCTAATTAATTAAAAAGAAATGTGTTGTTGTTTTTGAAGTCTTACCCTTCCAACCAGCCTTGAAGTAATTTTAAACAGAGAATTGTAAGTGGAAATTAAGGCAGCTTTGTGATGAGTGCCTACCCTTTGGTCTGGGGCACCCATTGTGTAACCTAGTCTTTCAGCGCTGCAGAAGTAACAAGTTGGCAGGATCTCACATAGGAGGTAATATGTAAAAACCTAAATGTCTGGTTTCAGGACCTCAAGGAAGCTGTTGTTGCCCTTCTTTCTTCTCTCCCAGTTCTTTAATCACTTTCAGGAGGACACCTACAACCTTACCATTGAAGCTTCATCTCCTTGCTTATATCTGGGCCATGACAAATAAAAGTACCCCAGGAGGAATACGTGCTTAGCAGTTATCAACAATTCATACTTAAATATGAATGGTTTCAGAGTTGGCATTGAGAGATACAAGTGAGCAAGAGGCATGCTGGCCAAGGGTGACTGAGGGGTTTAAAGGCCCATGATGGTGGAAATAGCAGATTGGGGAGACACAGAGACCCCAGAAGATGAGCATTTGACTGCCTTGTGGCTTTGATTGTAACTGGGCTGGGGTCCTCAGAATGGAGGAAGAAAGGGTACTGGAGAATTCCTGCATGGGTTTTCCTGATAGAGCATGAACAAGATCTACTGCTTGCAATTCCCTGCACATCTGCTGATGTGGTTTGAATGTGTGTCCCCTCCAAATCTCATTTGGAAACGTCATTCCCAATATTTGCGGTAGGGCCTGGTGGGAGGTGTTTGGGTCATGGGGGTGGTTCCCTCCTGAATGGCTTTGTCCTCTCTCCGTGGTAATGAGTGAGTTCTCACTCTGATAGTTCACAGGAGAGCTGTGGTTTGAAGGAGCTTGGTTCCTTCTCTCTCTCTCTCTTGCTGCTGCTCTTGCTATAGAAAGTGCCCGCTCCCATGTTGCTTTCCACCATGATCATAAACCTCCTGAGGGCCGACCGCGGTGGCTCAAGCCTGTAATCCCAGCACTTTGGGAGGCCGAGGCGGGTGGATCACGAGGTCAAGATATCGAGACCATCCTGGTCAACATGCTGAAACCCCGTCTCTACTAAAGATACAAAAAATTAGCTGGGCGTGGTGGCGCGCGCCTGTAATCCCAGCTACTCAGGAGCCTGAGGCAGGAGAATTGCCTGAACCCAGGAGGCGGAGGTTGTGGTGAGCCGAGATCGCGCCATTGCACTCCAGCCTGGGTAACAAGAGCGAAACTCCGTCTCAAAAAAAAAAAAAAAAAAAAAGATAAATAAATAATAAACCTCCTGAGGCCCCAACCAGAAGCTGGGCAAATGCTGGCACCACACTTGCACAGCCTGTAGAACCGTGAGCCAATTAAACCTCTTTTCAGCATAAATTACCCGTTCTCAGTTGTTTCTTTACAGCAACACAAAAACGGCCTAATACACCTGCATTGTGCAATCTCGCCTCCAGGCATGTGCTTCTGCCTTGATGTCCTTACTTACTGCTTTGCCTGAATAAACTCTCTTACCTTTGAGGCTCATCTTAGGCATCACTGCTTCCCCAAATCCTTCCCTGAACCCTTAGGTGGCCTCCTTTCTGTTCCCATTCAACCCATGCTCTACCACTACTGGACTTTAGTGATGACCTGGCCATCATCTCTTTACCTTTTGCTGCCTCTGTTGTATAACAGCTTCTCAAGAGAGGGACCATGTCCCATTCATCACTACATCCCAAGTCTCTGGCAGCAAGCAGGCCCTTGGTGAAGATGCACATCCCGCTGTGTGGATCCACCCTGCCCAAGTGGCCAAATGCCTGCAGATGGTTGAGAGTGGAGATAAACGCCTGCTGGTACTCCACATAGCCAGGAAAGCCCCAAACAGTACCTTATGAGGACTCTACATTTTTAAAGAAGCCACATTTTTCACCACAGCTGATTAGAGGAAAGTGGCTGGAGAGAGGGAATGTGGTTGGATACATAGGGCCTGTGGTTGACCACGTGAGAACTTGAGCCCAGTGGCTAGAGTTTCTGTACCTGGTCATCACACACTCCGTCAGCCTCAGGGAAGGCCCACCTGGCAGAACTTAAGAGTTCTGTGTGGAGACACAACCACAAAAACATCAGTTGGCTCATGAAGCCCTTGGTTTTGTTTATGGCTGCACTGACTTGAGGTTCTCCAGATGTCTTTATCCAAAATATGCTCTCTGTTCCCTTAACAACTCAAAATGGTACACTTCCTTCAGGGCCTGAGTGAGGATGGGAGGTCTAGAAGAACTGCATAGAAATTCCAGGCACAGTGGTTCATGCCTATAATCCCAGTACTTTCGGAGACCAAGGTGGGTGGATTACCTGAGGTCAGCAGTTCGAGAGCAGCCTGGCCAACATGGTGGAACCCCATCTCTACTAAAAATACAAAAAAATAGCTGGGTGTGGTGGTGGGTGCCTGTAATCCCAGCTACTTCGGAGGCTGAGGCAGGAGAACCACTTGAACCCGGGAGGTGGGGGTCGCAGTGAGCCAAGGTTGTACCACTGCACTCCAGCCTGGGCAACAAGAGCAAAACTCTGCCAAAAAAAAAAAAAAAAAGAAGAACAGCATAGAAATGGGGTGGGAAGTAGGAGTGGGGCCAGGATGTGAAGGAGTTTCCAGTTTAGATAAGGAAAAAGGAAACAAAAAGAGGAGGGAGAAACAACATCCAAGTGCTACGTCAGTGCTTGGTCTAGCCTGTCACACATGTCCCAAACCCAGATTCTGTGTGTCTGCAGGGGAACCAGGGAGCTCATTTGTTTCTTTGCTTGTTTATTTTTTAACAAGCTCCTTTGGTCAACCTGTTGGACATCTCCCACTGTGAGCACCACTAGGTCAGAAGTTGTCAGTCTTCACTGAACGTTATTATCACCTTGAGAACTTTGAGGGAAAAGAATTCTGATGTCTGAGCCACACCCCAGACTAATTAAATCAGAATATCTGAGCGTGGGACCTGGACATTCCAGTTTTTAAAATGCTTAGTTGAGTGGAAATTTCAAGCTCTAAAAATGTATTTGTAGACATGTTATAAACTAGTAATTTTGCAAACACTTTTTTCATAAGTTCTCAGATGTACATGACCCTAATTAATAAGCCTCGTGACTCAGGTTTCATTTTAATGTCATAAGCTTTTAATTTGTAATATTTGAGTTTGGGATGGATGAGTGATTATTGAAGCCAACAGAGAGCTAGGATGGCAGACTCTAGGATCTCTCTAAAGTCTTTCCAGACCAGCTTATCCTATTAAGAGGCTATATTCAAAGCTCAACATTCAGACAACCAGAACAGAAGGGAGGATGAGTAATAATTGAGGAATCTCAGCTATCTCAGGATCCCAAACACCAACCTTGGTGGGAGTAGCAGAGCTCAATGTCAAGATATGCTTGTTTGGTGTGAATATGATAGGAATTGCAGGCTTATTCCTTAAATGTAGGGAAAATGGATTCATGATCAAGAGCTGAAATTAATTTCCATGGCATCTTGGGTAACAAATAAAAATATGTCAAAGGAGGAAAGCAAAGCTTTTGACATTGGCCTCATTAAGTGGAAATCATGTTTCCTCCATTAGGATGGGGATCTCTAAGGGAGGCTTAAATGAGGAGACCTCTTCTTCAAATTAAACCAATGTGGAAAGGAGTTAGGCTATACATTTGTATGGCTCTTTGGTTTCCTGTGTTTCGGTACATTTCCGAGGTGGAAGAATTCAAGATTTCAGCTTTCCTGATCCAAGCATTGAAAGCCATAATCAGGACTGAAGAATAGGGCGACAGTACCTTAAATATTTGTGACACATTTTTCTGGATATTGGGAGAACACAAGGCTTCTAGTAAACTTCAATAGAAAACTTTCAGGAATTTGTCCCAGACCTGATCCCTTAGCTTCATCCATCTATATTCCTTGGGTCCCAGCCCTTCTTATCTTTGACTCTCGAGAAAAGTATCTGGTTGAAGGGTGTTGCTTCGCACAGAAACTCAGTGGTCTTGTAGAAAACAGACATGCATGTAGCTATATTGTACCAACAGCTAACCAAACATGAGTCACTTTCCCCTCTCTCCCTTCATAGTAAATTCATGACTGACCTAGTTTAGGAACACTCTCCTCTGGCCAATGAACAGTAGCTGTAGTTCTTCCTGTATTTGCTTTCCTTGTTGAATTTATTGCTTCATACACAAAACCCTGAACACCAAGGTGTTGTTGAACCTTTGTGCCATCAAAGAGAGGTCTGTTGACTCTTCACCAAGGCATAGCATTTCCTCAACAGCATGTTTAACAGCTCTTCCTAAATGTTTGTCTTCTGTGGCCATAATGATAACAGCTGTAAATGTATAAAATAAATACTGTATGTTTTATACACATTGTCACCCAATTACATAACAACTCTGCCACCAATTTGAAGATAAGGGACCTGAGGCTAAGTGTGTATGTGAGTTGTCTGCTGAGTAACAAACCAGCCCAACACTTAGTGGTATCAAGCAATGACAATATTTATTTTGTTCACAAACCTGCAGTTTGGCCAGGACTTGGTGAGAACGGCTAATTTTACTTCACTAGGTATCATTCGGGACAGTTTAAAAGCTGGGTGCTGGAATAATCTGAAATATCATTTATTCTCTTTTCTGGTTGTTGAGGCAACATGTCAGCTGAAAACTTACCTAAGACTATTAGCTGGAACCCTACAGAGAACCACTTCATGTACTCTGGGCTTCCTCACAACATGGTGGCTGGGTTCTGGGGCAAGCATCCCAATAGAGACAGAGAGAGAGACAGGCTGAAACTGTATCACACCTCTATTACTTAATCTCAGAAGCCACACATTGTGTCACTTCTATCATATTCCATGTATCCATCCAGCCACAAAGACTTATCTGATTTTAAATAGAAGTAAATGTGGACTCCACCTCTATCTGGAACAGTGGAAAGGTTCTAGAGGGCATATGGGATTGGGAATAGTACTGCAGACATTTTTTTCTGCTGGTTGGTGGCAGGACAGTAAATTGAACCAAGTTTTCATGAGTCTATACAATAGCCTTAACACTGTACCACAGTATGCTGTGAAGTTGAGGACTGAAACCTGCCTCTACTGCAATGGAATTTAGCTGTTAAATATTACACCTGGGCTAGTGCACAGAAACAGCCAAACTTAGAGGCAGAGAGTATGAACTTTGGGCTCTCCCCAAGACATAGTGCAGATTTATAATATTAAGATATGAGAGCCGTTCTGCTTTCCCAAGATTGGTGAAATCACTTGGAAGACATACCAAGGCCATAAAACTTACATTTCTTGAGTACTTACTGGGTTCTGAGAGTAGATAAATAAAGCAAATCACTGAGTCACATTCATGCTAATGGAGCATAGCAACTAGGTTATTGGAAGGGCAGATCATTTAGTTTTAAAAAAATAGTAATAACAAGGCATATCATCTGATTCTTATTCATAAGAAAACCTCAAGTGTCTAGTAACTGGTGAGATATTTAATTGAAATGAGGCAAATTCTAGAATAACATATAATATTGGAGTGAGACAGGCTAGGCAGTGGAACTAACAAGGAAGACTTGAACCAAGCAAGCCCTACAGCCTTTCAATATTTTCCCTTGTTTTCTTTCCTTCTCTGACTCTCCTTTCTGCCTTAAAAAAAAAAAAAAAAAAAAAAAAAAAAAGCTTAGGGTAAGCAGCATGTTTATAGGCCTAGAAGCCAGAGTAATTGCTGACTTGGGAAGGACAATCACATTCTCAGGAGTAGATAAGTTCTCCAAAGAGCACCAAGCATGGAGGGGAAGAGTGGTGAGCAGGGAGGGCAAATGTCAGAAAGAGGAGGATGTCAGCAAGAAGAATAAGGGGCCACATGCAGAGCCAGTACATAATGTGCAGCACCTACAGCCAAACAAAAATGAGGGATCCTTTGCTCCAAAATTATTAAGAATTTCAGCGTAGCAACCGCAGAGTGTTAAACCAGGTGTGGGGCCCCCTGAGACTGCACAGACTGCCCGCCTGTGAAGCTGGCCCCTGCCCTCTGAGAGGCATCAAATGGCAAAGGAGGCTGCAGATGGCTGAGCTTTAAGAAGAAAGGGTAGTCAAAAGTTTTAGCTGTAAGACAAATATCAGGCAGGATGAAGACACAAAGGAAAAAAGAAAAGGAATTGATTAATCCAGGAAGAGATGGAAAGAGAACAATTTCAGAAGTTGTTAAACAGAAGCAGGGCTGGCAAAAGGTTTAAAAGAAACCTATTCATTTATTCAAATAGTGGGACATGAAAGAATAGGAAAGAAACCATGTGGGAGTAGAAAGAAGGGGCTGGGAGAAGGGGCAGTGCTGTGGAGTTGGAAAGGTTAGTTCTTTCTCAGAGAGTGTGTGAAGCACAGAGGGTGAACAGACACTCAGTGGCAGATGGACGTAAAGCTCAAGGCAGGCTGAAGATGGACACCCCCACAGCGCAATGAACACGGTGGCATTGTGCAACACAAAAAGTTGTAGGCAGCCTTGGGCTCAAGCCACCATCAGACCAGGCTAGTTATGCATCAAAGGCACCACTGGACCCTGCTTGCTTAGAGGCATAAACCAAGGAGCCTGGTAAATCTGGAGCCTTCAAATCCTTTTGGGAGGGGATGTGCATACAACTGTATTCAGTTGTTTAGAAAACCATCTGGTAAACTAAGGTGCAGATAATAGATACTGAATTAAGAGATTACCTGAATCAAGAAAAATGTTATATACTTCGGCTGAAATGGTTAATTTTATACATCAACTTGGCTGGACAATAGTGCCCAGATATTGATGATACATTATTCTGGATGCTTCTGTGAAGGTGTTTTTTTGGATGACCTTAACCTTAAAATAAGAAAGTAAAGTAGATTGCCCTCTATAGTGTGGGTGGGCCTCAGACAACAAAAGACTAACCCCCTCTGAAGAATAGCGAATTCTGCCAGCAGGCCGCCTTTGAACTCAAACTGCAGCTCTTCCACGGGGCTCCAGTCTGCTGGCCTACCCAAGCCTCCACAACTGTGTGAGCCAATTCTGTAAAATGAATCTCTCTCTCTCTCTCCACACCCCTGTTAATATATATTATATATAATATTATGTTACTATAATTTATTCTATAAAGATAAGATGTGTATGTGTTTCTCCATATATAGTAGTTATAACAGGATATGTATGTGTGTATGTATATATACATACATATGTACATGTATATCTATACGCACATACACACATTCATACATACTGCGTTGGTTCTGTCTCTGAAAACTCTGACCAATACACCTAGAAATCTTTATCTCACATTGTAGAGGTAGGTAGCGGTCTACATAGAGCTGATTTCAGCCTAGATGTTCAACTGCAGCTAAATGTTGAGGATTTCTGTAGCCTCAAATTTACACCTGTTACCTGTTTCTTGAATGAAAAGTGACCTCAGTGAATTAGGCCTTTTGTGGCTTCTGAGAAAAGGAATGCTGAGTTCTTCAAGGGTAGACCTCTCTATGCTCATGTGGATTACCCACCACCAAGTCCCATCCCTGCTAATTGAAGTCTTCCATGTGGTATTAAAAAAATGGCAACAATTAGGAATGTTGTCTGGCTTACACTAATTAAAACATGGGCAGCCGGAAATAGGGATATAAAGGAAAGTTCTTTGTCTAAACGGTTTAGATGAGTTATTGTGTTTAAAGAAAATCCTCTTCATGTGGCCTTTGCCACTTTGCCACTCTTTTCTGGAAGACAACAGCCAACATGATATGCTCAGAACTAGGAGTCAGGAGTTAGCGCCCTGATTCTGCTACGGGAACAGGCTGTGCAACCACGGGCAATTCATTTAACCTCTGTGGGCCTTTCTTTACCAGCAAAAAGAAAGAGCTGGAGTATATCATTCCTGAGGTCAGTTACAACCCTACTGTTGTATAATTTTTACCTATACATTTAATAAAATTATTTAATCACTTGAGTCCTCAGGGACAAATTTCATGGGCGTCAGCAACAAAAAGTGGAAATGTGACATAAATGGTGACTTAATTATCTTTCTTGAGAAAACTGAGGTTTATTTCCTAATACCTCATCCAGGACTTAAACTTGCCAAGTTTTAAAAGATGTCGAAGGTCTTGAAAATCTTACATTTTGAAAGAACAGACATTTAAGCCTCTGATGTAGTCTGGGTCCAATCAGGAGTGGAAAAACCACACAGTAGGTTAAACAGGAGAAATTCAACACGAAGTATTAACTATGATAAAAGAGTAACCATGACTTATAAGGAAACTCTCTATGGTACCCTAGGGTTGAGAGAGAGGAGCTGGGGAAGGAGAAACTCAGAACTTGGCACAGAAGCTCACTAGTTTGGTCAGGCCAGAGCTGCTCAGGAGTTGCTGGGCAAGCAATAGGCCATTCCCCAGAGTCCAGGCAGGGAGCAGGCAATCAGCACTGGTACAGCATGGAGCGGGATCCATGTGTCAGTGGGGAAGGCCTTCAGGACACATGGGGCTTACAAAGGGAGTGACCAATCTGTGTGGACACCCTGGCCATAGGCCGGCTAGACACAGGCTTAATGGGGGACTTTGGTTTCTGTGTCAAGAATGATGGAAAGGTTATTGCCAGGCAAAGGCTATGAGGTGCCAGGGGTTTGCATGCTGTTTGCAGCCTGTAGCTGGAGTGGCTTTACTGCATGCCCTCACATATATGTTGCCCATCCCCAGATGACACCACAGTCAGAAAGAAAGACTTTTCATCCTGCAGGGCTCCTCTACTTCTCCCTGGTGAGAAAGCCTAACTCTGTGCTCACTCTAAAGGAGAAATGTTTAAAGAAATTCCTCCTGTTCTCACAGAGCATGTATTCAAGTGTGCATTGGAGGTGTAAGGCAATAAATTGATAACTAACACATCTATCAAGCTTCAATGTCATCTGGCCATTTTCTACAATTCCTTCTTGGATCCTCTCTGAATGATTCCTTCCAGTTCTGGACTTGGGTACCTCGAGTGACTTTTGGACAATTATCAGCTTCCCCTTCATTATCTGGAGGTCAAGTGCTACATACCTGGTGTGTTCATGGAATGTCTCAAAACAATGGCTCTCCAATGTTGTTCATGGACTTCTGGGGTCCCCAAGAGGCTTTCAGGGGTTTTAAGAGGTCCCAACTATTTTCAGAGTTATATCAAGATAGTATGCTTCTCTCTCTGGGATTGGCATTTTGTGGGTAAGTTTACTGGTGTTTCAGCACAAATCCAAACACTAGTATCACTTATACTAGTGATCACTTATACTAGTACCAGCCAGTCATGCATGTTCAGGGGGTGAAAAAAAACAGCCTCAATTATGAATGCACTTGATGAAGCAGTAAAAATTATATAATGTGATTAAATCTCTACCCTCGCATACATGTCTTCTAAAGAGTCTGGTTGATGAAATGGGAAATGCACATAGGCTCCTTGGCTGCATTCCAAAGTATGATGCTTGTGGAAGGAAAAGCGATTGTGTGATTGAGTTGCCAGCTGAACCAGCTGCTTCCCTCATGAAGTAGTTTTTGCTTGAAAGAGCAACTGGTTGACATACTGTGCTTACTCAAACTCAGTATTTGTCAGACATTTTCTAGAATATCCATGAAATGAGCTTGTCGTTTCAAGGATAGCAGCTGATAGTATTTATTGCCAATGATAAAATGCAAGTTTTTAAGAGAAAATTAGAATTTTGGAAAGCAGGTTTCTGCCACCATGAACTTGATAGCTTCCCTGTACATAAACTTTTTGGATGAGATTAGTGGTCATACTAATGAATGAGATATTTGTATATTTCGTAATGAAATGTATAGCATTTGGGAGATCTGCATTATGCAGTGAAACAGTTTTTCTCCAAATAACAAATTCGTATCTTACAAAATCATGTAGGCAGGTAAAAGATCCATTCAAAATGCAAGATAGGTGAATGGGTTTTGCTGAATTTCACCAATATGGTTTCAAATTCTATTGATCTACCAATCTTTAAGAAACCACCATGTGTTGAGTTCCTGTATGGCATTAAAGAAGAAAACCCACAATTATCTGAACAGGCCGTTAAGGTACTCCTCCCTTTTCCAGTGACATAGCTTGGATTTTCTTCATATACCTTACCCAGGACGGAAGGATGGTTCATGCCTGTAATCCCAGCACTTTGGAGGGCCAAGGCAGGTGTATCACTTGAGCCCAGGAGTTTGAGACCAGCCTGATCAAAATGGGGAAACACGCCTCTATAAAAAATATATTTTAAAAAAATTAGCTGAGCATGGTGCCATGCACTCACAAGTTCCAGCTACTTGGGAGGCTGAGATGGGAGGATTGCTTGAGCCTGGGAGGCAGAAGTTGCAATGAGCTGAAATAGCTCCACTGCGCTCCAAGACTGGGTGACAGAGCAAGACTGTTTCAAAAACAACAACCGCCACAGAAAGCCCATATGCCCCAACCAAATACCAAGAGATTAAATGTGGAAGCCAATCTATTAAGCCAGATGTTAAAGATTTTGTAAAAATATGAAACATCGCCACTCTTACTAAATATTTTGTTTTTAGAAAATATACTTATTTGCTGTTAAGATATTTATGTTAATATGTACATTTATTACAGCAATTATATAAATGAATAAATAAATATTTAAACGTTTTAGCTTTAACTTACAACACAGTAAATATCAGTAACTATCATCCATATAAGCAAAACCTTTCTGGGATCCTCAATAATCTTTAAAAGCATAAAAGAATTCTAAGACTAAAAAGTTTGAGAACCACGGTCTTAAATAAATCTCCATTTTTCCACTTGAATTTACAAAATTGCAGGAAGTTATAGGTGTAACAGTTGAGGCCAAGAGGAGGTGACTTACCTAAGGTTATTCACATGGTAATGTAGAGGCAGAGATAGGTCTAGAACCACAGTCTCCGGCTACATAAATCAGGCTAGCCATGTATGTATGTATGTACGTATGTATGTATGTATGTATGTAGTGTGTATGCAGGTATTTTAGGTTGATTTTCAGAATGCCAGTGAGAGAATTTTGAGATCCTCAAGCTGCAAGAAGGGAGGGACATTACCCTCCCCTCAACATGCATCCATTTAAACAGGCACTGAATGTGAAGTAAGTTTTAGGTGTCTGTGCTTGTTGCTGCTGAAGACAAAGTAAATAAAACATCAACTATGTTTTGAGGGAACCAAGGTCATCATATATAAAGAGAAATCACATGAAAGCAACTGTATAATAGCATATAATACACAGTATCTAGCATATAACATATGACATGTAATCGTGCAGCCTATATAATTACATTATGCTACCACTACTGGTATTATCATAGGGAATATTATATATGATATGATATTTTATAATAAGTTGTTATATACACTTTATCTAGGAAACAGGAAGTACTTTGGGATTGTAGCTGGCAATTCTGTTCAAAGTAGAATCACAAGCTTGGGAAATTTGCCATTAGCTGTTAATATATATCATTGTCCTTTTGACACTTCTCTGATTGCATTAGTTTCCAAGAAATTGCTATACACAGTATAGCCGACAGCAGCAGAGATTGATTCTCTCACAGTTCTGGAGGCCAGAAGCTCAAAATCAAGGTGTGGGCAGAGCAAGACTCTCTCCAGAGGCCCTGAGAAAGAAACCCTCCTTGTCTCTTCCAGCTTTCGGTGTCTGCCATCAGCCCTTGGCATTCGTTGGCTTGTAGATACATCACTCCAATCTCTGTCTTTATCTTCACATGACTTTGTCCTCTGCATGTCTGTGCCCAAATTTCCCTCTTATCAGGACACCAGTCATGGTGGGAGCCCATCTTAATCCAATATGACCTCATCTTATAGTTGATTCCACCTGCAAAGACCCTGTTGCCCAATAAGATCCCATTCACACATTCCGGGGGGACATGAATTTGGAGGAACATGATTCAGCCTAGGACACTGCTTTTGTGCCAGTTCCTGGCCCTCAGTGCTCAAAATCTCTCTGGAACAAAGTCTACCTGTGTTTTCCCTCACTTTTTAGGGTATGGGGTCCAACTGAACCCCATCTGGTTATTCTCTCTTGATGTTTCAGATGGTCGTCACAGATCATCACATTTAACCCATGAGTTTAACAATGTCTTAGGGCCACAAGGCTGTTGGGTTTTGAAGGGGAAGAGAGGAAGCTGAAAGAAGGACACCCAGACACTGGAGGTAAATGGTAGAATCCTCACATCTTTCTATTGGCCTTTGGCAATTTTTGTTTACTAAACCTGGAATCATAGTTAAATACGAGCTTAATAAGACATAATGAAAACGTAGGGAGCCATGAAGAACACCACACCCCACACTCCTGGCCTAACGGATTGCACATGGACCAGAGGATGTCCATACAATTCAACACTGGCCCTTGCAGCACCTGGGGAGAACATGTTACCTGGCTGGACCCCCAGGCTGGCTCCACGTGTGGCAGCTCAGAGCACTGGATCTCTAGCTAGACCGCCTGGGTTCATCCTTGCTTCACCACGATGATAACCTTAGGCCAGTTATTTCACACTCTGTGCCTCAGTTTCCACATTTGTCAGAGCTGATAATATCCCACTTCACAGGCTTCTCATGAGAAACAAATAAGTTCATAATAGCTGTAAATCCTTTAGAACAATGCCTGACAACATAGACATAAGTTATTACTGTTCACTATATTATTATATGAATTTTTTATGTAATTGAGAATTACAGTTTTTGCTAGTTCCTCCTTCAATTCCCTTATCCTCCCACCACCACCACCAGAGGAAAACAGGTAACAGTATATGGATCTGGCTTCTGCTTTTGTTTTGCTTTTTTTCAATTCTCCTCTTGTTACATCCACTGTAACTGGCCCTGGGGGATTTTTTCCTGTGTTGGGATGTCTTAAAGTACCCAGAACATGGTAGCTGTCAAGTGCTTCTTGAGAAGTTCCTGGGGAATTTACATCATAAACTCAAGTTAGCACCAAGCTATTATTAAATTGATAGCTACCTGTCTGGGTGTGTTTTGTTGGTAACTGTAGCTCCGTGGGCAGGTGTGGTGCCCACACTGTGCCCTCCCACCTTTCTCATTTTATATAACAGAGTCCATGCTCTCTTAAGACTCAGGGGTGGGTCTGTTTCCAGCACTGGGGAAAAGTGAGAACTGAATGGAGAGTGGGGCTTTTGGTGTAGTTAAGAGGGAGGTAGAACAACTGTAATTTCATAGCAATTACATGCAGCCAACACTGTCAAAAGTTCCAGTTTTCCATTATAAACCTGAGTCCCTGCTGGGAGCAATTTCCAAGGTAGAAATAAGTGCACAATCAGGTTCTAATGTATGAAAGAAGGCATCGCTGCCTCCCCATCTGAACGCTCAGCAAAGCAGACCTCAAGGGGGAAAACAGTGTGTTGAGCTTCTGGAATGCATTTGTTTTTGCCCTTTCTTTTGAAAAAGAAAAATCTCAGTAAAGCCCCATTCCTGGTTGCCGGTTGGATTGTTTACAGTTTTGTAGAAGTCTTCAGTACCCAGGCCCACACCTGTCCCCCATGTCAGTGGAACCCTCTACCAGGCCACCTTTGGGGACTGTGGTTTCCAGGGAAACCAACATCAGAGTCTGGAGCGAGTGTTATTTCTTCCTCTGAGTACATGTTGGGGGTCAATAAACCATTGGAATAAAATGAATTCTATAGAGACTGATTCCCCAACCTTTTTTGTTTATTCATATGTTTGCTTGAATTTAATTCTTTGTGAAATTTATGGATCTGCAGCCCACTCAGAAGTGCAGTAAAGATAGACTTGTTTTTCAGACCTTAAAAAGCCTACTATTTTGAGGAAGGGAAAATGAAACAACAGAGGTGCAAGAGCACCCAATTATAATGTTGCTGTTTTTATATTTATTCCTGTCTTATCCCCCTGCCCACCCTACAGAAGGCCGTAAGCTCCTTGGGGGAATGCAATTTTCAATCTCCTGGGCAATTTTCTCCAGTGCCTTGCAGGGAACTGATAGTCAATATGCATTTGTTGAGGAAAAGTGTACTTTAACAAATGAATGGTTTATTGACAGCGAAGGCCAAGTACTAGCCAGCTAAGTGGTGTATTGATTAAAGCCTTTAGCTTCCTGACTATCCTCCAGATAGGGAGATGGGATCAAAGTCTGAGATATTTATATTCATGACGTCCATGTGGAGCAGGGACCAAGGGGTGGGGGAGGGTAGACGACAGAGGAACTTATTTTGGCTAGGTAGCCAAAGGAAAGCATTTCTGATTGTTAGAGCCATCCTCAGAATGAACTGCTTTGAGAGATATCAATACAAATGACTGGTCAGTGGAGACATTCAAGCAGAGACTAGATGCTTACTTGGGAGTGTTGATGTTGGCATTCCAGTATCATTTGTGTCATCAAATGTGATGCTGCAGGTCTCTTTTGACCCCAAGATGCCAGGGTTCTATGATTTCATAAAGTTATGATTCTGCATAATCATCAAGTTCATTTCAGCAAGTATTTATTGAGCCTTTACTTGGTGCTAGCCATTGCCCTCCATGGACATTAAAAAGACAAAGATGAGTAACATCAGGCTACTGCCCTTTGAAGTTGCTGGGGCATGGTTTTAGTAAGCTCTTCTCAGACCTGCATTTGGGCGTTACAATCTTACGTTCCCCTTGCTTATTGCACCTGCCCACTCAGGACACTGGTTCTCTTCTTTCCAGGCTGGAATCGATGGGGAAAGCATTGGCAACTGTCCGTTCTCTCAGCGCCTCTTCATGATCCTCTGGCTGAAAGGAGTTGTGTTCAATGTCACCACTGTGGATCTGAAAAGGTAAAGTACATTGCATTAATGAGGAGTATGTTTAGCTGCACAAACAGAGAACCTTCCATGAACGTGGGCAAAAACCTTCCATGGCTCCCAGCAGCCCCTTGCTCACATTTCATTGTCCAGAACTGTGCTTTAAGGTCCACTCTTAGCTACAAGAGAGTTTGCGAAGACGAGCACCTCACTTGGTGCCCAGCATTTCACTGCCCTGATTAGCAATTTTTGATTAACAAAGAAGAAGGAAGGAATGGACATTGGCTATGCAACTAAGTGTCTGATGCACACAGATGAACATAGATATCTAAAACTGTAGGATTAGTCATTTCAGAAGTACTAAGGCCACCATCCATGGAACCCTAGCAGGACTTCAGGTGTGAGAGTCCAAGTCTTCAGGGAGTTGTGATCCAGACCCTTTCCCATGCTGTGTTCCCACCTTTAGAAGTCCTTGGTGTGATAGCTCTAGATTACAGGCCTGGATGGAGAGTTACGACTGTTCTGTTTCTAAAGTGCAGTTTAGCGACTTACAAACACCAGGAGCCACACTCTTTTCACTCCTACGGAATGTATTCTGTTTCCTGTCTTCCACCTGTTTAAATGTGGAACAGCTCGAGGCTCACTCCCTGAGTGTTCATCTTCTGCCTCTACCTTCATCCCTGGTGAGCCTGGCATATTCTCCCTGTCATCTTTGTGTGAGTTGTTCTACACGCAGAGCCCTGCTATCATCTAGGTATTTCCACTTCTGTTATCATATGTGTCTAACATCGTATACATCAATTTTCATCCTTTCCCTTTGAGTTGAGCTCTTCCTGAATTCCTTTTTTCTTCTATTTTCTAGCCACTAAACACTTCCTGCCCCTTTCTATTGCCACCTTCATTGTTGATCAGCAGCCAAGTCTACAGCATTCTACTGCATTCTCTCTTCCTTCAAACTCTCTTTTTCATTCTCAAAGCCACACTTGATTCAAGTCTCAACATTGCCACCCCGCTGGTCTCATTGTTCTTCAAACTGGTCTTTATCCTTCCTGACTCACACATTCTCTCGTTTTCTCCTCTCTGACCCATCCTTTATATGATTCTAAGGTTATTCTTCCTAAAATAATGCTTTAATCAGGCCACTTTCATGCTCAAAAAACCTTCGATGCTTTCTATTATCCATGGAATTAATACATCCAAAGCCCTGATTTGTCCTTTCCTTTGTTCTTCCCAGCACTCTTTCCCAACGCTTCTCACCATGACCTGTCTACTCTGTCAGGCTAGCCTACTTTCTGCTGTTCTTCTTCCTTCGAGCCTCCATCCCTCGGCCGAACTGCATCCTCTGTCTAAAATAGCCCCTCTCTTCCTTCTTGTCCCTGGCTCCAGGCTGAGCTTCAGCCCCATCCCCTCTGTGAGACCTTCTCATGCCCACCCCACCATGCTCGCAAGCACACCTCTCAAACCAGCCTCCCTCCAGACTCACCCATCACCTGTTGCCTATGTTGCTGTTGCCTTGTGTCATTATTTAGCGTTTCACCAAGTTATGATGTCTGTACCCCTAATGCTTTACAACTGGTGAGTGCTTTCCCATTAAAAAAAAAATCACATAATGTATAATCCTGTGAAGAAGGTCTTACTTCTCTGTGTTGTTTATACAAGGAAACTAAGACAGGTGTATTTAAATGATTCACCGAAGGTGCCAACTAGAAATTAGAGGGGCTAAAATCTCCATCTCCTTGGTTCAAATACTATGCTCTTCATAACACATTAGTTATGAAGTTTGTTTTGTTTTTCAAATGAGACCTTAAATCCCTCGAGGACAGACCAGGATCGTGTTTTAAGTTTCTTTGTAACATCCATAGCAACTAGATTTTTATAGGTCCTCAGCTACTATCTTTCAAATAAATGAACTTGCATCCACTATGCAATTAGTGCCTGCAATAACTACAGAAAGCAGGAGACTTCTGAAAGAGCAGCCTCTTCCAGTGGAGAATTGGAGGTGTTTGGATTGCCATGTGTGAGAGAGGACTTGTATGTCTGCTGGAGATGGGAGTGGGAAAGGGAACCACCCCTGCCAGCGTGCTTCAGATGCTTTGGTTCCTCCTTCATGTGATCACATGTGGTCCAGCCAACACCCCTTTGATGTAGGGCAGGCAAATAGTACCACTCCAGTTCTGCAGATAAGAAAATTTTCTTACTTTTCCCGCCGCCTCTCCCCCAACCCACCAACACACATATCAATTTCTAAGAAAACGGATTTATTTTCCGGATACCACCCTTTAGTGACTGAATAATCTTGAACTTTTTAGAGCCTCAGTTTCCTCATCTGTACAATGGAGACAGTGTCTTTTTAATCAACAGGATTACTGTGAGGATTTATCAAGGCAGGCCATGTAAAGCATTTGCAATTAGTCCTGTACCTGGCTCCTAGCAAGAACTTCATGTGTATTGGCTAATCTTAGGACTATCACTGGGTTCATGGAGCTGGCAATCCAGCAAGGAAAAGGAGACCAATTCTCCTTACCTAGTTCATAAATCAGACCTGGCAATATGTCCTCCCATGCTAATGATGTAGTCTCAACTATAAATGCTGAATCGGGGTCAACAAAGAGAGAGGGCTGCAACTCTAGCTAAGCATTGGTGGCCATAGGCAGTACTTCCCAAGGGCGTAGGACAGGCCCAGGAAAAAAAACCTACCACCACCACCACCACCACACACACAACACATTTCTGTATCTTTTAAGCCACAGAGAGGTGATCAAGAGTGTACACATTGCTGCCTTCTGTCAGCTCTAAAAACCAGGAGCAAATAAAGAATGTCCTTTCATTGTCTAAAATGAGGGGCATGCACAAAGTAAACATGGAGACTACGTAAACTAGATTTTAAAAATACTTTCCGTCTCAGTTGTCTGAGTTCCAAGTGCTTCAGAATGCAGCTGGAGAGTGTATGTGTTTGGGGAGCAACATGGGAGTAGCACAGTAATTGAAATTCTTCTCTTCCCCTCCCAAACTGATTACGCCAGGAATTTGTTTCATTACAGACTCCTCTATCCCCACTGTTTACTTTTTTACAGTTTCTGCGTCTAATGTTTTCCACTGCCAACTCCCGCAAGAAATGTGGCATTCTCAGAGAGAGCATCTGGGGTGAATCTGATGTTCCAGCCCCATCTTGGAAGTTGCCACCACTTTCCCTCCTCTCCCTACTCTTTTTTTTTTTTAGTGTAACCCTCCCTTTCCCCATTTTCCCCAATCTGCCAACCCTTCTTCCCCTCACTTTGCTCCATTCTTGCTCTTGCATTCTGACCAGCTGGCACAGACAGAGAAGCACACCCCTGGGTATTCACAGGACCTACCCGTGTCAAACACAAGGCCACTTCCCGTCCCACTGCATGTGGCCTTCCTGCAGGTAGTCAGTGTGTTCTCCAGTGCACGCCAGAAACGCCACTTAGCACTGCTGTGGGCTAAGGGCGGGAAGTTCAAATAATTATTCAGTTAATTAATTGCTCATTCATTTGACTGGGGCTGCGTTCCAGATTTTCACCCACTTATCCATCATCTAGCCCTTTTTTTCTGGGTAATTTGGGACTTTTTGGTCTCCTCTTTCCCAGGGGGAGAAATGCACTGTTGGTTTGGTTATCTTAGATTTCTTTAAGTGTTTGACCCAGAAACCAACAGGCACACCAAAGAGCTTTCTGTCTTCTTAGGGACCAAATTTGCTGCCTATTTTATATATATACATATATATATGTAAACACTAGGTAGTCTACACACACACACACATATATATGTGTGTGTGTATATATATGTGTGTATATGTGTGTATGCGTGTGTATGTGTGTATGTGTGTGTGTGTGTTACCTAAAAGATCCTGCTGAGCCCAGCAAAGTTCGCTATAAAAGAAATAACTTTCATTAAACCAAGTGTTCTATTCGAATACCCCCAAAAAGCAGAATTTGCATTTACTTAGAAAATACATTGTTTTTAACTTAAGATAATATTTAAGTAACCCCACAATTTTAAAAACTAGGCACAATTTCTGACTCCTAGGAGATTTCTGATGTACGTATGTTGAACAGAATTTTTAAATATTTCAAGAAAAATAACTTCTTTCTACTAAACCTGGAAGCATCATAGTCACGTTTGGAGAACAATAGTGAATGCTTGAATTAAGTTAAAATACTGTAAAAGGTAGACTGTGGTGCAGCATGAATACCACAGCAGTGGGGTTGCCTCCTGGTTCTCCCCACGTTCAACTGAAAGCAGAAAACCTTCATAACTGGATTGACGTTTTTACCAATTTCAGACCAACCTTTGACTTCTAATTCTGAAGCTAAAATTACTCACTTTTAAATTTAAAATGTATGGGTTTCTGTTGTTATTATTATTGCTTTGAGACCGAGTCTCACTCTGTCACCCAGGCTCGAGTGCACCAATGGCTCACAATTGCCTCGAACTCCTGGGCTCAAGCAATCTTCCTGCTTCGATCTCCCAAGTAGTTGGGACTGCAACCACATGCCTCCATGCTCAGCTAATTTTTTATGGTTTTTGTAAAGATGGGATCTCACTATGTTGCCCAGGCTAGTCTCAAACTCCTGGGCTCAAGCGATTCTCCCCTTGTCAGCCTCCCAAAGCGGTGGGATTACAGGCATGAGTCACTGCCAGTGGCTAAAAAATGCAGGCTTTATTCATGTAGCCATTAAAAATATGTATCTACTGAGGGCCTCCTATATGCCAGGCATGGTTCTGGGTCTTTTGCCTCATGGAGCTTGAATTGTAAGGCTTTCTCCCAGTTATCTTCTTACTCAGCAATAGGAGGTTCTTGGTGCAGAATCCTCGATAGTAGCCTACCTGGTGTTTGTGGAGGAATAATCTTAGCACTAAGAAGACTTTTGAAACAAATGTCTTCATGTAATAGTTTTCAATCTTATAGTTTATTTTCATGGCTACCCAAAGGCCATATCAGGGGCTGTTTCAAGAAAAGTATTTTGTTGAGTGTGACAAGGCTGATGATCAATGTTAGACATTGGTTATTAGATTTTTTTTTTTTGAGACAGAGTTTCGCTCTTGTTACCCAGGCTGTAGTGCAATGGCACTATCTCAGCTCACCACAACCTCCGCCTCCTGGGTTCAGGCAATTCTCCTACCTCAGCCTCCTGAGTAGCTGGGATTACAGGCACGTGCCACCATGCCCAGCTAATTTTTTGTATTTTTAGTAGAGACGGGGTTTCACCATGTTGACCAGGATGGTCTCCATCTCTTGACCTCATGATCCACCTGCCTCGGCCTGTAATCCAAAGTGCTGGGATTACAGGCGTGAGCCACCACACCCGGCTGGTTATTCGATATTAAAATATAAATTACACACAACAGAAGCATCTAACTTCAACAAATGGCCCAAACTCTCAATTTTTTTTTTGTATCTGGAGATATGTATTAGAAGAAAAGTGTGATCTAATTAATTAAATTTTAAAGTATGAAATTAGGTGTAGTGCATTTTTGTTAGGCAGATTAGTGAAAGAGCTTTTTTTTCGAGTCTTGCTCATGTTGCCCAGACTGGACTGCAATGGCGTTTTCTGGGATACTACAAACTCTGCCTCCCCAGTTCAAGCAATTTTCCTGCCTCAGCCTCCCAAGTAGCTGGGATTACAGGCATGTGCCACCACACCCAGCTAATTTTGTATTTTTAGGAGAGACGGGGTTTCTCCACTTTGGTCAGGCTGATCTCAAACTCTTGACCTCAGGCCTCCTGATCCACCCGCCTCAGCCTCCCAAGGTGCTGGGGTTACAGGTGTGAGCCACTATGCCCAGCCTGAAGAGCTTTTAAAAGCAAAACCCCACCTCTACCCTGGGTAATTAAAGCTTGGATCTGACTTAGGAAATCACCTGGATTCTCTCCACTTTTTCAACAGCACTCAACTCCTTCACCTTGACTTGTTCTTCTCTGGTTGACTCCACTGGACACACTTCCTGGGTCACATCACATTCTTTCAGAGCTTCCTCCAACCTCCCCTGCCCTGCACCATACACCATACACCAATCTGTTTCCCCTGACAGACATGGATAGCACAGGGAATCTAAGTTACAATCAATCTTAGGTTTCCCAGAACAGGAAGCACCCTGCTGTAAGCCAACACCTGAATCTCACTCTCTCTACAGAAAGCCAGCCGACCTGCACAACCTAGCCCCCGGCACGCACCCGCCCTTCCTGACCTTCAATGGGGATGTGAAGACAGATGTCAATAAGATTGAGGAGTTCCTGGAGGAGACCTTAACCCCTGAAAAGTAAGGATCTGTTTCTTTCCGAGCTGTTGAAATGGGAAGGGTTCATGCCTGATCTACAAAAGACCTGGTGTTAACTTTGAGCAGATGTGTTTGCAAAGGAACCTAAGCAGTCCAGAGACTAGGACCCTCTCTTCAAAGAGAGATCTGGGACCCCCAGAGGGCTGCCAATCTCAAAATAGCTCCATGAAATCCACTCAAGAGTAGATATGGCCTATGAAGCAGAGCCAGTGACTCCCACCTATACAGTGATTTTAGGAGCCCTGGGACACCACACCTCCCTTGCCCCAGTATGTCCCTCCCTCTCTAACTCACTTTGCTTGGAAGATCTTGAAGTGAGGGAAACGTTTCCTTCCTGTCAGAACCAGAGCCGAAAGGCTGCCAGAATGAAACGAAGTCAGGAGAGGCCAGTGACTTCAAACAACGTCCAGGTTCTTATACCTGACCAAACCTGGTCTGACTCCACAATTAAACAGAGGGAAAAACTAACTGAAAGCAGCTCCTCTTTTGCAAACAGGTTCAGGGAGAGTAGAGACCAGAGAGCTCTAGGTTTTTTGGGTGGCATGTTGCTGCTGTTAGAAAAGAGCAGTGAAAGGAAGACTGATGACTTCTAACTTTCCTAGAGCTAGACCTGTTCATTGGAGAGTGCTGTGACCGGGGATTAAATCAATCACAAGTTTTGAAAAACTCTAGAAAAATCATATTACGTATAGAGAGAGGCACGGACTTTATCCTGCGGGGTATTATCCTGCAGTGAATTCCACGGGGTATCTGGACAGGGATTAAGCAGAGGAGGCGGGGAGTTCCTTTTAAGACCTACTTTAGAGGTTGAGGGAAGCCGGTATCCTAGAGGACCGTGAAGCTGGAGATAGAGGAATTAATTTTGGGGAGCCGCTGGTGACCGTCCAGGCAGAACAGAATGAAGGGCTCAGACAAGTCAGGGCGGGAAAATCGGGAGGGAGGAGAAGGAAGGGTTCAGGACATACTAAGTGGGTAAAGTAAGTGGGATTTAATTACTAAAAACCACCATCCTGCATTTATTTTAAAGTTTTATTTATCAACACTTTCATAGCCTTCATTTCGTGTCAGGCACCATTCACTGCACTTAGCTAATGCGATTCATTTCATCCTTCTAGCAGCCTTGGAAGGTGCGTATTATCATTAACCTTATTTCACAATCAGGGCAGGGAGAGATTAAGTGACTTACCCAAGGTTGCACATCTAGTGAATTGCTGTTAAAAAATTAAAACTCCCAGTCATGCTCCAATCAATCCTTAAACAATCACACATTCTTCCTTAAAAATATTCTTTGCCGTCCATATTGAGACAGTTTATTTTCACACTGAGAGTGGAAAGCCACCTGAAGCCCATTGGAAGCAGCTGAGTATAGACTTTAAATAAGTGCATTCGTTAAATCAATAGGGCAGCCCCACATATAACTTCCAGCTCAGCCACTGCTGGAAACCACACACATGTCTGGACAGGACACCAGCCAGTCACTTCACTGGAAGTGCCCTGAGGGAGCCCAGACTCCATTCCCCTCCCCAGGACTCAACCTCACTGCTAGCACTGGTTTGAAATCCCACATGTAAAAAAATGTTCTTTTCAATAACTGGAGTTTAGACTTAGCCTGGGAGACCCATAGAGGAAAGTTCATGATGCAATTAATATTTCCCTTTTAGAAGTAAGGCTGGCATTTGGGAGTGAGGGCTTCCATCATGATCATTAGGAAATGGAACCGGAAGCAGTGAGTAGCAGAGGAGCCCATTTGGTCTTTTTCCAGGTGGTGGATGGAGGGGTGAGGGGCTGGGATACAGTCCTAGTCTGCTAGTGATATGCTGTGACCTCTTGAACCAGTCCTTCTCTGCTCTCAGCCTCTGTTCCCTTCTCTGTGACAGGATGCCTCCCAGAGCCCGTCTTGCTCTTTGGTTCTTCACATGCCCTTTAGCAAGGTTCCCCCCACCACCACACCACCCCCAGCGCAGCTGTGCCTTTCCTGGGCTGCTTCTCTAACTCAGAGGTCTCCAATCTGCAACCACAGTGGGACCACAAGGCAGGCCAGAGACTGCTGGAATGGTATGCCCCATGTGTCCTTGAGCATTCTTCCAGAGGCAGCTCATCACCTGACTTCATCATCATTTCATCACATTCTGAAGTTTCCATGAACCAAATAGGGGTGGGCACGGCTGGATGTGGACCCTCCCTCCACTCTACCCTTTCCAACCACCTTCCCTGTCCTGAGCTCTGCTCCCTCTGGTCCAGGTCCTTCTCTGGACTGCAGTTGTGTATAGGAGGTTTTATGAAGTGCATTCCTGCCATGTTAGTGACCTAACAATCCAGTACACCCAGAAAGCAAAACCCTTGAAGCTGTTAAAATGCACATCTCCAGAAGGCTACCAAGGTGGAGATGCTAAGGGTGAGACCATCAAGTATTCCAGAGCCCCTCAGGAGTGTCCCTTAGATGGCTCTGCACCCATCAGACTGAGGCAGTTGCCACAATTACTCCCAGTAAATGTTACCAAGCCAGGGCCTCAACCCCATAGAAGCCTGCTGGTCTGCCCACAACAAACCACCAGCCTCTCCAGCTTTCACAGCGACTCAGGCTGGGAGGTGGAGTGGCCCGTGTTGTGAGGCATCTGGAGCAGGGCAGCCTGGTCTTCTGTTTCTCTAGGGGGCAGCAAAACCCTCAAACCATTCCCCAAGCGCTGATTGGCCATGTGTTTCTCATCATACCACTATTTGTAAAAGCTGCCAAAAGCCAAGACATTATGGGAGCCTTTTTCCCCTTAGCTTTATTTTTTAAAGGAGAAAACCACATACAAACACTACAACCATTTTTAAAAATCACATTTGATCCCAGGGAGCATTTGGTGTCAAAATGAGGAATCCAAGAAGTCTCAAGTTGTTTCTAAATGAGACTAACATCCATCCCTTTCCTTAGATTGACCCAGTGAATGAACACTTGGCAAGGAAGTGTTGTGATTAATGCTGGGATTACTGTTGGGACACTCTGGCCCTTGTGTTTCATCTCCATGGAGTGGCCGAAGTTTCTAGGATTCAGCCCTGAGAGTCAGGAGCCCTACCTCTGGTCACCTCTCTACCAGTGTCTGTTGTATGACCTTGAACAAGCCTCTCTCCCTCTCAGATCCGCTTCTCTTCTCATCTTTAAAATGAGGTGATGACATTATATAGTCTCCAAGATGCCTTTTGGTGCATGTTCCACAATTCCATGAGTTTCTCAAAGTACTCTCCCAGAACTGGTTATTGTCTCAAATAATCCCAGTACCCAGATGCTGTAACAAAAATTCAGGACGATAGACTGATATAGTCTAGTTACGTAGTATGTCATTTAGTCAGTCAACTAGCAAGAATGATTTAAGTATTAACAGGGTTTGGAACACTGACAGAATTGGAAGACAACTTGAATTCATTGTTTTTAAAAATGTAGGCTAGGCACGGTGTATCACACCTGTAATCCCAGCACTTTGGGAGGCTGAGGCAGGCGGATCACGATGTTAGGAGATCGAGACCATCCTGGTCAACATGATGAAACCCTGTCTCTACTAAAATATTTTGTTAAAGCCAAGCATGGTGGCACGCACCTGTAATCCCAGTTACTCAGGAGCTGAGGCAGGGGAATCACTTGAACCCAGGAGGCAGAGGTTGCAGTTAGCCAAGATGGTGCCACTGTACTCCAGCCTGGTAACAGAGTGAGACTCTGTCTCAACAAAAATATATAGTGATAACTCACCACAGTGAAAAACAAGACCGTCTGGGAGGTAGAGAAACAGTCTCTAGACTTCCCCAGGATGGCATGGTAGCTGGGGGCATGAGGTTTGGAGTCAGAGTGACTGGGTTCAAATCCGTACCACTAGGTTGTCCTGTGCTGCAGTTAACGAATCAGCCATAACATCCCAGTGACTTAACAAAACATGGGTTTATTTCTCACTTGAGCACATTTTGAGTGGGTAGTGTGGTCCTCTTCCATCTTGTAGTTTTTGGAATACATGTCCTCCAAGGCTCCTTCAGCAGGGAGACAGAGAGGAAAGATCACCCAAAGTGTTTTGCAGGGCCAGGGATGTGCGTGGTGACATTACTTTCTCTCCCATCCCCTTGGTTGGAATCCACACATGATTCCAACTTAGGTGAGAGAGGAGCTGGGAAATAGAATTGCATGGCTGTTTAGTGAGTATGCATATTCTCTGCTACAGGCAAATGACCTGAAATCTCTAGAATCTTTAATTCTCACTTCTGCAAAATAAGAACCATGCTGTTGATCTTTTAGGGCTTTTATAGAAAATAATACTACTGAGCCTAGTGCCTGAAATGAAGTAAGAGCTCATTAAATGGTAGCTCAAAGAATTAGAAAGAGCAGTCAGTGCCTGTTTTGAGTCTGTCTCCCACGTGCAATTGTACAGACAATTGGTGACCTTCGGTCTTAAAACCCCAGATCCTACGGGATATCTTTTAATGAATAAGCCAGGCCTCTTCCACCTCCAGGGATCTTTTGCTTACACAGCAGTGATGAGACAAACAAGCACACAGTCAAGGATTAGGAAAGTCAGACGCATTAACCTCCTTCTCCTGTGAAGGGCTGGTAATGTAAGGAAGTGGGAACAATGGAGAAAGGAGAGAGAGAGGAAGCCCTTCCACTTATCAGCTTGTTAGAAAAAGGAGGGAAAACACTCAAGCTGCCATCAGCAAGGTCATTCCATCAGAACGGTCTTTCTTTTTCTCCAGGGAAGCTAGCCCCAAAACCAGACTCAGGGCCTGGTCCTCGGTAGGTGTGCACACTGGTTTAATTGCATGGCAAGTGTCCTTTTATTCAGTGTCCTGGTTGGCTGCGGCTAGTCACTGAGAGGTCAGTGAGAAGTCAGATAGGGCACTACCATCTGCAGTGGCGTTTCCTTTTTTTGTTGTTTTTTGCTACTATATTCTACTTTTGAAAAAGAAACTTTCTGTCTTTTTTTTTGGTGAGAAGCCAACTGTTTTACTTCCCAGAATGAAAGTTAAGTGCATATATTTGAAATAAGATATCTTAAAAACAGGGTGGAGAGAAATTTTCATCAGTTAGATCAGGAGTCAGCAATTTTGTCTGTTAAAGGTCAGATAGTCATGTATTTTTGGCTTTGTGGGCTGTTCAATGTCTGTTGCAATTCCACTGTACACTGTGAAAGAAGCCATAAACTAGTATGTAAATGAATGGGCATGACTGTTTCAATAATCTTTTACTTATGAACATTGAAATTAGAATTTCATATTATTTTCACATGTCACAAAACAGTATCCTTCTTTTGATTTTTTTCAAGCATTTAAACATGTAAAAACCATTGTTAGCTTGAGGGCCATAGACAAATAAGGGTCATGGGTCATAGTTTCCTGACTCCTGAGTTAGAAAAATTTATCATCTCTTTGATTATTGTCAGATCACATCAAATGTTATTTCAAAGATGTTTCTGTGAATGAAACGCTCTAGCCTTTTAGAGAAAGAGAATGTACTTTGTAGCCCACTCATTTGCATATTTGAAACATGGCATAAATATGGAGGTAAAACGAATGCACTTATCCTTATAGTAGCCTCTCCCAGTATAGTTACTGAAATTTGTGAGATTAACATCTTAGAGACACACTTCCCACAAGAACAAAGTTCAAATGGAACACTGCACTATACAGTCAAGTCCCAATGAGTTCTAGTGCTTGGGAAACAGGATCACACTACCATAGGCCCCTGAATACATGGTCCTCTGTCCTCATCTTGGATTTGGTACTACACATCCCAGTTTGGCTCACCCTGATTGGGAAGAAATGATCAGATGACTGAAATTTTGACCAAATGATGAGATAGAGCAAAACCAAGCAACAAACCCAGACAAGCTGCCCACTGAGGTGCATTTTCTAGGTTTTTCTGTCTTTACATTATCAAAGAGAAACAAACACTTGGCATATGTTAATAACAATTTAAGTCTATCGATTCTAATAGCATGCTGGATTCTATGTGAGAAGGCCAAAATAGGAAGAGATGACACTAAATTCCCCAAGTCTTGGTAGATTACCTAGTATCTTGCGGGAAGCCCTGCTGTGTGTCCCCAGCCACAGCAGATGAATGTGATAATTCTCAGTGTTACCTAGGAAGACATGTGTGTGCAGCATCGGTGCAGAGCGCCCCCTCCTGGTGGATGGAGACAGCTCCTCCATGGTGCTCAGTTCAACCTTTAGGGCTCTGGGGCATTCAGAGTCCACAGCAGAGTTTATGAGAAGCCACACAATGTGGAATTTAAAACCTAGTCTTCTACAGTGAAACTGCCTGGGTTGGGATGCTGGCTTTGCCACCCAGCCATGTGACCTCAGGAAAATTGCTTACTCTCTCTATGACACCATTTCCTCGTGTGGGAAATGAAGCTAATAATAGTACCAACAGAACTGTTATGAGGAGTAAATGGTGAATACCTGTATGGGGACGAGAACAGTGCCTGCTGCACAGTAGGTGCTCAATGCAAATTTCCTTTTGCTGATTCCAGAGAAGCAGTGGAGGTGGAAGGACACTGCTGCAGGCTGGGAAACCAGGTCCTCATTGTTGCTCCACACTTTATTAGCCATGGTTTTTAAATCATTATTTATTTATCTTTTCAGGTATCCAGTTCCCTTCTGTGTAAAAAGAAAATAATAATGCCTTCCTTACCTGCCTCATAGTAAAGAGCTTGGCTTTTCCAATAGAAGTATCTTTGAAACTACACAGCCACCTAACACATGGCCCCAAAAAGGACAGTTCTAGCTCATGGGCCAATTGAGGAAAAAAAAGCATTAAAGAACAACGAATAGGTTTTAAAGCCTTGTTTGGTTCAAACTATCAAAAACATCAAAACAAACAAACAAAAAGGTATTTTACTTTTTAAACGTAAAGCAACCCAACAGCCCACAGCCAAAAACTATTCACCCAGAGATTACAAAGGCACACATTCATCTATAATAAGGATAACCTGGCAACTGCCCCCCACCTCTGCCCACCCCTACCTGGCCATACCCATAAAATGCTTGTGAAATGATATTTATTTGAACTTATTTTCTCATTTTAATGGGGCCAATGTGTCCAAGCCATGGGTTCCCACACGAGCAAGTTTATCTCCTTCAGCCTCAAGGCCAATGGTCCTCACTCCAGCCTGCCTCTTGTATTATTCCAGCTTCAACACAAAAGGCTCTGAGAAAGAGAGAGAGGGCCTGGATCATTGCAAATCTATCTCCAAATAAGATAAGATAAAACAATTGAAACACATATCCTTAGCTGAAGCTTGGTAGTTTCTGCATCTTATCACTGCACACAAATAATAAGCGTGTGAAGGACATTTCAGAAGAGGGCCGAGGGTATTCTTCCTTTGGAGAAATGGTTTACTGCTAACATACCTGGCATCCCCATGCTCCCAGAATCATCTCTGTGTAGCTAGAATTATAATCGAAGAACTGGCAGTAGATGGTTATTTTAGTGGGTAGTGGAAGTGTCAAGAACCCTACCCGGTAGAGAAGCAAGCTCAGCGGGAACTTTAATTGGACCTTCTCACTGGCACCCCATTGTTACTGGTCCTGAGAAGAGGACACACCCTGAGTCCTCTGAATGGCATTCTGGTTCCTTGCCTAGCAGACTGTTGTCACCCTTACTGTTGTCACCTTACAGACAGGTCTCAGCATCTTACTGGCCTCTGACTTCTATGGATGACCTAGGGCTGGAGAATGCCCACCCTCCCGATAGGATGGGGATAAAGATTCCAAACATTTGTAAATGCAGCTGGAAAGGGAAGTATTGCTCATCATGATATAGGCTTGCCCTTAAAGGAGCTCCAAGGTTACTGATTCACAGAACACTGCATCCTCCATTCCAGGTACCCCAAACTGGCTGCAAAACACCGGGAATCCAACACAGCGGGCATTGACATCTTCTCTAAGTTCTCTGCCTACATCAAAAACACCAAGCAGCAGAACAATGCCGGTGAGTAACTCTCTTCCACCAAGAACCCCTGGCAGTATCTGATGGCTGCCCAAAGCATCTTCAGTTTGCCCACGGGCATGTCAAATAGTCAGGCCAGAGAAGCATCTAGAACTAATATTGCTTGTTATTTGCCCCCCGCACCCCCCAAACACCATCTAGTCCCCCTTGACACAGGGGAGGAGGTTATGGATCCTACTGCCTGGCTGGTGCAGGAGGAAAGGCCAGGGGCTTTGCTGCTGGCTGGAGGGGTGCAGTTTGTCCTCTGAGCCTGCCTTATTGCATAGCACAGTGCACTTCATGGGACAGTCCTCGTTGGCACCCATTTGTCCCAAGTTCACAACCCCACCTGTGATCACACTGGAACAACACATTCCTGCTTCCTTCTGGTCTCTGCAAGGTTTTTCCAGGGATTTTTCCAGAGGCTAAGGGAGGGACAGCACAGCCACTGCTATGGCAAATGCAGAAGGCAAACCTGGGCTGTGTTCTCCCCTTCTGCAAGACAGTGGGCCCTGGAAAGCCACTCCTCAAAGCCTGGCCCATCCCACATCGGGCTCTCCATTTCTGACATTGGCTATAGAATTCAGGACCTGGTTCTCTTGTGGGGCCCTGTGAAAGGGAGCTGTGTCCCCCAGTTAAGCTCACAGCTCTTTCAGTCCCTCATTTGGCATTGCCCTTTAAGAATTAACTAAAACCATTTGAATGGAACCGTCCAATTGAGCATGCATAACACTTGAAGAACGATGTTAGGCCCATGAGGAACAGGCTGGCCACTGCAGTGGCCTGGGCTTGGATTTGTATCCTGTGGGCAATGGCAATCATTCCCTTGCCCTCAGAATGGGAGAACAAGACAGCCTCACAGGCTGGATCACTGGAGTCTAGCACAAAGCCGGGCAGCGTAAGTGCTCCGTGAATCTTTGTGAATGAATGAGTGACTGATGCATAATGGACCAAAATGAAGGAATAGATGCAGATGCCCCAGAAGCTCCAAGGAGAATAGCATCTCTTTGGATCAAAGTGAACAGGATATGCAGCCATGCATGGTAAAAGAGATGAAATCTTTGCAGGAACAGAGTTGGTGTAGTGGGAAGTAAATAATTCAGGGTGTTACTGAGGACCCGGATTGTGGCAAGTGCAAAACTCAATTCTGGAGATCCAAAGGAGAAGCAAACACTTCCTCCGTCTTCAGTGCCTGGCAGGTGCAGAAAGAAAGGCTTCAGTTCAGCTTGATCCAAGAGAGTGTGGAGAGCTGATTAACCGCAGGTAAAAGAACAAAATAATTTCTGTCCAAGGTGTTCAGAGCAGGAAGCATTCACCATGGGGGTAAATGCATGAAACTCTCTTTCTGGGAGTTTCAACTGGGTCATAAAGATTAAGAAGGAAGTGTTTGGCTGAGGTCATTGAGCGGAGGATGTGGGGAAGCTGAGAAAAGGTCAGGGACAGAGACTGAAATAAGGGACTGGAGCCTGCAGTGCCAGCCTTGAGGGCTTGGGTTTTTATCTTGTGGGCAATGGCAGCCATTAGAGGTGTGTGTAGAGAAACTGGAAATACAGTGGCTTCTGGAGAATAAGAAGTATGCAGAAAACACTTCCAACCTACTCGATGTTCTTGCTTCATTGCTGTTTAGACCCTGTAGTGTGTTGAGTAGTGTCCCCCCAAAATTCATGTCTAGCCTGGGTGACACAGCAAGACCCCACCTTTACAAAAAAAAAAAAAACCCTGCTTTTAATTAGCCGGGCAAGGTGGTACAGGCCTGTAGTCCCAGCTACCCAGGAGGCCAAGAACAAGAGGCTTGCTTGAACCCAGGAGGTCGAGGCTGTAGTGAGCTATGATCCTGCCACACCACTCCAACCTGGGTGACAGAGCAAGACTCTGTCTCTAAAAAAAATTTTAAAATGTCTGTCCACCTGGGAACTCAGAATGTGACCTTGTTTGGAAATAGGGTCTTTGCAGCTGTAATTAGTTAAGAATTTGGGGATGAGATCATCTCGGATTTAGAGTAGTCCCTAAATCCAATGGCTGCTGTTCTTATAAGAATAGGAGAGGGTCCAGGTGTGGTGGCTCACACCTGTCATCCCAGCACTTTAGGAGGCCAAGGCAGGCGGATCACCTGAGGTCAGGGGTTCGAGACCTGCATCTCCACTAAAAATACAAAAACTAGCTGGTCATGGTGGTGCATGCCTATAGTACCAATTTTTTGGGAGGCTAAGGCAGGAGAATGGCTTGAACCCAGGAAGTAGAGGTTGCAATGAGCCGAGATTGCACTGCTGCACTCCAGCCTTGGCAACAGAGTGAGATTCCATGTCAAAAAGAAAAAGAAGAGAAGACACAGAGACACGGGGGGAGAAGGCCATGTAAAGAAGGCAGAGACTGGGCGATGCTGTCAGAAGCCAAGGAACACTGAGCTTGTTGGGAGCTGGAAGAGGCAAGGAAGGACACCTGCTGACACCTTGATTTTGGAACTGTAAGGGGAAAGTCTCTGTTGTTTTGAGCCACCCAGCTTGTGGTACTTTGTCGTAGCAGTCCAAGGAAATGAATGCGGCCCCTCAGAGCCATCGTGGGAAAAAACAGTCATTGCTGCTTTCCCGGCTGAGGACACTGAACCAAATGAGACCGTGACTTGTCTACCCTCAGGGCAGAGCTGGCTCTTGAACCCTCGTTTTCAGACTCCACACCCAGTATCCATTCCTCTTGGCCACAAATATCTTCTTTCATACTTGTCAAAGTGCCCTCAGAAGGATTATCTCATTTGAGCCTTCCAGATTTTTTAAATTATAAATGGTATTTACATATTATCCATATTTACAGTTCTCCTATTCCCAAGGCCAAAGCAAGTTTCCACCAAATGCCGCATATCCATTTCTTATAAACTCAGTACTCTCCAATTTTCATTGTTTCCCCTTCTTCTGTTTCACCCTGTTTTCTTCTGTAATGAGACTTGCCCTTGTGACTCCTGCTTCCCCTAACTCGTGTGCACATTTCAAAGCTCCAACATTTCTGCTTTACCAAAGAGCCTGTCCCCAGATGTGCTAGCCCACCTTCCTTTTAACAAGACACCACACATTTCTTCCCTGGAGGTATAATTTGCCCATGCCCCTCCCTTCCTCTTTACTTGTCCTTCCTCCCACCCAATACCCTGCCGTTGTGGTCAACTGGGTCCAAAAGTTCTTAGGCTCAGCAAGCCCTAGGTCAAGGCTCCTGTGGGGCCTGCCCTCCTGTAGAGAGCACCATGGCTCCTGTGCTACAATCCCAGAGCCTCGTAGCCCTGACCCACCCCTTCTCTGCTCTGTGGGAACTCTGTGCCTGTGGCCTCTCCTACGTCTCTGCAAGAGCATCGGCATCCAGGCCCAGGCCTCCTTCCACATGCTGCCCTGCATTACTTTGCAATTTGTTTTCCTCTGGATCTTCAGCTCTGCACCTACTTCTCCAACTTCCTTTCTTTAGAGAGTTTCTCTTGTGTTTTCGTTTACTTTCTCTTGAGCAGAGCCCTCCCTCCCCTCCACCTGCCACTAATACCCCAGCCCCCATACACACACTGGCTCGGGTTATGATCCACTTCTGCCCTCTCAACATGAAAGCATGAGAAAAGCCTGCACTGTCACATGCTTCTCCGTGATGGGTCATCTCTCCACTCTTGTGATGACTACAGGAACCTCCAAGTAAAATGCCCATTGTTCCACAAAGCCTCGTAAGTCCCCAGCTACAAAACGGAGACCGCATCCGTGGGAGCCATGCCAGCAGGACTGGAGTAATGAAGAGAGTCATCCATTAGTTTGTACATCAGCCATTCACTGATTCATTCAACAAACACAAGTTCCATAAAGTGTCTACAAGTCTGAGCTAATATTTAAAGGGTGCAGCTTATGTGCCAGGTATGGTGCTAGGTTCTGGAGTTCTGCAGCAATGAGACAAAGTCATCGCCCTCCATGAACTAACCATCTATAGGGGCAATAAAACATGCAGACATGCCATCCCAGGCCTGGGTTTGAATCCCAGCACTTCTAGCTGCATAACTTTACCCAAGAGACTTATTCTCTCTAAGCCTCTGGCTCTGCATCTGTAAAATGGGCTTTACTTTCAATTTCTTTATCTGCCAATTAAGGTAATTAATAATATCGCCAAGGTTTGTAATGCAGATTCGTCTATTTTATAACTCGGATTCTACACAACCACAGAGAGCTCAGCCTAACTTAGGCAGCACAAACCCTGCTCACTTTAAAGGGGAGGCCCAGTGGGAGACGATAGGGAATTGAATCAAGAACCCACATGGGAGGAGTCCACATGGCCCTGAGAAGGGCATCTTTGAGCTGGAAAAAGAAGCATTTAGATTTGGCTCGAGGGGTCCCAGCTCTCAGCCCTGCATCCACCTTTTCAATTTTGCAGGGAAAAGTTATATCATGGGTTTAGACCTGGAGGTTCATAGCGTGCTAAAGTAGAAGGCTTGAGGGAGGGCACAAATGTCACCCATGCCCCTTTGGCACATCCTGCAGCATCCTGTAGTCAACAAGCAGTTAGCTCCATCCTCGCCCTTAATCATGCTCTCTATCCAGCCTGCCTGGCACATGACGGAGTCCAGCAAAAGCCTGGGCCTCCACCTTCTGCAAGCCAGTGGCCTCCACCTCTAGCAAGTGTCACTGTAAAACACCCTTCCCTTCCTGCCACTGGAACACCCCTTTGGCTCCTTGGGTTCATCTCTTCCCTAAAGGGGTTTCCTTGACACCCTACTGTAACATGTCCCCAACTCTCTGTCACTCATAAGAGGATCTGGGCTTCTCCCTCTGAATATCTATCTTACAGATAGCATTTCTTACCCTCAATCTGCGATTTGAACAGACTCTAAACATCCCTGCAAATCTCTTGGCTTTCAAGAAATTCATTTAAGCTAGTTATCATAATCCAGGCAGAAAGTGCTGTATTTCACTTTGTTTTCTGCTCTCCCTCTTTCCTTACACGCTAGTCCTAGCAGTGTGCCTGGTTCATTTCACATTCTGTGCATTTTGCATGTGCCAGGTAATTAACAACTGGATCTCATGTGCATCTTGAATGCTCCATTCTTATTAATGAACTTGAAAAGTCTCCCCCTTTTTAAAAATTTCTTCCAGCTCTATCATGTTTCCCTCAGATACAGTTAGTGTCCTGCAAAGAATGACCAACCTTGTTTTCAATACCAGTGTCATATTCTCATGCACTTTTGCCCTTTTTCTTTTTAGCTGGAGAGGAAGTAGGCATGCCTCTGCCTGTAGCCTAAGACGAGAATTCAGTATTTCTCCTGCCCTGTTCACATTGACCATCTCCCATCCGTCATCCTTTTGCACAGCCCACTTCCAAAGGACCGTCTTTCCCCTATGAGAAGTCTAAAAAGTCCCATGCGCAATAGTGTCTAATCTGTATCATATGCAGTCTTGGGGCTTATGTGCTCTCAGGCCTCTCAGGCGACCTGCACTAAATCATTTTGCCCAATCTGGATGATTTTAGTCCTTCAAGGCTTCCTTTGAATTCCTTCGTTTCTTCCCCCTTCTGGTCCACTTTTCTCTCTTATTTCCACCTCTGTATTCCTCTGTCTTGGGGGGCCTTCTTTCTATTTTAAAATTTATACTCCACTTGCTCCAGAAAGGCATTATAGCTACTCACAGGGATGCATAAAGTTCAGCAAACCAACAAAGGCCAGGAGGAGGTGAGAAAGAAAAACAAGGAGACTACCATAAAACGGAGCCCAGCGTGAGCTAAAACAGTCGGGGCAGCCCCGGGGCCTTCCAGCGGCCACACATAAGGTAGACCACAAAGTTGGCTCTGAACCTGTCAGCAGACAAAGCAAAACAGGGCCCCTGGTCAGCTGCAGCTTGGTCCTCCTAGAAGATAAAAACAAACCAGCCTCCCAGAAGAATAACAAATATTCCTGCCATGAGCCGCGGGCGCGGAGGAGCTGTGGTTTCCATTTTCTTTGGCTCTTTCCTCCTGTGACTTCTCTCCCAGGCTGCTGCAGACTCCAGGCCCTACTGAATTCCCGCTACTCTGACTCCTCTCCGTCTTCCCCGACCTTTGGGCTGAGCTCCTCCCCATCTCACAACCCCTGTGTTCTCTCTGCATCTGAAATGAAACCCACTTTCTTCCTTTTCTCTCCATCTTCTCTGGAAGACTCAGGAGACCTCCCTGCAGCCTCAGGCCTGTGTCACCAACCTCCCTGCTCCTCTCTGTCCACCCAGAAAGAGGGACACAAAATAGCTTGTCTGGGCTCATCAATTTCCGTCAAGACTAATGGACTCCTGCACTAAGTGTGCAAAGATGTGCCCCTTTCACTCGCAAGGTTGCATCTAGTTCTCTTTTTACAGAAGATGCTGCGATGTAGATGTCCTAACATACTCCTCCTAAAATACTTGTCCTAATAAGGTGCTTCTAACTTCCTAAAAAAAAAACCCTGAAAATTGTCCTTGGTATCTGTGACGTGCAGGGCACAGTGCTGTGTGTTCAGGGTGCATGGACCATGCTTAGATTGCATTGCCCTTTATTAGTTGTAAGCACAGTGGCCATGTTTTCCAAACTGAAAATCAGATGTCTAACAAATTGGCTTCATTGAAAATAATCAAATTATAAGAAATTGGTACTGTCCCAGGAAATCCAGGACACATGTCCAGAAATGGAAAGCACCTGGTTAGGGCTAAGCCCTCTGCTTCTCCTTTCTCTCTCCATCCAACTTCAGATGCGGCTACCAGAGGGCAGGGGAATGAACCCTAGTTTCTACCACCTCCTGCTCCCAGTTTGTTGCTGGAACAAAAAAGGAGCCACTAGCCACACTTGTCCCTGAGCAGTCTTGGTTCTGTTTCCAAATGAAGGCCAAGGTTTCCACCTCCCTAAGGCTATCATCACAGGCTCCTCTTCCTGGAACCTGGAAGTGGGCAGTGTGCTCCATAGGCTAATTCTGAGAAAATTGATTGTCCCAGCCACATAGCATGGAAGAAGACTCTTGGGTCATTCTAGGAACCTCAGTGAGCTTATCTCAGAATGTGGATGCTCATTCCCACTGAATGGGAATGTGACTGAAGGATTACATTGCGGCTCTTATTAGCACAATATCAATGCCTCTCATCCCACTGCTCTCATTTCCCTTCCTCATCTCCTAGATCCCTCATAAAAGGCAGCAGAGGCAAGCCAGCCACAGCTGCCTTCCTCACTCTTTCCTTGTCTTCTTGTTCCATTCAGGCCCAAATTTTCAAATTGCTCCAGTCTTCTCCTTCTAAGAAGTGCCACCTGCAGTGGGGCATGCTCCTAGCTGATGCTGCTAGAAAAAGAACTCATCTGTATCACTGGCAGTCTTTCTTTCCCTTCCAGGTTCTCATGGTTTGTGTCCCCACCAACCCATCCCTGTCCTCCCATCTTGCAGACTGCCTGGTATGATTACACCAACAGGCCAATTCCTGCAGCCTGCTCTGCTCCTCCCTACCCGGGGTTCACAGTGCCTTCTTCCCTTCACTCTCTCTTAATAAAATCTTAAGACTCTTGAAGTAAACACATTAACCAAGATCACCCTTACCTGATGTATAGAAAATTGAGGCTTACACACTTCAGTTCAACATTAGAAAGTTTACAATTAAATCTGTAGAATGGACAAAAGAAGTGAGTATCCCATCAACAGAAAGGACCAAAAAGAAGCTGGATCTTTGGAGGTAGGAACTGCCTAATCTAAGTTGTCACTGATAGCAAGACACTATTATTTTAAATACTGGCTAGGTGCAGTAGCACACACCTGTAATCCCAGCACTTCGGGAGGCCGAGGCAGGCAGATCACTTGAGGTCAAGAGTTCAAGATCAGTCTGGCCAATATGGCAAAACCCAGTCTCTACCAAAAGTACAAAAAAATTAGCCAGGCGTGGTGGCATGCACCTGTAATTCCAGCCACTTGGGAAACTGAGGCGGGAGAATCTCTCGAACCTGGGAGGCAGAGGTTGCAGTGAGCCAGGATCACACCAGCACACTCCATCCTGGACAACAGAACAAGATTTCATCTCAAATGAAAAAAAAAAAAACTCTAAAAAACAATAACAAAAAAATGCTATCACTTAAACAAAAGTGTTTTCACTTAAACTCTTATAGTTTGACTATAAGAGATCGCCTGATTTCACAGATGTTAAAGGGTGAAAAAACATGCATCTTAGACTTAATGAGATATAATAGTGGATTTTCATAGTCCTTTCCAGATCTAACATTTTACTACTTCCTTGAGGCTATTCAGTGACATGTCAGACTCTCCTTTCTGCTTGACCTTGAGCTACCCTATTGGAAAGAAAGTGAATCAAGCTCAACATTGCTTCTAATTTACTCTGGGATAGCTGTACTAGCTCCATCTCCAGTAAATAGCAACTCTGCTCTCGATCCCTCTTGCCTGGAAACAGGTAGCACTTCCTTGTAGGTCAGGGCTTGGCCAGCTTTCTCTGTAAAGAGTCAGATAGTAAATAATTAGGCTTTGCAGGCTACATAACCTCTAGTAGACTCTGCTGAATTATGCTGCAGGAATCATAAAGACAGATAAAGCCACAGACAATATATAAACAAATAAATAGGGCTGTGTTCCAATAAAACATCATTCGTGAACACTGAAATTTGAATTTCACATCATTCTCACATCAGGAAATATTATTCTTCTTTTGACTTTTTTCCACCATGCAAAAACGTAAAACACAAAACAATCCTTAGCTTGGGGGCAGCATGAAAGTAGGCAGTGAAAGGGATTTATTCCTTGGACTGTAATTTTCTCACCTCCGTCTTAAGCAGTGTGTAGCTACAATAGCAAGTTCTATTAATTTCAGTATGCCTCAGCCTCCTCATCGGTAATATGGAGATTGTAATAGCCCCCTCTCTTGTGGCATTGTCATGTTAATTAGATGAATTAATGCATATAAATCACTTAGTTCCTGGCACACAGTAGGCACCAATATGTGATAGCTGTTGCTGCTGCTGTTGATGGTGCTGCTGCAGCCATGAATTTCACAAATGCGCCCCCCATCCCCATACCTAGTGTCTACCCTTCGGACTGGGCAGCCCAGCTTTCCCTGTAATGTGGAAGGATGTGCTGCCCTCTTCTGGCAGGCAGAAGAAGCGGCGCCAGAGCCGGATGGATGATCATGATTCTCTCAAGACCTGTGGATGTGCAAGCGTCTTCCTCTACAAGGATTCCATTTTACCTAAGCCAAAGCTTAGGGGGTTCAAGCGAGGCTGGGTCTTCTTCATGGTTCAAAGCCACCTTCCATTATCCGTCCCCCACACCAAGGGAAGGGCATGTCCACCAGGCCTGACGGATCTAACAGAGGTCCTTGGTTGCCCTGCCTCATGACAGCTGCCCCAAATGCTTCCTTCTCCCTTTCCTCTCCTCCTCTACAACCTCTAGCTTTTCCATTTATGAACTTCCTTGACCTAAGATAGAAAAGTGCTTGAAAGGATTCAGAGCAGCCTGGGAGGGCTGTTCTCCTAGAACTAACAAGCCCCTTATTATCAAAGGCCCTGTGCTTTCCCCCAGAGCGTCATGAAAGCCACTGCTGCTGGGGGCGGGGCGGGGGGGCCATGGGGAGGAGGATGGGGGGCAGTGAGGTGGGGCATTTTTTCCAGCTCCACAGGATGTGGCGAGCCACGTTTAAAAGAGAGTGTGTGTATTTATTATTCCAAGCCACTTCAATCACAAGGCGCTTCATGACTTCTCCCCTTCCTCCCTCCCAACCCTCAGCCCCCAGGTCATAGTGGCTGGGTCTGGAGGGCCCAGTCATCCAGGCGATAGGTGTGGCCCCCCTTCTTATTCTGCCTTGTGCTCTCCCACGGTCCTGGTGAGAAAAGTAAGGCCATGTGTAAAAAAGCAGCAGAAATGTGAGTTCTAATCACCCTGCAGCGTGCTCAGAAACTGAAGTCACTTAAGTGGCCGTGGGGCTCCATGTCTACTCTGCCGGAAACACAGAGCTGTTATTTTGGGGATAGTTGGGTCCCAGGAAGATCTCCGCAGAGGCCTGGGAGCCCCACAATGGGCTGTTATCAGGTCATCTTGATGAAAGCTCCTGGGTGGTCAGGCCGACCTCCACAGCAGTGCGGATAACACGTGACCGTCTCGCCACTTCCTCATAAAGCAGCCATTGCTGTCTCCTTTCAAAAACGCCTCTGGTCACAAAGGGACCCTTTAGGCTGCCTTCCTTGGCAACCTCTGTGTGCAAATAGCCAACTCGGGGTATTTTGTTTGTTGGTTTGTTGGGTTAAAGTTTTGTTTTGACTAGCATTCTTGCAAGGAAAAACAAATAACCTAGGCTCGATGGGACCCACCTCGGAGGTCTGATGGGCCCTGCGCTTGTGTCCTCATCTCCTCCCTCACGGAGGGTCCTTGAGGCTGAGGGCAGGAGGGAGGGGAGGGGAAGAATGCTTCCTCTGGCCCCTCCCATGTACTGCAGTGGGATTCCTCCAGAGGGTCTTTGATTTGGTTCATTATTGAGGTGGATGCTTGCAATTTATAATTTAACAAATCTTGCTCCTGAAACAAATCCTTGGGCAGTTGTAAGGAAGGCGGTTGGTGGCGGTGTGGCCTGTTGAATGGGGCAGACGTGGGGAGGAGGGGGTGGGGGGAGCCCGGCCCTGCGTGGGTGGGCGCATTCATTAGTGGAATTCTGCTGTGTGGGCTCCCCGACTGGAGAAGAGCGGAGACCACCAACACCATTCCATGTGGTGGAATTTCCCGCTGTCTGACCAGAATGAGTTCTCCTGGCCTGGCCTGGACGCAGATCAAGACCTGGGGAATAAAGGAACATTAAATAACTGATTTGCACATGAGTTAAACGCTCTTTCACCTGTTCCTACCGTTACCTCATTCTATGCAACTGACACCTCTTGTCTTTGTGCAGTATATATATGGAACTAAATATATTTCTCAATCTCTCTCTCTCCACACACACACACGTGCACTCTCTCTCTCTCTCCACAGACACACACACACGTGCACACGTACACACTTCGTGTGTGTTCTGATGTTCCCATGTACTGGCAAGGCCATCACATACCTCCTTAGGCTCATTTCAATTAATATAAAAAAAGTGCTTACATGCAAAGTTATACTTGTGACGGGACACAATATAAGTCTCATAGCTTTACCACTAAGCACAGGGTATTCAGACCACAGAAGTGCAGTGGTGTGTCCATGGGTGTGTATCTACATTTCACTGTGTGTGTATAGGTTGAAAGTATTGTAGTTGGTTTATACAATTACTACACTCATAACCCCTTGTCTGTGGTCAGGACGTAGATTTGAGGAAGGTTTTTCCAAGTTTCTGCCCACCTTTAGGGAAGAATAGCGCTGGGTGAGTTAACGTGTAGAAGTGATTCCCTCATTTTTGGTAGAGCTGGGGCTGAAAATGACAAGATGGGGAATCCAGGTGGTATGCTGAATCTTCTAGCAGAAGCTTCAGCATTTCTTAGCTTTTAAAGATCTTTTGCTACAAACTAGTGTTGCTGAGACATAAGAATTAAAACCAGGGATTAAATCTAGTCTGGTTTTCTGACTTTATCAGCAGTTTAGAGAGGATAATTTGTTGGGAAAAAGTTGCCACATGGAATTTTCCCTTTAAAAGCCCGGCTTTTTTTTCAAATCCTGCTCCGGACCCGTCTTGCAGGAAGGCACTGCACCCCACCTGAAGCTGGTTTCCAGGCAGAGCCAGAGTAGTCTCACAAGCTAAAGACAGGCACAGATTAAAGGCTTAAGCATAAAACAGCACTTCTTTTCTATCCTGTTGTTAACCAGACCATTTTCTACCTTGCACATACATTTGAATCCCCTGGGGGTCATAGGGGAAGAATAACCCCCATAGGTTCTTAGTTGGAAGGGACCCCTGTAAGGAAAGACAGATTAAGAAGAGAAAAACAAGCAGAGGTGTATTAACATGTGTATTTCATGTAACGAGGAGTTCTCAAATAGATGGCTTTGAATTCTAGTTTATATAGCAACTTCATCAAAGCACAGTGAACTTTTAGAGATGGGACAAAGGAAAAAAATGGAGTCTCTAGGGGCAGCAACTTGGGGGAAAGCAAATGAATGGCAGATAAAGGCCAATTAGCAAAGCTTGTTCAATGTAGATTCCTGCAGGGCCATCTCCAGAAGCATAAGTGTCGTAAGTTGGCTTCAGTGTGTCTCCCTTGTAGAAGCGGGGAGGCAGGATACGTTTTGTCTTAGTAAATCTACGTCCTGCTATTAGACACGTAGAGGGAGGGCAGAGAGCTTTACTTACTGCCTCTGCTTCTTCTGAATTGTCTTCATCTCAACAATCCCTCCTATTTGGCGGTGGCATATCCTGGTTTCCCACAGGATCTCATTACAAAGCACATATTGAGGTAGTGGATCTGGGGCAAGGCCTGAGGGTTCCCAGGTGATTCTAACACTGCTGGTCCAGGGCTGTGCTGTGAGGAGCAGGGTTCTGAGCAGCTGCCACCATGAGGAAGCATGCTGGGTGTGCCTCCTTCATCACTGTCACCCCAGAGCCCAGCTCAGCATCTGACCCAGAGCAGGTGCTGCTTCAGTATTTGTTAAGTCAGTGAAAAAAAGCATATCCCAAACACTTCAACCCGCCTCCACCCTGTCTATGCCTCTGCCTGGGAAATGATGACAGGACCTCATCAGAGCCACGGGCACGTCCTCCAGCCAGCTCCTGTCCCGGCTGTGGAATCTCACCTTCTAAGTTGATCCCTATGTTGCAGGCTCTGCTATGCTCTGACTTTATTTATTTAAAATTTTGCAGTCCCCATTTAAATCCTATGATTTCTCTGTGACTAGCATTGTCTTCGAACTGCAAATATGCAATGGTTTTGTAACCTCTTGTATAAGGTGTCAAGCTTCACGGTGAATAATCTCACTTAGAACCAATCAACAAAAGAGTGCAAGAACCTGAGCAGCTCTCCTCACTAGGATGGTCAGTGTGCTGGTGGGCTTTGCTTAAGTGGCATTTTTCTTTTCACTTTTATTTTTATAACTATATTCAAGGGAAATTATATTTGGTATTAAAGGTGATACTTCACCAAGAGTCAAAAGAGAAAACTCAGAAGACTAATTTCTAGTGTTTTTTTCAGCTAGAAGCCAGAAGTCAAATTATGTTTCTAAGACCCCTGGTGGACAAAGCATTGAATGATGTGGATCAAGGTGAATAGAATAGCTTTCCCTGTACTCCTGTCTAGAACATCTTCCCTTCCTGAACGTTCTGGGGACGGGGAGTGTTGAGCCACGTGGTTTCTCAGACCTCGTGCACTCAGCTCTGACTCTGATGGTGTCATGCCCACTGATGTTTGCAATCACAGTTATCCATGTTCTGTTTCCATTGTGGGGACCCCAAGGATAAATGTTAGTCAACATTTTGCCCAGGTCTGAAACTGCCTCCATTCTACCTGAGTCATTTGGCAGAGAGGTTGGTGCTAACCTACGCTTCTCTTTTGGCTCTGATAACTAAGTGGCTGGGAGACTCTGTGGGAGTCTCTCAGGCCAGACTAATAGAATCACCTCATCCATTCTCAAAAGACCACGGGCTACCATTATACAAAGAAAGAGAAAGGATATACAGATATAGTCACACAATTTTAGGATCCGTCATATTTCCTCTAGCCCCACTGAATAGTTTATTCTTTCAATAAATACTTATTCAGTACCAGGCGCTGTGCAAGGTGCTAGAATAAAAATGGAATAATGAGGCCAGGCGCGGTGGCTCATGCCTGTAATCCCAGCACTTTGGGAGGCTGAGGCGGGAGGATCATGAGGTCAGGAGTCTGAGACAAGCCTGGCAAAATGGTGAAACCCCATCTCCACTAAAAATTTAGCCAGGCATGGTGGCGCATGCCTGTAGTCCCAGCTACTCGGGAGGCTGAGGCAGAAGAATCGCTTGAACCCGGGAGGTGGAAGTTGCAGTGAGCCAAGATCATGCCACTGTACTCCAGCCTGGAAAGCGAGACTCTGCCTCAAAAAAAAAAAGTGGAATAATGAAATATTGGCAATACCTATGTATATTGGCAAATGTTGTGTTTGGCTGTTTATAATAGAATCCTGACTACAGTGGCTAAAGCAAATACATATTTTACTTTACTAGCAAAACCTATATAGCATTTTACTATGTGCCATGCCCTGTTCTAAGCACCCTTGATAAATGTTTACTTTTAAGGGAATTTGCTTTTCTCACATAACAAGAAGTCCAGAGAGTAGAGAGTTCCAGCCAAATGTAGTTGCTGAAAGAAGTCGAGAATTGAGCTGCTCCTTAGAGCTTCTGATTCTCCATCAGAAGAATGTGACTGTCATCCTCATTCCACGGGATGGTTGCTCCACCTCCAAACATCACAGGGACATTCCTGACAATGCCAGCTGCATCCATCTTATCTTTTTCAGAAGCCCGTTGATTAATTTCTATTGACACCTCATTGGCCAGAACTTGGTCATTTGATCTTCTGTTGCTGAAATTCTGGGAATCTGGGAAGATGAGTATTTTTGACAGGGCACATTGCTACCCTGAAATATACATATATATATATATATATATATATATATATATATATATATATATATTCTGTAGTGCATATATATGTATTCTGTAGTGTACATATATATATATTCCATAGTGTATGTGTGTATATATATATATATATTTATGTATGTATATCTGGGCTCTGTTTTCTATTAGTAACAAAGAAGAGGAGAGTGGATTCTTGTATATAATTCATTTTCAAGTTCAGGTAATTTTTTTTCTCTCTCTGCTGAAAATACTAGTCTTAGTCATTGCCAAAAAGGACGCCCAACATTAAATTCTTTTTGGTGTTGGGAAAATCTGAGTCATTTATCCCCTACTGGATTTCAGGAAACAGAAGGTAAAATTGCACATTTAATTTGTTGCACACTTCACACTTTAGAAGATGCAAGACTCATGTAGTAAAAGCTGTGCAACTCAAACATCCAAGGGTAGCTTCTCCCCACAAACTGTAATTTATGTGGGGCATGTTAGGGTATCCAAGGAATTGCTCTGAGCAAAAGGAAGGGAGGTCCAGGTGTACATGTAGCATATCTGGGGATTCTGTGTAAGTATCAGTCACCCCCAACCCCTAAGGTTGCCCCATTTCACATCTGTTACGATGAAGGCTTTCTGTCGGGGATTGTGGTTCTGGCTATACAGTCAGAATGAAAGGAACAGCTGAATATCCCTGTTCATATCAGCATTTCAGGGCAGAGGATGAGTCAAGCACGATGTTTACTGAACAGGGCCAGAGGCAGGAGCCACTTTTTTCTTGCAGCACTAAGAATTTTTTGTTGCTTTTTTTGTGTGCTTTTTTTCTCATATCTCAGCATCATCATGCGTGTATGTGCACACATACACTGTACCTAACAACTGCTTACAGCATGCCAGGCACTGTGCTAAGCCCTCTGCAGGCGATGGCTCCATTACTGCTCCCAGCAACCCTCTAAGGTATGCCATGTTATGACCTCCACTTTGCAGAGACGGAAACAGGCACAGGAGGTTAAGCAACCTGCCCAAGCTAGTATATGTCTGAGCTAAGGGGGATGGTCCCATGATCTCTGCTCTTGATGTATGTATGTTAACATTTAATATAATCCACCATTTAATATGTTTGTGGTGCTGAGTTTAACTAAGAGTGTATCATTTAGGAAATGGTGAGCAAATCAGTTCATAATCCAATGAATACTCACTGAATGACTACCATGTGTGTTTCCTTAAATATACTCAACAATCCCCACCTTCCCCATCAGGGTCCTCCTCCAGCAATCCATGAGGGGAAAGGGGCACAAAGTTGGCCCACAGTGGGCACAAAATAGATACCCATTTAGCAAATGAAAGAATGGGCAACTGGAAGAGAATTTGTAGGATATTCACAGAATTACCAAATCCAGTAATTATTTCGATCCAGCATTGCAATGGCAGAGAGGCAATTTTTAAGTTTATGAATGGCTCTTGTATAAAAGATGTGGCTATTTGAGGATGGAAGGAGACAAAATCTGGTTAATGTACTCCAGCCTAAGTGTTTTAGGGGAGGGAGAATTGAGACAGTCTCTAGGTCGAAATGCTGGGACAGATGACTGATAAAGTTAGAACCTCTCTTGACCAGCTCATTCCAAGTGTGTGAGCATCAGCATTAAATGTAATCTATGGCCTGATACTTAAAAATAACCTGTTATGAAGTAACCACAAAAAAAATCACAGATTTCAGCCTGATTCATTTGGCCAAATAAACTACAATCAACATTAATAGCTTCAGTCAGCATTTATGCCATCCTTTCTATTAACACAATGGGTTTTACAATCATTTATGAGTTTCCGGAAAGTCTAATAGAAAACACATATATATGTTCTCTGTGAAAAATGCAGAATAGGTTTTTGGGGAATTTTTTGTTTGTTTGTTTGCTCAAGGATGGGCCAGAAGGTGTCGCCACTGCCCCATGGCTAAAGTCAGGGCCGGGTTCTATAATCAGGAACTTCTCCCCTGATGCTCCTGAGCTCACTGGCTCTGCAGCCTCTTCCCGTATTCAGAGTCAGTCTCTCGCTCTCTTTCTCTCTCCCTCCCTCCCTCCCTCCCTCCCTCCCTCCCTCCCTCCCTCCCTCCTCCTGTTGATAAATAAACGTTCAGGCAGCTTCCAAGCTGCAGATGAGTACACAAAAGGAAACTTAAATTCGAAGACCTAAGTGATAATCTTTCTCTTCAAATCTACTGTGGCTTTTAAGAGGTTTAAAAATTATTTGGATCTGGAATCCATACCCACCTTCAGACTTTAAGAAAATATTATGTTAAAGGCATGCTAACGTTGTCCTAAATGTTTACCAAGCTGGTATTTTAAACATAGCCAAATACTGGCCAAAGTCTCTTGCCTTTCAAATGAAACTACACGTTTTGTCATCTTTTAGTATAATACTTCTGAACATACAACAAATATAAGAGTAATTTGTGGAGCTGTGTCAAATAAAAAGATGCTTCTTTATAAGAATCCCCTATAGAGCTTGGGGAAGCAGCTATATGGAGAATCTGTGTCTTCCTTAAGGAATTTTCTGAATTCTTTGGAAATATATAAGAAAACACCCCATTCTCCCCCCACCCCCCACAGGAGAGTGGGCAACTAACAGTGTCCTATCCCCAACCCACCATAGTTGTAAGACTTAAGCCCCATCTTTCAAATAAAGACTCATTTACTGGCCTCTTCCTGGAAAGAACTATAGGAGCTTATCATGTAATTCATCCTCCCATCTGAGGCTAAGATTCTTTCTAAAACAAACAAATACTACCCATGGCACCATGTGCTGCACACTCTCTGCAGCCCGGCTGACGCCACACGAGGGAACAGGAGGGAATCTGTTGAAGTTGCCACTGCCTTCTGCTTTCTCATAAACCGCTGTTAGTCTTTCCGCCTTTCCTGTTTTTAGCAGCGCCTAGAAACGGAGGCCTGGGAATTGCCTCCCGCACATGAGCCCCTGGGTAGTTCACAGCCAAGGCCAATTTGACAACATCCTCCTCTCTGGCTATGAGGCCAATCCAGTGTTCTTGGTCCAGTGCCAAAGGTGGACATGAATTCTCTAAACTATCAAACTAAGAAAATCTGACACACCCATGTGGCCTGGAGAGAACAACGCCAAACCCGAAGAGATGCTTCCAGGCAACGTTAGATCCCCAGCATGCCAGGAAAGGCCACAGGAAGCTTCCTCCTGCAAGCAAGCCTTTCAGGATTCTTCTTGGACCTAGAACATTCTAGGATGTTCACATAAGCTTCACTTCAGACACTGAACTTCTGCCTTGAGCTGACCTCTTCTCTCATCTGTCACTCGGTATCTTCTTCCCTTTCATCCTCTCATAAACCAAAGTTCTATAGCTGTAATAATAGTCATAACAGTTAACTTTAATCAGATCCTGCTCCGCATCAGACACTGTAGACGATGTGAACCTGTGAACAAGCATAACTGAGGCAGGATTCAAACCCAAGTCTCTCATGCCGGAGTGAATATGCCACCCAGCTGCTGTGTTTGATATCAGAAGTCATGGTTCCCTGACATCCTGACCCAGACTCTCTCTGTTTCTCTCTTGATGATACCAGTGACATGCAAACATAGCCAGAGGCCCCAGGCACAGCAGAGAGCACCCCATCACACCTGACAGAAAGTCCCCTTCCCATCCTCTAAAACCTTGCTGCCATTTCTGACTCCATGTGGTGTAAGAACCTGGTGTAGACATTGCTTTAAGAGACAAAGGGACCTGAAGATCAGCCCCCTTTTACCTGCCATGTGTCCTAGAAGGGTCACTGTGGATGAGAAAACCCCAGTTTCCACTTGCTTTATAATTTTGCCTTGTGGTCATTCATACTCATTTAACCTAATTGTAACTGGGCCACTGTTCTCTCTCTTTAAGGACTTTGGCAACTGAGAAAAAGCTACATGACTCATTTCCAGAACCTGAAAGATGAATGCAGATCTTTATGTAAAGTTTTCTGGGGGAGAGGGGATTGGTTACACTGCCCATCACAAAGCTGAACATCCTCAAAATCCCCTTAGAATTTTGTCTCTTCTCCAAATTGAGCTCGTTATCGCAGCATCCACATTTCTGCTTGCTTGGCCTGCACCTGCCTTCTCCCTCACTCTCCCAGCCCTCCTGGACCTTGCTGCTGAGGCTCCTACATCCCCCCTTGCTCCTAGATCTTTGGGCCCTGTCCATCTGACCTCTCTCAGCTTCTCTTCCTCTTGTCATAGCTGGATGTGGGAAGAAAGGCTTCTGGCCAGGCCCGGTGGCTCAAGCCTGTAATCCCAGCACTTTGGGAGGCCGAGACGGGTGGATCACGAAGTCAAGAGATCGAGACCATCCTGGTCAACATGGTGAAACCCCGTCTCTACTAAAGATACAAAAAATTAGCTGGGCATGGTGGCGCGTGCCTGTAATCCCAGCTACTCAGGAGCCTGAGGCAGGAGAATTGCCTGAACCCAGGAGGCGGAGGTTGTGGTGAGGCGAGATCGCGCCATTGCACTCCAGCCTGGGTAACAAGAGCGAAACTCCGTCTCAAAAATAAAAAAAAAGAAAGAAAGGCTTCTGCATCCAGCAGATGAGTGAGAGGTGATATTCTTCTCATTTTTTTGTTCCCATCATGTTATCACTCATGTTTTAAACTACCAAATGTCAGCAAGTGTGGCCATCTTGGTATTTTCTCTTCAAAAACATGTGATGGCCAGAGACATCTCTGCCATGGTCTTCCTCAAACCACCACAGTAATTTTTTTTTGCACCCTTTGGTGATATCAACATGATCTCAAATGAGAAGATGAAAAGTAAAGACTTCATTCAATGCTCCAGGTATTTCTCCATATCTAGATATTTCTTTCTTCCTAGGTAAAATCCAAATCGATTTCTCACTTTTTAACCAGGTGTTTTACTGTCACACAACCCATGTGACAGCACCCACCCCTAGTACAGGCAGAGTTGAAAAATGATGTGATGCATCACGGTTGCCCCTCTGCTCAGAGAAAACTCCTTCTAGATCTGATCATGGTCTCTGAACGTATTAAGAATTCTAGCTGAAACCAGGCATTCATGTCAGAACACAAATATGTCACCAAATTAGCTGGAAAGTAAGGCATGGGAGAGCCATGAGGGAGCGCCATCCTCTTTCATCAGGGTAATGAGAACAGTTTGAGGCACCTGTCAGGCCACGTCAATACCTAAGGAGCAACAGGACAGTCCTTGGCACCCAGAAGTGGCCTTGCAGAGTGGAAGGAGTTTACTTTTAGAATCTAAGAGCCCTGTGCTTAAATCCTGGCTTTGCATCTAAATTATAATAGGGTTAATAGATTGAACACATTTTTCTCTCTGCCATTCTGAGTATGTGATTCTGATCTGCCCTGGGCATTCATTGCCCCAGCAAGATGAGGATTTCTGTAGAAGGAATTCTAAGAGAGAAAAAGGAATTCAGTATTCAGCTTCTGATCTTCAAAATAGCATTGTCAACAAGACAGTAGACTTTTAACCCAAGATATTGTCTTAAGATTTTCTAAACTCTTTTATTTCTCAGTTTTTACCTATCAAAACTCCTGCCTGGAGGCCTCGACCCCCCCACCCCCAGGTAGAAATAGCCCTACTGGCTATGCAGCAAGGCCAGGAGGCTTTCTGCTCTGTGATCGATGGACTGTTTGACCTGAGAAATCTAAAAGAAAAGCCCACCCCTCCTGGCACAGGGGAGCTGGGGATGAAGAAGAAGGGAGAGGCAGGGGGCTCCGGGAGCTAGAGCACGTTAGGAGCTCCATGTGGTGCTTTGCTTGGATGTCCTTTCGGGTTGTGGAAAGAGGCAAGCAGCTCACCTGTGACCCCCGCCCCCCACCCAGTATCCCATGGATACTCTGGAAGGAGGCAAACAGAGGAAATGCAGAACCTGTATTCATTTTCCAAAGCCTTCCACCCATAGATTCAGAACCCCCATCTCCCCAGTGCTGCGGGGTCACAGGAGCCTAGTCACCAACTCCCATCCCTGCTGACTTAGGGAGGAGAGCAAGGAGGGGCAGGCTCTCTGGAAAACTGAGCATTTCAATGCAAAAGAGACACAGTTCTCTAGAGAGACTATTTATTACATCAGACTAGGTTATAATCCAAAATGGACTAAATTAAAGTTGTTGTTTTCTCACTACCCAGGGGTTAGGAGCTTGTAAGGAAGACCTCAGCAGTTGAAAACAAAACAAGGCACATTTCCATTGTACATCCCAGGAGTAGTTTGAACGGTTTAAGGAGCAGCTATGTGTGTGTTTGCATAAGCATATGTGCCTTGGGTAAGCCCAAGACTCAGTTTCTTCATCTGTTGAATGAGGATAAATAATATTTCCATCTCAATAGCCTCATTGTGTGTTTAAATGGTAGTTACATAAACATCCCTAGCTCACTGCAGGAATTCAGTGAGTGTATTTCCTTGCTGGTGCTCAGGTACTGGACTAGGGCAATAAAAGGGCAGAGGGTACTCAGTCCTGGCCAGTGCCCATTAGTCACGACCTCCTTTTCCTTGGAGAGTTGAACAGACACCCATCCAATCTGCAGACAAGGTGGGTCTCAGGTGGGTTCCTGGTTTTTATTTTGCTGCAACGCACGTATAAGACAAAAACCAAGTATGAGAAATTGAGTGTGCAGCCACCTGGGCCCACAGAGCTGTTCTCATTCTTTCAAAGACCACCTTTGGTATCTGCTCCTCTACATGTGAATTTTGAGCCCCAGGGGTCTGCTTTGTCTTATGCTCATCAGGACCTGTGCTGCACTGAGCCTGCCAGCAAACCAGGGCTGAGCTGTGCTTGCAAGAACTTGTTGGAGGCTGGGTTAGAGTCTTGGCTCCCCAGTCCCCATTCAGCTCATGCCCTGGTAAGAATATATTATTTTCTTTGCTCAAATTGCTGTTTCCAAGTCATTATTTCTCTACGACGAGAAAACAATATTGGGTCTTATGTAATATCAACCTCAATGAATCTGGAAGTGATCATGGAATGGGTGGATTTTTTTTCCTCCCTAAAAAAGAGAAAAATAAATCTGAGATTGTTTGCATATGGCTGAGAATATTTATGAACTATTCCCCTTGTTTCCTCGTCACATATTTTACCCAGTACATTTGTGTGTGGTACAGAATAAATCTTTGTGGGGAGCAGAGGTGGAGAGGGGAAGAAAGCAGTTAAAGCCCTGGGTACCAAGTCCCTGGGATGTTAGTGATCCTGAGTTTTGGGGTGCCCCAACCCTAGGCTCACTTGCCATAGACAGAGGGATAACCTATTTAGCTACTCAGAGGAATTATTTGGAGCCAGGCTTTCAAATACAAACACTGAAGGAATTAATATCTTTTTGTTGCTCTAGTTTCTTTCACATCTCCCTTGTTCCTACCAGAGCAGAAATTTCAACACAAATGGTTTTGTGACCTGCATACTATCAGCCAAGAGATCATTAAATTCTACGGATGGCATATTGAGCCAGGGTCAGAGGAATGACTTGGCAGGTAGGAGAAAAGGAACCGGCAGAAAATAGAGTGGGTGCTGCCATTTGTTATCCAATAATATGGCAGTGTTTTAGCACACAGGTATGCTGTGTCTATTTTGCTCTGGCTGTGCCTTTCAACATAGCTTGTTACCAAGGAGCATCCCAAAGGAGCATAAAGAATAGGGCTTTGGCTGTATATTGAGTAAGTAAGGGAAGCAAATCTCCAGGCTACAGATTTTCCTTTCCAGGGAGTTGGCCACAGATCTGGGGCTTCTTAAATCACTCATTCTCCACTGCACCTTGGGATATTCAGGAATATACTGACCAAGAGTATGGGGCAAGGAAGAGAGAACAGGAGAACCCCACATTTGGTAACACAATAGCAACAACTACCATTAATTGATGTCCTCATATGGGACAGGCACTGTATTAGGCACTTTCTGTGCCTTATCTGAGTTAATCCTGGCTATGGTCTTAATAGGGTGAAGGATCCTTTGTCTCATTATTGAGATGAGAAAGCAGAAGCTCAGCAAAGTGGAGGAACTTGCCCAAGGCCACATGTAAGTGCCAGGATCAATGCCATTTGTGGGATTTATGGGGCCTTAAGGCAATACCATAAGTACCAATAAGGAATTATTGAAATCAGTTCCAAGGGCTTGGAAGGGACCCAGGAAAATAAGGGACCTTGAAGCTTAAGGCTCAGCAGCGTCACAGTGAATCCATCCTGGGCAGCATTGAGATTTAAACACAGGTTAGCCCCAGGCCATGAGGTCCTTTCCCTGTTATCTCCATTTCCTCTACCATGATTGTCACCAACTGCAGCCTTCACATTCTTGGTCAAAAATACACGAACCCGGCCAGGCGCGGTGGCTCACGCCTGTAATCCCAGCACTTTGGGAGGCCGAGGTGGGCAGATGGCGAAGTCAGGAGATCGAGATCATCCTGGCCAACATAGTGAAACCCCATCTCCACTAAAAATACAAAAATTAGCTGGGCGTGGTGGCTCATGCCTGTAGTCCCAGCTACTCAGGAGGCTGAGGCAAGAGAATCGCTTGAACCTGGGAGGTGGAGATTGCAGTGAGCCGAGATTGCACCATTGCACTCCAGCCTGGCTAGAGAGTGAGACTCCATCTCAAAAAAAAAAAAAAAAAAAAAAACAGAAACCCGCATGAGGAGACTGACACATGGAGGATGCCTTCCAGAAGGTGCCAAATTGGAAAGCTCTGTGGAATATCGCAGTTGTGACATAAATCAACAATGATTCCTGCCACCAGACTTGAGGCCTTCCATCTCAAGGAATTACTGGAGGGATATACAGAACTATCTTCCCAAGGAACTTCAATTGCTGCTTTAGTCCTCCTCACCAAATTTTATGTTATTTCCCAGACTTGGTGACGTGGGCACAGACTTGCACAGCAGCCCACTCAGGTCTCCAGGAACATTGGAGATTAGAACCTGCAATGTCTCATCTCCTGTGACTCCTTCCCTCAGATGATATCAGTTGGTCAAATTTTCACAGGCCCAATGTTTGATTCTTCCTTTCTTCATCATAATCAAGGTTTCGCCATAATCCCCATAAATGAAAGGGGTAGAGGGATTTGAGCAAGCAAACAAATAAATCACAAGTGCTTCAGGGAGAAAAGCATAAGTATTGTCTAGCGCCCACCCTCTGCCACTGCATTTCAATAGCCTTGCCATCCCATCACAGCCTAGACAATTACTAAGGGAAATGCAGCATTTTCCCAGCCCTGCTTACTCTATTCTCCCAAACTGGAAACACAAAGCAGATGATGAAGTAGCTCAAATGCCACACCAGGGGGAAGAAAGGATTGAGAAACGAAGCCCAACCTCCAGCCGGTTTTCAAACATTCCAGTAAGTGTTCAATTGATTTATCTTGGGCTGGTGTCATTCCATTGTCTTGAACAAAAGGCCTTCTATGAAAAGACAAAAAGTGGGTCATGAGAGGAGTGTCTCACAAGGCACATTTGGGAAAATCTGAGCAAGAGTACAGTCCCCTTGGCTTTGCCTCCAGAAGGCAACATCCCCCCTGTACCTACTGGAAGGCACAGCAGGATTGACTTCCATTATCTCAGTGTCAGGGTCTAAACCAGAGTCTGTAAACACAGCTGCTGGGGATGGGGCTGATGACACAGGTGCAGGGACTGATGGCCTGGTCAGTCATCCCCTCCATGTTTGTCCTTGGAGCTCAAGTAGAAAGTTTCTATGCTAGTGTTCTATGATTAGAACGGACTGTGAGATTCCGGACAAAATGATCTTCAGTGATGATGGCTTTCCACAGTTGCTCTTTTGGATATTCTGTCTGCTTGTGTGTATAAGTAAATTATTTGACAGATAATCATTCGAGCAAGACTGTAAAAGCCTTCTGCCACATTATCTTCCTTTGGGTGCTCATTCTTTGAGTCATAACCATGACAGCTTTCTGTGCAGCTGAGGGTTGCACATTTCTGGTGGAGCCATTCCATTTGAGACAGAGTGATTTTTAGAACAAGCTTCCCTAAAGTAAACCCAAGTGTTCTTCCCTGAGACCCATCACTTCTCTGAGGGTGACATCAAACAGGGCTGTTCTATTTCCTCTATCAAGTCTGCCTGAAGTCCTTGTCCCCAGCTCTTCTTGGGTTAGCTATAGTTAACACTTCCACAAAGTCTGATGCATATCTCTGTCCTGGAACTTCCATATAGTTTTTACTTACCTATTAAATAGGTAAAATTTAATATGTAGGTTGATGTGGAATATTAGCAAATTATAAATAAGTAAAGCTTTTAAAAATTGGCTAGTATTGGCTGGGTGCAGTGGCTCATGCCTGTAATCCCAGCACTTTGGGAGGGTGAGGCAAGTGGATCACGAGGTCAAGAGATCAAGACCATCCCAGCCAACATGGTGGAACCCCATCTCTACTAAAAATACAAAAATTAGCTCGGCATGGTGGTGTGTGCCTGTAATCCCTGCTACTCAGGAGGCTGAGGCAGGAGAATTGTTTGAACCAGGGAGTCGGAGGTTGCAGTTGGCAGAGACTGCGACACTGCACTCTAGCCTGGTGACAGAATGAGACTGTCTCTAAATAAATAAATAAATAAATAAATAAATGGCTAGTATTACTGAACCTGCTGAAGACAAGCGCTTATTAAAAGCTTTGGTATATATCCGAACTGATGTATTTCTATATTTATGTATTTTTGTCAAAGCGAAGGATTAACTAGTGTTCATTGTTTGGTTAGGGTTTGCCTTTTCAGGCTATCTAATACGCTTTTACTGCAACATGTTAATGGCTTCCAGGTATTCTGCAGTGTGTGGGGAGCTGGCAATGTGATGAGGGGACAGGATTCTGGATGACCCACTCCACTCTGAAGTCCCTGTGACTGTGTCTACTGGCAGGAAGCCTGACTAAAGGCCCTTCTTTTACTCTTCCATGCCAGCCCTTGAGAGAGGCCTAACCAAGGCTCTAAAGAAACTGGACGACTACCTGAACACCCCACTACCAGAGGAGATTGACGCCAACATTTGCGGGGAAGACAAGGGGTCCCGGCGCAAGTTCCTGGATGGGGATGAGCTGACCCTGGCTGACTGCAATCTGTTGCCCAAGCTCCATGTGGTCAAGGTAAGAGCACTCGAGCCACAGGGAACTGCAAGATCCAGTTCCATCTTAGGCCCAGGTCACCTGTGTGGATGAGTCAAGGATAGTATCACCTGTCAGTCAAGAGCCTGGACACTAAAGTCAGGAAATAAGGACCCAAGGTCACCCTCTGCTGCTTATTGGTTGTGCAGCCTCTTTGAGCTTCAGTTTTCATTTATAAAATAGGGATATGTTGCTTACTTCCAGGGTCGGTGGAAGAGTAAGTAGAGTGTGAAAGTGCTTGGCATATTGTAGGGGCTTAATACGTATAATAGTTGCAATTATCATTGTTGTATACAGTCATAGCACTCCAAAGGCCTCTTCCTCATAGGTTTTCCCTGGCCACACCCTTATATCTCTATTAAATGTGCCCTCATATGCACGTTTTCTTTGTGCACAGACCCACCTTCTCACTTCCTCAGGTAGGCACATATCATCTTCCTCATCTATCAGATGAAGAGGTGGAGGCCACACGTTACTTTCTTGCTATCATTGCACTTACTGACCATCTGCAACATGTAGTGTGATCCCCTCCTATATAGCAAATCCTGGAAATCTGAGAGTTGGAAAGGACATTTAGAGGTCATCCAAAACAATCTCCCACCCAACCTGGACCACTTTCTGCTGTTTCTGTGACAGGCTTCTGCAGCTTCTGAGAACGAGGAGTCCTCTGCCTAATGAGCCAGCCCTACCATGTTAGACAGCTCTGATTATTAAATCATCACTCTTTACAATGAGCCCAAGTGTGCCTCCCTGCTACCCATTTGTTCTCTGGAGCAGCACAGAACAGCTCTGCTTGCCTTCACCTCATTTGAAGACAATAGTTGTATCCCCCTACATTCTGTAAATGAGTACTTCTTCCCCCGTTCTTTCCTGACCCTTGTCAGCCTAGGATCAGATAGCCATACTGTGCTCTACCTTTACACATGCTTATATCTCACTGTCTCAGCCAGACCGTAAGCTCTGTGAGGGTAGGACTTTTTCAAATCATGATTGTGGGCATATGGTGGCTCTTTAATAAATATTCATTGATCGATCATTTGATTACCTGGTATATGTCTTTATGATACCCCGTTTATTTCTATGCTTCACTGAGAAGACTCAGATTCAATCATTTATCAGCTGGGCATATGCCTATTGTTTTTCAGCTCAAGTCCTCAGTCAGAAATGCTATCTTCTCTCCAACCAGAGCACGTACTAACTTGAGTTCAAGTCACTCAGCTGTGTGTACACTGCTGTTTCCATGGGCCTAGAGCTGAAGATTGAGAGGGGATCATGCATAAAAATGCTGATGGGATGGGCAAATACAACCTATTTAGACAAAAACATTTTAGATTTGGGGCCAAGCCAATAGTCACTGTAGGTCCAGCCATTCTATGTCTCTTTGAAGTTATTAACTACTGTGTGTCCCACCCATCATCCTTTATTCTTATCCTCCTTAGGAACAAGTACCCTAAAAAGGATGATATAATTCCAGCTCAATCACACTGTGTCAGAGTGATACAATGCAAAGATCAGGACACCCAAGTTCTAATCTTGTATCTGCTGCCAACTAGCAGGATGAGCTAGGCAACATCATTTAATCTTTTTGGAATTTATTATTCTTGCACCTAAAAGAATATAAGTGGATTGCTTTCCTTCTGCCTTCTTTTCCTTTCTTTCTTCCCTCCTTCTTTCCTTTTCTCTTACTCAAACATGTAAGTTTTCTCTTACTCAAACATGACTAACACCCAAAAACCATTTGTTGAACAAGGCAAACAAACGGATCTCCCAAGCCTTGGGTTTCATCCTGTGATTTCCTCAATTCCCACTTGCCTTAAATGATTCAGTGAAGCCCTGTCCTTGGAGAAAGTTCAGTGGGCGGTTCACCCATAGAAGCTGGGGATCAAAAAGAAGATGGCCAATGAGAGAACAAAGGCCAGCCCTTGACCCCTATCTCTTTGAATTTCTGCTGATCCAACTTATCACATCCCAGAGACCTGGCAAACCTCTGATGTTCACAAAGAGCGAAGGGGAAGCCAAGTCAGGCCTCCAGTTTGGCTTCAGCTGCCAAAACTTAATCTGGGCTATGGGAGCTAACTGTTTTCATATGAAAGAGCAAATTCAGAACATGAGCATGGAAGTCCCTGCGAACGTCAGAGCTCCATGTGCATCCTCACCCTCCTGCTGCTCTCATGCTCCTCTTGCCTGGCTCACTTTCAGGTTCATCTCCATCCCTGGAAGCGGAGTTGCTCTGGCCCAGGCTCTCCATGAGAGTTTGGCTTGAACATTCATTGTCTGGCTCCCTCCTAGTTCTCATCTTCCAAAGTCAAGCCAGTGTGTGAAGAAATGACCAGTTTAGCAGCCCAGGCCCAGGATGCACAGGTCTTGGTTAGGAGGGGCATTGCAGGCCTGTCCTTGCCTACTGGGACCCTTGCCTAGCATAGTGACAATGTTCAGTCCCTGAGACAAACAGGAAGGGGGATATCGACATCAACATAAATATGTATTTATAAATTGCATTTCTGCTTTATTGAATCTAACATTCTGCCCTTTAAAATCCTGAAAATAAAATTTCAGCATGAAATTCTTTGAGGCTACTCTCTGAATCAGTGTGTCACTGTGAAAAATATTTTTGGATCCTTTTACCTTATTGTAGATCTTTTTCATCCATTCTGGCAAATTCCAGCCAGTTCCCTTGGTCAGGTCACCACTCCTGCATGAATTTACTCTTAGCCAAGGCAGCCTCTTCTCAAAAGCACTTGACCCAACCCAAGGGATCCTCATCTTGCAGTGAACAGAAGGGGACTGGGGAGTTCTGGTGGTGGCATCTCTCATTGTGAGAGCTTTGTCAAAGGACTCAGACTTCATCACCCTTGCTTGTAGCTACCTAAGCTAGACAGAACAGTGTTGGGTTGGCTTTTTTGGTGGCCACACCAATCCAATTATTTTGGCAGAGAGAATTTAAAGAAATACTAGGTAATAAAAAACTGGAAAGGCAAAATATACTAGGAAGTTCCACCTTCAAGAGCTACTCCTAGGCCAGGAGGAACAAACAAAAGAGGTTGGAATTACTAAAACCTGTAGACTTGGGAGCTCTGTAGATGAGAGGCCCTGCAGAGCTGAACATGGGTGAAAGTGCTGCTCAGCTGGTGCCAGGGTCCCAGCTCAGGTTGGCTGGAATCCAGCCTCTAAAGAAGAGTCCCTGCTATGTGCTGGCCTTTCTATGTGGGTATGAAGAATCTGGTTCTGTATTAGCAAAAGAGCAAACTGGATTCAGTTGCTGCTCCCAGAAAGAGCTAGAGACTCTCGCTAGAAAGAGGAAGCTGAAAAGCAAGCTTCTCCTTCTCCTCCTCCAAGCTTGCTGGCTCTCTCCAGTAACTCTTCTTGGCTGAACCTAACAGGATTCACTGGCAAAGCAGAGATGTGGTCTGCTCAGTCCCAGCCCCAGAATCACAGAAAAAGCAAATAAAAGAGTAAGTTTGGATATAAGCAGCAATAGATTAATGGCTGGCACATGAGGGATTCTGAGTAGAGCCATTGCTTTATCAGCTACTTAGGGCTGCGGGGCAAAGTAGAAAGAACTGAGGATTATAAAGCAAGGACTGTAATAAATATGAATTGTTACTCAGTAGATATTGGTTAAATTAACTAATTTCTCATGTAACATTAAATCACATAATTTTTTGTAGCTTCAGTTTGCTCATTGCTAGGGATCTTTAGTCTTTAAAATTATTTTATTACACATGACACTAGGGAACCTTGTCTGATGTACGGATAATTTAAGATTGGGAAGATTAAATACAACTGTTTATTGAATCCCTACCTCTTTAATTTCCCTTTGTTTTGCTATTCTCATCTGTAAATAGGAATATAATAGACTCTTCCTTATAGGACTATTTAGAGATTTAGGTAGCTGGTAAAGTACTTAAAGCAGTCCCTGGAACAGAGCACACCGTGAATAAATGTTTGTTATTCTCATTCCTCTGATCAACATCGAGATTATCAAGGAGTACAGAAATTAAGAAGCTGTGATTGCTATCCTCACACTGCTCACAAAGTAGAGAAAAAAGACACTGAGACAGCAATTATGGTTCAGAATAGATTATAGCTCAGTGTTGTAACAGAAGCTCAAGGGGAGAAGAGAGGAGAAAAAATGTTCCCAAATGTCCATGAACATGTCTGCAACAGTGAGTTTTTCATCCACTAAGTCATCATCGTCCTTCACTTCAGCACAACTTTCTGGGGAACTCTGCATATTACCAAGCACCAAAATGAAGAAGAAAGCCCGGAGTGGCTGATCTGGGGCTTCTCTGAGTGGGAGGATCCTGGGATCAATGGGCCCTCTCTGAAAAATGAAGCAAGGTAGAGGGATGATTAGCCAGATACAAGAAATCCAGAGAACACCTGTGAGATACTATACAAAAGGAACTTCACCAAGGCATATAGTCACCAAACTGTCCAAGGTCAATGTTGAAGAAAAGGCAGCTAGAGAAAAAGGTGAGATTGCATACAAATAAAACCCCATCAGGCTGGCGGCAGACTTCTCAGCAGAAATCTTACAAACAAGGAGAGATTAAGGGCCAAGTTTCAGGATTCTTAAAGAAAGAAATTCCAGTCAACAGCTTCATATCCCACCAAACTAAGCTTTACAGACAAAGGAGAAATAAATATTTTCCAGACAAGCAAATGCTAAGGGAATTTATTCCCATTAGACCATACTTACAAGACATCCTTAAGGGACTTCTAAACATGGAAACAGACGAATGATACCTGCTACCACAAAAACATACTTGTATATAGCCCACAGACCCTATAAAGCAACCACACAATTGAAACTACAAAACAACTAGCTAACAACTTCACAATAAGATCAAAACCTCACATATCAATATTAACCTTGAATGTAAATGATCTAAGTGCCCCACTGAAAGAAAGAGAGTGACAAGTTGGATAAAAAATTAGAGACACTCATCTGCTGTCTTCAAGAAACCCATCTCATATGTAACGACACCCATAGTCTCAAAGTAAACAGTTGAAGAAAACTCTGTTACACAAATGCAACACAAAAAAGAGCAGGGGTCACTATTCTTATATCAGGTAAAACAGACCTTAAACCAACAATAGGAAAAAAAGGGGGGGCATTACATAAAAGTAAAAGGGTCAATTCAACAAAAAGACTTAACCCTTCTAAATATATACACACCCAACATTAGAGCACCCAGGTTCATAAGACAAGTACTTCTAGACCTATGAAAAGACTTAGACAGCAACAACACACAATAATAATGGGGGACTTCAACACCTCACTAACAACATTAGACAGATCATCGAGGCAGAAAACTAACAAAGATATTCTGGACTTAAATTCAACACTTGACCAATTGGCCCTAATAGACATCTACTGAATATTCCACCCATCGACCACCGAATATACATTCCTCTCATCTGCACAGAATATACTTCAAGATCAACCATATGCTGAGCCATAAAGCAAGTCTCAATACATTCAAAAAAAAATAGAAATTATACCAGTCACACTCTTGGACCACAGTGGAATAAAAATAGAAATCAACACCAAGAAGATTACTCAAAACCACACATTACATGAAATTGAAAAACTCACTCCTGAATTACTTTTAAGTAAACAACAAAATCAAGGCAAAAGTAAAAACATTCTTTGAAATAAATGAAAACAAAGATGCAACATATCAAAATCTCCAGTATGCAGCAAAAGCAATATTACAAGAAAGGTTTATAGCCATAAATGCCTACCTCAAAAATTTAGAAAGATCTCAAATTAGCAAAGTAACATCACACCTAGAGGGACTAGAAAACAAGAACAAACTAACCTCAAAGCTAGTAGAATAAAAGAAATAACTAAAATCAGAGCAGAACTGAATGAAATTGAGAGCCAAAAATTTATATAAAGAATCAGTGAAACCAAAAGTTGGTTTTTTGAAAGGATAAACAAGATTAATAAACTACTACTAGATTAACAAAAAAAGAGAAAATCCAAATAAGCACATTCGGAAATGACAGACATTACAACTGATCTCACAGAAATACAAAAGATCCATAGAGACTATTATGAACACCTCCCTACACATAAACTAGAAAATCTAGAGGAAATGAATAAATTCCTAGAAATACACTTTTCATTTCCCTTGGAAACTGAAACAAGACAAGGATGCCCACCCACTACTACTCAACAGGATAGTGCAAGTACAGAGCAATTAGGCAAGAGAAAGAAATAAAAGGCATACAAGTAGGAAAAGAAGAAGTTAAATTCTCTCTTTACTAATAATCTGATTCTATTCCTTGAAAACCCTGAAGACTTCACCAAAAGGCTCCTGGAACTGATCAAAAACTTCAGTAAAGTTTCAGTAAACAAAGTTAATATCCCAAGATTGAATTGGGAGGAAATTGAAACACTGAACAGACTACTATTGAGCTGTGAAATTGAATCAGTAATTTAAAAAACCTACCAACCAAAAATAACCCCAGACTAGATGGATTCATAGCTGAATTCTACCTGACATAAAAAGAAGAGCCACTACCAATCCTACTTAAACTATTCCAGAATATCAAGGAAGAAGGACTCCTCCCTAACTCATTCAGTGAAGCTAGAACTACCCTGATACCAAACCTGACAAAGACACAATGGAAAAAGAAAGCTTCAACCCAATATCCCTGATGAACATAGACACAAAAATCCACAACAAAATACTAGCAAAGCAAATCCAGCAGCACATCAAATAGTTAATTCACACTAATCAAATAGGCTTCTTCGTAGGATGCAAGGTTGGTTCAACATACACAAATGAATAAATGTTATTCACCACATAAACAGAATTAAAAACAAAACCATATGATCATATCAATAGATGAAGAAAACACTTTTGATAAATTGTAACATCCCTTCATGACAAAAACCTTCAAGAATTAGGCATTGAGAGCGTCCGCTGAAGGAAAACTATGAAACAGAAAAAAACATCATCACCAACAAGCTGGATGTCCACTCAGAGATCCAATCTGAAAGTCAGCAATCACAAAGACAACAGGTGGGTAAATCCACAAAGATGGGAAGAAACCAGTGCAAAAAAGCTGAAAACACCTGAAATCAGAATGTCTCTCCTCCTACAGGGGATCACAGCTCCTCATCAGCAATGGAACAAGGCCTGATGGTGAATGAGTGTGATGAATTGACAGAATCAGGCTTCAGAAGGTGGATAATAAGATACTTCTGTGAGCTAAAAGAACATGTTCTAACCCAATGCAAAGAAACTAAGAACATTGAAAAAAGGTTTGATGAAATGCTAACGAGAATAGACAATTTAGAGAGGAATATAAGTGAATTAATGGAGCTGAAAAACACAATACGAGAACTTAGCGAAGTATGCACATGTGTTAACTGTTGAATTGATCAAGCAGAAGAAAGGATATCAGAGGTCGAAGACCAACTTAATGAAATAAAACGAGAAGACAAGTTTAGAGAAAAAAGGGTAAAAAAGAATGAGCAAAGTCTCCAAGAAATATGGGACTAAGTGAAAAGACTTAATCTATGTTTGCTAAGTGTACCTGAGTATGACGAAGAGAATGAATCCAAGCTGGAAAATATTCTTCAGGATATTATCCAGGAAAACTTTCCCAGCCTAGCAAGGCAGGACAATACTCAACTCCAGGTAATACTGATCTCACAGAAGCTGGCTGTTTTGCCCATTAGTTGATGTAGATTCTTCATTATGGTGATGCTCTTAACCTTTTGGTATGTTTTTGGAATGGCTGATACTGGTTGCTCCTGTCTATATGTAATGCTTCTTTCAGAAGCTCTTGTAAAGCAGGTCTGGTGGTGATGAAATCTCTGAGTACTTGCTTGTTTGAGAGAACAACACAAAGATATTCCTCAAGAAGAGCAACCTCAAGGCACATAATTGTTAGATTCACCAGGGTTGAAATGAAGGAGAAATTACTAAGGGCAGCCAGAGAAAAAGGTCAGGTTACCCAGAAAGGGAAGCCTATCAGACTCACAGCAGATCTCTCAGCAGAAACTTTACAAGCCAGAAGAGGGTGGGGGCCAATATTCAACATCCTTAAAGAGAAGAACTTTCAACCCAGAATGTTATATCCAGCCAAACTAAGCTTCATAAGCGAAGGAGAAATAAAACTTTTGTGAACAAGCAAGTACTCAGAAATTTCATCACCACCAGGCCTGCTTTACAAGAGCTTCTGAAAGAAGCATTACATATAGAGAGGAGCAACCAGTATCAGCCATTCCAAAAACATACCAAAAGGTTAAGAGCATCACCATAATGAAGAATCTACATCAACTAATGGGCAAAACAGCCAGCTAACATTAAATGGCAGTATCAAACTCACATATATCAATATCAATCCTAAATTTAAATGGACTAAATGCCCCAATCAAAAGACACAGACAGGCAAATTGGATAAAAAGCCAAAACCCATCGGTGTGTTGTAACCAGACCCATCTCACATGCAAGGATTCACAAAGACTCAAGACAAAAGGATGGAGGAAGATTTACCAACCAAATGGAGAGAAAAAAAAAAAAAAACAAGTAGAGTTGCAATTCTCATCTCCGATAAAATAGATTTTAAAGCAACAAAGACCAAAAGAGACAAAGAAGGACATTACATAATGGAAAAAGGATCAATTCAACAAGAAAAGCTAACAATCCTAAATATATACATACCCAATACAGGAGCACCCAGATACATAAGACAAGTTCTTAATGACTTACAAAGAGACTTAGACTCCCACACAATAATGGTGGGAGACTTTAACACTACATTGTCAATATTAAATCAACGAGATAGAAAATTAACAAGGAAATCTAGGACTTGAACTCAGACCTGGAACAAGTAAACTTAATAAACATTTACAGAACTCTCCACCCCAAATCCACAAAACATACATTTTTCTCAATATCACATCACACCTACTCTAAAAGTAACTACATAATTAGAAGTAAATCACTCCTCAGCAATTGCATAGCATTTCACAGGTTTAAATGAAATATTGGTTGGCTGCTTGTTTGTTATTTTCCTCCCTTATTCCTTCCTGTCTCCATTGTTAAGCACATTTATTAGCATAAAAGAGGTTTTTAATACCCATTTTTAGACTGCATTCTAGCCTGGGCAATAGAGCAAGATTCCTGTTCTCTCTCCCTCTTTCTCTTCCTCTTTTTTTCTCTCTTTCATTCTTTTTTTTTTCTTTCTGTCTCTCTTTTTTCTTTCTTCTTTTCTTTTTCTTCCTTTCTTTTTTCTCTTTCAAAAAAAAAAATAATAATTACCATCCCAAACCAACTTTAGGTTATCATTTGTCTTTGGTATTATTAAATTATTATTATATGAAGTTCCTAGGAGCACAATAGAAATGCTGGCAGAATGTTTATATTAAATATAATATAAATTATATTTAGTAGATGTACATATATTACATTATGATGACATTATTGTGATATATATATAATACAATGAGTTCTTTTTCCCTGGGGAACCTTAACTAATACATTTAGTTCAGAACATAATTCTATTAGTTAGAGCCAGCCTAACAAAAATAATTATCATCCCAAACCAACTTTAGATTATCATTTGTTTCAAGGTCATAGTTCTCAGCCTTAGTTGCTCATTAAAAATACTTGGGGAGGCTGAGCATGGTGGCTGATGCCTGTAATCCCAGCATTTTGGGAGGCTGAGGAAGAAGGATTACTTGAGGTCAGGAGTTTGAGACCAGTCTCACAAAAAAAAAAAAGAAGAAAGAATTTAGGCATTGAAAGAACACCCCTCAAAATAATAAGACCCATCCATCTATGACAAATCTGCAACCAACATCATACTGAATGGGCAAAAACTGGGATCATTCCCCTTGAAAACTGGAAAAAGACAAGGATGCCCACTCTCACCCATCCTGTTCAACGTAGTAGTGGAAGTCCTTGCCAGAGCAATCAGGCAAGAGAAAGAAATAAAAGGCATATAAATAGGAAAAGAAGAAGTCAAATTCTCTCTCTTTACTGATGATATGATTCCATTCCTAGAAACCCCAAAGACTTCACCAAAAGGCTTCTGGAATTGATAAACAACTTCAGTAAAGTCTCAGTACAAAAAGTCAATGTGCAAAAATCAGTAGCATTTCTGTGTGCCAAAAAACATTAAAGTTGGGAGCCAAATCAGGAACATAATCCCATTTACAATAGCTGCAAAAATGAAATAAAATAAAATACCTAGGACTACATCTAACCAAGAAGGTAAAAAAGCTCTACAAGAAGCGCTATAAAACACTGCTGAAGGAAATCACAGCTGACACAAACAAATGGAAAAACATTTCCTGTTCATATATTGGAAGAATTCATATTGGTAAAATGGCCATACTGTCCAAAGCGATATGCAGATTCAATGCTATTCCTATCAAGCTACCGATGTCATTTCTCACATAACTAGAAAACAATCTATTCTAAAAATTCATATGAAACCAGAAATTAGCCTGAAAACCCAAAGCAACCCTAAGCAAGAAGAACAAAGCTGGAAGTATGACATTACTTGACCTCAAACTGTACTAAAAGGCTACAGTAACCAAACATGGTACTGGTACAAAAACAGAGACATACACCAAAGGAACAGAACAAAGAGCCCAGAAACAAAGCCATACACCTACAGCCATCTGCTCTTCTACAAAGTTGACAAAAATAAGCAATAGGGAAAGGACTCCCTATTCAATAAATGGTTTTGGAATAGCTAACTATCCATATGCAGAAGAATGAAACTGCCCTATCTTTCATTATATACAAAAATTAACTCAATATGCATTAAAGATTTACCTCAACTTGTAAAAATTCTAGAAGAACACCTAGGAAACGTTCTTTACATTGGTCTTGGGAAATAATGTATGATGAAGTCATCAAAAGCAATTGTAGCAAAACTAAAAATTGACAAGTGGGGCCTAATTAAATTAAAGAGCTTCTGCATATAGAAACTATCAACAGAGTATACAATCAACCTACAGAATGGGAGGAAATATTTGCAAACTATGCACCTGTCAAAGTTCTAATATCCAGAATCTATAAGGATCTTTAACAATTAAATAAGCAAAAACCAAATAATCCCGTTAAAAAATGGGCAAAGTCATGAACAGACACTTCTCCAAAAAAGACATAATAAGTGGCCAATAAACACTAAAGAAAATGCTTAGTATCACCACTCACCAGAGAAATGCAAATCAAAGGCACAATGAGACACCCCCTCACACCAGTCAGGAAGGGTATTGTTAAAAAGTCAAAAAACAGATGTTGGTAAGTCTGTGGAGAAAAGGGAACACTTATACAATGTTGGTGGGAATGTAAATTAGTCTAGTCACTGTGGAAAGCAGTTTGGAGACTTCTCAAAGAACTTAAAACACAACTATCATTCCACCCAGCAATCCCATTACTGGTTATATATCCAAAAGAAAGTAAATTATTTTACTAAAAAAAAAAAATTGCATTCATATTTTTTTCACAGCACTATTCACAATAACAAAGACATGAAATCCACCTGGGTGCCCATCAACAGTGGAATGAATAAACAAACCGTGGTACATATATACCACGGAATACTACACAGCCATATAAAAAACAATATCATGTCCTTTGCAGCAACATGGATGCAGCTGGAGGCCATTATCCTAAGCAAATTAATGCAAGAGCAGAAAACATGAAACTACATGTCCTCACTTATAAGTGGGAGCTAACAATAAGTACTCATGGACATAAAGATGGCAACAGTAGATACTGGGGACTACTTGCGGGGAGGGATGGAGGGGGAAAATGTAGAAAAACTATGCTCGTTACTTGGGTGACAGAATCAATCATACCCCAAACCTCAGCATCATGCAATATACCCAGGTAATGCGCCTGCACATGTATCCCCATGTATCCCCTAAAAAAAAGAGGGAAGGAAGGAGGAGAAGGAGAGAGAGAGAAATAGAGACAGAGAGAGAGAGAGAGAAAGGAAGGGAAGAAAGGGAAGAAAGGACAGAAGGAGGGAGGGAGGAAGAAAGAAAGGAAAGAAAAAAGGAGGAAGGAAGAGAGGGAGGGAGGGGAGTCAGCAGTGATACTACTCTCTTGTTCCTGCTAACCTAGCCTAGCCTGGAAGGTTAGAGGAGGACCAGCCAATGTAATGCACAGTGAAAACAGGGAGCTCCTGTTTAAAAATTAAGAATTCCTACACATTGACTCCAGAGCATTAAACCAAGAGCAGGGCTCTTCTGAGTGCAAGGTGAGACTGCACAGGTCACATGTCCTTGAAGCTGCCCCAGCTAGAGAGACTTCATTAAAGAAACCACCTTGCTCCCACTCATTAAGAAAATGCATGCAAATGGGCATAAGCTAGGTCTCAGTGAATTATAATAGTAGTTGATGTTTATTGAGTATTTACTGTGTGCCAGTAAGCATCTGATGCATATTAACTAATTAGTACTCCAAAGTAGGTTTTATTATTACCTCCATTTTAGAGATAAAGAAATGGGAGCTCAGAGAGGTTAAGTAACCTTCCAACGTCACACAGCTGCTAAGTGGATTCATGATTGCAAATCCAGTCAGTTGAGATCACTATGCTCCTGTTTCTCTCAGCACAAATACCGATTCTCCAAAACTCTCCTGATCCACATCCCCCCTGAGTGTGACAAACCAGGGAGAGAACAGAATCAGTGTTTACTTACTCTTATGTCATAGTCTGAACCTACATATACATTCCAATATCTAACTTGCTTTCAATGTTTTTCTCCCTTCTGTGAATAAGGACGCCATGTAAAACAAAGTGGATAAGAGAAAGAAGAAAAGAAGAAAACTGTTGCTAATTCTATCAGTAGACATAACCACTGGTAATCTATAGGTATCTAGACATCTAGTCCTCGTACCTATTTCTCCAAATGCATTATTCTTGCGCTTTAAGTGTAACAGTCTTTCTGGAAGAGTTTTCCAGATCACTGGATTTTCTCAGCAGCATCATTTTTAATGTCCCTCCACTATGCCATTGTATTTGTGTAAGATAATGTACATATTCATTAATGTAAGTATTATTGGACACTGGTGCTGTGCACCGTTTTTGTTATTCAAGATAGTTCTGGGATCATATCGTGTAACTAAATCTTTGTTTCCGTCCATGATCATTTCTTAAGGAAAAATTCCTAGAATTTGAAACACTAGGTCAAAGGGCAAATTATACTTACTTAAGCAATTAAATTAAAACAAAACAAAGACAGCACTGCCACCTTGCATTTTAAACATACCGCTGATGGGCCGTGGTGATGCCTGGAGGTTGCCGCACACACACACTGGGATGGCCACTAACACTTTCTAATGATTTGTTTCCTGCCTTCACACCATCTCTGTCCTGCCATCTCTGTTTTAGATTGTGGCCAAGAAATACCGCAACTATGATATCCCGGCTGAGATGACAGGCCTGTGGCGGTACCTCAAGAATGCCTATGCCCGGGACGAGTTCACCAACACCTGTGCAGCTGACAGTGAGATTGAGCTGGCCTACGCCGACGTCGCCAAACGCCTCAGCCGGTCCTGAGCACAGCCATTGTCCCCTGTCCCCGCTGCAGAAGGACTCAACCACTCCCCTAAGACTCCAGCTTCACACCCTCTTCCTCACTGCCTTGGGATGCACTGTTTGTAATCAAGCCTCATCTTGCTGGCATGGTGGAAACTCCAGCCTGCTCTCTCTCACAAAGGTCGGCACCATCGCTGGCCTCCTCACATAGGAATCTAGCTGAAATGATAGACACAATCTGCCTCTTGGCCTTCCAGCCTGATCTGGGCTCAGCATGTTTGGGGTCAGTCAGTGTTGGAGAGCCCACATATGGGATCGCCACTGGCTCCTTCTGCCAATATCAAAATACCTTCTCAGATGCTTTAGGAACATGCAACACCAGATGCTTTTCTACCCTCCTCTCCATCTGTGCCTACAAGACCAAGGCAAATACCATCTTCATCCTTCTTAGAAAGAGATCCATTGCCCCATTAGGGGAGACCCTCCATTCACAGGGGGTGAATGGAGGAGGACCAAGCTGGCTATGGACTTGGGTGTCTGGCAAACGCAGCTTCAGTCTCACTACTCTCACACTCCTGTTATTGGGCACTAAGGGACAGATTGGAAAGTCATTTGAGACACACTCTCAGTTTGCTGCAGTGCCAGGAGTGCTCTGCTGCTACTAGGCACCTGGCGCATGCTGTCCCTGCCTTCCATGCTGTCCAGGCCCTGCCAGGAAAGGAAATTGGCATGCAATTCTAAACTGCAGTGATTGGGGATGGGAGAGGAGGGGAGCAGTGTTGATGCCAAAAGGCCCACGGGGTCTACCAGCCATGGGGTTTGCTTGCTTAGTTAGGAGCAGTTGTTTCAGTGCTGATTACATGCCTGGATTTGACTGTGCTTACCAATGAGTGGTTTCTGATCTATGAGAAAGTGGATGGGAGTGGGAGGAGGAGGGATGGGTGAAGACAAAGGAGTTCTTCTGTATGAGGCTCGATGTTCCCTGGTAAACTTCTTAAAAGGCTTTCTCTCATGATCTAAGTCTTGGACTGGTGGTGTCATGTAACTGCTAACCTTACAGTAAAAACCCAAGAATGGGCCAAAAATGTCTTCCCGGTTTCTCCCAGCTGCTTCTGGAATGCAGGTCTGTTGGCTGGGTGCTCTCCAGCAGCCGCTCCTGCCTGATTCATCTGCAGCCTCTAAAGGGTGAGAGCCACATTTAGGAGGTGGCCTGATCATGGACCACCTTAGGAAGAAAGTCTATGAGCCTTTCTGACTAGGAAACCATGTGGTTTGAACTTGAAGAAAAATATAGACCCATCTGGGTTAATTTTTCTACAATCAGATTCAACTGCCAGATTAAGAGAAAAAAAAAAAAAGAACAATTTTTAAGCTAATGTTTTACTGTTTTGTCATTCTCCTTGAGTTTCACCTCCTAAAAAGCTTACTCGGCCCAAGCTTGGGGACCTGTGCAGAGGAAACCAAGAAAAATGCACTCATCAACTACCTCTCCCAGGGAACACCCGGTGAGAAAATCCATTTGCCACAGGTCCTTACCCTCAACAACCCCCCTACTATAGCGTTCGCTGGGAAAGGGTGAGGCTCCCAAGTGCAGGAAAGCCCCTGGACTTGGCTCATTTCTCAAAGAGGGCAGGACAGCACGGGTCCTTTCCATTAAAACATCAACAAATTCTAACCCAAGCAATCCCCGGACCTACCTGTCTCCAGGGATCTCTGGAGAAAAAAAGTGACCCATTGATCAAATCAGAGGAGAGGAAGCAGGAGGTCTCCCAGAGCCCATTGAGGAAGAGGAACTTTCTCAGTAGGACACTTTATAAGCCTGAGAAAGCTTTGAAAGGGCAGAATGAGTTGATTCATTTCCCCCTGTAAAGGAACCTTTGCAGGTCTCCCTGGAAACTTTGCCCCTGGAGATGTTTAACAAGGAGAACTGGTGAGGAAACAGCCCCTTTTACTGTAGGGAAAAGCCCCAAACTGGCCTCCTGGGGGATGAGGGCTGGAATGATCCCCAAGGCCTTTTAATTAGTGTGAAATCCTGTTGTACTCAGAAACCCTTCCCCAAACTTACAGCACAGGCAAAATGACCTAAGAGGCAGTTTACTTCCCTGAGATCCACAGTTGGGCTGTTCTGGAAACACATCTGTTAATCGTAGCCAATTGCCACAGAGAAAACAGAACCAAGCCTCCGGTGAGGCGGCTCCACCCCAGAGAAGTCTGCAGAATTCCAAGGACTCAGATTAGATATTCAGAATTCAGCAACTGGCAAGTCCTTAAAAACAAACAAGCCAAACCAAATCAATATTGCTGTTTCTAGATGTCCCTTATGTGGTTGAGTTAGTTTTACAGAGATAAATATATGAAGGCACCAAGGTAGGGTATTATATGATCAATTATAGCCATTTGAAAGAGAGGGAGGAGTTACAGAAGGAAGGTGCTTCTGGGTACTTAATTCAGTAATATCCTTATATTTCAGTACTGGATTATCATATAAGGCAAGTTACCTTGGACTAAGAGTTATGGTGTCTTATGACCAGATTTATTATAGTATATTAAAGTAACTAATATTAATATTACTTTTCAATTTTATTTTTTCAAAAGAGATCGTTCTCTAGATGCTTCAGCCCATCTGGACTTCTTATCATCTGGGCAGCACGTCATGTCTCAGCAACAGTGTGGTGGGGTCCTTAGGTGTCCCACGAACAACTCAGGGAGCACCTGAGGGTCTGCAGTTGGGACCCCACATTACACAGCTATAAGGTAGGAGGTTTCCTTGTCCTACCCTAGAGCTGTGTAGTGGAACTCATTCGTATTCATTCCTTGTCCTGAATGAATACGAATCGCTCAGAAAGAATTTTGGTGGCACAGAAAGGGGATGCATTTGTGTTGAGATCTTATTTTATTTTGTATTTATTTATCTTCTTTGAGTTGCACAGCACTCTTGGGGGTGGGGGGAACAGGGTAGTGGGAGGCGAAGGCAGAAGCAAGAGTCAGACTCAGAATGACAGCGTTGAATTCACAGTCTACTCAGCACTGCCTGTGTCTGAGGTCGGCCCAGAGAGAAGGTATTGAGTAAGATTTTAATAACTATAAAAAGTAAACTGGATAAGTAAAATCATGATGGATCTAGAGCATAGTTTCTTCAACTCCTGATGAAGAAAGTCAAATGCTTGATAAATTCAGAGTTACACACGTGAGCATGACTACAGTCTTTTAAACAAGGGGTAGAGTGACCTGGAACCAAGCAAATGAGCTGAAATGTCAGAAACACAGTCCATCAGCTTATTTGCCCACACGATCCCAAATTAGTTTTATTTGGGATATGATTCTGTCCTCAGCATTCTCTTCTCATGCTGGTGGGGCCAGCAAAGTCTTCTTACCCAAAAAGGCCACACCAAGAGTGAGGTTTCCCAGGCTGCCTTTTCAGGCCCTTATCAAATCAAACAACAGAAGCCTTTCTCCGTTCTGTGCCCCATGGCCACTCCACAGACAGACACTACCAAGCGTCTTAGACCTGTCATAAGATGGATCATGCCTGGAATAGATCTTGGCCATATGAGAATCCCAGAAATTAGCAAGGCCTGGACAAATAGAACTAAGAGGGAGGCAGAGGCAGGAAGGTGGCAGGGGGCTATCTAGTAAAGAGTTTAGCATCACTGTGAGTCTATGTCTAAAATTAAACGATCAGTAGAAGCAGCAGGTGGGTATCCAGTAGGTACTTCAGTGACTCATCTCAATTTCCACCTGGCCAGGGGCCATCTCAACTGCACAATCAATCAAGATGCTGTTGTCAGCCTCCTTGGAAACAGGAAATGTTAACTCGTGGTTAAAACTAAGTTCAATGATTCCCAAGAGATCACTTTCTTAATATTTTCATATGACATTAAAGAGAATCTTAAGAAAGCATCAGAGAAAGATGTGTGCATAGGAAGCACCCTGATTCTGATGTTAGGAGAACTTAAGTGAACAGGACCTGCTCCATACAGCCCCATTGTCTTCTTTCCATTGCTCTTTATCATTCAAATCAAGCAACAAGTACCCTCCTCCTCGTCAAAATACATTCTTCTCCTTTGTCAGTATGCTTCTCCCAGCTTAGTGTCAGGATACTTGCAACTCATAATTATGTATGATCCGAAGTGTGTATAATTTCATTTAACGTTATTTAAAGAAATAGATCCGATTCCCTCCTTGCAACCAAAAATATATAAAATACACTGCCTCGATATAAGGTTTGGGCTATTCTGTGTTTCTATAGAAGCAATCTGGTTTTTGGTAAAATATACTTTCAAGGATCCAGTCATCTAAAGCATTTTACGTAGAGTTAGAGATTTCATAATATCACCTATACATATATTTAAAATATGAAATAACCAGCTGATGTTTGAATTTGTCTTACTTCCCTGGCCACCTTGTTGGTTGTCCCATCTTATAAGCTGGGGAGTTAACTAGTTTAACAAAAGATGCTTAGCTTTTATAAAAGAGTAAGCGTTTCATCTTACAAAGACACTCCAAATGATGGTTACTTGATTTTCTCGAGACCTTTAACTGTGGTGATGAAATAACAGGACTTGCTTTCAAGCCTTAATAAATGTAAAATGCCTTTGAATGAAGATACAGCTGAGTGTTTTCCTCATGAATCTGAACTAATTAAAAATTTGTGTTCCAGTCTTGATTGATATTGACTGATTCAAATAAAGTTGGTTTATTTTCAAATATTATGAAAGTGGTCACCTAACTTCTTATTTGAGGTGGGGATTTCCTATGCTGTTTTAGTTGACAGGTATGAAGTACCTTTTTTTCTAAATAGAGGTTATTTTACAATTATAAAAGAAAATGTTTATTCTTTTTAAAAACCAAAAGCATGCCTGGATAATTTTTGTATTTTACTAGAGATGGGGGTTTCACCACGTTGGCCAGGCTGGTCTCGAACTCCTGACCTCAAGTGATCTGACTATAATCTCAGTTACTTGGGAGGCAAACGAAGGAGAATTGCTTGTACCTAAGAGGCGGAGGTTGCAGTGAGCCGAGATGGCCCCAGCCTGGGCAACAGAGCAAGACTCCCTCTCAAAAAAAATATAAAAAGCAAATGAAAAGTGGAAGAAGAAAAGGAAAAGCACAGAGTTTGTGAACCAGCCATCCTAAAAACAAAATTTTTTTTGCAAGTCTAAATGAACATTATTTCATAATACTTGGGTGAGGTAAATAATTATACTGATGCCCTTTCAGTGTTTTATATTTCCCATCTGCATTGTCATCCATGGCAGTAGATCAACAGTGACAGTCCAGGTATGATTTAAAGAATTTCTTAAAATATCGTTTTTCTTGTGCCTGAAGCTCTCTGCTGGTTCTCAGTGGCTTGTGTAGCCTTGTCAGCATTCCTGAGCTGAAATCTTTACTCTCAGCACCACATACTGACTCTGGATTCAGGTGTCCAGAGTCCTCAGTAAGCTTTACCTAAAGCTAACATGACATCTATGAGCATTCACATTGCTAAAGGGTGCAAAGTTCTCAGCTGTCTCCTGGTCCTCTAGACTTTGCCATAACAGCTCTTCATTACCTTGGAAGAGATAAAACAGCAGACCCAGGGGTAGGTCCTGATGGGAGGGGCAACCAGGGGCCCAGGGAAGGTGCAGCAGATGCAACTGGTGGTCGCGCCACCATCCCCACTCCCATCTTCCACAGGCAGAGCTCTGATTGGGTCAGGAGTCCACCATCCCCATTCCCATCTTCCACAGGCAGAGCTCTGATTGGGTCAGGAGTCCACCACCCCACTCCTCCCTACTCCCCGACCCTACACACACACTCCCACCCTCAGATAACTGGAGCAAGTGTAATTTCATTCCCAGTTCCAAGGGTAAATCACAAATGGTCTGGGCCATCCTGCTGGCTGTGGTTGGTTTCAAAGTGGGCTCCTGACCAAGTTCCACCTGGTATTATGATGGTAGATTTGCTCAGGAACTTCTGAGAAAGATCCTCTTGTTCTTAAGAAAGTGACTCCATAGGTCACTGCTTCTGGATGTGGGTATGAAGTCTGGAAGTGCTGCTGCCCTCTGGGGACTGTGAAAGGGTAACAGCCTCAGGGCAAAGGCAACGTGCTACAAAACGCAGCAAGAGACAGAGACAGAACCTGGGTCCTTGATTTGACCACAGAGTTGCTAAATCAACAAACCCTGAAACTTGTCCTAACTCTGGATTTCCTGTTCTGTAATTCATCCCAGATTGTTTGAGGGTGGTTTTCTTTTTCCCCATGAGTGGCCCAAGGCATTCTAAGTGGTATATTAGCCAAGTTGGTTGTGGTGGCTGTTTTTTTTTTTTAATGGCCAGTTAGATCATCAGACTGTTCACCCAGGAGGCGTCCCAGGCTTCCACTGTATAAATGTAGGGCATCTGCTCTCCAGGCTGACCAAGAGCTGGGAGCATGGGAGACATCATCTCTCTGTGTCTTGGTTTCCTTACCAGTGCTATGAAGAAACCAAGGGGCACAGGATGGCAGTGACTGTGCCTGGCACTGAAGAAGATTAGGTCCTGTTCTAGAGAAGGTTCCAAAAGGTGACATTGGAAATGAGAGCATCTCATTATACTCAAAGGTATTGTGAGCTGAGCTGCTTTTATTTCTATGTCTAGTAGCTCACCTACCCAGAGTCCCCAGTAAGTTTTACCTTGTGGAAAAAGGTATGGAGTATTAGACTGGATAGGTAGGAAGCTCAGGATTGAAAACAAAGAAACCAGAATTCAAATCCTAGGTCCATCATTAAATTACTAAGTGACCTTGAGCAAGGCTCCATTCTGGGCCTCAGTTTCCTAAAGGGAGTTATGAAGGCACCTTGTCTATGAGATTATACAATCTCTGATGAAGAGTACTTTTTGGCAATAAAGAATTATTTTAGGCTGGGCGCGGTGGCTCACGCCTATAATCCCAGCACTTTGGGAGGCCGAGGTAGGAGGATCACAAGGTCAAGAGATCGAGACCATCCTGGTCAACAAGGGGAAACCCTGTCTCTACTAAAAATAGAAAAATTAGCTGGGCATGGTGGCGCACGCCTGTAATCCCAGCTACTCGGGAGGCTGAGGCAGGAGAGTTGCTTGAACCCAGGAGGTGGAGGTTGTGGTGAGCCGAGATCGTGCCATTGCACTCCAGTTTGGGTAACAAGCATGAGACTCTGTCTCAAAAAAAAAAAAAAAAAAGAATTATTTTAAGTGGAATGACATTTCAACCAATTGGAATATTCAATCTATTGGAAGGTCTCTCTGTGGTCTTCTTTAATGAAAAGAAGCCGATAACCAGAAAATACATGGCCATCAGGTATTTGTCTCTCTGAATTTTTTTCTTTTAAAGTAAATTTCAGAGTATACTTGGAGTCAATTTACATTATATCGATCTCCTATCTTTCTACCTAGATTCACTGAAATCTACATCCACATGCAATAAACATGACCCTGAGGCCCTGCAACTGGGTTCATTAACCTGCATTTATTTGTGCTAAGAGTAAAGCAGACTCAAAATGTGGGAAGATTTTTAATTAACAAATGAGGAAATGAGAAAATCAAGTTTCAATGTAATCCTCCTTTAAACAGAATAACTCAATGCCCCAAACACTCGAATCTCCAAATTCATATAGGCCTTGAAGTCTAGACTGCTGAGATGCATAATACAAATGCCATAATAGAAACCAGTGGAGAACCCAGTACTATTCCGCCTGTGGAGCAGTGCTTGGTTTCACACCATTTTCAGTCTGTCTAGAATTGTTTCCTGTGTGATAGTCACTGTTACCACCCTGTCCCCAATTAAAAACTAAGCTCTCTTAAGAGATAGAGTGTAGGTTATTCCATTTTTGTGCTGTGCCTCACCTTGTCTAGCACTCAGCAAATATTAGATGCTCAAAAGTATTTATTAGTGGTCGACTGGAGAGATCATGAGACATTATTGCAGACTTCTGGGTTCACCTTGGATTTCACTCTTCATTTCCTTCTAGTCCCTGACACCCACTGTACCATAATTATGAAAATAGAGTGAAAATAGAGAGCTAAGGAGAGAAATAGATGTCTATGTTAGTGAAACATTCTTCCAAGGTGCTTCTGAAGAATGAATCCTTCTAAAACAGTGTGTACAGCATTGATGTGTCTGGCTGGAAAAATGAAAAGCTACCTAAGCTCATTTTATCACATGGTTCTGATGAATTAATAACTTAGTTGTCCAAATTAGCCACAAAATTGCGCCTAGATTAGGTGTTATATTTAGAAACAGGTTAGGAATTTTGAGGTGAGGATAATTCTGGATGCAATAGCCCTAGAATTAATTGGCTAACTAAGGTTTAAACAAATGCATCTTTTTTTCTGCATATAGATTCATTAGGGAAAATTTTGAAAATACAGATAAGAAACAAAAAAAATAAATAAATCACACTGGTAATCCTTCTGCCCACAGATAACCACCTTTAATTTGTAAATAATTATTTTCCCAGACTTTTTCTAGTGAGATATAAATATAAACATGAATACTTTTTTAACAACAAAAAAAAGAGCTAATATTGAGAACTGAATCCAACATACCTTCCTGTCTTATGATATACGATTCTGGGGCAAAATATATTTTTCTTCCTATGCCAAACAATACTAGGAATCGATAAAAATAACTTGCTACTTTCTCCAGGAAGTGTTTGCTTACTTATCAAGACCTACAGCTTGCTCAACAATAATTGTTCAAGACCTCACCTTACTGTGCCTGTTGATTCAAAGCTTGTACATTATCAACTTTGCCCAGTCCCAACCAGTTTTCTGCCTGTCAAGACCCACATTATAATCATTTGGTCCTAAATGGCCCTAAGACCCTGTAAATACTCTCCCCTTCTGATGTGCTACTAAGACTCTGTCAAGGAGGTGTTCTTCTTTGTTGAAGTATTTCTAATAAACATAGCTTTTCTTGGTCAACAAGTTTTTCTAGCCATCTTTTCTGAGAATTATCATCAGCCAACACTGTACACACTGTTTGTTAATGGGATTTTTTTCATGTATACATCATGAATATCCTTCCATGCACTTTTTCATCTATAACATCGTTCTAGTGTATTATAACACATTTAACCAGTCCCCTATTATTTAGTCATTAGGGTCACTCTGTTTTTACTCTTATAATCAATGCTATAACGAAGTACCAATAAGCTGGCTTCTTCATTATCTCTATTTTTCCCTTAGAATAGCTTTCTGGAGGTGGAATGGCTAAGTCAAAAAGCATACCTATTGTAAGGCTCTTGAGATAAATTACTGAATTTACCTCCACGTAAGGCTCTTGAGATAGATTACTGAATTTACCTCCAGATTGCTCCAACTTACTCTCTCACCAGCAGAATATGAGTGATTATTTTCTTACATCATCACCAGTATTGAGATTTATTATTTTTCAATTCTACTTAAACTGATAAGTGAAATATACCTCGTGGTTGTCTCTTTATTTCACCACGTGTTGAAGATCTTCCCAAGGACACAATTCCGCTTTCTTACCGTCTTTAGGTTCTCTCTCTCTCAGTTGGAAGTGTGCTGGTTTCCACCCCTATAACTTAGCTGCATTTCCATAGGACTGCCACACCATGGGATGAGTTCACTATGAACTGATTCTCATGGCAGTTGTTGCTGCCTTTTGTCATATTTTGAAGTAGAAGACGAAACATAGGTTCTTTCTTTAACCAAAACATAAGAAAATTAGAAAAGAAGAAATTTCTTTTTTTTTTTTTTGAGACGGAGTTTCGCTTTTGTTACCCAGGCTGGAGTGCAATGGCGCAATCTCGGCTCACCGCAACCTCCGCCTCCTGGGTTGAGGCAATTCTCCTGCCTCAGCCTCCTGAGTAGCTGGGATTACAGGCACGCGCCACCATGCCCAGCTAATTTTTTGTATCTTTAGTAGAGACGGGGTTTCACCATGTTGACCAGGATGGTCTCGATCTGTTGACCTCGTGATCCACCCGCCTCGGCCTCCCAAAGTGCTGGGATTACAGGCTTGAGCCACCGCGCCCGGCCAGAAATTTCTTTTTTTAGTCCACATAAGGATTGCTATTTTAGGTCAAACCCAGTGCATGCCCTGCCGATATAGTCTCAAGGGTACTGGGAACATATTATGGAAAAAGGGTGTATATGTATTGGGGGGGTTAGGGAGTTCTCTCTGACTTATAGCTTTGGAAACATTCGTATTGGACTTGTGAAGAGCTATTTTCTACCAAGAAATTCCACCAGAAATCTCACAATTCATTGAGCTCATGGCCTTCAGCATAAGATCAGGCTGCCATTAGGGAAAGTGGTGTGGATGAGAGAGGAGAAACCTGGAGAGCTGGCAGGCCCTGCCCTGGGATTTGTGAAAGTGTGATACAGGAAAGTGAAGCAAAAGAACCTGAAATCAGAGTCTGTATTTCGAGAAAAATGGTCTGCAAAGTACTGTGGCCTCAAAAATAAGACCCAAGAGACAGGCAGATCTTCAGTCTCAAATCCTAGATTAATTAATGGCGGAAGGAGACTTCACATTCATCCGGAACCACAAGACTTTTGGAAAATGTTGGTTTTCAATCTTTCTTCTAGCACCCACATTCTTATGTATCACACAACTCTGCCTCTCATCGCACTGACAGTGATTCTCAAAGGAATTCTTAAAAAGAAAAAAAAAAAAAGACAAAACCAGGATGGCACTAAATATTTGGCCCTTAATTTATCAAGTTGCCATGTAACATGAAAACAAAAGCTAGGAGAAAGGTGATGAATGGGAAAGAGCATGGGACTCTTGCTGAACCACAACATAATAAAGACAACAGCAGGGCCAAGTTCAACATCCAAAAGAGACATGGAGCCCAAAAGCGATCGTGTGGTTATTTAATTCTAGAAAAGGGAACTATATAAGGGCGTTGAGGAAGATAATGAAAGGAGCAGTTAAAATGTAAACTGCCCACTGGAGACTATTTTAAAATGCGTTTTTGGAGTACCTTGCAAGGCACTCCAAAGTCAATAATAAAAGCTCCTATAAATGCATCAAGGCAGAAAGCCAACTAGATAATCAGTAAGACCACTTGACCTAGAGCTGCACTGAGACTTCTGTGTAGCTCTAAAATGGAAAGAATATGGAAAGGCAGTTATTTTTCCTTCAACCCTGTAAAGATGAAGAAAGACAACATGGACATTTTAACTCACTATTTGAAAGACGGTGTTCATAAATATGGATTCAAACAGACACCTAATGCATGGAGGGCAACAGATGACAACAGGAGGCATCCTGAGAGTGAAGCCCCCAGATAAAACACATGGTTGTATCACGGGAATAAGCCTCCTTAAGTGGGGCAGTGAGATGCCTCGTATAGGCAAGAACAAAAGTCACACTGCACCCACAGGATAATGAATTCTTGAACTATCACTTGTAGCTGATTCTTTGAGATACTGGTCTGAGACGACTGAGCCCCAAAAGACCAGCCAAATGCTAGGCTTCCTCTGGAACATTCCTGGCCATGATACAAAAAACTTCATCTCTCTAGGTGCAAAACCAAAGCGTGGTCACTCCTTTCTGCAGTTCTAACTGCCATATCACAAGTAGTGTTAATGGTGGTTCTCATGTGGTAAGTAGTACATACTTATATTACGTCACATTCTTACAACATTCCTGTACCATATTTTCTTATTTACAGATATAGTCTGAGGTCCACAACAGTTGCTTATGTTCGTAAGCAATAAAAGCTAGGCTTTTAACCCAAAGACTGACATCAAATCTCAGAGAGGAGGAAGTCAGACTGCAACAAAAAATAGTCTTCCTCAGTCAGGAAGGCAGAGATGTGATATGATCGAATATAAAGTCATGATAAATGTTGTGAGTTGATCTCCACATCGAATGTAACCAGGTGGTGCATAGTAAGGAAACCCCTGTAGCAGCTAAAATAAAAAATAAAAGTTGCTTCACAATGTATCTTGGAGACTGTTGTGTAAATGTACACATAGTTTCCTCAGTTGTTTGTTTTACAGGTGTATAATCTTCATTGTACAGTTATACATTTATTTATTTATTTATATTTTTAATTCAAAAAGGAAAACACACACACCCACACACACACACAGTGAAAGTCATGCAGTTCAAAAGTCACTGTAATGAAAAGAAATCAACTCTCCTACCCTAAACATTCTTACCCTCTTCCCAGAGGTCATCACTGTTATTTTGTTTGCCCCCAGAAATTTTCCATGCATATATACACATAAATATATCACATGGCACACACACATTCTTTTAAAATAAGGATACAGGATATGTTGGTGGGTGTATATGTGTGCATCATATTTATCTTAGAAAAAAATAGAAGCAGAATATGCTTTGTATGTTCTTTTTGGTAATTTCTTTTTTTGTCTTATTTTATTTTTAATTGACAAATAGTAATTATATGCATTTATGGCATACAATGTGATGTCTTGATACATGTGTAAACTGTGGAATGATCAAATCAGGCTAACTTGCATATCCATCACTTCAAATATTAATCATTTCTTTGTGGTGAAAATGCTTAACATCCTCTTTTTTAAGCTATTTTGAAATATACATTATTATTAACTATAATTGTGCTCTGCAATAGATCGCCAGCATTTATTCCTTCTATTTATTTGTAACCTTGTACCTGTTGATCAATGTCTCCATCTTCCCTGTCCACCCACTCCTTATTCCCTCAGCCTCTGGTAACCACCATTCTACTCCATACTTCAGAGCTGTTAAGATTCCACATGTAAGTGAGACCTATGTGGTATTTGTCCCTCTGTGGCTGGCTTATTTCACTTAACATAATGTCCTCTAGGCTCATCCATGTTGTCACAAACGACAGCATTTCCTGTTTTGTTCATTTTAAGGCTGAATGGTGTTCCATTGTGTCTATATACTACATCTTTTAAATCCATTCATTTATAGATGATCACTTAGGTTGTTTCCATATCTTGGCTATTGTGAATAACGCTGCAATGAACATGGGAGTGCAAACATCTCTTCAGCACACTGATTTCAATTCCTTTGGGTGTATACACAGTAGTGGGATTGCTGAATCATATAGTCATTCTATTGTTAGTTTTTGGAGGAACCGCCATACTGTTTCCAAAAATGGCTGCACTAATTTACAATACCACCAACAGTGTATAAGGGTTCCCTTTGCTCCACATCCTCATATTTGTTATTGTTCATCTTCTTGATAATAGCCAATCTAACAAGTCTGATGTAACATCTCATTGTGATATGAATTTTCATTTTTTTCTGATAGCTATTTGGAGCATTTTTTCATGTATCTGTTGACCATTGGTTTGTCTTCTTTTGAGAAATGAAAGCAAAAATAGACAAATGGAGTTGCATCAAATTAAAAAGCTTCTGCACAGCAAATGAAACAATAAAGTGAAGATACCACAGAATAGGAGAAAGTATTTGCAAATCATACATTGGATAAAGAACTAATATACAAAATATACAAGGAACTTAACTCAGTAACAAAAAACTAATCTTATTAAAAACGGGCAAAGAACTTGAACACAGAGTTCTCAAAAGAGCACAATGTTTTTTTGCATTTTTTTACTTTAAAGTATCTTGGAGAGCTGTTAATATCGATATATGTTTCACATTCTTTGTGGCATCTATATAGTGTTTCATTCTATGAATGCAACCTAACTCACTTAACTGGTCTACTTTTAATAGATATTTAAGTCATTTCCAGTCTCTTACTGTTGAAATGATGCTGCAGCAGACATCCTTGCAGGTATCTTTGAACATGTGTAAGAAAATATTTGTAGGCTAGGTTCCTGGAGTTGTGATTTTCAGATTCCAGGGATGTACACTTAATTAACTATTATTTTTATTCTTTATTTTAAATAGGAAATGTATTTGCATGACTCAAAAATTAAAATGCCATAACACAGTAAACATTGGAAATTATCACACCCTTCCTTGTCCCTGATCATCATACTTCCTTCACGCTGTCTAAATTAAGACCTTGTGTCTTGTACTTCTTCCAGACTGTTTTTTATTCAGATGCAATAAAATGCAAATATATATCCTTACTGCCTCACCTTCTCACCCCAAAGCACATACTGTATACCTTGTTCTATATCTTACATTTTCCACTTAATGTATCCTGGAGATCTTGCTATGGACTGAATGTGTTCCCCTAAAATTTATACGTTTAAACCTATTCCCCAGTGTGGTGGTATTAGAAAGTGGTGCCTGTAGAAGATGATTTAGTCATGAGGGTAGAGCCCTCATGAATGGGATTAATGCCCTTATAAGAAAAGACATGAAAGAAGTGTTCTCTCTGCTCTCCACCATGTGAGGATACAAGGAGCTAACAGCTGTCTGCAAATCAGGAGGAATTTCACCCTCTCCACATTCCTTAAGGGTGGGAGCTTACAGAAGGGGAACAAAGTAGAAAGTTCTCTGTAGAACTTTTTATATGTTTTAATATTTGAGTCAAGTAAATATGCTACAGTGCAATATAACTACTTTGAAAATTGTGTAATATGTATCAAAATATGTTTATGATAGGTTTAGATAAACTCACAAGGGATTATTTTCAAAAATAGGCTGTTCAAGGCATCTTTAGGCTTTTGAAGCAAAATTATAACTGGCCATATGCTTCTCTTCCAAACTCATCCTGTAGTGCCTTACCTGGCTTGTAGCAAAACTGTAAGCATCAATTTTCATGAAATTTCCTTCCCAGGTGGTTAATTTACCATTGCTAGCATTATCTCTCTTTTCCTGAAACTCTAGGAACACTAGAAATATTAGTTACCAGACTCTTTTTACAGAAGTAAATTAAGAAATGTAATTAATAGAAAACGCCCCACATCGCATCCCACATATATCCAACATGAGGTAAAAAGATGACCTATGGCTATGGAGAACTCCTGGGCAGCCTTGGTTTACAGAATTCCTGGCCCATGTGTGAAATTTAAACACACACTGCTTTGTTGCTTTGTGCTTCAAGTCTCACAGGAAATCCCCACCACCGCCACCCCAGGGAGGGGGTGGGTTGTGAAGTTGTTCTCACTTCAGTCCTCTTCTGTGGACTGCTGCTTCTGTGAACACCCAACATTCTCCCATTACATGGACCTTCCAGAAATTTTAGGGTCATACACTCTATTCTGAAACTGCTTTGTTCGTTTTTCTTTTAACCACAGTGTCTCTTCAACAAGCCATCCTAGAATTAGCAGGAGATGTCTGAAAATTTAGTCCATTAACATTCATTGATTTTTCTTCCTCCTTTTTTTCTCTCTTCTACGAGCCCTTCTTGTGACAATTAGGTCCCCAGAGGCTTTCCTGCCATGTGAAGACAGAGGCAGAGATTGAAGCTGTGCTGCCACCAGCCAAGGAAAACCTGGGGCTACCAGAAGGAGGAAGAGACAAGGATACTCCCCTGGAGGCACTGGAAAAGCATAGGCCCACCAACACCTTGATTTGGGACTCCTGACCTCTAGAACTGCAGGAAAAGAAATTGGTTCTTCCAAGCCACTCGGCTAGTGGTACTTTGTTACAGAAATCACAGGAAACTAATATTCCATGCATTTGTTCATTTCTAAAAACATCCAGCATGTGCCCCTACCCTGACCTGTTTCCACATATCCCCAGACAAAACGGAATGTCATCCAAGTATCATCAGAGAGGCTGTATGCTGCATCAAAGGTGGGATTTTAGCATTCTGTGCCCTGCAGCCTGAGACCAAGTGACTGGTCCAGGCCCCCTCCCTGGCATCATCTAGAAACACTCCAAATCCTCTGCACTGAGTGGACACAGGTAGCATCCCAGGAATGCTCAGGAGATCAGAGGCCTCACTCCATATCACTGTATTGCACACAATCCTCAACATTCCCAGCACTTCCCATCCTGTGTTGCCCTGGCTACAGGCATTTGGAACACGTTTTCCTTTGCTCTTTGGGCTCAGCACACGAGAAGGTAAACACATCAGCTTTGTCCACCCCAAAAGCCTTTTAGCTCTCCAGAGACTAAAGGCAGAAGAGACCCATTTTCAAAACCATTTGCCTGAAGAGCACCTGGAGGACTTACTTATTTGGCAGATTCTTCCTTCAGATTTCCTTTCAGGTGATCACGGATTTGGCACTGGGGCACTTGGCTAATCCTCAAAAAGCACAAATCAAACGCCCTGTTCTCCTGCCCCATAATTACCTTATCCACTTACTCCCGGTGAGCTGGTGATAAAAGGAAATTTACCAAATGGGTGCTCAACAGGTGGCCTTAAAAGGTTTAAATTGCCACTTGAAGGAGGGCTGATGAAAGGGGTGTGCGCAGGTGTGACTTAGGCGGACGGGACGGGCCGCACTTGTGCAGGGTGGGGCCGCTCAGAGCGAGCACACCCGACGGTGGAGGATTAGGCAGGCTTCTTCCTCTGTGCTTCGCCTTTGGCTACTGACCCAGATGCTGCCGCAAAGCCTGGACCACTGTCGGACCGGGGCTGCACCTCGGGGAGTTGGTCAAGATTTCTGCTCCTTCGCGCCGTGAGATATCTTCTACCGCCTGCCTTGGAACTACCGACCAACCCATTTCATGACCTATTCTGAAGAGACCCACACAAGCACCTTTATGGTACCCTTAGAATGGGGAAAGGCTCAGCTCCTCTGGAGTTTTATCTTTCAGATACTGCTCTAGCCAATTGGTCCCATCCTTTAGCTTCCATCTTCAGTTACGTTCTGCTTTCAACTGCGGAAATTCGCTGAAGTTCCTGTGCGGTAACAATTTCTCTGGATGGGAAGTTCTGCTTCCTCGCGGAGCTCATGTTTTGATTCTGCTCTCAGAACTTGGAGGTCTTTCATCTTTCTTGGGCTATCTCCACATTTGAAGCTTCCTGCTGTGGAATCATATTTACTTTTTCTGTGAACTTCTTGAATATATATGTGCCTAAGGTCTACTGCAGACATCCTAAAAGGCCCAGTGTTCCCTTAGCATTTCGGAACTCCAGAATAAAAGGGCCACTTTCTCCCAAGGTCTCTGTGACCTTGTTCCATCAATCAGCCCTTCCTTTTGGTCAAAATGAGATTCAGAATATGTCCAGAGAATTGATGTTCCTCCTCTTTCCATCTTTTCTCTGTCAGATTTGTATCTGAAATGGGAAAGCATTTTCCACTGTTTTCCACTATTCATGGGAGGTGGCTGAGATCTGCCCACTCTTTCAATTTGATCTATTTGTTTTTTGTTTGCAATGGCATGATCTTGGCTCACTGCAACCTCTGTCTCCCAGGTTCAAGCGATTCTCCTGCCTCAGCCTCCCGAGTAGCTGGGATTACAAGCATGTGCCACCAAGCCCAATTAATTTTGTATTTTTGGTAGATATGGGGTTTCTCCATGTTGGTCAGGCTGGTCTCAAACTCCAGACCTCAGCTGATCTGCCTGCCTTGGCCTCCCAAAGTGCTTGGATTACAAGCCTGAGCCACCGCACCTGACCTGATCTTTTTTTTTAAAAAAAAAAATAATGATCTTCTGTTGATATTATGGGCATAACGTGACTAAAATATTTAGGGGAGGCATTTAGTATGGGCTGTCATAATAAAGTACCATTGACTGGATGGCTTATAAACCACAGAAATTTATTTATATATAACAATTCTGGAAGCTGGAAGTTCAAGATAAGGGTGCCGGCATGACTGGGTTCTGGTGATAACCTCTTCCAGGAACTGGAGGGCTGACTTCTTCTTATATCCACACATGGTAGCAAGAAGGCAAGAGAGCTCTGTGAGGTCAATTTTGTAAGGGTCCTAATCTCATTCAGGAGAACTCCACTCTTGTGACCTAATTACCTCCCAAAGGCCCCACGTCCTAATGCCATCACATTGGACTTTGGATTTCCACATATGCATTTGAGGGCACATAAACATTCAGTCAATTGCAGGAGGGTAATCTTTGGGTTAGGGAGTGGGCAGTGGTCAGGTGGGGAATCTCTCAATTAGATCTCTTAACTGAATTACAGTTTTTTTTTTTTTGGCCCTTGATGAATAAGTTGTGATTCTTTTTAAACTTATTTCCTGAAGCACGCAGCAAGTGTTATCTACTCTTGACAGTTTACTACATTTTGTTCAGTCACAAATCATTATTAACCTTTGGAGAAATGAAAGAGTTGGGAGTACTGTGTTGTCATGGTTCAGCCTTGAATCCACTTCCCCATGTGGGCGGCTACATGGCCTTCCTCAGTTATCGGGCATCGGGATGCACATGTATTAGAAAAAGTAGTCTACCTGCCATGGCCGGTAACTGCCCAATCTCAGTGCTTCACCAAATAAGATTAATTTCTCACTCAGGACACAGCCCAGGTTCCGTGGCTGAATTCTGAGTGTCTCATGGCTACTGCTGCATTCTCCTTTGCCAGAGACTTCGTTTCTCAGCCTTCCTTGTGCTAAAGTGGCTATATGACCCAGTTCCAGCCCATGAGAGAGGCGAGGCTGTGGGGGCTGCCCAGGAGAATTGTCTTCCCTGATCCATGGAAAGCACATGTTCTGCTGTCCTCTTCTTCCAAGTCTTGTGAGGGATGCTGGTGTCAGTACTTTTCCCCTAGACAGTAACTCCAAACCATCTCCTGCATCCAGTCTCTCCTGTCCCACTCTTGTCTCTACATTCCTGCCAATCATCTTATAAAAACATCTGCAAACAAGGCTGGCTTCTCCTGCCTGTGGGACACCTCCAGATGCCTATGCTTAAGGATAAGACATACCATGCATAAGAAATATGCCCAGTTCTATGGCTGCCATCTCTATGTGAGGCAAACAGAGGATAGGAAGCCAACATGTTGAGGAATAGCCAAGTAGAGGGACAGAAGGAGCCCAGGCCCCTGGAGGCATCGCTGAGCTTCTGAACCAGTCCCAGACCCTCTCATTATACACCTCCAGACTCCTTATTATGGGAGATAATTAAATTTTTTCTGTTGTTGTTACTTGCTGATACAAACCCTTCCTGGTCTGGTCCCAACCTGACTTGCCAGCCTCAGTTTCCTCTCTTCATCACAACACATCTTGCCCGCCAGCCACTGCAAGCTCCCGCAACACTCTCATGCCTCTTTATCTTTATTCATGCTCCTCTCACTGCCCAGAATGCTCTCCTTCTGCTTCTGTTTCAGACAGATATATATTTATACCCCTGCTTCAAGGTTCTGATGGTTCCTTCTACAAGAAGCCTCCACAGATTTCCCAAAGGCATGCTGAGTCTGTTCGTGGCACTGTGTTTCCACCTCTGTGACAGGCCAGGTACACACTTTACTATGGCTATTTGTTTACACGCTGGTCTTCTCCATAATTAGGAGCCACTTGAGGTCAGGGGCAGTGTTTTGCTTTTATCTGAGTGTCAGGCAATTAGCACAGTACACTGTAGGTTCTTAGTAAATGTGTCGTGGTTGAACAATAGATAAAGCCTTTCTGCTTAGTGATGGCACTGCCTCCCCATGCCAAGAGCCCGTCACTCTGTGAGCACAGCTCACACCCCTCTCTTAGCCTTTCATCTCCCATGCTCTACTTTCACCTTGTCTCATGAATTCCTATAATGTTAGAGTTGGAAGAGAACTTAGAGTTTTCCTAAGGTTTATTATGGGAATGGCCAGTGAGTAAAATGAAGGATTTCAGGAATAAATATATTTGGGAAACACTGAATTAAATAAAATTTAAACAAGTCCTTCACCAAAGAACTTTTCAGAGCTAACATGTGGTGGGAATCTCTGAAAAAAGCATATGGCAGGCAATGTTCCTCAATGTTCCACCCCCACCCTCACTGTGGAACTAGTTCCTGTGGAATATGTTGGACTCTGATATAAAATAAGCCATTTGTTCCATAAGTAAGAACTTACTTTCCTGAATCCCAGAACCAAGCTGGCAGTGGGGCCGCCTGCCCACTGGCTCAGAATGTCCATCCTGCTCTGTGACTCCATCTTGATCTGCTCTACCACTTTCTGGCCACACCACTAATTTAGCACTTTGCATGGTTGGTCATGTATGCACTTATGTCTAGAGCTAAATTATAACTTTCTAAAAGGGAGGGGTCTTTTCAACACTCTTCTAGTCTTCTTGCTGTGCCTAGTCAGGCATGTGGTCAGTGATATACTCTGAAGGATGAACAGTACATGAATGAATGAGAGAGTTAAACATTTATCAATTATTTTGGAAAGTGATCACATCTCTTCGGGGACTAGAACAGATACACCATTAATTTTTGTACCACTAAAGAGAAAAATGTTTTCCATCATCTCACCATAATATTTCTTATCATCAATTATAAGGAGCATTCTAATTTTAAGGGTGCCAAAAAAAACCAAATACGTATCATACAATTAATTAATTACAGTAAAGAAGTTTACTCAGAGCAAAACTCAGTTCCATAGGTCTTCTCATTCTATTGGGAACTCATTTCAAAATTGCCCAAACCCTCAGAGTGGGAGAAGAATGGGAAGGAGGAAAGGCTTGGAGTCACAGGGTTAAAGAAGAACAGCTAAGGAAGTTCTGCCAAGGGCCACAGTTGTGAGTGTCTTGAGGTTTTCGAGGGTGGTGGCCATTGCCATTGGGCAGCTTCCAGATGAAACCCAACAGGCAGGGCACACAAATGGCATCAATTAATCTGAGATTGGTAATGACATGTTTGTTTTGGATTGAAGGAATGCCATTGTGGCTTCTATGCAGTGATTGGGTTACTGTGGATGAAGGGTGGAGAGATGCGTATCCCGGACAATGGCCCTTGGGAGCCATCCAAGATGGTTCCAGGGTGTTTTTGGTAATTGGGAGTCTCTGGTAGAAGCATTTTGTCCAGGAACTTCAAAGAAAAGTCGCAAGTGTGCATTGTGATCCTGTGAGGCTAACATTCACCTGTGGATTGCCATGGGGCATTTGCAATGGGCCCTGCCTGGCTTACTGGAAGGAACTATAATGGTCTAGAGTTGATTCACACATCTCCATGTCAGTTTTTTTTTTTTTTTTTTTTAAAGGAAAGGTTCTTTCTCTATGTAAACACTGGGGCTAAGGGGAAGTCATTTCCCCATTTCCAGAACACAGTCCAAGTTCACGAGTTCAACATTTCAAACCAGACCCATGCCCTTGGTGGTCAGGTTGGTTTTCCTTTGGCCAAACACCACCTTCTGGCTGCCTAGGAAGAGGGCAGCCTGGGGTGGAAGGACACTTACAGGGCTTCTTGAAAAGGGCATCAAAGTCTTCTGGGAGAGAAAATAGCTCTTTCCAGAGAGATTTTCATGATTAAGTGCAAATGAATCTGAAACACATGGATCAAATTTCCCTGAAATTACACACAGTTTTAAAAATTAAGGGGGCAAAGGGAATGGTTATTCTGGTATCCCCAAAACATATGAAGAGACACTTTATGCAAACAAAAATAAACCAACAATGGTGTCTGGAGCCTTCTGTGGGTGCAGAACCCAGCTGAGCTCTGTCTTTTCTTGGCAAGTAAGGCTGAGGCCCTCCCCTCTCATCACCTAACAGGGAGACTCTGCTGGCTGGAAGGTCTTCTCCCGCTGAGACGCACTGCAATTTTGAAGAGGGGGCAGGGCAGCTAGAGAGAAAAGCCCACTTTCTGTCGGTTAAGCCTGTCCATTAGTTACCTTTACCTTTATGAATGCTGTTAAGATTTGGGCTTTAACAGACATAACTTTAAATCAGTAATATCCTTCATGCTTGCATGATTTGTTGGCTCCATATGTAACCTCTTGGCCCGTTAAATTGGCTCCAACTCAAATCCTGTTGTTTCTTTACCTTCAGCTTTCTTTTTGTTGAAAACAAGGAGGCATGGAGTAGAGGAAGAAGTAAGCAGAAGAAATGAGGAGAAGCTAGAGAAAGAAGAAAAAGCTGGGATTCCTTCTACTGAAATTTCTAAATGTGGAACTCATTGTCTATACTGGCTTTGAGGCAGGAAAAAAAAAAAAACCCTGAGTTTAAATATTTGTTGAAGTCTGGATTTCTCCCTGCACCCGTCCCCCCATTCCCTCTTGTAAAATTAAAGCTGAAGCTAGCAGTTCACGTCTAGCTCTTGAAATGTCACCGGCAATGCTGCTATTATTCTGATTTTCTGGGCAACGCCCGTTGGTTCCCTGCTGCAGTTCAATTAAACCAACTCTGCCTCTCTCAGATCTGGCCTGACAGCTGCATTGAATTTGGGTTCATTGGGTGATTTATCGGGCTGGGTGATGTACAGCCACATGATTTAGGAGTGCAAAAAACTCTGGAATGCACCAAAAAAGCAATATATGCATTATTATTAATAATAATAATAAAGATAAATGTCAGCCCCAAGTGACTCTGGTGGCCTTCGCCACTCCATTTAACATTTTAACGGTGGCATATGGCCCCTGCATGGCACTTGGTTCTGTCTGGTGCCTTCAAGGAGGCTAAGAAAAGGTTATTTGTCAAATGCTGGGTCAGAGTAAAGGGGGGATATTTTCAAAGCTCTGGGTCAGACCAGCCCAGCTGCATTCCTGTCCCTGTCATTGAACAAGCTGAACTTTGTCACATTATTAAGCTGTCAGCAAAGCCAGGGCGTTGTTTAGATTTCTGGTGGGAACTCCTCACACATGCTCCGGGGCTCCATGGGGATTTTATCAACACCATTGTAAAACATGCACAAATGAGCTGTGCTGCAATTGCCCTGGGAAGACCGGCTCATTCGGCCTCATCAGGCAGGAATGGAAATACCAGAGCCGGGCTCTTGTGCCACCCACAGGCAGCCTCCCTGGTGCCCTCTGCAAACACCCACTGCACAGCAGGTCGCTTGCTCTTCTCAGAACTTCTCCATGGGTGTTGATGGCTGAGAGTTCTGCCTTGGCCCCAGCCAGATTGGAAGCTGAGCATCTTGGAGTTCAGATTCATGTGGAGCTCATGTGGCCCAATGAGACTGTGGTTGAAGTCCAGCTTTAGCCTTTCAGCTTCTCTGTTTATCCCTCTTTCCCGTCTCAGTCCAGTTCGTCTCTCACCCCTGAGATCCAAATGTTCTCATATTGTTAGTCTTCCAGGCTGGGAGCTGGGAAAGCTTCAGATACAAATTGGAGAAGTTGAATTGTCAAGAATTATGGGGTGCACAGTCTTCGCAAGGAAGGTCTGCAATCAAAGGAAACTGAAAGCGAAAGCCATGCTTCAAATTTTAGCTATCAACAGCAAGACTCCAGGGAAGGGACTCGGGAGTCTGCCGTCCAGCAGCCTTCAAATCACGCCACTGCTGTCAGTACACACTTTACCTTTGCATGGAACTTCCTGAGTGTGGGGAAAGGGGCATGAGCCAAACGTGAGTTTTGATGGTAACGCGGACACCTGCCACCTAGCTCCAGGACCCTCGGGTCTAACACAGCAGCATTCCCACTATGGACAGCACATACCTGAAGGGAAGGAGCAAGCTTTAGGACATCTGGGAACACCTGCAATCCATTCAAACATCAGGCTAGCTCTGAGCACCTTGGGGGAAAAACCAACTCTGTCCCCTACTGGCTGTGTGACCATGGGCCACAACCATCTGTGCAGTGGATACATAACAGTAGCATGTGCTTTGTAGGCTGAAGTGAGGACCAATCAAGATAATTCAAATAACAATGCTAAACATAGTAAGCAGTCAATACACTGCAGCTATTGTTAGTCACCAGCACAAGTCAACTGATCTGATCTTCCTTTCTCCGACATCACATACATGGATATGGCAAGGCAAGAAACAACCTCCTCAGACTGTACCACACAATCACTTTCCAAATAAGGACCTATCCTAGTCTTTAGACATCTTGGAAGAATACCAATCACCTAAGCATCCTTAGAAACTACTTTTAGGGTCCCCTTTGCCCATTAAAAATTATTAGAAGTTAAGAAAACAAATAGATAGATGGATGGATGAATAAATATATGAAATACATGCACGAATGAACAGGGAGATAGCATGTGTGAAGTACCAGTATCTATATTCTAAATATACTCTATGCATATATATTTATACACATATGCACATAGATGAGGAATGGCTGAAATATATAGCATGCATCTTCTGTATCTTAATATGTGTATGTTTATCTGTTCACACATATGAACACATTTGTATAGAGATATCAGATGGATGAATGATGGATGGATGGATGGATGGATGGAGAGAGAGAGAGAGAGAGAGAGAGAGGAGAGAGATCTGTCCCAGATGATTGTTGTCATTTGCAGTGTTACAACTCTGATCCTCTGTTTTCTAAAGAAATCAGAATCCAGGCCTGGGCACTCCTTGGCACCCCCAGCTCTTTCTACTCTGGTGTGCTGCTGCTCCAGGTTCTGGGTCTAGTTCTGCCACCAAACCAGCTGTGTGAACTTGAGAAACTCACTCGACCCTCTGGACACCAAGGAAGGTCCATTAATGACTCAGTCCTCCTCTAACTTCTGTGATTCTTTTTCAACTTCCCTGATCAAAAACAGAGCAAAGGAGTCAGAGCCACCGTTCAGAATCCACAGGCCACATGAGCTGAAACAACGTAGGCAGTGACACTTACACAAATGAGCAACCCACACCTAAATAGAAACACATGGCCACTTCCCCTCCCCATTCCAGTGCACACAAACATGTGGGTGGTCTCCACAGGGAAGTGGAAAGGAACATGTACCTGCTCAAAGGATTTTTTCCACATAAGAAGAGCCCCAGATCTTTCTCCAGACCTCCCACTGCCAACAATTTGGTCCATCACCCTGCAAAGAACTCCTTAGCAAGGGGAAACTTCTCCTAACAAGGCCCCTTGTTACCACCCCTGGGGAGCTGGCTAACAACCTCATTAAATCGGGTCCATCATGGCCTTTGGATGGATGCTCTGGGTACATCAGGTGGAAGCCACAAACCTCTCCTGGGACATGCAAAGCATTAAATTTCTCCTCCTTCTGTGAATTTGGCAATAGATGATGTTAATAACTATCACAGATGCTACCACGTTTATTCACAAGCAAAGCCAGTGAAAGGCAAATAGTCGCCCTTGAGACTGAGCCACCAAGATTCTGAGACATGACATGGCTCTGAATTGGGATTGAGATTGAAGAAATCCCAGCTACACCCTGGTTCTACCATCAGAACCACTTCCACTCACTGCACCACCTTCTCAATTACAGAATGGGAACAACGATGATTGCACTGCCCTGCCTCCTCCTCAAAGGGGCTCTGGTGATTAAGAATAGTAAGTGCAAATGAAGTTTTTACTAATACCTGTTTCCAAGAGGATTAAATACAACAATACCCATAAAGCTCTTCATACAGATGCTGGCGTACAATAAGAACTCATAATCATTTGCTATTATTATCACTGTCAACATATCTATCTTCTAGATGTAGTTAGTGCTGGATGCACTAAAATATTATTTCATTGGTTCTCACAGCTTGAAGGGGGAGATATTATTTTGCAGTTATTTTGCATTTTGCAGATGAAGAAACTAAGGTGCGAGAGGATGGTTTCTTCCAGATCAGGGCTGGGACTCACACTCATGCTCTCTAACACCAAAGCCAGTGCTTTTTCATTTCTAACTAGACAAAATAATGTGTGTGGAAGTACAATTTTGTTGATAACTCTTATTATTTCACTAAAGACCCTGGCTTCCTAAAGGAACTCTCTGTTAGTTAGGATGTGTGTGGCTGCATGCGACAGAATGTTCAACTGCCGGTGGCCCAGGTGATAAAGGCATTACATCACTTTACATAAAGACAAGAACAAAGGGAGGTGGTTTTAGGATTGGATCCACCTAAATGAATCCATGAATTTAGGTATTTGAGTCAGCATTTCCATGATTCTCTGACCCTCTTTTCATGGCGGCAAGATGGCTGCCAAAGGCCTACACATGTCTTCACCATGTCTTGATGGTTGCTAAAGGCCTGCACATGTCTTCAAGTCTACATCATGTCTTCACACCACAGCATCCCAAGAAGGAAGGCAGGGGTCTGAAGTGCTTTACCTCAGGCATCTCTGTCTTAGTCCATTTTTGCTGCTATAACAGAATACCTGTGAAAGGGCGCTTTACAATGAGTAGAAATTTAGTTCTTACAATTCTGGAAACTGGGAGGTCCAAGATCAAGGGGCCAACATTTTGCCAGGGCCTTCTTGCTGCAACATCTCACAGTGAAAGGCAAGAGCATGTGAGAGAGAGAGAGAGAGAGAGAGAGAAAGAGAGAGAGAAAAGAGGGGGCTAAACTTGCCTCTTATAACAAACCCAATCTCACCCATGAGGGTGGAGACATCAGGGCCTAATCACCTTTTACGTCCTACGTCTTAATATTCTTATAATGGCAATTAAATTTCAACATGAGTTTCAGAATCAAACATTCAAGACATGACAATTTTTCTTTTTTTGTTATGGACAAAAGTGTTTTTTAGAGGACTCTAGTCATGTTCTACTTATATTTCACCGGCTGCATTGAGTCACATTCTCATCCCGATGCCAATCACTGGCAAAAGGGAAGAGAGTGCCTCGAATTGAACTGGAACAACCATAGAACAAGAATGAGTTCTCTTAAGCAAGGGGGAAGGGGAAAAGCCTCTGGGATAGCCAGCAATTTCTCTACATGGCATTACAGGCCCCCATTCCTCTGCCACCCCATAGCCCACTCCCCTCTGCAGCCCCACCCTCCACTGCTCACCTGCTGGACCACACTCTGACCAGCCAGTCTCCTCATCACTTGACTCATGTCATATGCAAGCTCCCGTCCATGTCCTCCTCTTGGTATTTCCTCTATTTGTAGTATCTTTCTCTTTATGCCTTTGCCAATGACAATTCTATTCCACAATAAAACTCAGTCACAACTCATCTTCCCCAGTAAGTGCAGTCCACACTGATATCACTTTCTATAAACTCAGGAACACTCCCAGTTTGAAGGAGAGATGGTCTAGCTCTGTACCTAAAAGCATGGACTCTAGAGCCACCCTGCTGGTATTTGAGTCCTGTGTCTACTACCACACATGTGACCTTGAAAAAGTCACTTGGTCTTTCTGGGCCTCTGTTTTCTCATCTGTAAAGTAGAATTAACAATGGCAACCCCCTCATAGGATTGTTGTAAGGGCCAAAGGGGTTAATATAAAATAACTTTTAAGTGGTGTCTGACATACAGTGATGCCATTTGCGAATTTTCTTTTTACTAGTAAACTATCCCTTTCACTACTTAACTTCTAGAACTAAAGGATAATATCTAGGTTACTGAATTTTTATGGCACTTATACAAATTGAGGTCTACAGAGGTTAACTTTTCTAACTTTTCCAAGCTCATGTGTATGCAATGACATCCTGCTGGTAAATCCTTGAGATATGGACACCTGGTGCTCTTGGGAAAACTTTGGGCAAAGTTTCAGAACCTCTGGATCAGAGTGTGTGAAAGCCTGGGACTTCACTACCACCACCAGCATCCCCTGGCAACTTACTAAAAATGATCTTTCATGGACCTTATTTTAGATCCTCTGAATTCAGTGGTAAAGCACAAATCTGATATTTGAAAAAACTGCCCAGATGATTGGTGAAGCAAAGATTGATACCCACTTCTGGAGATGGTGGTGGTGGTGCTGGGGGGTACCCACTGTTGCCATTTTCTTCAGACATAAGGCTCATGTGGAGAATCCCTAGGTTAGGGAAATGGACATCTCTCTAAGGACCAAAGCAGACCTTTGTGAAAACGTGACTAGACTTCAACAGGGGGCACAGGGTAAAAGGTTCTCTTGGTGCTAGTTCAGTCACCATCAGAGTTCTTTAGGACTTTAGAGACTGGAGAACTTGGCCAATACTATTAATTTCCTGGAAGGATTCAGGTTGAGGACTGAAACAAGATGGAAATGTGTCATTCTCTCAAGACCCACCTATCATTCAACTCAATTTTGGGCATTTTTCCTGAGACCTAATTCCATTTAAAATGTCATTTGGGAAGCCTGGACAACTTGGACAACAAATGAGATAAGAGATCTTGTTATTAGTTTTCTATTGTGTAATAAATCACCACAAACTTAGCAGCTTTAAACAATACAGTTGTCTCACAGCTTCTGTGGCCAGGACTCTGTGGGAATTTCAGCTGGATCCTCTGCTCCAGGATCTCACAAGCCTGCACTCGTGCTAGGGGTGAGGGCTCATCATTCAGTTTTTTATAAGTGGTCAGATTGAAGACCTCGGTTCCTTGTTGGCTCTTAGCTGAAAACTGCTCTCCGATCCTTGCCATGTGGGCCCCTCTAACATGGCAATTTGCCACATCAAAGCCAGCAGAGAAGTTAAGTGGTGGGAAGGAAGTGACAATCTTTTGTAACCTATGCAATACTACTGTGTTCTATTGATTAGAAACAAATTACTCAAGGAAAAGGGCTTATCCAAAACCATGAATACCAGGACATGGGTATCACTGGGAACCATCTTAGAGACTGCCTACCACAACCCCCATATCAAAAAATTTCTCTCTCAACTGAAGGGGTTGAAGCTACTGAAAAGAACTGTCAAAGATGCAAATATATCACATGAGCAGGGTTATATTAATTCATATAATCATATCTCAAATTATTTTATTACATTAGCTAGTCATCTCAATATTTATACATGAAATGTTGTTGATAACTGACCAGAGTGAGTATTTCCAGGGATGCAAGATAAGTAAAAAGGGGGACTACCCCAAAAACGCTTTTAGTACTAAAAGAGAGATAAATTACTGTTGTTGTTAAATTTCTATTGCCAAAATCCTTACTGTGAACTACTTCTGGAAACTAAAGCAGAAGATCTCCTAAAGACTACAATTAAATGCAACTATATCATCCCAGGAGAGAGAACTCCAGTGATATATTACATTTTAGCAAGATTTGGCTGCCAGTCACAAAACAGGTATAAATGGAAGCAAAAACTCAGTCATGGTGGAAGGCTGGTGGGAGCAATACTGTCCAGCCCTGGAAGGGCTACAGAAGGGATGCCCCCTGTAAGGTGGGAGGAGGCATGGTAGAGGATGCCAAAAGGGCATAGGACAAAGGGACATTCTTCAACAACTGCCCTGTCTCAGGTGGACTCAAATTTCAGTCAATAAAAAGTTGGCAAAGGAAGGGGTTAGATAAACAAGGAATCCTTTAGCCAACATTCCTCACCTCCAAACATTGTTAATGAAAAAGGAAGTAACAAAAATAGGGTGGTGAATTGCTTTTATGCATCTAACAAATATTTATTGACTGTCTACTCTCTGCAAAGTGCGTGGGCACTGTACTTACTCCTGTGCAACTTCTTGTGGGACCAGAAGCACGAAAACTCCATGCCTCCCTTGTAATACATTGGGAGAATCATTCTGCAGTTCACATGGGACTCCTGCCAAGGATGATAAAATACATCCGTAATCCTCTTTTCATGGCGCTGTCTATGAACGAACAATGAGAGAAGCCAGCCTAACATTTATAAAGCGGGAGCCTCAAGTGAAGACTGCTTCTCAGAAAGAGAGCAAGAAGGGAGGGACCCAGAGGTATGGAAACAGCATTTGATAACAAGCCTGAAGGAGCTGCTTGTTGTGGGAATTCTAACATGTTCACTGAACTCATTGGTGTGAGAACGACCGAGATTCGGAGATGAGCAGACCATTTTTTTGAGAGAAGGCATGATGTTTGCCTCCCGGCACCAGCTCTAGCCCAGCAACAGGTTCCAGGCTTCCCCTGGACTAGAGAGGTGGGAGATGGGGTCTTTAGCTGAGGCTCCTAAACATAGCCAATCACTTTATTTTCTCCAAAAACATACAACTGGAAGAAGAGAGGAGAGAACGTTTGCACTCAGCAACCTAATTTTTGTTGTATTTGAAGCACCTACATTTCCTTATTAACACTGCAGTTTTTTTAGTTGCTCATTCTAGCCAAAACCGCACCCCCACAGATAAATCTACCCTGCCCCCGCTTAGAAAAAAAAAGTACCCAGGACTCCATTTGATAAACAGCCTTCACATGATGAGTACACTCTGTTTCGAAGTGTCCATCATCAACAAGATGTAAGCAGCTTTCATTCTTGTGCCTAGAATGTTTTATGCTAGCCACTTACATTCATCATAAGAAACTTGGTTTTTACTATTAAAGGATAATAGAATCATATGCAAAAGCAGCCATATCGATTGTTCTGGGAGCTAACGGGGCAAAACTTCAGAATAAGAAGCCTCAGCTAAGATGTGGGTCGGAGCCAGTTGAGTCTCTAGCAATGTGTTGACCAGAGGTAACCACCTCTCCTTCTTCCAGTCCCTCCAAGAATTGCAGCTCACCTCAAAGACCCCCTGAAAATGGGCACCTCTTCACATGTCCCTCACATTTTCCCTTATGGCTGCTCCTAAGGGAGTTTGGTTCCAACAGATCGCAAGTGCTTATTTGGGCAAATAATCAACAAGAATTATCAGCCCAAGCCGCATGCTCAACACTGCACTAGAAAAGAAGATCTAGTTTTTACCTGTTAGGGCAACTTTAACTTAGAGGTGGGTATAAGATTGTGCCCATACTTTTCCTCTATCTTTTTCTTTCTCTCCCTCTTTTAGTATTTGTGATCTTTATGATACCAGAAAACAAAGACATACATAACACCTGTCCCGATTCACTATGTTGAGTTTACATGAAATTATGGTTTGCGTTCTTTCCCATTTCTAACATTTACCCCACCACCACCTAAACACTTTTTCTTTCAGAACACAAGGACATTACATTAAGAATTGCCAGGATGGCGTGTGATGATATAGGAGCACCAAGAAGAGAGGGAGGGTGAGGACAGAGAGAGGGTACGCATCCACTTCATGCCGCCTCTGCCACCTTGAGGCTGTACTTACAACCAGGACAAAGACTACCAGAGCTGCAGAAAAGTTAGAAAAGGTGGAAACACAGAATTTTAGAATAAGAAGCAACTTGGAGATCCTATGCTTCACTTCATTAATCTCAAAAACAAGGGTACATAATTTGCCCAGCTCACAACGAACAAGGAGTAAGGCTAGAACACAACAGCAGCTGTGTCTTGCTCGCAAGTCTGGATTCTTTCTCCATGCTGGACTGTCTCTGGGAATCAAACATTGACATCATGGTGGGACTCAAGCATCAAACACATTTGTTGTCTGACCTTTTTCAATGATTATTTTTTGCTTGAGTATATATCATGTCTGTCTTATCCTCCAGCAGTTTCTGTGTCCTGATCTCTGGGGTGTCTCTCTCTGGTGTCCCTTCATATGCCCAGCTGCCTCCTGGGCCCCAGTAAACAGATGCATGTCCAGTTGCATTGCACTTTAGTAGTAGTGTGCTCACCCATCTCTCTTGTAACTTTCCCTAGAATAAACTTTTCCTAGAGTAAATCACTTCCTACAGACATACACACACGTACACACACACACACACACACACACACACACACAGAGGGAAAAACTAACAATAGGTAACATTAAGAATCTGAATCTAAGGAACTGTGACTATTTTTAAAGCAGAGAATATATTTTAACTCATGGAGCAGAGCTGATCTGGAAATAATCTGGCTTCGATATGCCTCTAGTGTAACCCTCCAAATATAAGAACTCACTATCTCTAATTTCTTTTGTTGCAATTTTCCAATAAAATCTGGCAGTGGCCCAAGTTCTCAGAGGACTAATAAGGATAAGAATGTCCCTGATTTTCCTTCAAAATGAGAAATCATTTCAACGTGAGGATTCCAGCCGCAACTGGCACAATCCCCAGGGGTCTCTGGATTTCGGGAGAGGGACCTGGGCCTCTCTCTGGCCATCCCAGCAGGCTCCCAGACTTATAATTATTCAGTCAGCAGCCCAGAATTGTGGCCTACTTAGTTTTCTCTAAAAGCACTTAAGGACAGTTTAATGAAAGGAAAGAGCAGCAGAGAAAGGGGAAAAATGCTTTTTTTAGGAACTGAACAAAATATCATGTTTTCGTCTCTCTCTCTCTTTTTTTCCCTTTTTGCAATATTTCTCCTCAGAGAAAATTATAGTCTTTAGGGCCAGCAGTGTGCTCTGTATGTTTTGCTTATTACAGTGGTTAAAACGAGAACCATGGGCGATGGAGTATCATTATAGCATTCCTGATATCCGTGATATATTTGCGCAAACATAGTTGTGGGCAATGCATGGACAGCGATGAGCTCGTGGTGTCTGGAGAAGTTTCTCCTCATCTTTGTTTATTTGCACAGCCTCTTGCTTTACTCTGGAATCCTCCGTTTGTATTCCTTTTTGCAGTTTCTGCCTCTTTAAACTACATTTTTCTTTAACGTATCTTCTTGTCCACCTCTCTTAAGCAGTGCTGAAATGTTTCCATGCCAAACAATTTGCAAAGGAAATGGTCTAAGTTAGAAAACGAGTAAAATGGCGGCTATAATCATGACAGTGAATTTCTAGTGGTTACTACCTTATTTCCTAGAGAAAGTGTCTGCATCTTTCTCTATTTTTTGTTCCTGTCAGTAGGAGCCCAGGAAGAGGCTCCTTTCTCCTATACAGCGGGCCAGAGAGCCAAAATATAAAAAGTTAAATCACAATATCATTGAATAGCAATGCTGGATAGCACCAAGCCAAATGCTGTGAGACACAAAGGAGCAGCACCCTCCATTCCATTCCATGCTCTAAAATTGCTTGAAATGCACTGAAAAGAAAGACATGAAATATTATAAGGGCAAGCAGGTTAGGGGCCATGGAAGTTTAGAGAAAAGGGGTCTCTGAGGGCTGGAGGATTCTATGAAAGTCCCGTAGAGGACTGGGGCCCCGAAAAATGAATGGGGCCTTGGGAGAGCAGAGAGGAGGGAGAAAGACTTTTTCAGGAAGAAGGAGCAGACTGTGATGACTGCTCAGCCAGGTCACCTGGATTCTCAACCACGTGCTCAGCATGGGGGCGCCCACTGGACTCTCCATGAGAGAGCTTCCTAAATACTTATGATTCCTACACTACAGAGATTCATTTGCCCACTTTGTCAGCCTCTTATGCTAACAATGCATGTTTTATGAGTTGGAACCCTCTTCTTAAAATTTTACTTTTGCTTCAATTAAACTCTCATTAGCTTCTCTTTGCAGATAACAAGAACTTTGGAATTCTAACAAAAGTTATGAATTCTCTCCCCAGAAAAATTAACTTAAACACAAATTTATGCTTATAATGTTAGGAACCCTTCTGTCATTCCCTCATGAAGCCCAGGTTTCAATGCCTTGACTAAACTCTCCTTGAAGACAGAGACTAATTTTTATTCATCTCAATAGCCCAATGCCCAAAACATGGTAATTGGTCAATAAAGATTGAGCAGATGATTTAAGAATGAATTCTGTCTCTCTCACTTTTCAGCCCCTCCAGGGACTTCCCTCAATCTGCCTGCCTTAGGCCACAGGCTCACATTACCTGCGGATCCCAGGTGCCCACGTGGCAGACTCTGGTGAGACCTGCTCGTATCTGTAGTTTCTGCTCCTCTCCTTGTGAATTCTGATAATTTATGTTACCTTGACATCTATTTCTGCCTTTTCAGTTTCTCATAGGAAAAGCAGGGCTCGGCCACCCTTGACACAGTTTCCAGTTCAACACAGCACCTAAATGGCTCAAGAACTCAGAGGCCTCTCTCCCACCCAGCAGATGGAGCTCCCCACTTTCCCATCCTTCCTTTAAAGAGAGCGTTTGCCCTCTAACTTGAGTGGCCCGCACCCTACCCCTTTATCTATGCTGCTAGTTGCAGAGCTCTCTTCTGTCTCCCTGCCTGACTCTTCACTTCTGCCTTGCATGGCCCAGGGATGGAGCACTGCCCTCCAGACTCATGGCACCTTCCCCACCCAGATCTGTAAGTAAAAGTCTTTGAACTTGTTTCCAATTGTGGTGGTGAACTGAATTTGCTCTTTCCACCTGGAGAACCAGGGACTGCCCCAGGCTAGTATTTCCCCCGGAATGCCTTGTGTAGGGGAACACAAGAACGGGCTCCTAGCACCAGAGTGATGGTGAGACAAGCATGAACTATGAACTGGACACAGCTCAGACAAGAGCCATGAGGGCATCTGCCAGTGTTCCCATGTGAGGGACCCTCTGATCTGGGGCAGGACGAATAGGCATTGGGCTGTCCACTAAGTAAAAGAAACATCTCATGAAAGGCACACTGTAAATACTATGTTCAGTTCTACATCACTTCCCATTAGGGCAGAGCTGCTAGCCACCCTCTCACTCTCATACAGGAGCCCCAAATTAGCTGGGGGCTCTCAAAACACCTAAAACGTGTCCTTTCTGTGAACCCAGGTTCTCATTGTTATTTGTCCTCATCTCCCAGGAGTTGAACTTTCTGGCATCTACAATGGTAGTCAACCAGCTAAAGAAACCCATGTTAACATGTGGAAAGAAGAGAAATAGACAAGGCTTTCAGTCCTCTCGTTTCTTTTCTAGGTAAACCACATGCATCTTCATGGTGCGCTCTGAAAGCGCTGCCTTGAGGTGCCTAGTTTCAAACCCCAAAGTGTCTCCTCTGAGGGGACTTGATGCCTCATGGTATGAGCAGTGTGTCCTAGGGAGGCAGGAGATGAAGATGCTCTGTGCCAGGAGGCAGCCTGTAGGACTTCTTTGGTCATACTGTGTGTTTTAAAAAGTTATTCTGAAATGTGAAAAAAACGCAGTTCCCTTTCAGAGTTATTCTAGGCATTGTTGAACAAGCTTTCCAAGGAGTTGTTTGGTTCTGTCCTGAAAAGATAGATTTTTAACTTATGTAGCATTGATCAAGAGCCCGGATTTTATAACGTTAGATGCCAATCTGCAAAACACTGATAGGTTGTATGGCAATTTCATCTGGTAGCAATGCAATCCATTTCTGTCTGTTCGTAAAGATAACCCCAAAGGTGACTGTTTAATTGTCCTGTAGTACATTAACTAGTTTTACAGTTGAAGTTTTTAATCTTATTTCAGCAATTTTTCTTTCATTGCCTATATATACTGCCATCTTTTGTATTCTCTTTTAAAATAGTTTTAGCATCCTGCAGGTTTCCTGATTTGTATGTTCAACAAATGTTCGACTCGTGCTCACTCTATACCTGTAAGGAAATTTGTATTTTAATTTCTTGGAAACTATCAACTACATTTTAGAGATGGGTGGAGGCCAGTGCCAGAGTCTTTTAACACCCAGGTTGCTGTAGACCAGCACCTCTCAGACTCTAGTGTGTACATGAATCACCTGGCATGTTGTTAAAACAGATTCTGATTTGCTAGTTCTGGGGTGGGGCACTTCTCATAAGCCCCCAGGCAAAGCCAGCTCTGCCATCAGTGGACAACACTTTATTGAGTCTGTAGGATGCAAACTATCTTCACAACCCTCCCCCCAGGAATCTGTGTCTCTCCCCAATCCCCCACCTCCCTACAGTCACAGCAGAATCCAGCAATCCTGATTACTAAAGAACTGGGCTGCTGGAGAGTTTCTGGGGACTTCGGGGGTGGTTTAAGGGTGTGTGGAGGGGTGTGGGTAGGAAGGTGGGGCAACATAAAGGAAACGAAGTGATTCATGCTCAACTGTGATTGCCTGAGCATTAAATTCAGAGGGAAACCCAATCTCCCCACTGCAAAGGGAAACGTCCAACTTGGAGTGCTGCTCTCCAAGCAACACAGCCTCCACCCTCTCCTGATGGAGACCCACCCAGGCTCTTCACCAAGGATCCCTCCAGAGCTGTCAAGTGCGTGGGCAGTTCTCAGACTCTGTGTTTTCTATGGCAGTTGGGCTGTTTGCACCTCCTTTGGGAAGACCAGAGGTAGGTCCCCTTTGTTTTTAGTGGGTACATTTCAATACTTTGGTGGCCAATTCTGCTCTGCTGTGTGCTTTCTTACATCATGGTGCACTCGTATTTTAAATCCTTTACATTTCTTGGAAACAGAGATCTCAGAGGCTCCAAGAAACACACAATTTGTTTAGTTCATTCATACACAGGAGCCTCTACCAAAATGGAGAGACATGCATTCTCAGGAAGGACTGAGAGCTCTGGTCCTGGCTCTCAACAGTCTGCTCATGGAGTGAGCTGCACTGACGAGAGAGAGAGAGAGAGAGAGAGAGAGAGAGAGAGAGAGAGAGAGAAGAACAAAAGAAGGAAGGAAGGAGGGAAGGAAGGAAGGAGGGAAGGAGGGAGGAAGGAGGGAAAGGGAAACAGAGAAAGAAAGGAAATAAAGAAAAGAGAAAGAAAAAGAAAGAAAGAAAAAAGAGATAAAGAAAGAGAGATAGAGATGAAAAAGAGAGAGAAAAAAGACAAAGGCAGAAAGATAAAGAAAGAACAAAAGAGAAAGAAGGGAAAGAAGGGAGGGAGGGATGGAGGGAGGGGATCAAAAGGAAGAGGGAGGGGAAAAAAGAGAAAGAGAAAAAAGAATGGAAGGGAAAGGAGAAAGGAAGTAAGCAAGAGAAGGAAGGAGGGAGAGTCAGAGAGAGGGAAAGAATTGTTGATAGACAGCAATTTCATCTTTTATTCTGAGATTATGTTCTGCCTTTTGGGAGGTGGTGTTAAATGTCTTCATTGAAATGATATTGGCTGTACATAATAAGTGTTTGCTTTGTTTTCATTTTTGTTTTTATGTCCTGTCCTCATTCAGTAAAATAAAAAGTTGGCAATTCCATGTTCATCCTCCAATTTTAAGGGAAATTTTTCTACTCTGGAAAGCTGTACACCCAAGAACTATGGAACTGGGCTCTCAGGCTACAGATGACACAGCCCTACGTAACTTAGTCTGCTCTTCCAGCTGTCTGGAAACCCAGCACTTTGTTCTGCAATATAGAAGCAGGTAGCTTTCTGGCAATCACCAGGGAGCTCTTTCTCTCCTCCCATCACCACTCTGTCTAGAGTGAAGAAACCTTGATGAAACAGACAACAAAGGCTCTTCAGCAGTCTTTTAATACAAAGTCTGAAGACTGGGAAGGAGTTGGAGTTTGAAGACCTAGGAATGAGCCTTGTTTTTCCACTTGAAAACTGCATGCACTTTTGTAAGGGGTGTAATCTTCTTGAAGCTGAAAAAACTTTCAGAGTTGCCAAGATAATAAAATCAGAAACATAGATAAAAAGCTCTGTAAAACATGGTGTAAAAGAGCTGTGAAAATATAATCTATTATGCACATAAACTAGTAAACCTGGAAGAAATGGATAAATTCCTGGACACTTGCCTCCTCCCAAGCCTAAACCAGGAAGAAGTCAAAACCCTGAATAGACCAATAACAAGGTCTGAAGTTGAGGCAGCAAGTAAGAGCCTACCACCCAAAAAAAGTCCAGGTCCAGATGGGTTCACAGCTGAATTCTACCAGACATACAAAGAGGAGCTGATACTATTCCTTCTGAAACTATTACAAATAATTCAAAAAGAGGGAATCCTTCCCAAATCATTTTATGAGACCAACATCATCCTGATACCAAAACCCGGCAGAGACTCAATAAGAAAATAAAACTTCAGGTCAGTATCCATGATGAACACAGATGCAAAACTCTTCAATAAAATACTGGCAAGCCGATTGCAACAGCACATCAAAAAGCTTATCCACCATGATCAAGTAGGATTCATCCTGGGGATGCAAGGCTGGTTCAACATACACAAGTCTATAAACATAATTCACCACATAAACAGAACCAAAGACAAAAACCACATGATTATCTCAATTGATGCAGAGAAGGCCTTTGACAGAATTCAACAGCCCTTTATGCTAAAAACCCTCAATAAACTTGGTATTGATGGAACATATCTCAAAATAATAAAATCTATTTATGACAAACCAACAGCCAATATCATACTGAATGGGCAAAAACTGGAAGCATTCCCTTTGAAAACTGGTACTAGACAAGGATGCCCTCTCTCACCACTCCTATTCAATATAGTACTGGAATTTCTAGCCAGAGCAATCAGGCAAGAAAAAGAAATAAAGGGTATTCAAATAGGAAAGGAGGAAGTCGAATTGCCTCTATTTGCAGACGACATGATTGTATATCTAGAAGACCCCATTGTGTCAGCCCAAAACCTCCTGAAACTGATGAGCAACTTCAACAAGGTCTCAGGATACAAAATCAATGTGCAAAAATCACAAGCATTCCTATACACCAATAACAGACTTAAAGAGAGCCAAATCAAGAACGAACTGCCATTCACAATTGCTACAAAGAGAATAAAATACCTAGGAATACAACTAACAAGGAATGTAAGGGACCTCTTCAAGGAGAACTGCTCCACAAAATAAGAGAGGACACAAACAGATGGAGAAACATTCCATGTTCGTGGTTAGGAAGAATCAATATTGTGAAAATGGCCATACTGCCCAAAGTAATTTACAGATTCAATGCTATTCCCATCAAGCTACCAACGACCTTCTTCACAGAACTGGAAAAAAACACCTTAAACTTCATATGGAACCACATCTCAAAAGAAAGTCCACATAGCCAAGTCAATTCTAAGCAAAAAGAACAAAGCGTGAGGCATCACACTACTGGACTTCGAACTATACTACAAGGCTACAGTAATCAAAACAGCATGGTATTGGTACCAAAACAGAGATATAGACCAATGGTATGGAACAGAGGCCTTGGAGGCATCACAACATATCTACAACCATCTGATCTTTGACAAACCTGACAAAAACAAGCAATGGGGAAAGGATTCCCTGTTTAATAAATGGCATTGGGAAAACTGGCTAGCCATGTGCAGAAAGCAGAAACTGGACCCCTTCCTGACACCTTACACTAAAATTAACTCCAGATGGATTAAAGAGTTAAACATAAGACCTAACACCATAAAAACCCTAGAAGAAAATCTAGGCAAAACCATTCAGAACATAGGCATAGGCAAGGACTTCATGACCAAAACACCAAAAGCACTGGCAACAAAAGCCAAAATAGACAAATGGGACCTAATCAAACTCCACAGCTTCTGCACTGCAAAAGAAACAGTCATTAGAGTGAATCAGCAACCAACAGAATGGGAAAAAATTTTCACAGTTTACCCATCTGAAAAGGGGCTGATATCCAGAATTTACAAAGAGCTAAAACAGATTTACAAGAAAAAACCAAACAGGCCCATTCAAAAGTGGGCAAAGGATATGAACAGACACTTTACAAAAGAAGACATACATGAGACCAACAAATATACAAAAAAATGCTTATCATCACTGGTCATTAGAGAAATGCAAATCAAAACTACATTGAGATACCATCTCATGCCAGTTAGAATGGCGATCATTAAAAAATCTGGAGACAACAGATGCTGGAGAGGATGTGGAGAAATAGAAACACTTTTACACTGTTGGTGGGAGTGTAAATTAGTTCAACCATTGTGGAAGACAGTGTGGCGATTCCTCAAGGACCTAGAAATAGAAATTCCATTTGACCCAGCAATCCCATTACTGGGTATATATCCAAAGGATTATAAATCATTCTACTATAAGGAGGCATGCACACGAATGTTCATTGCAGCACTGTTTACAATAGCAAAGACCTGGAATCAACCCAAATGTCCATCGATGATAGACTGGACAGGTAAAATGTGGCACATATACACCATGGAATATTATCCAGCCATAAAAAAACGATGAGTTTGTGTCCTTTGTAAGGACATGGATGAACCTGGAAACCATCATTCTCAGCAAACTAACAAAAGAACAGAAAAATAAACACCACATGTTCTCACTCATAGGTGGGTGTTGAACAATGAGAACACATGGACACAGGAAGGGGAGCACTACACACTGGGGTCTGTTGGGGGGAAACAGGGGAGGGACAGTGGGGGGTGGGGAGTTGGGGAGAGATACCATGGGGAGAAATGCCAGATATAGGTGATGGGGAGGAAGGCAGCAAATCACACTGCCATGTGTGTACCTAGGCAACAATCTTCCATGTTTTTCTCATGTACCTCAAAACCTAAAATGCAACTAAAAAAAAGAAAATATAATCTATTGTTATAAACCCCCTCCCTCCACATGTCTACATACACATGAAACACTATTGAGTGGAGAGCTGAGATTTCTGGCTCACGTGTACCCACTGTTGATGTGGGGATAGTCAAATGATCTTAGAGACAAGCAGTATGATTTTCAATTATTTATTAGATTTTATTTATCTGTTGGGTCGTCAAGAACCATCCAGGTAATTGGAATGTGGTCAGGAACCCCTGCTTTAAAGAAACTGATGCAGAGAAAAAAAAAGAATAGCTAACTTGGAAAGTTAATAGTTACCAGATCTTCTGACAGAATCTCATTTAATGACAAAAGAAAAGTGAATGTCAATGCTGCCAATCACACATGTTATACAAAGGCTCTCAAGGTAAGTTACAGTCCAAAGTCACACCATCAGCAAGTGTGCAGGACAGGATATGATCCTAGTTCAGGCTGATTCAGAGGCCCCGCTGCTGGCCCTACACTAGCCTCAGACCATCTGAGAACCTCACTCACTTGTCATGGGGAAAATTCTTGGATAGGGTACTCAAGCCTCAGATTGCCCCCAATTCTACCATTTATCAGAAGGGTAACTCTAGACGTGTCCCTTCTGATAGGTCCTGTACGATTCATAGAAGACATATAAAATCCCTAATCACTTCCATAAAAGCAATTAAAACCAAACACACAAAATAAAAAGCAAGCACGAATACTTTGCAACTCTAAAAGTTATCATAAGTAGCCTTCTCGACTGAACTCGTCATTAGCCAGAACTTACTCTTGTTTGCTTTTGACTAAATGTCAATGATCATTTAATCATTTACCAGTCCTACTTTTATTGGTAGGACTGGTAAATGATATTTCTTGTACCTAAAGGGTTAAATAAAATATTTGTGTACTATTTACACTGAACATTATCTAACTTCTTAGACTAATATTTGATATTATCTCATCAGTGTATGTTAGATGTAACATATTCACCTGTTACCCATGCTGAACATCTAATTGGGGGAGTGGAAATATAATAAAGAGAATGTATACAGGAGAAAATTGAACTCCATAGTGCTTCAAATTACAACACGATGCCTTCCACTTCATTCAATCAAGTCCTTTCTTATAACTCAGTTAAAATGAGAGAGGAGAAAAGAGAGAGGGAAAGTAATACTAAAATTTATTCCTAATTTTAACTCTGAAGCATACAATAATCATAGTGATTTAGTGAAACAGTTTGAAGTTTGCAAAGCAAAAAAATAATAATTTTGTGTTTCTTCTGCAAGGCTTGTCTTCACAAAGATAAATACAGAAATTTTACCTTAATCATTTTAATATTATGACCCAGAAAAATTAAGATGTTGGTTATGTGAACATACATGCTGTAGATACAGACGTGGGCCACAGATAGTGGGTATGAATGACAAAGGTCAGTACTAGAAGTTTCACTGGAGCTCTCAAAAACTTAAAGAACAAATTAGAATAACTTAATATTTCAGTCACATCTAGTGAAGTGACTCATGCTCGGACTCAAAAAGCCATGGCTGCTCCATATGTTAGTCTATGATTGACTTAAAAATGGGAGAAAGAAACAGAAAATAAAATCCGTGCACTTAAAAATTCCTTGACCTTGTTCATCTCACAAGTCATCTCTCTTTCCTCCTTTAAAACACTCCTGCTCCAAAGTCACCAAAAGATGTGAGAGCCAGCAATGACTGCCTCAGATGGCAGCAATGGAAGCCACACATCCTCTCCATGAGGATGCTTCCCGTCCTCAATACAAGGAGTGTTCAACTCAAGGGAGATCTTCTAGAACAGGAGCCAGCCAACTACCCTGTTTTTCTAAGTAAAGTTATATTGGAACATAGCTATACTACTACTTGTTTACATATTAACTAGGGCTGCTTTTGCAATACAAAGGTAGAGTTGAATGATTGCAATTGAGACCACATGGCCACAAAGCATGAAATATTTGCTATCTGATCCTTTACAGAAAATGATCCTTTGCTTGCTCCTGAACTAGAAACAGCTCCAGCTTTGGAGTGCTAAGATGGGCATTTTATAAACTCCGAAGCTCTGGTTCTCATCCCTGCTGTAACCCTTGCACACCTGCGGGGAAAACAAAACAAAGCAAAACAAAACAAAGATATTTTCATCAGTAATTCTGTCTTACCCCTTAGTAGAAGGGCTCCTAGCACACATATAAATGAGCAAAGGATTTCCTATAAAACTAGTGAAATGTAAGCTTCAGGGTCACTCAGGTGCATAAGGCCTTGGGAAGGGCCCAAGTGATGTGCTCATATAGTTATATGTTTTTGTAACATTTGAAAAAATAAATGTTACAAAATTTATTTACGTTGTCTCTTTCCATTCCAGTTTTGTCCCAATCAGTCTTTTCCATGCTAGGGTAGAGCTAGGATGCCCTTGGGAATTTCAAGGAACCAACTAAACAGAAGTTGAGATTGGGAATTGGGGATATTTGTAGCTTGGGTGTAATGGGATGTAGAGAAATAGAGAGAATTTCACAGTCTCTTCCTCGTATGGTTAAGTTACTGCTAATGCCTCCCAAGATAGGAATGACTTGAGAAAACATTTCCATTGCCCACCATGCTGACCCTTTGGCTGATGCAGAAGTGCAGGCTTAGGGGGCTTAGAGCTATGTGAACCTGTCCTGGGATGCCCATCACTGAAAAATGCATTGTAGTGGAAGAGAAACAGGTTTTGAAACGTGCAAATCCAGAAGCTAGCCTGTGGAAAAGTCTTCAAAGCCCTTAAGTTCATATATGAAAGAAACTTGATAAATTTTCCCAAATCTGGTAACAGTCTTAAAATACTGAATGATACTATCAATGCAAGTTGTGATGCTGAAAGAAACTTTCTACCAATAATTGTGAAAGTCTCAATCAACAATGATAAGGCAAAGATCAAATTATCTTTCTATAGAAAACACCACAATATTGTTAATTGTATAAAGATATGACCAGAACATTCAATCAACAAATGTAGAAAAACTAGTACGATGGAGTGTGTCAAACAGTTAATTAATAAAAATAGCATGTTGTCTGAATTTTGTGGTCAGCATAATTATATATCCTTTTTCATAAATAGGGGCCTCTGAATCATGTAAGCTTTAACCCACAAAACCTGTACCACTTACATACTTGCACACACTCCTATATAATTAAAACAAGCATTTCTTTCTTGGTTTGTTTTTTTTTTAATGTTGGCTGTCATAACCCACTATATGGAGGCTGTGGTCCAGTAATGGAGGGATTCACCATTGAAAAACATCCTTAGAGACCTATACAATGAATTAGTAACGTAAGCAAATTTATTACTAAATGGAGCCTGTCTCACTCCAGGCATCCTTGCTACCTGGCAGATGGAAAGAAGATGCATCTCAGAACTAGGTTGATGTGGGTTTGAATTTGAACATAGTTACTAAGTTTTCAAAGCCTGGGTTTCTGAAGCTGTAAGCCAGGGAAAATGGAACCAACTTCATAAGGTTGTTGTGAGGGTGAAATGTGAGGACCTGAGCCCTGTGTTAAAGTCAGAGTCCCGAACCTTCGTTCAGCAGGTCTCTGTCACCAGCCATTCCCTTCTTTACCATGTGCGTCTCCCGGGAGCCACCAGTGGCTCACATGCAGAGAACACAGCTGGCAAAGAGACATTCAGAGGAAAGCCTCTGTAATTAATGTCATATTCACTCAATTTCAAGTCTAGACAATATTTTTCTAAAACAATTGCTTCTGAGGGCCAGTAATGAAAACAGAACAATGTCAGTCATCAGAACTCAGAAAGGGAAGGATAAATATTGCCTGACAGGTCCATTCTAACTTTGATCCGAAATCCTACATTCCTCTGGGAGACTTGTAGTAAATGATTTCCACACTTCTCCACGGCTGTTGGTCCTTGCTGTCCACCACCGTGTACTTTAGAAACAAAAGACAGGGGTGCCAAGAGAAGGCGGCCCTAAGACTCTCCTTTAAAGGATTCAGTAAGTGGGGTAGCAGATGTCAATTGCCCTCCAGATATCACTGTCCTAGATATAGAGCGAACTGGGCAATCTGAAAGCTATGGGCAGCCCCAAATCTTGGACCCAGAGTATATGCCCCACCAGCATTCCAGGGGTCTGAATTTCTCATCCTTATGCTACTTGGGGTTGACCCTAAGGGTGGCCACCTGTTACCCTAAGGCAGCACAGAAGAAAGTGAAAGGGAATTGCAATTTTTCCTGGTATGGGGTCTGCTGAAGGGGGTCTCTATACTTTCTCATCCCACCTCTAGTCTCACCCCATCCTCATTCTTCCTCACTAATTAAAGGCAGAGGTATGGAAGACACTGGCCACAGCTACCCGAGTATCTTGACTTGAACAGGGTAACATTTTGATGGAAAGCTATGCAAATGGCACCCCCTGGAAATTGGCACGGTTGTAGTCCTGGTGCTGTAGCACCCAGCAGGTCTATATCATGCTGTTCCAGGGTGATGTTCCATGTCTGCCGAAGAATATGTAAAATGTTAAATCTCCTGTCCAGAGAAGTTTCTTCCCATCTCCCTCCATAGAGAGACTATGACTGGAAACAGGGCAAAACAGAGAGGATAAAAAGAAGAAAAAGAAAAAAAGAAAACCAGAGGGAGACAGAATGAGGAAGCAGCGATTTTTGCTACAGTCCCAGGGAATAAACCAACAGCTCTTTAGTAAACAGAATTCAACAAAGAAGCTGGCAGATGTTTCCATAAACACAGGGCACAGCAGAGGTACAGACCACCAGGCGCTCAGACTCCATCAGATCCTGGCGTTTTTGTCACCCAAAGGAGCTTCCCTAGTCAACAGGGACCTTAAGGGTCATTTATATCTGTCCCACTACCCCAGATTCCCATAGTGGAAAGAGGAAAGTCCTCCTGGGATCCAACAGGAAACTGCATTCTCCCCTCCTTCCTGGTTCGGTAGCTGGTGATACTTACATGATGCTGAGAAAGTGCAGCTCTCCGCAAAGCAGCATGCCATCCCCTGGTATGCTCACTCACCAGGCACCTGGCAACTCATTTAAAAGCTCCCCTTCATCCTCCAAACGTAAGTCTTCCTTCTGCAATTTCCCCAACCCAGTCAAAAATCCATTTCTCTGTTGAGAGTATTCTCAGCTAGATACAAAGGGGAAACGGATGTAACTAAATCTTACTCAAGTGTGAGTAACTGATGATCTTCAGCCCTCCCAGGAGAGATTTACATTGTAAAAGGGCAACAAGACAAAAACAAGGAAAGCAAGAACCATGATGAATCTCCACTGGGTAGGGTGACAAAGGGAAGGAAGACCTTCAGGAAGGGTAAAAGAGTTTGGTCTCCTACAGCTGAGCTGGTCTCCTATAGCTTCTTATATCCCATCATGAGTGCAACTGCTTACTATACCTATTCATGTTGCTTCTGCTTCTGGGAAGTCATACCTCTCCGTGTAGAAGAACCCTGATTCATCTGTTTTCTGCCATAATATCTAATAAGAGTCAGGTGCTATAAGGCAGCGGTCCTCAAAGTGTGAGCCTCAGGCCACCAGCATCAACAACACCTCAGAGTTGATTAGAGATGCAAATTTCCAAGTCTCTCCCTAGACCTACTGAACCTGAAACTCTGGGGATGGAACCCAGAAATCTGTTTCAACAAGCGCTCCAGGAAATGTTGATGGATGGTAAACATTGAGAACTGCCCATATAGGGTGTGATGAACTGGGAGCCCTCCTCTTCCACTAGCTTGAGCAACTCAGTTCACCTCTGAGTTTTATATTTATATAAAACTCAGTTTCCCCACGTATAAAATAATATGACTGGATTTAATCAGTGTTCTATGGAAAATAGGTTTCATCAGATGCTTCATGAAAAGTTATTTTATTACCAAATAATCCTGGGAAATCCCTTTTTAGATATCCATATTACATGTTAGCCTATTAAAGACTTAAAACTGAACCATAAAGAAACTTGTTTAACTGTGTTTAGCCCTGTGCTTGCCAGACACTTCTGAGTATGAATTCTCTTTCTTAATCGCATCCGTTAACCTCTGGAACAGAAGGGTTTAGGTGATTGCCAGGGTCTCTTCCTCTCCCAGCTGTGGCATCTGTCAGGTCTCTGTCGCGCTGTTCAGGCTGACGCTCCATGTTTGCTGCATCGAATGTCCAATCAGACTCGAGGAGCATCTCAGCTCACATAACAGCCTGTGCCCTATGCCGAAGTTTATCCACATGGTGATTTATGCACATTCACTGATTTTCTTAGTGTTACATACACTCTTACCCTTCTCTGCCACCTAGAGACAAACCACAAGATAGAGGAGAGCACCTAGGGCAAGAGGTGAGAGGAGTGAGGAATAGAAGGAGAGGTGAAGAAGTCATCCTGGGAGTGGGGGTGGGTTATGGGGACTGAATAGCTGTGCCCAGTCCAGGGCAAAATTAACCCTTTGACAGCCTTCACCTGTCTGCAGGACTGTTGGTATCACTTCATAGTTTCTTAACCCCTGCCTTTCTTAGAGGGCAGAGAAAATGAGTAACAGGGATGGAGCACCCTAATCTCTGAAAGCAGAAGATGCCAATAACCATGAAAATTCTTAATAAAATTCTTAATAATCATTATAATGTTCTGCAATTTACAGAGTATATTCTTTCCTAATATTTGCAACAACAAGGCTGTGAAGTAGAAATTACTTTTATCATTATTTTGCAAATCAGAAAACAGAGGCTCAGTGGGAAGTTTTTTCAATCCCACTGAACTGGGATTCTACCCCCGCTTCTCCAGTCACTAGTTGCATAGTCACAGGTGAGAAATTCAGCCTTTGTGCCATAGCTTCTAAAAGCCTGTAGCTGAGGGAAACTGGATTGAATATCAAGGTTCTTCTACCACAGAAGGCACATATCTACTCTTCTAAATCAATTTCCATCTGACAGCACTCCTTAGTTTGTGCAATGTTGAATTAACTTCATGTCTGCCACTTGCATGCCTGACCACACACAGGACACCCACTATGTAGTAACAGGAATATGGTTTCTAGACTTTATTGACCCAGATTGAACCCAGTTCCTCACACTAGTTGCGTGTTTTGGGGTTGTGTGAGATTAATTGTGTAAAGTGTTTAGCACAGCGCCTGGCATAGTAAGTGCTCCCTAAGTGTCAGCTACACATCTGCATTGGAAGAAGACGAATCTTAGCTGAGTTCAGGCACCAGGAAAGATAGCAAGCACTAGAGTTTTGAAGTCATGGCCAGGTGTGGTGGCTCATGCCTGTAATCCCAGAACTTTGGGAGGCCAAGGTGGGCATATCACGAGGTCAGTAGATTGAGACCATGCTTGTCAACATGGTGAAACCCTGTCTCTGCTAAAAATAAAAAAGTAACTGAGCATGGTGGCGTGCACCTGTAGTCCTAGCTACTCCAGAGGCTGAGGAAGGAGAATCGCTTGAACCCAGGAGGCAGAGCTTGCTGTGAGCTGAGATCGAGTCACTGCACTCCAGCCTGGTGACCGAGCATGACTGTCTCAAAGAAGAGGCGAGGAGAGGAGAGGGGAGGGGAGTGGAGGGGAGAGGATGGGAGGGGAGGAGAGAAGAGGGGAGTGGAGTGGAGGGGAGAGGATGGGAGGGGAGGAGAGGGGAGGGGAGGGGAGGGGAGGGGAGGGGAGGGGAGGGGAGGGGAGGGGAGGGGAGGGGAGGGGAAGGGAGGGGAGGGGAGGTCACTGAGTATGCCAAGACCAGGAGACAAGTAATGCAAAATACATTGGATATGAAAATGAAGACTTTGGCTGGAATCTTCACTTTGCTGCTTAGTTCCAGGTGACCTTGTACAAACAACTAAAATGTTTGCTCTTCTCTTCTGCTTCTTGCGGGTTGTGGTGCCTGACTGCCTTCTATACAAGACTATTTGAAGGTTAGACAGACCAGGCATGACCACTTGTAACAGACATTGTTGACTGCCTACATAAAAGCCATTCACTCCACCTTCTCGATAAACTAACCTCAATTTTGGTCAGGTATCTATCTCTTCCACATGGTCATGAACTCTAGAAGGTGTGTTCTGGTTGGTGTAAGCTCATAATGGTGGCTCCATTCCCACCGCTAGTGGCTGGTAGAAAGAAGGGCCTATAATGCAATTCTGACCACTGAGATTGAGGGAAAGTCTTTGAGGGGTTGGAGGAAAGGTTTCCTTGCTTTTACAAAGAGGCGTAACAAAAAGTGCTATCTTCTTCCCCTGGCTACAGCCATATCTAGATGGCCATACGGGTTCTGTTGCTGCAGACATTTTGCTACCATGAGGGGACATGCTTGAGCATAATGCCACCTCTCTGAGAATAGCAGAGCAGAGAGATGGAAAGAACCTGGGTCTTTGATAAGATCATTAAGCCACTTAATTAACCATCCTTGAATGTGCTGTATCTCTGGAATTGCCACACGACATAGTAAACGTATTCCTTGCCAAAGGCAGTAAAGTCAGGATGTTGTGTTGCTTGCCGCTGAGAGTATCCTAATACACACACCGCTCTGTGCTCTGCTGCTGTAAAGTCCTGACACATATATACATAACACACATGTAGTTACATATAAACTATTAGTTGTGCTGAATGCTCCAAACTCACTCTTTAAGTGAGAGGATATTAACAAATTACCAGGAAAAGTCAGAGTGAGTCATAGCACTCCGGTAACAAGGCAGAGATCAGTAACGGGGGTAGAATTAAGGTATAATATGAAGCCAAAATGAGCTTCACAGTTTATTTTCTTTAATGATATTCAGAACTATATCTCCCTCATTTTTTGTGTGTTTAACAAATGATGAATTTACCCAAGGAATTAAATATGTAGATTATAGATATGTTATATATGTTAATATACATATATGTATAGTATATATGCACATATAGCATATATGTGCATTATACATATTCAACATGTGTTACATACTATATATAGTATATGTAATATTTGTGTTGTATATGTGTTATATATATGTGTGTACATGTATATGTATATATATATAAACACATACATAAGGAACATATGAGGAGAAAATTCTGCCACTTTACCAAATCATGTGTATTCTCCTTTGCCCTGAGGATTTTCAAAGCTCACTCACATCTATTGTGTATCAGAGCGTGGGCAAACCAACTAAGTGAAATAATTTGGAAGTACAAGTCCACGGTGTCTAATTATTTTTTAAGTAAAATGGAGAGATGCTGGCTGAATGACGTGTTCCATTTTCTAAATAGAATGCTTTATTTGGCCAGGACAGATATGACCTAATGATGAAGATTTAAATGCATCTGAAGGGAAGATAAAATGTAACTTGTAAAAGTGCGTATTCTAACTAAACTGGACATGGGACAGGATTTTCTCTTCTAATAGCTGTCCACTCTTGCTGTTCTCTCTGGTTTAACGGAAAATTGTAAATGTCTTTGAAATTATTGGATTGTGTTTGTTCCAAATTTCAGACTGGGAAGACAGACAACTGTTCCTGGTAGGGAATCAGGATAATGTCACAGGAACACCTTGACTGGATTTGTGACTCCCAGTAATGTCAGGGCCCATGCTTGTTCCTGGCATATAGTAAGTGTCCAACAAGCAAGTTTTAAAGAGCTGAAGCCCAATATTCTGTTTATCCTAAGCAGAAGGCCTTGAGCATCACTGAAAGGTGGCAGTTTCATATTCCATGAAGATATTTAAGATGTAAATTGTAATAAACTCATAGAATAAATGTTGTATTCATTGGGAAAACCTACGCTTTTTCAAAAATGTGTGACAGTGATAATTGATGTCCATGATGAGCTCCTGGATTCATGACCTCTAAGTACCTCAATTGGAAGCATTATTATAAAAACCATGGGACTGAGAGTCCACTGAACTGGGATTCTACCCCTCGCTTCTCCACTCATGAGCTGCATAGCCACAGGCAAGAAATTCAACCTTTAAGCCATGCCATAGCTTTTTGGTGGCCAAGTGAATGAGGACGATGGTGCCTACCTTATAATGTAGTTGTGAGGAGTGATGGGCATCACACATGGAAAATACTCACCAAGTTCCCTGGCATATTAGTTCCTGTTAAAAATCACTTAAAATGTCATAAATAAATAAAGTGGGCCACGCTTTTGAATCCAGTCTATGATACTCTTTAACCCAGTTCTGTATGACCAGTTCATGGATGATACACACACAGGAGCTCAACTAAGTGGATTCTTCGATAACCAGAGTACATGTCTACTACTGTGCTTATCTTCTTGTATCATCATTATCAGTCTGCAGATTTCTCTATAGCTAGAAAGTGAAGATTGCAGCGTTATGAACGCTCTTCATCATTTTTCTCTTCAATATACATCTCAGCATTTGGCACATGGCAAGCACTTAATAAAAATTTGTAAAACGAGTCAGTGAGTGAGTGAGTGAATTTTGCCTTGGGCCAGACCTGTTTTCTGTAGAGTATTAAATGATTGACAGGGAATCCACTGGCAGTCACTAAGATAAATCAAGATGAAGCCACTGCAGAGAACCCTCTCTGGAGGATAAAAACTATAGGCTCCCATTGCTGGATCTGCTGCCAGATGAAAACCACATTGTGTGGCAATTCACATTGTATTCTTCTAACATTGAGAGATTCAAGACAGCCTGGCTCCTGCCATCTTATGAACAATTCCGCCCCAACACACTGGCTACTGTTCTCTCTATTGAATTGCAACTTTTTCATTTGGATATCGATAAACAGCTGCAGAGTCAAATTAGTACTGTTTACTGTCAAATTATGATGGAAACTGATCCTTTCTGTTCTTTGTTTATAGCGCCTGTGCTGCTTGTCCCAAAACCTCCAGAGTAACTAAATGCGAGTGGACGGCTTCTGATGGTGGATGCTATCCCAGATCAAACAGAAGGCAGATTTTGTTTGTCTTCTAAAATAAACTATCTTTTCAGGTTCATGGGCTCGGAATAACAACTATCACATTTCCCCAGCTGTTTTTTATTCCTTTGCTAATTTTACAGCTTGGTCTTTTAGAAGGAGGGCTCTGTCTTTGTTCCATTCCTATGGTGCTGGTTCAGTGCCAGGGGAACAGAATATTCATAGAAGTTTAGAAAGCCAAGAGAAAGAGGAGAGTATGTTTGTGATTTGTATGCATGGATAACAGTGTTCTAAAGACTCATCATGAAATAAACAGCGTTTATTGTCAAAATCCAAATACTGTAGACTATTTAAAATCCTGGTCCTATTACCCCTAACATTTGTTTTCCTTCCAAACTCTTCGCCATTTGCATATTCAATAAGCAGACCTTCAACGTATTCCTCTAAGTTCTTTTTTTTTTTTTTTTTTTTGAACAAGACAAAGATAAGTAGCCTGTCAGCTAGAAATCATCTGCAGATTGACATGATTTCACCAATCATTACTTTGGACACATGGATATGCAGCTTGTTCTAAAACCAGCCAAATGCATTGCCCTTCTGCTTGTACTTTTCTATCTTGTTCATCAGCCTGTTCTGAAGAAGTCTTGCAAATTGCCTCACTGGAATCCAGGCACTCTATTTCCGTTACCTATTCTGGATAAGTCAAGCTACTCTCACAACAGTGCGACATTGTGCTGCCATGAAGAGGCTCAGGGGATCCCTGCTGGTTCCTGGTGATTACAGGAACTTTATTCATGCTTGCAAACCAATTTTTCAACAGCTTCATCTAGAATCTTCCCCAAGGACTCTAGTATATTGTTCTACAGTTAGCAACTATCTTTTTACCTTTTTCAAAAATAGGATCAATAATTTGCCAAATTCATCTAACATTCATCCTGAAAAAGTGAATTTACATACACCATAAAATTTAATCTTCATGATGATTTTATAAGGCAAGTACCATATCCCCACTTTATAAAAAAAGAAACCAGCACTCAGAAGAGTTAAGTCCTACAGCATGAGCTGGAAACCTGTTTGCCATCCTTAGTCTTGACATTCCTGCCAGTCCCCCTAACCTGGCTTCTGAATCATCTCTGATATGACCCCATCCTTGCATTTCAAATTTCCACTCTCCTTCCATTTGAAGCTCCAGCCAAATTAGCCTACTAGCTGAGCTTAAACATGTCTGGTACCATCCTGCTTCCATGCCCATGCCCTTCCCCTATAGCCAGGATTCAGTTAAAATATCACAACTTCCACACATCCTTCTCACACAAACACACTCGTATACACACAAGCACAGCTGTTACTATGGCTGCCCAGTTGTTTGACCATGAATAGAAAGTGCCCATTAGTGGGAGGGGCCTTGAGCCTTTCTGTCTTTAAAGCCGATGAGCTCACTCAAGCTGAGGAGAGTACTTGGAGGGCTCCAGGGGCTGGGGCAGAATAGCAATAGGGGGCTAAGCAGACAGTGATTCCTGTATTGCCTTCTTTCTTTCGTTGGTGCTATACTATACCTGGGAGCACAGACTCTTCCACATTTCTGAGTGTAATGGAGAAGATGTCAAATATGTACAGCCCTTGGCAGTGTGGAAGCAGCTAGCACCCTTTCTGTTAACATGGTGTCTTATAGTTTCCTCAATCTGTGAGAAGCTGGAGATTCTTGTCCAATCTACCATTCAATCCGTCATTTCTTCAATAAGAATGTATTAACCACCTACCATTGAAAAGCACAAAGGAGAATAAAAAGATGGATAAGAAATGGTTCCTAAGCTCTAGTGTGTGAAAGATAACCTGAAAGACGGCAAATTAAGGCATAAAAGGTCTAAAAGATACTATATAAAGGTCTTACCAAGCATACAAAAACAAAACAAGACACTTTCAAAGTTCAGAAGGAGGGAAGCTCTTTCTACTGGTTTTAGTGGAGAGCTAGAAATGGAAGAATGCAAAGGATTTTAGAAATAAAGATGGTTGTGGGGACAAATGAATGACGGCGAAGGTTGCAAGAGGCATTCAGGCAATGGCAAGTGGATCTTGGCTGTGGTACAGGCTCCATGCAGACCATGGGGACGAGTAAAGGGAAGACCGAAGATGACTGCAAGCACCTGGAGGGTATCAGGTGGATGAATTTGCATTCTTCCAGAACAGTGATGGAGAGCCACTGAAGGCTTTTGAGCAGGGGAGTGACATGATCAACACTGTTTAGGAAGGCTAATGTGGTCATCTGTGATTAACCTATGTGAAATGGCTGATGTGGAAAGAGTAGCTCGTAATCCATGTATAGCTCATATGTTACATGCTCTGACTTCATTCTGGTTGCAAATCCTTCTGAAATCTCCTTTGAATTTTCTCACCTCTCCTTGTTTACCGCATTCACCACAAAATATAAGAAAGCCTGGAGTGGGATTCCAACATCTTTTTTTTCTTTCTTTTCTTTTCTTTTCTTTCTTTTCCTTCTTTCTCTATTTCTTCCTTTCTTTTGAACAATGTATCTGTGCTTGTTCTAGTTATTTGAAAATGGCTGTGGTTGAGGCAGACAAGCTCCTAAAAAGTGGAAGGAACTTCAAGCTGAGGGCTTGGATCTGATATAGCACAAAGTTCATTTTCATTGTCACCATCGCTACCTCTAGCAACTATGGAGGACTCACTCTCCACTAGATATTTACTATAAAAGGTTTAATCTTCTTAATACTATAACCTAGAGAGAGGTGGCTGACTTTTCCATTTGATCAACACAACATTTTGTTTCTAGATTCTCTTTGGTGTACGCATAGTCCAAGCCCAGAATAGAATTTCCAACCTGCAGCCTAGAAACCAGCTCAGGGATCAAGCTGGGTATAATCTGGTGTTCTGGTTTGGCTTTGTCTTTGGACCTGATTGATATTGAGATCTGGATTTCTATATTTCTTTCATTGTTTAAATATTTCTTGAGCATCTGCTATGTGCCCAGCATTTTGGTGAATAAGACAGACATGTTTCTTGCTCTCGTGGATGGTTTTTCTTGGAGAGCCAGAAGGGAGAAACATTTACCACCCAATTCATGACAACAAGAAAAACTGAGTATAAGACTTTATTCAAATGTTAATTATTCTGAAACCATAGCCAATTTTTTAAACCTCCCAGAGCCTCAGTTTCCTTGTGGTTAGAAAGTCAGAAGTCACCTGGAGGATATCAGCTCTCTATCAGATACTATGATTTTCAGAGTTTCAAAAAGTGAAGTTATGCTGCAGTCAGATGCCTTTCCCATCCCCCCACCTCACCCTTTCTGCTTTCCAGGGCTAGAAGGTTCAGACTTCAGAGGAGTGTACTTATCACACTGCAAGCTCTTTCCCACTGGTGCTAATTGGGGTCATTCTTATGTGGGCACGTCCAAGTCCCCAGAGGGCCTGATAGGTCCAGCCTGGCTGTTTGCTCAGTGTCACTCTGAATCAAAGCCTGTTCCATTTTAACTTGACATTGTTTCTCTGTTTACTTTACCTAACAAGCAAATCATTTACTCCATAAGAAGCCCATTTTGGAGATGGGGTGGGATTCAGGAAAGGGAGATGCTGGCACTTCTTCCTGACCTAGTCTACGAGCTGAATTACTCAGTGAGAGGTGATGTTATTCCCTGAGCCACACACCAGAGACACGTGAATAAACAAAGCTGCTGTTCTCCTCTCACTGGAAGAGGTCATGCCAACTGAGCTAGGCAGGATTCTTCAGAGAAGGGAACCCAGGAACTTGCTGTCAATCTCATTACATAAAGACACCACAGAGTCTCTTTGGATGTAGGGCTCTGCTGACCCACAGTGTGCCATTAAACTGGAAACAGGATTGAGTAAGGCAGTTGCAAATCACAGTGGATTTAAGCCATTCATTTTCACCCTCCTCTACTTGCTCCAATATGAGCATGCAACTTTCTTTGTTCAATGGCATTTGGCAGCCACCAACCTCAAAGCCATTTTTATTTTTATTTTTCATCTGTGGTTTCAGCCATGCACCAGAAGGTTATCTTTTCTGCAATTAACAATTTTCATTAAAAAAAAAAAAAACAGGGCTGGGCGCAGTGGCTCATGCCTGTAATCCCTGCCTCTGTGAGGTCGAGGCAGGTGGATCACAAGGTCAAGAGATCAAGACCATCCTGACCAACCTGGTGACACCCCGTCTCTACCAAAATACAAAAATTAGCTGGGTGTGGTGGCACATGCCTGTAGTCCCAGCTACTCGGGAGGCTGAGGCAGGAGAATTGCTTGAACCCACGAAGCAGAGGTTGCAGTGAGCCGAGATTACACCACTGCACTCCAGCCTGGTGCCTGGCAACAGAGTAAGATGCTGTCTCAAAACAAACAAACAAAAAAAACAAGTTGATAGGAAGATAAGTTCTATCACTAGAAAGCGGCGAGGGGAGGGGAAGTCTGACGAAGGCAAAGAAGTTACTTAAAAGCTTGGGCCAGTCATTTTGTTCTCTAAGCCTCAATCTCTCCATTTAGAGAATGAGGATGAGAGCTAGGAATAAAACCACAACACTCTTTCCTTCACAGATGTATTCATTCATTCAATTAGTGAGTGCCTACGCTGTTCATCGCAGGAATAACTTTAATTCCCTCAGAAATAGAACCCAAACCTAGCTACCAAACCTATTAAAATATACTTGAGAATTAGTTCCAGTAACTCACTGCTTAATAATCATAGCATTTGAGTAGCCCTCTTCTCTTTATCTGTCTTCCTCACCCTTCACCCACTAGTCCAAACTTCAGTGTGGAGAATAATATCTTCTCTCAATGGCCCCACCTCAACTCCCTTCTCTACAGATCTTTTTTTGAGTTCAGGGAATCAAATGGAGAAAAGGCGTCTTGAGAAAAAACACACATGGAAAAGAATAGATGGCCTTGGATGATTTAGTTCCCAGTTAAAAAACCCAAAGGACATCCGTTTATTCAATCCCACAAATGTCTAGCAAGGACCTATTAGACCTTCTGCTATGCAATGTGGTAGCTCAGGAAGAGCTGCATTCTAGGCCTCTTTCTACTACTAATTGGCTCCCAGGCACTGGCCAATTCCACTGCCTCTCTAGGTCTCTTTCTTTATAAAGGGGGCCAGGAATGAGTGGCCACTAACGACCCTTCCAGCACTAACATTTTATGATGCTGATGAGTGCAGGGGAAAGAAACTGAAAACCAGCTCCTGCAAAAATGGAATCACTTTGCCATTTCTGTTCTTTATTTGATCACGATTACCAAATTTATTTAGAACATATTTCCATGTTGAGTCTAATTACAGAATCTTCTAATTTGATTGTTTGTTGTTGCCATTTGAATCCAACTTGTTTTGTTCATTTTCTCGGGTGGAAACTTTTTAGCACTGAGTGTGTTTTTATGAGTATCTTTAAAAGAGAGATTTAGATGCAGTTTCTCTGCTTTGGTATGGAGTTAACTGAAATTTACAGGGGGAAAAAATATCTAGTCACTCCGAATTTAGTTCAAACCAAATTTTAATATCCAAAGAATTTAATCAGAAGGCTGGAGTCTATATTACTTCTTTAAGATACCAGATTTGGCATGCGTTCTATTTTGTTATGAAGGACCCTACCCATTTCAAGGCTAATGCAGTATGTATTGTATTCAAGACCTCAGGAAATCTCATTTTGGTTTCAATTTAACTCTATACAGTCTAGCACTTGTTAAGTAGAGAACGCCCTGCTTCATATGTAGTCTCATAGATTGCATCAGATTTATTTCCCTAGTTTAGGGTGATTCAAGAGTTACCAAATGGTTCAACACATTACAAAGCAAATGTGATAATATCTCATGGGTTCAGATCTCATTAATTTAGAATTCATGTATCTTGAGGGTGCACAGGCAAATATAAGCAAATAGAAGTGTAAATGACTTTTAAGGAATGTTTAATGTTCTTAAGAAAACATTGTTTTAAGCGCATTAACAATATCTTTAGCATTAAAGAAGGCACTAAATACAAATGATCATAAATTAATCTCCAAAGTTGATGAAATAGCCCTTTTTTGCACAATACATATTTAGCCATTATTTGTGACACCATTTATAACAGAAATTATTTTTGAAACATTTTAAAATTCTAGCTTTTTTTGTTTGGAGTATATAAGTGTCTCAATTTCATAGAAATGTATAATATTGCTGGTATATATTGTACCACATTGAAAAATGGAATGTTTGATTGCATTTGATCTTGGTGCAAAATTTTTTATGTGATTCACTGAGGGTAATGATGAAAGCACTTGTGGTGACAAGAATGTTTGAGGTGAGTTTGGGTAAACACAGAAGGAAAACACGTCATGAAAAGGTTGATCTAATTATCTTATTACCAGGCAAGTAAGGCACAGAAAGGCAAACTGTCTAAAGTTCTCCAATTCAGCATGAAGTGAAGCAAGAACAAGAAAGCATAGCTTTTGACTCTTAGTTTAGACTTTTCCACTACCCTGGTCTCTACTTTATGGAAGGGGCTGACTTCCATAAAGTAGAGACTAGGGTCTTGGAAAAGGGTCCCTCCAAGCCCATCTTGCACTTCTATAAGTGATCTTACACTGACCCAGTGTCTTAACTTCACACTGAATCTCTAGTTTAAGGTACACTGAAAGCCCACCTACAAAATTGCTCAATTTCTCCCATAACCATGTACCCGGCCACCTCTAAGACTTTTGTTCCAAAGCATCTGACTCAGTGGTACCCTCATCTAGTCCCAATTACTGTAGGGAGTGGAGGATATACATATCCTGCCACATTGCTTAGCCTGATCCTTCTACCCGTTTCCACCTCCTGCTCACTGGTAAACCAAGAGAAAGTGGGTATTTTAGGGAAAATGCACCGAGAGGTCACCAAAGCAACCTGGATTTTCTTCAAGTTGAGCTCAAGATCCACAGGCCACAGTAACCTGATTCTTGAAATATTCACCACTGATCCTGGAAGCTGTTTTCTTTCTGGTTTGTGATTTTCAATAGGATTCCAAACAACCAAAAGGGGTTGGGGTGGGAGGAAGAAGAACAAGCAAAGAGAGAAAAATTCCTAGCCTTCCAAAACCAGACATTTATCACAGTCATTCACACAATGACCTCAAGAGAGGTCACTGCTACTTTAGAGCTGGCGACAGCGTTGTGGTGAGCACCAAAAGGCATTTCTGGCCTAACAAACTAATTAGCTCATGATCATATCCACTTCCTTGCCTCCTTCCTAAATTTCTTAAACATGTGTTTCTTGGAATCCACCTCTTTTGCCACATAAGCCCAAGTGACAAATCATCAGTCCCGAAAAGCCAATGCCTCACAACAAACAACCAACATCTGTTGCAGCTGCCAGAGGACAGGAGCCAGTGATAAGCCAGACTACCAAATTTGGTAAAAAGGGGGGGAAAAAAAGGAAAGAAAAAAGCTGTTTGTGCTGGCTAAGTAGCATATTCCAAAGTGCAATGATGGCACTGACTTATTTGCAAAATATTTTGAGATCTGTTACACTTAGGAAGCTTGGTGAGAGAGAGGGCTGTCATCAGGGACAGGCTGGTTGGCTTCCAGGAAAGCAGTAGCTTGATGAAGTTACCGCAGTCCACATGCTGGTCCTCAGCCTGGCAGGTCCAGCAGTTAGAGTTAGTCTGCACTTACCCAGAGAAGAAAAGTCAGTTTCTTGTGGACTGGTATTTGATAGCCAAACATATAGTGGCTTGATGTATAAACCAGAGATTAGTCTATTAAGTAGCAGAGGAGCTGACCTCTTCAGGAGCCAGCATGTCCTCTCTCCCTTCCCATTCCTATTTGAAATGCTCTTCCTCAGACACCTGGGAAACCATCCTAAGAATCTGAAGGTGCCTAGCACACAGCCTTGATTCAACAAAGGCAGGAAGATGGCCCTAAAAGACCTTTCACCCCAGTCAAAATGTCTCTTTTGTGAACAGGCCTAGATGACCCCTACATATTTCTGTCTTTCTACAATTCCAGGCTGCCTGCCTCCCTTGTGTTCTCAGTCTTTCCCAAAGCTCCTGGAGCTGGTAAGTGATAGAGCCTGGATTTGAAGTCATGTGTGTCTCTCTTCAAATGCTGTGTACTTAGCCACTTTAAAGATGTCCTTGGTATTTTCAGATAGTCTGAATCTCCTCCCTTGCTTTGGTTATTTATTTTTAACTGAGAAAGTGAAGGGTGGGCCTATCGTTAGCTATGGCAGAGAGAGGAGGGAAGAGACAGGACGGAATAAGGTCTGTGCACATTTAGAGACAGGACTCTGCTACTAAATAAGAATCTTGTTCAACATCTTCGTTTCCCTCATGGCTAGAAAGACAGGCCCAGAAACTTCACCTGGGTGCCTAAGTTTACATGGCCATGGTTTACAAGGATGAGAGAAAAGTATCTCTAATCTCTTTGAGTTGTTGACATTTGAAATCTCTCTGCACATAGCAAGAGACTGATGGATTAACTGCAATGCTGGAGAGGACAGAGAATCTCAAGAACCAGTTTTTTTTTTTCAGTTAAAAATAACAACAAAGAAAAAGTCTACCTTTTAGTGGTTAATCTTTCTAAAATGCTTTAATTGATTCTACCTCAGTAATTAAGGTCTAATAAACATAACTGAGACTCCCTTAAATTATTGAGTATGCAAATGATGATCATAGACTATTGTAGACATAGCTATAGTTGCTATAAGATTGTTCCAAACCCTGGGTTTGTTTTTTGCCTGTCTCCTTTTCCTAATGCAAACCTGTTTTCTTATGACTTTTTCTTAAAAGTTAAGGTGAGTTAAATTCTAGCTATGTGACAATTAGGAGAGTTAAGCTCTGTTTCATTAGAATTTTTCAAGTACAATGATTTATAGAAAATAATAATTTATAGCTTGGAGGACTATAGTAATCATATAATCCAACAACCTCATTTTATAAATGAAGAAATGAATACCAAGACAAAAGTGATTTACTTAAGGCCACGCAATCAATTAGCAGCAGAGTCAATATGTAAATCACATCTAACTACAGGTTGAATTTTTTTTTAACCCAGTGGAAGTGAAATTAACAAATGACCTGTAAAGCTGTGCCATTGATGAGGATGAAGGACACGGGGATGTCCTCATGGCTGTTTATGTCTGTATTAAGACCTCAAATACCACCAACTCAAAAGAGATTAGAGACACCTTTACCCACAAAAACCATGGCCTATGGACTTAGGCAACAAGGTGAAGTTTCTGGGCCTCTCTTTCTAGAATTGAGGGAAACAAAGATGTTGACAAAGACCCTTATTTAGTAACTGAGCCTTGTCTATTCTGAGCACAGCTCCAGACCCTCTTAAAGAAAATGGGAGCAACGGAGGAAAAGATTCAACCTCACTGGTGGTCAGAGCTCCAGGAGTAAGGCTGGGCACAGAGAAATGACTCAGACAGAGGGAAACTGGTCTCAGGATCTCATCTGCAGCTCGGCTATGAAGCAAGGTTTGAGGCATGACAGCTAAAATAACTAGTGAAGATTAAGAAGATCTGAGGAGGAAAAAGCCCAAAAGAGTCCAGAGATGACAGGTTGCAGGAAGAGGAAGCCTTCCAACAGCCGCCTGAGGATGGGCCTGCAGTGGATGCCAGGAAAGCTGTCCTGAAGAGTCTAACAGGTGGAGGGGGAAGCCCTAGCTTGAGTTACCTCCCCCCATTCTTCCCACCCCACCTCTTCTTTCCCCACCCCGCCCCCATCAGACTCAGCAGAACCTCCCTCTTTTGGGTAATAGTTTTTAATCAGGCATGGAAAGAATTTTGCATAGCACAGCTTCTGGCTCCGCACATTTATTCTATCTTCCTTCCCCTCCATAACTCTTGTACTCCCCACGCCAGGGGCCCTAGGACTTGGTGAAAATGAGAGATGACCTTTTTCCTGCACCTTGCTGCCACGATGGGGAACAAGTCCACCTAGTGGGTGGTAGGAGTATCCCTGCCATTACTGCCCCAGGACAGCAATCCCATTACTGAGTATATACCCAAAGGATTATAAATCATTCTATTATAAAGTCACAGCCACACATATGTTTATTCTAGCACTATTCACAATAGCAAAGACTTGGAACCAACCCAAATGCCCATCATTGATAGACTGGATAAAGAAAATGTGGCACATATACACCATGGAATACTATGCAGTCATAAAAAAGGATTAATTCATGTCTTTTGCAGGAACATGGATGAAACTAGAAACAGTCATTCGCAGCAAACCAACACAGGAACAGAAAACTAAACACCACATATCCTCACTCATAAGTGGGGGTTGAACTATGAGAACACACAGAAACAGGGAGGGGACTATCACACCAGGGCCTATTGTGGGGGTGGGAGGTTAGGGGAGGGATAGCATTAGGAGAAATACCTAATGTAGATGATGGAATGATGGGTGCACCAAACCACCATAGCACGCGTATACCTATGTTAACAAACTTGCACATTCTGCACATGTATCGCAGAACTTAAAGTATAATAAAAAATACATAGAAATGATGACAAACCACCCTAACATACCCCAAGAAACCTGAACTCATGTATGCCCAAATCTATTGCCCTTTAGCTAGATACCCAAAATGCCCATGACTGCCTCAAAGTGACCTAACTGGAAGGAAGGTGTGATGGAGAAAAGGTCGGGAAAAAAAGACAGTGGTCTTAATTTGTTGTGTTAAAATGGATTACTTTTCCAAATCTTACAAAAACATATGAGCTCTAAGCCTCCACTCTTAATTTGTTGTGTTAAAATGGATTACTTTTCCAAATCTTACAAAAACATATGAGCTCTAAGCCTCCACCTGTGCAAGGGGTGAGGGCGGGGGGAGTGAGGGGGAGGTTCTAAAGCTTCAGTCTCATCAGCTTCACAGTAAATCCAGGTCTTAAATCTGGAAATGCCAGACCCATTGATAAAGCTGGATACATGCTCCCCAACTTCTCAGCAAGCTGGGTCACCTGACATTCGCACCATGGAGCTGCTCTTCTTAAGTTTGTAGCCAGGGGTTGGCAGTGGGGGTGGTCCCAGATAATCCTTAAAATGAATCCATATGTGGCTGGATTTGTCTGATGAAGTGGGGTAGGGTGAAGCAGCAAGACCAGCAAATGTCTACATCCAGGAGTTGATTAGCATCGTTGGGGGAGGAAACAGTCTCATGTCGGTGTGGGAAGCTGGGAGAGGAGGGACGAAACTGTTGTGTCGCATACACATGTGCACACACACACAAGTATGCACATGCATACACACACACATACCAACCAATTCCAAACTCAGGTCTGGACACTGTGGAGACAGGCTACAATGTGAAGCCAGAGCAGAGGATTTCTAAAGGACCTAGTAAGTCATGAGAACTCACGTCTTCACTCAGTCGAGCCCCAGTGGGCTAAGTGTGTGACAAAGTAGGGTAGTGGCCCCTCCGTGTCTGAAAGAACACAGCATGACTCTGGCAGGGTGAAGGCTGGCAGCGGTCAGAAGACATGACCCTGAACTTGGACCATGGTATTTCTGCAGGAGGTGCTGGAGCAGGGGCAGGGAGAGGCAACCCAGGAGGCCAGGCAGGCAGAGGACATCATCGGGGCAGGGGAGGGGCAGAATGAGAGAGAACACAACACAGTGACCATGACTGACACAGTCGGCACATCTTTCCGGGACTCCCAAAATGGCTGGTGGGGCTCTATGGAGGACCGAGGAGGCCTTGTGTGAACAGATGGGCAAACTCAGTGAAGACCCTAATGCTGCCACTGAGGCCAGGGATATTCAATGTCCATTTCACAGACATCAGTGTCGTAGCCTGCTTTATAAAATTCCCCCCAAGCTATGTGATTGATCTGAGTTTGAAGGTTGAAGAAGGATATGGTGACCCTCTCCAGGCCCAACATGTAGGGGATCAAAGGGTCAGATTAGAATGAGATTCTACTTATTTATGTATTCCTTCACTCATTAAATATTTATTGAGATTCCACTATGTGCCAGGCACTCTTGTGGATGAAACAGAGTTCCAGCTGATAGACTGCCAAGGGAATCGGCAATCGCCATGTAAGGAATTGAATTGCTCCATTGCACTTCCAGCTGGTGGGCAAGCTGTGGCAGGGAGGCAGTACCACTACCCTGGAGCCAAACTGACCTGGATTTAAACTCATTACCAGCTGTGAGAACTTAGGGGATCTACTTAGTCTTGCTGAGCCTCTGGTGTTGTGGTCCTTACCTGTAAAATGGGCATAATAACAAGACATACTTTTTGAGTTAGCATGAGGATTAGAATTTAGAATCCACCTAAGTATTTAGCACCTTCTGGTGCACACAAGGGCTTGGTAAATGGGAGCTGTTCGTGTCCTAATCACATTATCATTCTCTCATGCTCCCCACTTGGAAGTTATACTGTAGCGTAAAGCTGTGAGCCAGACCAGCGCACATATGATTGAAGGAAAGAAGGCACAGCCTTCAGCAAGCATCGGCAGGAAAAATGCTGTGGTCTCAGTGGCACCAGAGCATGGTGACAGCAGCTATGGACACATGGCAACTGGCTCCTGCGCTGTAGAGAAGAAAATTGACAAATGTCGTGAAGGAGCCAGAGGGCTGTACACATAAGCATGCAGATAACACCTTCTGGAGACTTGGGAAAACTGGAGGAGGGGGCATTTGGAGGCTGGTTTGGGGTTCCCATGGTCACGGGTGGAGCCAGAACTGAGAGCTGAGGTTTGCTAGCTTCTATTTCTCTCTCTAGGTTGGAGGCTGGGGAACTGTGGGCTATCACAGAAGTAGCCTTCTCTTCTTAGGCTTGCATAGGGAGGTGGCACTGACCTGGTCCTGAAGATGAATAGGAGTTTGTCAGGGAGGACACCACACTGTTTAGGAAGCCACTGCAGCTCTGCAAAGGAAGGAGGAGAGAAGGGAATGGGAATGAAGTTGGAAAGGTAAGTTGGAGCCAAATTGGAAAAAGCCTCCTATGCCACACTCTACTCAATTTTGCAGGGTTTTCTTTTTTGGTGGTGGGTGGAGTGGGACACTGGAATTTTAGAAGCCATAAATAGAAAGCAGATAGAGCAGTCAGGTATGCATCTTATTGAGGGTTCCCTATGGCAGTGTGGAAAGTGGATTGTGTACGTGCGAGGGGTGGGATTAGGGTGTGAGCTGTCATCTGGAAAAAGTCAAAGTTATCAACACTTTTGTGTACTGAGTGCTATCAGCTGACACACGAGGATGTGGTTTTTTCTATCTCTGCAGGTTTGCTAACCTCTCCTTTCTTTCTCCTCCTGCAGGGAGCTTCTGGTTCCTCTGATTCTTCCTCCTAAGAACATTTAGACCAGACTGGTTCTAGAAGTCCAGAACAAGGCCACCCCTGAAACAGCTATGACTCAGAGAATAAAAAACATTCAAACTAAATAGAAGACAAGAGCCATTCATTACCAAGAACCATTCTAATACCCTAGCTATGGGAGTCAGCTAGATGTGAGCACCTGGGCCCAAGCCATGTACGTAGGGGTAGAATGAGTAACACACATTGAACGAGAACCTGAGAAATGTTCCTCTATGCCCAAGTTGATTCTCTTTATCAAAATGGCTTTTCAATTAGAAGAGAAACAAGAAGAAATTATAACCTGGGCTCTTTGCCTCTTGCTTTTTATGTGACCAAAAGTGTCAGAAAGACACTGGGGGGAGTGAGCAGGGAGATGAATGCTTTTTGTTGGATGCACAGACCCCAGAGCTTCCCCAGGCCTGGCTCTGTAGAGCCGGCACCCCCAGCCAGTCTTACTCCACAGCCCTTCTGCCTCCTCGCTGACCCAGGCTCCTTCTTGCTTCCCACCCATACCCGAAATCCCCTTTTTCCTCTGTCCTCCTCATCCCATGCATCCCTCAGGTCTAGATCACAATCACTCTTTACATCTTCCATTGGTTTCTCCTGATCAGACCAGTCCTTACCAAAAATAACAACAGCAGTAAGGACAGTTATCCATCCTGAGTCCCGCCAGCTAGACACTGAGAGTGCTCTGCTCAGCCGTGCACTCATTCAGCACACTGTCAGGATGCCTACCAGGGTTGTGGCTGTGCACAGAACAGATGGGTCCCTGTCTTCCTGACACCCTAAAGTGCTTCCTGTCCTCATAGGGGCCCTGGAATCAGGCTGCCCTGTTCATTCTGGACACAAAACTCAGGTGCAGTGGGCCAGAGGACCATCTCCGATGCTGTACTGATAGCAGTGGAACAACCTTTAGATGCTGGTCAGTATGATGCCCATTCCCAAACACCAAGACCCAGGGACATCTCCTACTGCGTGCATAGCTGGCAGCATGCCAGACCTGAAGCACCTCCCATATTTTCATATTGTTTGGTGTGGAATGGATTTAGCCCCTTAACTGAGGTCGTTTAAGGCAGGGGCCCAATCTTGGGTGTCATTACTTCCTGTAACACCTAGAGCCATGCTGAGTCCAAAATACTTGGAGAAAGAAGTAAGGCGAGTCTTACCTGGCTTCCAAGCTCCTGTTTGTTTTTTACCCATAAATTCAGCCACAGAGGGAGGGTCAGGGGATCTTCTGCATATTGCAAAATCTGCCAACTGCCCTGCTTGTCTCCAGCTCCCACCATCTTCTATCCCTTTAAAGAAAGTCCTTCTAATATGGGGTGGGGCACGGTTAATTCAGTTGTTATCCAGAATCTTCTAAATGTACTATGTGATCATGCATGTGTTCTAAACATATGTGGCATTCTTTTTTAATCTCTCAAGTAAATAATGAGTAACAAGTCAATCATATAACACTGATCTTATTCCAGGCGTTGCTCTAAGACAGGGGTTTTCAGCCAAGCAGCATCAACATCACCTGCGGGCCGGTTAGAAATACTAACTAAAGGGCACTCTGGGGTAGGGCCCAGCAATCTGTGATTTCACTAGCCCTCCAGGTGATTCTGTGAGCGCCAAAGTTGAGAACCCACTGTTCTAAAGGCTTTTCATGTACTAACTTGTTTCATTCTCATTCCAACTCTATGAAGCAGGTTCTCATGTGAAATTCTATTTGTTCTTTGTCACTGCAGGAACTAAAGCACAGAGGTTTGTCCACTCCTCAAACCAGGATTCAAATCCAGACAGATGTACTTCAAATCCCCCAGGGGGACAAGAGGGCTTATCCTCAGGGGGTCGGGGACTTCACATTGCATCTCTCTAACCCCTGGAAAAATACCTAGAGACAAGAAGCTGGTGGGCACGCAGCAGGTCTCTGGGAGTCTAGCTGGGCAAGGACATGCTGGCTTCCTGGAGATCATGTTAATCTGTGAACCATGGTTGACCTGTCAAGGCAGGAAAGAACAATTTGACTAAGTGTCTGAAGATGGTGCTGTAGAAAGAATAAAGCACTTTTCAAATCTTCCTCTGTCAAGCCCAAGTTGTTTGATAATGTGCTCTGCTCAGGATCTGACACAGTGCTAGGGAGCTCAGTAGGATGCTGCCAGAGCCCCTGCCACAGAAAGGTGGCATTTATCTCAGACCAGGGCCTCAACTGTCCCATCGTTGTAGAGCTATTTAATCTAAAGGAAAGTAAGTGGCTGAGAGGGCAGAAAGAGCATTTGGGAAACACCACCCAAGGCTCTCAGACCCAGCAGGGATTCTCCATCTGGGGTCCTTGGGGTGGAGCTGAGGATGGCCACCATGAAATGGTAACACATTCCTGTGGCTGATACCATGAAATTTTCTTTAAATGTATGCTTAAAGATTTTACTAGCTTTGCGGATTGGGGTAGAGAAGAGGCAGGGAAATTTAAAAACCAGACAAAGACAGAAGTAATAAAGATATGAAACTGAAGTGGTAAACTAAGCAGAGTTGATACAAAGAGCTGTCATCTTGCTTCTTCTGGGCTGGTCCATCTCCTCTCCTCTAAGGAAGGGAAATTAACATTGCCGAGAACCCACAACGGGCTGGGTCCCCTCCACACATCCCCTTGCTCAGTCGGCACCACTACCTCCGAAGCAGGTATTAACACTGTACCGAATTTCTAGAAGATAGAAGAAACAAAACTGGTTCTCAAATGTCTTTCTGTGTATTGCCAACCCGACACTTTCAGCTACATCACGTGATCTCGAATGTGTCTTGATTCTTTTGGCTGCAAAACAAGTCCCTAGATATAACAACAAATTATACTTTTAAAATTATTGAAATGCCTCTTTCATTCTTTCCCTTGTACCTGCACCTCGTTCCTGTACTTTGTTCTCTATTCTCATCTCATTGACACGTGGACTTGTCAAATTAGTCAGTCCAGATGGGAATATCCATTTATTTATAAGGGTGTGAAATGGTATTGTTTGTTTGAGGTGAGGAGAGGAAAGGATGCCAGGGCAGGTTCTCCGGCCCCACCAAAAACTCATCATAACAATCAACCCTGAACCATCTAACTAAACCATCAGGTCATATATTCGTTCATTCACTGAAGGAATAGTTATGAATTTTAAAGTTTTTGAAATAAATCCTGAAGTTCAACATGGTAGATTAGGCCTACATTTACCTCTCCTTCCTCCCCAATCGCATTAAAAATAAATAAATAAATAAATAAATGCAAAAGAATAAATTCACAACAAACATGAAAGGATCCTGTGGCAATCCAGAAAATTTTACGAATACCTGGAGCACAAAGAAGGCGGGATCATATTGAAAGATGAAGCTGAGTGGAAAAATCTACATCCCAGCAACACACGCAGGGGGAGAACTGGCCGGGAGCTGGAGTCGCCCTTCCCAGCAAAGCCCTGCAGAGGCACCCGAATCAGCTTGGGGGCCATGAGCAGGAATGGACAGCAGGAAGATTAATTAAAGGCCTTTCCAAGTTTCATAACTCCCTGTCCTCCTCCTCAGAGAGCAACTGGCAGCCATGGCATCGGTCTGGGTAAAAAAAGAGTATCCATTTGGTCTTGGCTTTGGGAACACTCATACTCTCAATGTTTCCTGTCCAATGATATGGATGTGGTCATATTACTTGGTTCTGCAAGTAATATGAAATTTTTATATTTTGTGAAATATAAAATTTTCACAACCAGAATATTTCACATTCATGTATTGCTTTTCTGTTTTCCAAATTAACCTACAGACAAAACTTGGGAGGCCTAGAATATAAATTTTATAATCCAGAAGTAAAGGCAGAAGTAAATGTTACAGCTCAGAAAAGGGAGGTGGGAAGGTGGTGAGGGCCAGGAAGTCAGGCGTGCCCTTGTCAAATATTCTAGTGCCTACCTGTGTCAGGACGGTGCCCTGCCATGCGAAGGATGGAGAAGGAGCAAAACAGATGTTCTCAGCCATAGTAGCACCTCCATTCCCATCACAAGCCAACAGATCCCTTCTGACTGTTGACAAATCACAAAGTGAAGATTTCAGTAGATTGTTTAATACCTATAAAAGTAGCCACAAGAATGAATAGGATAATAGCAGTGTGTACAGAAGTCCATGGAAGACAAGAGACAGTGTAAATGTGCTAAAAATCTGTGTCATAGTAGGGGTGGGGGAGTAAATACAGGTTAAATAGGACAATTTTAAGAAATAGATTATAAAGGAATTATCTAGGGTTGTGGTGGGTATTCCCAGGAGTAAAAAGACATGGCTGAGGAGTTACATCCAGGGCATGAGCTCAGGGCTGGGGCAGAGAGACATACTCTCCAACAGCCCTTGACACTTCTTGTTCATGTGTATGCATTACTATTATAAGTAAATAAGTTAAATGATCAAAAAATGACTGGGGACAGTGGCTCACACTTGTAATCCCAGCACTTTGGGAGGCTGATGTGGACAGATCACGAGGTTAAGAGATCAAGACCAGCCTGACCAACATAGTGAGACCCCTATCTCTACTAAAAATACAAAAATTACCTGGACATGGTGGTGGGTGCCTGTAATCCCAACTACTCAGGAGGCTGAAGCAGGAGAATCACTTGGACCTGGGAGGCAGAGCCAAGATCGGGCCACTGCACTCCAGCCTGGGCTACAGAGTGGGACTGCATTAGAGAGGGAGCCAGGGGTGGGGTGCTGAAGCAACTTCACCTACCTCAGGAGGAATGTGTGGTGGATATTAACATTCCCATTCTCATTTTTTATGTAAAGAAATAGTGACCAGTCCGGAGCACATACTTGTTATTAGAAAACAGGTCTCCTGATCATGGGCTTCAAATTCTGCCTGCACGACCCAAAACCTTTTGCTTTTGGATGCAGACTGACTAGGGTTGGAATCTTCAAGTGACTCTGTGAATCTTGAGCAGCTCACTGCTCATCTTTGAAAACAGGGAGAATACAACTACTACCCCTCCCTGGATTATAAGAATCACGTAGCACAGGGTCTGGTGCAAAACAGGCCCTCAAAAATGTCAGTTTTGGCCAGGACACCTGTTATTTCAGCACTTTGAGAAGCCAAAGTGGCTTGAGCCTAGGAGTTCGAGACCAGCCTGGGCAACATGAAGAAAGCCCATCTCTACTAAAATTAGAAAAATTAGCTGGGCGTGATGGCACGTGCCTGTAGTCCCAGCTACTCGGGAGGCTGACGTGGGTAGATGGTTTGAGTCTGGGTGATCAAGGCTATAGTGAACAGAGGTCTTGCCACTGAACTCCAGACTGGGCAACAGAGTGAGACCCTGTCTCAAAAAAAAAAAGTCAGTTTCCTCTCTTTATGTTTATGTTTAAACCCATCAAAAATTTCAACATTAATATCATTTGTGGATCAGGTTGTCTTTCTTCTCATTTCATGTGATTTATCATGAAGCCTGACTATATTGACAGCAATTCATTCTTGGCCACATCAAAGGATTTGTCACAACTTAGCAAGTTAGAAAATGTCAAATTTAAAACACATGGCAGGAAGATGTGATTTCGTGGAAACACGCAATCAATGCCCCAAGTAGGTGAGTGTTTCTGGGTGTGTGGCATGAGGGGTGCTGGGAAGGGTTTTACTTTAGGTCCCCTGAATACCTCTTGCCCATTCACTGTACTGAGAAGTCACCCTTGGAGTCACTTCTTTGTACCTGGAAGAATATTGGATCTCCCTGGTCCCCTGTGAAAAAGTCTGTCTCCCCAGCCACACCCACTAGGAAATGGCGGCTGTCCAGCTTAGAGAACAGTGTCCTGGGACTAGACCACTGGAGAATGGCCTGAGAACAGATGGGAGCAGAGAAAGGAGGAAAGCAGAGAAGCACTGAAGGAGAAGGCACCAGGGACAATTCCCCCAGTTCCCCGGTTTTCTTCTGCTGGTTATCACCCATGAGAAATAGAACCTCCTCCCACAGACACTGCATCATTAGCATCCAAGAGCTCACATGGACCAAGCACACAATATACGCTAGGTAGGCCCTGTGCTGATGCTTCACAGGCATTCACACATTTAATCTACACAACAGTCCCATCAGGTTGTCACTATTATTCTTTCCATTTTACAGATTAGGAAACTGAGACAGAGAGGCTAAGTGTTGAATTCAAATCACATGGCTGTGTGATAGAGCCTGGAAATGGGCCCAGGTAGCTTGACTCCAATGTCAAGTTCTGTAGCACCACAGTAGAAACACACTCCCCACCCAGAAACACACACACAGACACACACACACACTCTGGGAGGACTCTCAGGGAACTCCCGCTCTCACAGACTGCTAGGTGCCAAGTTCTGCTTTTTAGAGCCAGTGAGATAAGGAACTTGCCCTATTTCATGTAAGAAAGCTTATCTGTTATCCTCTCAATCCAGAAGAAAGAGCTAGACCTGAGGGGTGGATCATGTAGGAAGAAGACAGTAGCTCCATATCAGCAGTATAAAAAGTACTGTGATAGGTAATGAGCTTCCAGTCAGTGGACGTGTTTTAGGTTTGACAGCTGCAGTCTAGGAATGAGCAGATGGTCTATATTCTGGAGACGAGATTGGAAGAGATGAGAATCAAAGCCCCTCCCAGCCCGGGCAGTCAATTTGAACACACTTCTCCAGACCTGCTCTTGCAAAGCAGTCTGCTGAATCAACAGGAGATGCATGATAAATAAGACCCAACGCAGCCTCTTAAGAGTTTACAATGTGATTCTCGGGTTTTCCAATATCATCTTCATAGAGTTCCTGGAGGATTTTAATAAAGAACAGTGGGGATTCATTCCTTTCATCTCCTAAGGGTAAGTCCATCCTGACCTGCCCAATAAACCTTTCTCTTCTCTGTCTGCTTCTGGAGAGCACCATGAGGAGTCAGGCTTATTTTTTAAAAAAAAGTAAAGATAAAAAGAAAGACACATGTCTGATCTGTTCTACATCTTTGCCTCTGAAGAGGAAATGCTCTGTGTTACTGTAAATAATAATTTGCAGGTCAGTGAAGGTTGTTAAACGCCCCTGATGCCTTTTCTCACTTCCCTCCAGACTCTCGTAATTACTATTGCTCTGAACCCAGCAGGCAAGATACGCATTTCTCTGTCCAGGAAATGACAGCAGCAGTGTGGTACCCTCTTCTCACTTCGGGGAAAGACTGTGTGTCTGCATCCAGAGTCCATGTCAGAGTTGGGTACGTGCCTGCCTGGAAATAACCACATGGGAATGCAGCAAGTGGTCGCCCAAAAGACCTAAGGCTGCAGGTCACAGCACCTGGGTTCTAAAGCCAGCTCTACCATTAGCTGCGTGACCTCAGATAAGTCACAAAATCTCCTGGGACTCTGTTTCTTCATCTGTAAAGCCAAGAACACAGCACTTACTATGACTCATAAATACTAATATATAATGAGAACTCATTCTTTTCTTCAATATCTCATTCAAACACTTAGGAATCGTCACTAAGGACCAGGCACTGTTGTAGTCCCTGGGGATGCAATAGTGAACAGAACAGCCAAAACTCCTTGGAGTTCCACTGGGAGAAGCAGATAAAGAAATGAATAAACAAAACATACAGGATTTCTAAGGGCTGTGGCAAAAGCAAAGCCAAGAAGGGGAAGAAGGAGTGCTGAGGAGAAAAAAGAGAGGCATCTCTAAGAGGGGATCATTGAGCCATAGCCAGAAAGGAGGTAAGAATGCAAGCTGAGAGATCATTGGGGTAAGAGCATTCCAGGTCGCAGAGCAGCCGGTGCAAAGGCCCTGGGGCCAGAGTGGCTGGAGGAGAGCGACTGTGAGGAATGTAGACTGGATTCTGAAGGATGTGGAACTGAATAGCATAGGCCTTGTGAGGCTTTTGACTTTTACTCTGAGACAGGAGCCACTGAAGAGTTTTGAGCAGAGGAGTGACATAATCTGCCTGGGATTTGAAAAGAATTTCTCCAGCTTCTGTGTTTAAAAAAGGTGAATCAAATAAAATATTTCCCAAAAACACAAAAGTACAACATAAAAATGAAAAACAACAAAAAAATGAAAAACAACAAAAAAAGGTGAATCAAATAAAATATTTCCCAATATGTTTTGAAAAACACAAAAGTACAACATAAAAATGAAGCACAGTAAAAACTGTCCTCCAGGCCCCTCCGGGGAAAAGTTGCTCTGGAGACCAGGTGTGGTAGATTGAATACAGCCGCAAGTTCATTGTCACTTTCCCCGCTGAGAACTCCAGTTTATTTCCCCTCCCCTAATCTGGTTTGTCCTACAGCTGCTTATCAAGTATGGCCAGAGTATGGCTGTGCCAAATCCAGGCCCAGCCTTTTAGAGGACTGGCAGTTTCCTCTCTTTTCTCTTTGGAATTCTCACTCTTGGGACTGCTCCTCCCAGAACCCAGCTGCTATCCATGGAAAGGCCATGTGCAAGCACCCTGGGTACAGCCACAGGAAGACTGTCAGACAACAGCCCCATCAACCACTAGCCCTGTGAGCCACCATCAGCCACCATCACCAGCAGCCCTGTGAGCCACCATCAGCCACCATCACCAGCAGCCATGTGAGCCACCATTAGCCACCATCACCAGCAGCCATGTGAGCCACCATCAGCCACCATCACCAGCAGCCCTGTGAGCCACCATCAGCCACCATCACCAGCAGCCATGTGAGCCACCATGAGCCACCATCACCAGCAGCCCTGTGAGCCACCATCAGCCACCATCACCAGCAGCCATGTGAGCCACCATCAGCCACCATCACCAGCAGCCCTGTGAGCCACCATCAGCCACCATCACCAGCAGCCATGTGAGCCACCATCAGCCACCATCAACCACCCCTCAAAGTGTTCCAGTCCAATCAAGCCCCCAGATGACTTTAGCTCCAGCCAACATTCTTTGGGCCACAAGAACCTCCCAGCTGAGCCCATTTAACCCATAGCGTCATGAGACAGTAAAACGTTCGTCGTTGTAAGCCACTATATTTTGGAGTGTTGTGTTATGCAGCAATAGATAACCAAAACTTCAGGGTTTTCTGGAGTTCAGAGTCTACCCACTAAGGTATCAAAACTTGAAAAAGAAAACTGCTAACTATAGTGAATAGAAAACATTCTAAAACAGAATATAACGTCTTACTTCCTTCTTAAACAGAGTTTACCCACATCGATTAATCTTTTCTTGGTGATTCAAATGTATCCATATGTCTTGTTTTTAATGATGCAAAGATTCCCTAAGGGTCTTTTAAAATAATTGGGACTTTTTTCCTTATACTAACTGGCCCTGCACCTGTTTTCTTCCTTAAGTATTTTTAAAATTATTCCTCCTCATTCATGTTTCTGTTTGTGCCTATTTATGCCAGCTTCTCCTCATGCCTTTTCTCATTTGTCATATGCATGTGAGTGGAAGAAACTTTTTAGAGTGATTCATAAAGTATGAATAAAGAGGCTTAGAGAAAAGGCCTGATTATACAAAAAGGCATGACTCTATGTTTGTGGATTTTGTGACAGCAGTTTTACTTATAATCTGGTTCTTCTCAATATTCCGTATGGATAGGGCTGCTGGATACCCGAGTTTAATGTGGGGGAGAAATTTTTGTTATTCCTAGTATTTAGATACTAGTTCGTAGAATCACAGAGCTGGAAGAAACCTTCCAGAGATGTTTAAATTCCACTCCCTTGATTTATGGATGAGACCCAGAATATTTGTTTAACTGATACAAAGTAGAAGAGTTAATAGCAGAAGGACTAGAGCCCAGCCCTCTACCTCACAGGGTGGTGTTCTCCCAACAGGTCCTTCTGAGAACAATTTATCTTGAGCTGGAGAAAGCTCTGGTCACCTGTGCCACTTACCAGCCACATGATATTGGGCAAGTTGCTTGGGCTCTCTCAGCCTGACTTGCTCAGGATAGTGAGTTCCAATATCCAGGATTGTTGTGAAAAATAAATAATACATGCTGAATATGAAGTGTGCGTGGTGCCTGGCACTCAATTATCATTCATTTGATGATTATCACCTTTCTGTTGTGTCTTCTATTAGTCTTAGCCGCTTAGAGCAGACAAAGTGTAAGGGTCCTTGTATTAAAAATTAATACTCTCCCCATAACCTTAACTACTTGATAGGAATAGTCCACTCCCTAGACCCTTGCTTCTGTCAGTGACATTGCAAAGGTTGTCTGTTGAAGGTTTCCACTAAGATATGCTTAACTTGTGGAGGTGGAAGAGGAGCTCTTAGGAGAACCCAGCCCAAACAGAATCTAAGTTAGCTAATTGGTGGATTATTATTTTTATTATTATTTTTTTTTGGACAGAGTCTTGCTCTGTCACCCAGGCTGGAGTGCAGTGGCGCAATCTTGACTCACTGCAACCTCCGCCTCCCAGGGTTCAAGCAATTCTCCTGCCTCCACCTCCCAAGTAGCTGGGACTACGGGCATGTGCCACCATGCCTGGCTAATTTTTTGTATTTTTAGTAGAGACAGAGTTTCACCATGTTGGCCAGGCTGGTCTCAAACTCCTGACATCAAGTGATCCACCCGTCTCAACCTTCCAAAGTGCTGGGATTACAGGCATAAGCCACCATGCCTGGCCTGATTCATGTTTTGGGGTCCTACTGCTGAATTAGATCTTGCCCCTGGATGCAAAAGAATGATGGATCACAGGACAGCAAATGTTTAAAGAAGGGACACAACCCTTGAAGCCAGCAATGAGAGGCAAATGCCTCCCTTCCTGCATTCCTCCTCCCACATCAGTGCTCTGAAGACTGTGAGGCCCCAAATACTTGTATTGAAGAGATTTTAGTCAGTGCTCAGGGGAAAGGAGTGGGGGAGAAGAAGGCCACTAAATCAATAACAGAGCTTTCTTCCCATCAGCTGGTTTAAAGTATTCAGCCAATGTCAACCAATCTAGAATTTCTAAGTTGTAAATTTAAAAATTGAAAAGTGAGATTTTTATCTGAGCTGCTTCGTGAAAGCCACTATTCAGAGTCTGGTTTATCACACTCCTTGGGTAGTCTGAGCTAAGGTCTGGGGTCATGCCAGTCTAAGGAATTCAGTGAGAAAGTTTTCATTTCTACCTGGCTCGGTCTGTGGGGCTTGGATATGGCCCTTCTACTGGATCTTTGTGATTCTCCTCCAACTTGTTTCCCTCAATAGATTTCCTGCACCGTGAACTAATCCTGCAGAAACATTTAGAGCAATGAAGAGCACTGCAGGGCCCTGAACAACCTCATTGTCCAGGATTAAAGGGTCAGTCGACATATCACATATTCAGCACCATACTAGGCACTGTGGAAAATAACAATGATGTCAGCAACAACAATAATAGTAATGGCAATAAAGGTTTATTGAGCCCCTACTACATGACAGGCATTCAACTAGATACTTTTCCCATATTATTTCTGAGTCTTCCAAAAATTGGAGAAAGTGGTTGTTATTCCTTCTATTTTATACACAAATAAATGCAGACTGAAAGAAGTGGCTCAAAGTTCTACAAGTAGTGAGAATAAGGGACTAAATATGATAATTTCCTTGTCCTTGAAGAGTTTTAAGAAACACCATCTCTCATCAGTTATCCAAGAATATTCTCTTGCTTTTAGTCTCACATCAACATTCATCCAGTCAATAAGTTTTTATGTGGTGCTTAGTATGTGTTATCTGCAAATACCACCTTGACAACAGAGAGAATATGCACAGAACAATCATTCACTCAAGTCTGGGAATGTAATGAAAGGTCAGAGGCAGAAGTCAGTGTGGGCTGGAGAAGTGGGGGAAGGTTTTATGGAGGAGCGGGTCTTGGGTCGGGTCTTCAAAGATGAAGACATTATTTAAAGAGCATTCCTTATCAGGGGAACGGGATAGGCAAGGCACTGGGGCATGAATATGCATGACAGGGAGAAGCACATTGGGAGGACGCAGAAATGTCATAAGTGGAAGAATGAAACTTTTCAAATGCCCTATGGGGTCTGGGCAAGAAGATGGCATTCACCTAGAAATGTAATTGGGCTATTACAAATGATAATCCAATGCTTCCAGTGTCCTATTATCCGAAGATAGGCAGTACATTTAAAAGTAAATGATGAACGAAAACAAACAATATTACTTTGCAGTAACATTTTAATTAATAACTCTTCTATAAGAGAAGCAGTCTACCAAGTTAAGGAATGATTAGGAAAGTGTTTCTGCCCCTCACTGAGAATTAAACTTTGTCCTCCAAAGACTCATGTGTGTGTATGTGCATGTGTGTGTGTGCATGGGTGTGTGTGTATTTGTTTTAACAATACTCCAGAAAACTAGAAAAATAAGAAAGTGCAACTCCTCCTCACCCTGATGTGGAAGACTCAATGGGGACCACATTTATTGTACCCATACCCCTCGTGGATTAGTCTAAAGGTCTTGGAATGTCAAAGACTATCGTGGTGACTATCCTACTTCCCTCCAGTAACCTCCCAAGAGGGGAGATGATTCCATGTTGAATAAATCCAATTTAGGGGAGAACTCCTGTAGGGCAAATGATGGATCCTATGGTAAGAGAAGTTTCTATAGGTGGAGTGGCATTTCCCAAAAATGTAGAAATTTACACAACAGAAGTAAAAAGAAGAAAGTACTCTTGAAAAGAGGCAGAGACTTGGGGACAAAGACAGGGAAGCAAGATTGCAAACTAGGAACACCTTCAAGGGAAACTGCAAGGATGATTTAACTTCTTAGGTATCCTTGCTCTAGGAAAATTAGATACAGTTTAAAACTGTTTTCTTTTGTGGCAGAGACTGTTAGCTGTCCACCTTGTGCTTCCCTCCCATTATACAAATTTCCCTCTCAGAAATGACTGCTCAACCAGGTGTCTCATTTCCAAGTTCCCCTTGCATTTAAGTGAGGCCATGTGGAGTGTCGTGTGGAGTCTTCTAGGGTCCTGACTGCCCTGGGCATGAAAAGGTCTTTTTCCTTCAAATCCTCTTTTGCTTCTTCATAGGAAGCAATCATCTATTCGTAATAATATTTCAATCAGCAGGATAATAATAATAACATACTAAACTTAATAGCTTATAGTTTGCTTACATGTATAATCTCATATGGCACCACGAACCCTATAATGTGACCATGGCATCACATACTATTGTCCCCATTTTAGAAAGGAGGAAACAGATTCATGTCTTATCAGAATCTGGTAAGTGGTAGAACTGTACGAAGCTAACGTGCCGCTGGATAGATGCTTCCTAAAAGAGGTTGGTGGGTCTTTCCCAGGGAAACTGCTGTGCTCTGCTCCATGTCACTGCCACTGTCAGGGGTACCCAGCTTCATTACCTTCTGTCCGTTTCCTCTGGTTAGGCATTGCTACCATTTTCACACCCAAATGAACAAAAGACCAAGGAGAAGTCCTTGATTCCAGTGGTTTAATGGTGAATCTCACAATGATCATTGGAAATGTAGAGAAGAGTTCAAACTAAAGTCAAAATGTTGTGGCAGTGAGCTAAATATCTTAACATAGGAATCTTGCTCATGTTAGCTGCCCAGCTCTAAAAAGTGAAGCTACAAAGTTCCATTGCCTCTAAATTACATTTATTCAGTCACGTGATAGATGAGTTTAGAGCAGTATCCTGATTTTTTTCGTTAAACTCCTCTAAGATGTCTTCTTAGATGTTTTTCCCCAATCGTCCCATGAAAATTTAATGTCATAGACATATTACATATGTATTTAGTACAATAGCCCTTTGAAGGGTGACAGACCATTTCCTTAATTTTTTTCACATCCCCACCCCCAGAATTAATTTGCATCCCTTAGGGGCATTGTCGCCTCCTCTCTCCCATTAAGACTCCAAGATGTAGAGCACTTGCTTTGAGTGAGGGATATAAAGTAAGGAAATTGACCAGACCCTTGCCCTCAAGAGCGTAGATTCCAGCATGAAGTGGGCTTTGTCTTACATCATCAACAACCCTAGGAAAGGAGAGAAGCCAGAGACCCTGGGTTAATTTCTGTGTAAACCACCAAAGGTGATTTTAAAGCCCTTCTCAATCCAGGAGTTTAGTAGCATTAGATTGGGTTTCAGTTCTGAGCCATCATCAGTGGGGGCTCTACATACAGAAAAATTGGCAAAGATCTGCGGTCTATGTGGAAATATGGTTGGGAGGCATTCACCACACATTTATGGCATGAAGAATAATTTTTGCTATTAAAAAAACTGTTTATAATGAAACACAAGACAGAATGGAACAAATTCCTCAAAAAATGAAAAATGGGGTTTTTTTTCAATCACTTCTATTGAAAAACCATTCAGCAGGATTTAAATAGCCCATCCTACTCAAGATAATGTTTCAGTTTCTTTAACAAGGGAAAGAATTTGAAGCCGAAAAGCCAACTGCTATTTCATTACTCTAATGAAAATCCCCTCGAATGCTATGATCTACTCAATCCTAGGGTCATAGATTGAGTCACACAAAAGTAACAAATGCTAAGAAAGGGACTGAGTGGGGAATAATTCCATTCCACATTAGCACCTTAGAGCAGTGCTGCCTCAGTGCTTCTGGTGGGCGTGAGAGAGTAAATTAAACATGTGCCACACTCCTTCATTCAGCAAGTATTTATTAAGTGCTACTATGTGCCAGGCACCATGTGAGGTGTTTAACAATAACAACAAAAAGAAGACCATTAGGGAAAAATTTAGGACTTCTCTAGCATTCAGAGCAAGCCTAGTCTAATACTTTACACGTGGGAGATTCTAAATATATTGTTGGAAAATTCTTACATGGAAGCAGGAGACCTGGGTCCTAGATGTACCTCTGTGTTTAGCTGTGTGGCCCTTTGTCAGTTACCTAATGTCTCTTGGACGTGATCTATTTATCTGAAAAATTACGGGACTATACTGGATAGTGGTTTTCAACTATAGTTTTCACCCAGGGTACTTCAGGGAAATACTGATGCCTGGGGCCCTCTCATCTAAGACCTACTGACCCAAACTCTCTGGTGGTGGGGCTGGAGGGTAGGTATTTTTTAAAAGCTCTCCCAGTTCTATCTCCTTTGATAAAATTAAAGACAAAACCCTAGAGAGAGGCACATCTGAAAACAAGATGGCAGCTCCGACTTCCTGTCCGCCGGAGCAATTCTCAAAGTAAGGAAAACAGGGCCAGGTTTGCCTCCAGTACTTACAGTTTTAGCATATTTATGCTTTTCTTTCTCCTTTCCCCCATTACCATCTGTTTCCTGATTCCCTTTCTCTCCTGACCTATCTGCTATTGTTGAACACTTAGTATACTTTTCTTCCTCTTTTGACAACACATATAGTAGCATTCATTTTTAGCCAAAAAAGAATTATTCTCCAGAGTTCCTCCTCTCAGGAAAGAAAACCTATGAAAGTAAAATGAAAGACTCGATAACCCTGAGAACATAATCACAAGCTTCAGGCAAAATACGTTGGGACACTTAAAAATGTCAGGAGCCATGCTGAAATCAAACCATGTAGAATATCCCCTTTAATGAGAATCCCCTGAATGCTATGATCTATTTAATCCTGGGCTTATAGGTTGAGTCACACAAAAGTAGGAAATGCTAAGAAAGGGACTATGTGGGGAGTAATTCCATTCCTCGTTAGCACCTTAGAGCAGTGCTGCCTCAGTGCTTCTGGTGGGCATAAGGCTATGTGTAAGTATCATGTGCACTTGAACCCTAGCAGAAAATTAGGCAAAAATTCTCCAACATTTAACCTAAAACGCTAAAAAAAAACATGTAGAATGAATTGAGAAGTCTTCTGGTCAAAAACTGTCATCCAATGTTCAGGCTCTCAGGCCCATCAGACAATTTTACTTGATATTTTCCAACTTGTGGATATGCCTCTTTTAAAAAAACAGAAATTTCATTTAATTAAAATATCTTTTAAATTATTTCCATACATTGAAAACCCCATGTGCCTCTATAAAGTCCAGTTGTTTTAATTACCTGACGACACAGACACAGATTTCTAACTTATATCCGCAAGAACTTATATTCTTGAACATAGAAGATATTCAACTAATGTTCCCTTCCTTTTCTTATGAAAGAAGCATATTTCACACTGTTAAAGTAAACACAGGACATTTCTCTTCAATGACTTTCTTTCAGCCCCTCAAACCAAAAACGCTTCAAGGGAAAAAAAGGACTCCTATTCAACTTTTATTTTCTATCACTTAGCAGAGTGTCACTGCAGTGAATGAATGAATGAATGAATGACTCCTCAGGGAAGACTTCTTCATTTTTTTTGTTGTTGTATAAACCATCCTTCCTTCCTATTCCTTCTTATTCCCAAATATGTACCTTTTCCCACCACAAAAAGGATTGCACTACTTCAAGATTAAGTAACCCTATGGTTATACCTAAATGCCAACCACAGCATCTGCACTGCACTCAAATGCCATCATCCCTGCCCTTCTCAGGTACCCATGAAGCTGTCACCCATAGTGATGGTGTGGCAGCCTATGATATCATTATAGTTTTCTACTCTGGGTGTCCCATCTGGCCACATGAAAGTTCCCTGTAGTTTCAGTTGAGAGAGGGTTAGTGATTCACTTAGATCACATTCACAAAGCTGTTTTGACTTTTATTTGGAAATAATTATATATTCGTAGGAAGCTGTAGAAATGTACAGAGAGGTCCCACATATTCTTCACCAAATTTCCTCCAATTCACCAAACTAGTGTGCAGTTTGGTGGACAGAATAACTTTTGCTCAAGTATATTTATGTGAAGGAATGGGAAATAGGATGAACAACCATCCTGGTTTTCCTAGAACTGAGGAGGCTCCCAGAATATGGGACTTTCAGTATCAAAACTGAGACAGTTTCAGGCAAACTAGAAAGAGATGGTCATACAAACACCATGGGAACATCCATATAAACTTGCTTAGCAAGCCATATTTGCTGGGGGTAGAGCTCCATTGCTCTTTCTGTGCCTCCTCCAAAACTTGCTCCCAATTGTCTCACTTTTATCTATTTAATTTCCCCTTCTGTGTTGCAGGCCCTGTCCCCCCAATACCTGGATCTATCTTCCCCCCAGAGCCGTGTTTTAGAATTATACTCTCATACTTTCCTGAGTGCCTCTTTGGCTATGGAAATTTTCATTCATCCCAGTGCAGTGAAAATAGCTCTGGACTGGGCAGAGGTGACAAGGGTTCTCATCTCTCTCCTACCACCGTTGAAAGAGTGACATTGTGTAAACCATCTTCTAACTCTGAACTTTTTACTCAGAAAATAAGGATGCTGGTTTAAAACAAGCTTTCTCGGCACTACTGACATTTGAGACCCAATAATTATTTGTTGTGGGAACTGTCGTGTGTATTATACAACGTGTTAGCAACAAGCTGACTTCTGCCCACTAGATGCCGGGATCATCCCTAAGTTGTAACAATCAAACATGTCCCCAGACATTACCAAATATCACCTGTGGGGTAAAGTCACCCCTGGCTGAGGAGTGGTCTACAATATTTTTAGTCACTTCCAGTTCTGAAAATATTTGATTAAACTAATCCCGAGTAAATTATGCATGATTAATAGTTTCCCCTCTGCTTCCCAAGAATATTTGCATTTTTGAAATCGTACCTATTTGGAAAAAGGGCTAGAAGAATCTTCAGCGAAATATTAAAAGCAGTCCTCTCTATGGTGGGGTCACAGAGGTTTCAGTGTTCTTTCATTCCTCCTCCTCCTCCTTTTCGTTTTTTGGTTTCAGATCTACATGATTAATCCATTACTTGAGTTCTTTTTTTTAATGGTTGTTTGAAATCCAAATGAAATCAGTTTGTGCTATTCAAAGCCAGCACTAGGAAGCATGAGTTTAAACTGAAGAGATTATAGTAAAAAACAGGGCCTTACAAAGTCCCATCATTTTGAGCTATTTAGAGCTTTTCATATAGTTGTATTTATTATATACTATGAAATTCTTAGACGTATTTATTCAAATCAGATCTTTTCAGCAAACAAACGAGCTTTGAAAATACCTTTCCTAGTAAAAACAACCCAGTTCAGGGCACCTCAGCTGGAATTAACCAAACCTCAACACCTCTCACCTCCCAGAAACAATCAACCTAAGGAGGAATTTGCCTCTGACACTCGGTCTGTCTGGCTGAGAGAGTCTTAGAAGATGAATTCTTTGAAAAGCCTAAAAGCACTTTTAAAAGCTTGCGAATTATTCACTCCATACAACATGCTAAAGATGTGACTGAATCATATGAAATTGTCAATATCTGACTGTTTCTGATCTACAAAAATTTTGATTTCAAATGATTTCCCCCAGTAATATTCAGTAATGGTCAAATAGGTTAAGAAACCCAACCATCCATTGCAGTTATCCTGCCAGGTGCTTTGACCTAGGAAGTTGGTGGAAAAGTAGAGGGAAGGGTACGGAGACAAGTCTTGCAGACCTCAGGATCTGACTTGACCCGTGATGTCACCAAGAGGAAAAGGCTAAAAATAGCAGCCCTGCCTGTGCAAAGTGCAAGCTCTTGAGGGAAGGGACCGGGTGGTATTATTAGAGTCTGCATGTCTCCCTCTGTGCTTCTCATACTGCTTTATGCACAGCAAGGACCTGAGTGTTACTGTTTATGGTTATGGATGTAGGAACATCTAAATCATGTTGCACAATAAAATGATTTATTCTGACCTTCATTCACAGATTTCTTCTTCAAAAATTTATTTATTACCTAGAATTTGCAAAGAAGAATGCTACATAACGTGGTTGGTTCAAGAATTTTGTCCCAGCTCTCAAGCAACTTCCAGACTATGCAAATTGGGCCTGAAGAAGTGGTTTCAACACTAGAATCCAAGCAAGACATGGTTCCATGTGAATGGCTTTATCATTGAAATAAGTGAACTGGGGAAACGCCTTTGAAGTTGTGTTCATGACCCCAGTTTCTCTGACAGATGACACTGTGCTGTTAAAGTGAAGAAAAAAAGTCCACTTGGAAGAGAAAAATACGTTCACTGCATTAGTGATTAAATCTTATGCTTAGCAACTTCTTTTTGTACTCTCAAAACCCACGAATTTGGTCCTATTGACAAAGACACACGTTAGCAATAAATAATCCACAAATACTTCAGTCTGAAGTCAAAATTGAAGCAATGATGGAGGCAAATTCTAAACTTTTTGGATTTTTTGGGGGTGCATTTTCCCTTTTATAGCATTTATGACTTATGAACAAAATTGACTTGAATCAGGCTTTCCCACTGGTGGAAAGCCAGTTAGAGTCATTCCAAATGACTAAAGCTATTAGCTTTGACTTGAGCTCGATAGAATAAATAAGCCATTTTTCAAGGGTGTCTTAGGCCATTCTGGCTGCTATATAACAAAACCATAAACTGGGTAGCTTACCAACAGCAGGAATTGATTTTTCACGTCCTAGAGGCTGGGAAGTTCAAGGTCAAGGCACTAGCAGATTTGGGGTCTAAGGCCCCACTATCTGGTTCATCATCGGCACCTTCTCCTTGTGTTCTCAGGTGGTCGAAGGGGCAAACAAGCTCTCTGAGGTCTCTTTTATAAGGGCACTAATCCCATTCGTGAGGGCTCCACCATCATGACCTAGTCACCTTCCAAAGGCCCCATATGCTATTACCACCACCGTGGAGATTAGAATTTCAACACGTGAGTTTTAGGGAGATACAAACATTCAGACCACAACGAAAGGGAGGCTGTGGTCTTCCATTTTCTATAAGAATTTCACCAAAATGCCTAACGTTTGAAAATCTCATATGTTTTGATCATTTTCTTGTTTTGCCCTGATATTTGCATTGTTAATCGCTTCTTCAGACATGGTCAACTGGCTTAAAATGATTGCCAGATTTGGGCAGGACCATTCACAAGAAGCACAACTACACACCAGCATGCAGTCCTGCTTCCTGGAACCTGCTGACTCTCATAGTTATGGGGATGGAAACGCCTCTAACTGGAGCTCGGTTCCATCCTCTCTTCCCAAGAAAACATGGCTTACCTAGCTCACTTTTCAAAATTTCTCTTTAGACAGCTAAGACCCCCAGAGAAAAAGAAGACCTACTGGTGTTGGGGTGGGGGGGGCAGTGGGAGTGTCTGGACAGAATAAAGGTCAACAGGAGTCCAGAGCTCACTGCCCACCTTTCTGCCTCCTATGTCACCTAGGGCCAGTCATGCTCCTCCTGATCTCATCTACCAATCACAGAAACTATATTAGATAACCTGAAGTTGTTTTAAATTTTAATTATCTGTAATTCAATGGCCAGTTACAAAAAAAGTATGCCTCTTTTTTTCTGCTCTCCCTTCTTCCCTTCTCTCTCTCCCTCCCTCCTCTCTAGACCTCTGTGTCTCCCCTTCTCTCTCCCCCTACTCCTCCCCTTCCTCACTCTCTCTCCCCTCTTTTTGTCCCCCTCCATCCCTCTCTTTTTCTCCCTCTCTCTCCACCACTCCTCTGTCTCTCTCTCTCTCTCCTTCCTTCTCCCCCGCCCCCCTCTCCTGGCAAATGCTTCCCAGCAGCCAAATAGAAGTCATTACCAGAAGCACCGCAGCTAAACAGAGGGAAATGTTTAGGTAAGCATTATAATGGGCATGGAAATAAAGAGACCACAATTCAAAGCATAAGTCATCATAGATGAGAATGCACATGTTTGGGGCTAGTTTTATGAGAAATGAACGGGATGATACTGCACTGGCGAATCCCTGGGCCTGTGTTTTCTTAATGCCAGGAGTGATTTATTTTCTGGTAAACAGTTTTGCTCAAGTAGGGCATCCAATTACTACAAACCTTGTTTGGTATAAAAACTAACTGCATAGAAAAATATTGCCTTAGCAAGGTTTAACTGGTTGTTAATCCAAACATGTGGGAGAGCCCGAATTCCAGGGCTCAAAATATCCTCCCGATTCTCAGCAGCATCCGAACGTCCAGAGATCATAATCATCACTCTCAACGAGGCGTGACTCAGAGGTATCGTATGGAAAGAGGACATTTCCAGAAAAACCATGGTATGGAAACCAAGCCTGCGGGGAGAGGCAAGGCGTCCCTTAGGTAAAAGTTCTGCTCTGCTCCTTTGAAGTATGAGGTTGGGTTGCTTGGGGAGAATGTTAAGAAAGATGAAAAAAAACTTTTAAAATCCTCCTTTCTACACAAATCTCTTCACATACAGCTCTGTTCCCTGGGATGTTTCGTCACCTTAAGAAATATATTTAAAACAGACGTAGTAAGAGTATCCTTTTATAAGTAAAGTAAAGCACTAGACTTTGTTTTTCACACACAAAAAATTTAATTGCCTCCTTCAAATTCTCAGGGTTTGCCTCCAGCATCCATAAGACCTAATTGTCATACTTGAGATATTTTGCTTTCCAGCGGGGGGCGGGGGGGGGACTTGAAAGAACTTAAGAGAGAAAAAGACAGGAAAATGAAAGAAAATGGGGGGGAGAGAGCGAGGAAGAAATCTGCTCATCAAGAAAATTTAGCTTTGTGTCAAAAATATGTCTTAAAAAGAGAAAGGGAAAAGATAAGTTTAATATCCAAATCTTCCTGTTTCCCACCTCCTTTTCCGTGGGGTTTCCTGCTGTGCTAATAGTTTTCAGTTGTCTCTAGGAGGTGTCCAGTGACCATGTATTCTGAGCGCTGCAAATGCATACTTTGCCTGCACGTCCTGGAGGATTTGTTTAAAATACTTTTCCTATTTGAAGGTGGCAGTTGGCAGTCAGAAAGATCCTAAACGACTTTGGAGCCATTTGAGTGGAAAGGAACGTGAAGTGTCAGCTTACCCCAGCGCACAGACACAGCAGCCCTGCCACAGGGCAGCAGGCTCCTGGCTCAGCTCACTGGATTCCCTGCCACAGGCAATACACTCAACTCAAAGAATCATGGAGTACCAGGAGACTTGGCCTACAGAATCATCGGCTCCACCACCCCTCTCTCTGCTGGCTAGCAGGCAGATAACAAAATCATCCTACCATGTTGATTCATGCAGATCACATTAACTTAAGAATTCCAAAGACGGGGATTTCATAATCCTCCCTGGTTGTTCATTCCAATCTCACAGCCCTATCAACCAAGACCTTCTTCATCTCTCACCCTAATCTCCCCTGATGCAATTCTAGCCTCTCAGTTTTTTTCTGTCTTCACTAGAAATGAAAAACAGATGGACACCATATTCTGCATAATAACCCGTCATAAACTGGGGGACCATTATTAAATCAACCGATCAACTAGGTCCTTGTCTTCTTCAGGTTAAATGACGCCAGTGCCTTCAGCTTTCCTCATAGTTGCTGGTTTCTAACTCTTATTATTTTCATGACCCTATGTCACTCAAATTGTAGAGGCCTGAACTCGAAATTTTATAAGGATTCAACTAATACTAACTAAATGCGTGTGTGTGTGAGTTTGTGTATGTTCGTGTAGGAGGGAGGTTTAGCTCACAGTTCCAACGAGTTAATTCTTTTAACTTTTTCTTTGTGAAGGATATCAGAAAGAGTTTATATAACATACACGCACAGTTTAAAAAAGCAAAATGAAATGAGAGCGCATGCACCCACCACAAGTTATTTTTGCTATTAAAACTAAGCTTGTGTTTGATTTTGCTTTATTTGAGAGGGGGTGGAAGGTGATTACATTTTAAATCACATTTACATTTGGATTTCATGGATTAGATTTTAAACCAATGATACTTTTTTAACTCGTACACACGTTTGTTATAGCCTCCTTCAAATCTGACAAAATGTAGCCGAGGCGTGAAAATTTAATATGACAGCACATTCTAAAAAGTCCCAACCTACGTCAAGAAGTCTTTAAAAGGGGGGATGTTTCGAAGGAGACAAGTTTTATTAAGAGTCTAGTTCTCTATTATTAAAATATTCATGTCTGAGCTAAAACAATGTTTTCATCAGGAAATGTCAGGAAACAGGCCATTTAATCATGTTTCTCTCAGATGATATTTGATGGTATCACTCCCATCATTCAAACAAACTGCCAAGAAGCAGATGTGCCTGGGATCCAAGCGAGTTAGAGATTCAAAACTCCCTAGAGTTATTGTCAGGCATTTTCTACTTCTTATCAGTCCAAAAGATACCACTTCATGAAAACGTCTGAAATTAGTAACACCAACCAATCGCCATCATTTTGTATGCTTTAGAGAAAAATATGTTAGTGAGGTGCCATTGTATCATTGATACATAGCTTTCCGTTTATAGAAAGCTGATCCATCTGAATCTGCTAGAGTCAAAAGCCAAAGAGCTTCCTGGAGATAAAGCCACAACTTTCAGTTCAAAGATTTGCAAGTGCTTGTTCTCAAGAGTCTGATATTCCTACCTCTCTCATCACAGAGGGCCTATCCTGTGCCTAACTGAAGAAAAGGCCTCAGTTTACCTTCTTGGCTCTACTTCTTCCAGAGCTCTTGGTTGTCAACTTTTCATGTTGTAAAAAACAGTCGGAAGTAAAAGCTATGTTGTAATCCTCCTTGCGTCTATTTTTTTTTCTTAAGCAGAATGAGGTTATTTCTTGCGTGTTTTTGTTTTGTTTTGATTTTGTTTTTCCGTTTAACCTCCCCTGCCTGCTGATTCACTCTTGTGGCTGAGACTACACTTAATTTGCTTTGTGTTTACAGGTGCTTCTCCCAGACTTGATCAAGGCTTGAGACTTGGTAACAAACTTATTTTTGTTTCTTTCAAGATTCCAGACCCAAACATTGAAACTGTTTTTGAACACAGACCTCAGTTGGCTTCATCACACATTCCCAGGAAGGTGTGCCCCATTCACTTCCTGCATCCAGACCCTTTATCCAATACCCACCCTTTCCCTTGGCTTCTGGGGAAATATTTTAAAAACCATCGCCATGCTTCCTGAGAATATATAAAGACTATTTGTTTCCATTTTTTTCCCAGCTAATGCCCACATTTTATTCTTGTTCCCATTGCTAACATTGAGAAACACTCAGGATTTTTTTTCCCTCCTTGGTAGCAACTTCCCTGTGGACATTTCCCACAAGGGTTTCCCTCCACCTGTTAGAACCAATGCCAGATTACTTCCCATCTTTATAGTGCTCCAGGGTTAGAAACAGGGCTGGACCTACCAGCAGACTCAGTACAAGATCCAAGGTAGGGTTGAATTGGGCTACCTGTCCTGAAAAAGAAAACCTTCTCTATTAGGGCTATCTGCCTGACACCATCCTAGAGTTTCAGGCTGGCCTTTTAAGAGGGGAAGGGTGGGGAAAGAGAAAAAATAATATAACAAAACTGATCTCAGCACTACCCATGGAGTCATTAATGTGGTTTCTAGCAAACTGCTCATAAAATTCATAGCAGCAGCTAATTGCTACCATGTTCTTCCTCATATACCCCCATATTAAATTTGAAAGAAAGAAAGAAAGGCCCTTTCAAAGCCATATTAATCCATGCACAGCAGTGGAATGCATGATCTAAAGTGAGCCTTTCGTATCACCACAGCTATGTGGGCTAGCTGTCAAATGGTGGATTTCATGTCACTCACAATACAATGAACAATACCTTTGCCAGCTGCTGGCTCTGCCTGGGCCAAGCTCCCTTTCCCCTGGCAGCACTAACCAGCACAGAATGCCATGTGATCATACACATGTGAATGTCAACATATCAGCCTCCAAGCCGTCTCCAGGGAATTCAACTACAATCTTGGCGTATATCTTTCTGCCTCCACCCCATATACACATTTGCTCAAAAGTCCACAACAGAAGAGTTGTGACCAGTGGCCAAATTCCAGCTGCTGCCTTACCCTCCATGAAGATATTTTACTACATAAGCCACACAATCTGCTAAGATCAGCCTTGCCTCAAGAAAGCTCTTGTAAGGACTTACAGAACCACAAACTCAACAAGTCTATCATACTTTTTGAAACTCTTACTAGTAGAAGGCTTCTTTTGGAATGAATTATTCCAAGCATTCATCTGAACTGCGCTGCTCCTCAGCTGGTCTGAGCTTATATGGATGCATTGGTTGCTTATGCTCAGCCTCTGTTTTGATTGGACAGGCCATTGATGGCATGCTGATTGGGTGTGGCACCCATTCCATTTGATGCTGGCATCTCTCCTGATGGTCCAAACCGGTGTCAAATTGATTGTTGCGTATTGTTAAAATGTATTAAGTGCAATAAGTCTAGTCAAGAAACCAATATGTTCAAGCAACATATCAGAATAACTGGGCAACAATTAGTCAAAGTCATACTGGGGTCTGCAATGAGCAGTTAATTTCAGAATTTCCTGCTTCAGTATTAAAATTTGACTCTCTCCCAGTATATCAGGGATGTTATTGCAGATTTACTATAGATTACTGTTTCTTTTCTTACTTATTTATTTATTTATTTTTATTTTTGAGATGGAGTTTCGCTCTTGTTACCCAGGCTGGAGTGCAATGGCATGATCTCGGCTCACTGCAACCTCTGCCTCCTGGGTTCAGGCAATTCTCCTGCCTCAGCCTCCTGAGTAGCTGGGATTACAGGCACGCACCACCATGCCCAGCTAATTTTTTGTATTTTTAGTAGAGGCGGGGTTTCACCATGTTGACCAGGATGGTCTCGATCTCTTGACCTCGTGATCCACCCGCCTAGGCCTCCCAAAGTGCTGGGATTACAAGCGTGAGCCACCATTCCTGGCCACTGTTTCTTTTCTTTATCCATCCTGAGGGTTAAGCAGGTAAGCTACAAAGAACTGATGTAGGTATTTCTTGTCAAGAAAGACAGCATATCGCATCTTACTGGGGGTACTATAACTCTTTCTCCTGCCTCAGTCTTATGCCCTGTAGGACCTGAACACTCTTTATTAAAAACATCTCAGACCCACTGTAGCCCTGAGCCAGCACAAGCTAGGCAGTAAATTAGAAATCCTATCCCAATCAATAGGTGTGTTTGGAGTTAGTTTAGAATTTATCATACAAGCTGATGGCTCATAGAAATGAGGTGAGCATTGTGTATTCAGCAAGTCACAACCCTTAGCCTCCCCCTCTCAATCGTTGCTACTCCACCTCTGATTATTTCCATAGGGGTGGATGCCCTGCTCTGAACCACAGCCCACTGATGCAGATCTAAACCCTTACAATGTCAGTGATACCCTCACCTCTAGAAACAGTTTAAGGCTTCTCTTCTCTAAGTGGCTTCTTCAATCCCCTCACCCTCTGTCTCCTTCCAAGAGGAAAAGCTCTGAACTCATAGAATCTCAGGAAAGAGTTTAGTCTCAGTCCTAGGCAGTGAAGCTTTGGGTGGGAGGAGATTAAATGGGCATGACCATGGCCAATTTCTCTTTCTCATGGGTTCTTTTTGTGTGCATCCTCATGTCAGAGTGATACGTCAAAGTGTCCTGATTTTAGTTTAGGTCTCAGATTAGAGGAGAAATATGGGGTCCTTACAGTTCACACGTGCCACAGCCTACGCCTTAGGGAAGAGACGAGGTAATTATGGCCAGAACCTGAGTTAGAAATAAAGCATCTTCTCCTTACCCCTCTTTCTTAGGAACCTCTAGCAGTGATAAGCAGCTGATGAGTATTAGAAATTCATGATCTTGAACAAATTCATTTTGAAAAACACAACATTCTATCCAAGCCTATTAACATAGCCAAGTTTAGGAGCCTATTTACCATATGCCTCCCCACTGGCTGGGATTCTGCTGCTAACAGAGAGAAGGGCCTGGACACGCACCTACCCTCCAGACAAAGAATATGCCTCTACCCAGATCCTTTTGCTGCAGAGTCTCAGCCACCATATTGGTATCTTAGGATGTTTCCACCAACACACATTCAATCTCAGTTCAGCCATGTCACTATGACATCTAATCAGCCCTCCTCCTTGGAGGCCAGTCCTGGAGTTGGCTTTATACATCCTGACATTCTCCCCTTTTCTACAGCTCTATCTTGGAGGCTTCAGATTGCCTTACAGCCATGATAATAGAAGTGCAGGGTAAATGGAAAAAATGGAATTGGCTTGAAGTAATTTTTGAGATCTTTCCATCCATTTGAAACCGAAGAATCACAGAGGAGACAAATAATATAATGTCTCAAGTCTGTTGGAAATGTGTACATTTTGACCAAGACAAATACAAATCTCAAGACATTCCCTTCCTTACCTCAAAGCAACAGTCTTCCACTTTCAGTCTCCTCCTCAGATGACATTAGAAGCACCCACATCAGAAGGTTAGAGCAAGAGGCACAGGGAGGGGCATATTAGCAGAAGGCATGGGATCAACTTGACAATATTTGGGTCTTCTTGTGAGTACTTGGTGTCTTACTAAGCATCCCAGTAAGCCCTAGCTGGTTTGATGTTTGGGTTCCATTCCTGCCTGCAGGTAAATCCTAGCCACATTGATCCTACTTTTGACTAAGAGAATAACACAAAATATACTAAGACACTAAAGGAATAGACCTACTAACAAATAAGGAAAGCTAAACAGCTGACTCATCACTGGATGCAGAAAGGCAGGGGACTAAAATGCAGCCAAATCCTGGAGCAGCTCTGCTTCCACCCCCAGGATGTTTAGTGGGGAGTCCTGAGTATTTCTTTGTACAACGGAAGTCAAGCAACATCTCTACCTGCTTTAATAACAATAATCACACAGTTGAATAAACCCTTATTTTTGCACAGAAAGCTATCAGAGGAATATTTAAGAGATAGGTACAAAAGGTGAACATTAATTTAAACACAAAAATACAAGTTTGCCTTAACAGGAAGGAGAGTGTCAAGGAGGGCAGAGTCCTTCCTGACAGAGTGACCTGCGATTCTGGTTTGCCTGGGACTGAGGGGACTCTTGGGACATGAAACTTTCGGTGCTGAAATTGGGAGAGTCAAAAAAAAAAAAAAAAAAAAAAAAACAGAACTGTTGGTCACCCTGGTCCACACTGAGTGAGGCTAGTGACAATGTAAGAGTCAAAGGAGGGTGTTTTGTGGTAGGATGGGACCAACTACACAATCAGAGAGGGGTCTGGGGCTGGTGTCGATGCTGTACATTTGGAGGATGACATCATGAAAGCAGAGCTTTCCAACTCTGGCTTTGCTTCCGTCCTGTCTGGAAAAAACAGTGATCTTCAGGCCAAGAAGAGCAATATAAAATTTGGTGAAGGCTCTCCCAAGGCTCAAGAGGGATGTGGAGTCAGGATGAGCTGATTCAGCTACCCAAAGTGAAATCAAGAGTCCTGGCCCAGAAACTTAACCTGAGAGAAATAGCAATAGAAACTTCCAAACCCTTGTGGGCAATCTTCACCAAAGGGGTCCTAAACTTGAGTGTGCTTGGTGTCTTTTTGGAAAGTTCTTTGGGAATGCAGAGTCCAGGTCCCTGCCTTCAGATAGACTTATTTGATGGGTCCAAGCAGAGAGGGTCTGAATTTTTTTTTAATTGTACTGTAGGTTCTGTGGTACATGTGCAGATCATGCAGGATTGTTGCATAGGTACACATATGGCAATGTGGTTTGCTACCTCCATCCCCCCACCACCTACATCTGGCAATTCTCTTCATGTTATCCCAAACCTCCCCACCCCTTGCTATCCCTCCTTTGGCCCCCCACCAACAGACCCCAGTGTGTAATGCTCCCCTCCCTGTGTCCACGTGTTCTCATTGTTCAACACCCGCCTATGAGTGAGAACATGCGGTGTTTGATTTTCTGTTCCTGTGTCAGTTTGCTAAGAATGATGGTTTCCAGATTAATCCATGTCCCTACAAAGGACACAAACTCATTGTTTTTTATGGCTGCATAGTATTCTATGGTGTATATGTGTCACATTTTCCTTGTCCAGTCTATCATCGATGGGCATTTGGGTTGGTTCCAGGTCTTTGCTATTGTAAACAGTGCTGCTATGAACATATGTGTGCATGTGTCTTTATAATAGAACGATTTATAAACCTTTGGGTATATACCCAGTAATAGGATTGCTGGGTCAAATGCAATTTCTATTTCTAGGACCTTGAGGAAACACCACACTGTCTTCCACAATGGTTGAACTAATTTACACTCCCACCAACAGTATAAAAGTGGTCCTATTTCTCCACATTCTCTCCAGTATCTGTTGTCTCCAGATTTTTTAACAATTGCCATTCTAATTTGAGTGAGGTGGTATCTCAATGTGGTTTTGATTTTCATTTCTCTAATAATAGTGATGTTGAGCATTTTTCATATGTTTGTTGGCCTCATATATGTCTTCTTTTGAAAAGTGTCTGTTCATATCCTTCACCTATTTTTGGATGGGTTTGTTTGTTTTTTTCTTGTAAATCTGTTTTAGCAGTTTGTAGGTTCTGGGTATTAGTTCTTTGTCAGGTGGGTAGATTGAAAAAAATTTTTTCCATTCTGTTGGTTGTCAGTTCACTCTAATGATTGTTTCTTTTGCTGTACAGAAGCTCTGGAGTTTAATTAGGTCCCATTTGTCTATTTTGGCTTTTGTTGCCAATGCTTTTGGTATTTTAGTCATGTAGTCCTTGCCTATGCCTATGTCCTGAATAGTTTTGCCTAGATTTTCTTCTAGGGTTTTTATGGTGTTATGTCATATGTTTAACTCTTTAATCCATCTGGAGTTAATGTTAGTGTTAGGTGTCAGGGAGGGGTCAAGTTTCTGTTTTCTGCACATGGTTAGCCAGTTTTCCCAACACCATTTATTAAATAGGGAATCCTTTCCCCATTGCTTGTTTTTGTCAGCTTTGACAAAGATCAGACAGTTGTAGATGTGTGGCATTGCCCCCAAGACCTCTGTTCTGTTCCACTGGTCTATATCTCTGTTTTGGTACCAGTACCATGCTGTTGCTATTACTGTAGCCTTGTAGTATAGTTTGAAGTCAGGTAGCGTGATGCCTCTGGCTTTGTTCTTTTTGCTTAGGATTTTCTTGGCTATGTGGGCTCTCTTTTGGTTCCATATGATTTTTAAGGTGATTTTTTCCAGTTCTGTTAAGAGGGTAATAGGTGGCTTGATGGGGATAGCATTGAATCCATAAATTACTTTGGGCAGTATGGCCATTTTCATGATATTGATTCTTCCTAACCATGAGCATGGAATGTTTCTCCCTCTGTTTGTGTCCTCTCTTATTTCCTTGAGCAGTGGTTTGTAGTTCTCCTTGAAGAGGTCCTTTACAGCCTTTGTTAGTTGTATTCCTAGGTATTTTATTCTATCTGTAGCAATTGTGAATGGGAGTTTGCACATGATTCTGCTCTCTGTTAGTCTGTTACTGGTGTATAGAAGTGCTTGTGATTTCTGCACATTGATTTTGTATCCTGAGACTTTGCTGACGTTGCTCATCAGCTTAAGGAAATTTTGGGCTGAGATAGGGTCTTCTAAATATACAATCATGTCATCTGCAAATAGAGACAATTTGATTTCCTCTTTTACTAATTGAATACTCTTTATTTTTTTTTCTTGCCTAATTGCTCTGGCTAGAACTTCCAATACTATATTGAATAGGAGTGGTGAGAGAGGGTATCCTTGTCTAGTGCTGGATTACAAAGGGAATGCTTCCAGTTTTTGCACATTCAGCATGATATTGACTGTAGGTTTGTCGTAAACAGCTTTTATTATTTTGAGATATGTTCCTTCTATACCTAGTTTATTGGGAGTTTTCAGCATAAAGCGCTGTTGAATTTTGTCAAAGGCCTTCTCTGCATCTATTGAGATAATCATGTGTTTTTGGTCTTTGGTTCTGTTTATGTGGTGGATTACATGTATAGACTTGATATGTTGAACCAGCCTTGCATACCCGGGATGAAGCCTAGCTGATCATGATGGATAAGCTTTTTGATGTGCTATTGCAATCAGTTTGCCAGTATTTTATTGAAGATTTTTGCATCTGTGTTGATCATAGATATTGGTCTGAAGTTTTTTATTGTTGTTGAGTCTCTGCCCTGTTTGGTATCAGGATGATGTTGGTCTCATAAAATGACTTGGGAAGGATTCCCTCTATTTGTATTATTTGGAACAGTTTCAGAAGGAATTGTATCACCTTCTCTTTGTACGTCTGGTAGAATTCAGCTGTGTATCTGTCTGGACCTGGACTTTTTTGGTTGGTAGGCTGTTAATTGCTGCCTCAACTTCAACCCTTGTTATTGGGCTCAGCTTCTTCCTGGTTTAGTCATGGGAGGGTGCAAGCATCCAGAAATTTATCCATTTCTTCCAGGTTTACTGGTTTATCTGCATAGAGTTGTTTGTAGTAATCTCTGATGGTAGTTTGTAGTTCTATGGAATTGGTGGTGATATCCCCTTTATCTTTTTATTGCATCTATTTGATACTTCTCTCTTTTCTCTTTTATTAATCTGGCTAGTGCTCTGTATATTTTGTTGATCTTTTCAAAAAACCAGCTCCTGGATTTATTGATTTTTGAAAGGGTTTTTTGTGTCTCTATTTCCTATAGTTCTGCTCTGATCTTAGTTATTTCTTGTCTTCTGGTAGCGTTTGAGTTTTTTTTTTATCTTGCTCCTCTAGCTCTTTCAATTTTGATAATAGGGTGTCAATTTTAGATCTTTCCTTGCTTCTCATGTGGGCATTTATTGCTATAAATTTCCCTCCAGATACTGCTTTAAATGTGTCCCAGAGATTCTGGTACATTGTGTCTTCATTCTCGTTGGTTTAAAATAACATCTTTATTTCTGCCTTCATTTCATTGTTTATCCAGTTGACATTCAGGAGCCAGTTGTACAGTTTCCATGAAGTTGTGTGGTTCTGACTTAGTTTCTTAATTCTGAGTTCTAATTTCATTGCCCTGTGGTCTGAGAGACTGTTTGTTATAATTTTTTTCTTTTGCATTTGCTGAGGAGTGATTTACTTCCACTTATGTGCTCAATTTTAGAGTAAGTGCCATGCAGTGCTGAGAAGAATGTTATTCTGTGGATTTTGGGTGGAAATTTCTGTAGATGTCTATTAGGTCCACTTGGTCCAGATATGAGTTCTAGTACTGGATATCCTTGTTAATTTTCTGTCTCATTGATCTGTCTAATATTGACAATGGGGTGTTAAAGTCTCTCACTATTACTGTGTGGGCGTCTAAGTCTCTTTGTAGGTCGTTAAAAACTTGCTTTATGTATCTAGGTGCTCCTGTATTGGGAGTGTATATATCTAGGATCGTTAGCTCTTCTTGATGCATAGATCCTTTTACCATTACGTAATGCCCTTCTTTGTCTCTTTTGATCTTCGTTGGTTTAAAGTCCATTTTATTAGAGACTACAATTGCAACTCCTGCTTCTTTTTGCTCTTCATTTGCTTGATAAATCTTCCTCCATCCCTTTATTTTGAGTCTATGTGTTTCCTTGCACATGAGATGGATTTCCTGAGTACAGCACACCAATGTCTTACCTTTTTATCCAATTTGTCAGTCTGTGTCTTTTGATTGGGGCATTTAGCCCACTTACATTTAAGGTTAATATTGTTAGTGTGAATTTGATCCTGCTGGTTGTTTTGCCCATTAGTTGACACATTTTCTTCATTGTGTCAATGTTCTTTGCCATGTGGTACATTTTTGGAGTGGCTGGTACTGGTTGTTCCTTTGCATGTTTAGTGCTTCTTTCAGGAGCTCTTGTAAGGCAGGCCAGGTGGTGACAAAATCTCTCAGCAATTGCTTGTCCATAGAGGATTTTATTTCTCCTTCACTTATCAAGCTTAGTTTGGCTGGATATGAAATTCTAGTTTAAAAGTTCTTTTCCTTAACGATGTTGAATATTGGCCCCCCAACTCTCTTCTGGCTTGTAGGGTTTCTGCTGAGAAATCTGCTTTGAGTCTGATAGACTTCCCTTTGTGGGTATCCTGACCTTTCTTTCTGGCTGCCCTTAGCATTTTTCCCTTCATTTCAGCCCTGGTGAATCTGCAGATTATGTGCCTTGAGGTTGTTCTTCTTGACGAATATCTTTGTGGTGTTCTCTGTATTTCCTGGACTTGAATGGTGGCCTGCCTTGCTAGGTTGGGGATGTTCTCCTAGATAATATCCTGAAGAGTGTTTCCCAACTTGGATTCATTCTCTCCATCACGTTCAGGTACATCTATCAAACGTAGATTAGGTCTTGTCACATAATCCCATATTTATTGGAGGCTTTGTTCATTTCTTTTCACTCTTTTTTCTCTAATCTTACCTTCTCGACTTATTTCATTAAGTTGATCTTCAATCTGTGATAGCCTATCTTCTGCTTGATTGATTTGGCTATTGAAACTTGTGCATGCTTCGCAAAGTTCTCATGCTGTGTTTTTCAGCTACATTAAGTCATTTATGTTCTTCTCTAAGCTGTTTATTCTAGTTAGCATTTCATCTAACCTTTTTTCAAGGTTCTTAGTTTCTTTGCATTGTGTTAGCATGTGTTCTTTTAGCTCTGAGAAGTTTGTTATTATCCACCTTCTGAAGCCTGTTTTTGTCAATTCATCAGATTCCTTTTTCCATCCAGCTTTGATCCCTAGCTGGTGAGGAGTTGTGATCCCTTGAAGGTGGAGAGGCATTCTGGTTTTTGGTATTTTCATCCTTTTTGCACTAGTTTCTTCCCATCCTCATGGATTTATCTATCTTTGGTCTTTGTAGTTGGTGATTTTTAGATGGGGACTCTGAGTGGACATCCTTTTTGTTGATGTTGAAGCTATTTCTTTCTGTTTCTTAGTTTTCCTTCTAACAGTCAGGCCCCTCTGCTGCAGGACTGCTGGAGGTCCACTCCAGACCCTGCTTGCCTGGGGATCACCTGCAGGAGCTGAAGAACAGTAAGGGTTGCTGCCAGTTTCTTCTTCTGTTATCTTCATCCCAGAATGGTACTTGCCAGATGTCAGCCTGAGCTCTCCTTTATGAGGTGTCTCTTTGAGTATACAGGGGTTGGGAATGCTGCTTGAGGAGACAATCTGTCCCTTATAGGAGCTCAGTGCTGTGCTGGGAGTCTGTTATTCTGTGCAGAGCTGCTGGGCAGGTACCTTTAAGTCTGCTGCAGTGGAACTCATAACCACCTCTTTTCCCAGGTGCTCTGTCCTAGGAAGGTTGGCTTTATTTATAAGTTCCTGTCGTGCTGCTGCCTTTTTTTATAGATGCCTGCCCGGCATGGAGATATTCTAGTCACAGTCTGCCAGCAGAGGAGTTGCTGAGCTGCTGCAGGCTCTGCCCAGCTGCTGTTTGAACTGCCTCAGTATTGGCAGACTGCCTCTGTAGTGGTGGATGCCCTTCCCCCAACTGAGCTGGACCATCTCAGTTCCAGCTGCGCTTGCTGTGAAACTCTCAATCCAGAGCATTTCAGATTACTTGTTTTGTTGGGGTGGTACCCACCAAGCTAGATCTCCTGGCTTCCTGTCTCTGCCCCCTCCCTTTCAGTAGAATGGGCGGCTCTGTGTCCCAGGTGTTCCGGGAGTCAGTTGAAACAGCCACCCAGATTTCTGTGTGCCAACCTGCAGCACAGGCTGTAACTCATAGTGCTTTTTGGCCAGGAATCTCCTGGTCTGTGCGCAATGAAAACTTTTTTGGAAATGCAGTGATCACTCACCCTCTGCATTGTTCTATCTGGGAACTGCACTCCAGAGCTGTTCCTATTTGGCCATCTTGGATCCTCCTTGGGTCTGAATTTTTAATAAACGCTCCAAGTGATTCTCTTAAAGATGGACTTTTAATGGACCACTCTTTGAGAAACATTTAAAGAATATTAGTGAACAACCAATTGATAAACATCTATTTATTGGTGGACAAACAAAAAAGATAAGAAATTTAAGAAAGAGAGAGAGAAAAAAATATATATGTAATATGAATGTATGTATGCATGTGCACCATTTTAATTTTCAAATAAGAAATTTCTAAGGTGGATTTCTCAAAATACAGCCTACTGAGCTACTTGACGGTTCCTATCAGGTTCCGGGCAAGGCCTCCCAGAGCTAGAACAATAAGATATTAGTAGCAAAGCCTGGTCTGCTGATACCCAGTCTCTCTAAGAGATCTTTCCTCTGAATCCACCTAAGCACTATTCTGAGCTATCTGTTTCTTTGTTGAAGTTGATGCCTTTACCCAAAAGAATGAGCCTAAAGATAAAAATCAAAAATGCCTTGGCAAACTGAAGCATAATATAGATATGCATATCACTTGGGTGTATTTTTGGACATCAGTGGGCTAGACAGCTGCAAGTATGCAAATCAGAGCCCTGGAAACCACACTGTTAAAAATGCCTCCTCTGGCATCTCCCCACCACCCAGGCAGCCCATGTTCTAATAATGCCATTTCCTTCCTATCTGGTTCTCTGACATACAAACAAAGAAGAAATGAGAAAAAGAAGTGACCTGCCAACTAGCTCCATAGAAAAATTCCTCCCAGATTTAAGATTTTTATCTCTTGTTAACTTTGGTTTCTGAAATAATAACTAACATATGCATAGCACTTTATTCTTTAACAAGATTCTTTCATGTATATTATTATCTCATTTTATCCTCCCATCAGTCTCATAAAGTAGATAGGACACACGGTTTAATGACACTGGGACCCTACAGGCTGAGATGGAGGCAGAGCTCAGATGACCAGAAATGGGACTCAAATTCAGTCCTGATCACAAATCCAAAACCACTCCTTTGAGCCAGACAATCATCTCTTTAAATCCTTTGTGGAAAGGGGGGCAGTGCAAAGTACTTAATAAATGAGTCCATTAAACAAATGACTCAGACAGTTATGGCTACTCTTCTGATCACCATTATGCTTGTGTTTGCTTTTCCTCAAAATTAACTTCAATATGTCCCTGAGTTGGCGGATGCCAACATGTATCCACAGAGAATTACATTTCTGCGCTGGAAAGAAGCTCCCTCTTGGATGTCTTGCAAGATCCATCAAGGAACCCGATGGAAATTGAGCCTGTCATTAATGAGACAGGGCAATTTGGCACAGAGAAAACAAACTCCTAAAATGACTATGTCAGCAACCTCCTTGCACTCCCCACTGAAACAGAGCAGGAACCAGTTCCCATAGGGCAGGGGCCATGTAGTCATACACTCTGCCACAATGCCTAGTGCAGTGTCACAGGCAGAGTGGGTGTCCAGAAACATTTGTGGCATGAATGATTCAGGATGACCAGACTCTGTGTGAGACAGAAGTGCAGGGAACAAAGCTAAGGAGTAATAAATCAGGGTCTGAGGGTTCTCATCCCAGCTCCAGCCCGATATAAAGCACTTTTCTCTTCTTTTTCATGGGTAAAGCACTCTAGTGAAGATGAGGACAAACTAACCATCTTATTACTGGAAAATCTATACAAACTCCACCAAAGGAGGTTGAGCACTTAAACCAAAGTGGCTTAACAAGAGAGGGGGAAGTCGCCCAGATTCAAAACTGAAAACACTAATCGGGAGAAACATCAGTTTCATTCACTTGCCTTTGTAAAACGATCCCCCTCACTAACCTGAGGTTGACTGTATGCTGAAGGGTTAAATGTATTACCAGCTGGCAAATGACCTTCTTGAGAGAGAAAGGGGAAGCAAGAGAGGCCAATGCCTCAGAAGTAACTTGTTTAATAAAAATAATCTCCCCCTCACCTTTCTGACACCATGGGGCAGTCACACCACCCTGCCTCAGGTCACCAGACGCAGCTCCATGAAGTTGGAGGAAATTATAGAAATCCATCATGACTGAGTTTTCTGACCTGGTTATTAACTTGCTGCTTTTTATCTTCCAAACAGTCCCTAAATTTAATTGCCTTGTTGTAATGGATTAACCTCTGAGGTCCACAGTAGCATTTATATTGTGTTCAAAGGGAAGGTTGAGAGTTCTGAGCCAGTGTGGGGCATGTGCTTTTATCAGACCAAAGCTGTCCCTGCTCAGTCCTAGGTAACTCCAGCAAACACTTGTCTGTGAAGGTCACATAAATGTCCAGGCAAAGAGAAACACAAAGAGACTCATTTGATCTGAAGGAATCACTGTACCCTTTCCAAGCTAATTTCAAGATGGAAGAGAAGCAGGCAATGGCCACAGAGATGGTGACTCTGTTAATAAGCACAAACAGCACCAATTTTAGAGGAGGGACAGATGTGGGTCTTAGTCTTTCCTGTGTCAAATATCTCTCTACTTCTTCTAGATCATTCTAGAAGAAGATCAGAAAACAAATAGCTCCCACTGTCTCCCATCTGTTAAAAGAACCTCTTGACCCATACTTCCATTTCTTTGCTATTCCTTAAAATAAATTCGTTCAAAATATTACCTATGCAGACAATCTGTCACTTCCCTTCCACTCTACTTACACTTCCCTTGTCAGAGTCATCCACAACCTTCCATGAAGCCAGATTTCATAGACACTTTTTTAAAATCCATCTCCATCACCTATGCAGTGGCATTCAACACAAGACTGATCCCTCCTTCTTGAAATATTATTTCCTCCTAGATTCAATGTGAAACCCACCTTCTTTTTATTTTTTTTTCTCTCTGGCCTTTCATTCCCACTTTCCTTCTCCAGTTCCACTTCTCTCCCTTACCTAACAATCATGTCAGTGTTCTCTCCTGGGTCTTCTTCTTGTTTCTCTCTATCTTCCTTCCCCAGACATTCTTATTTGTTTCTATGGCTTTCAATGCCATCTATACACTGATGACTCTAAAACATACATCTCTACTTTCTAACTTTGTGTTTGAACTTGAGACTAGCATATTCAGTTACTTGTCTGACATCACTGATGTATCCCAGAGAGATCACAAGCATATGTTCAAATCTATTTCTTCAAGTATTTGTCATCTCAGTACATGGTATCACCATCCACCCAGTGGTTCAAGCCAGACCCAACTGGGAGTCACCCTTGAGCCTACCCTTCTCTTGCCACCAAGCTACTGCCATTATTGTTTATTCTATTTCCAAAGTATATTTCAAACAAATTCTACTTCTCTGCATCTCTATTGACACCCTCTAGCTCAAGCTACCAACTTCCCCTCTCAAACCAGTAGCCAGTGACCCCCAGTGCAGGCTCAGACACCCTCAGTCAACTCTACCTTACTTGCCTGCTTTCTCTTCCTCAAGTACACCAAGTTCATTCCCACCCCAGGACCTTTGCACTTACAATTCTCTCTGCTTTTTCTTCTGAACTTCTCATGCCTGGTTCCTTCCTGTTGCTCTGTTAGTAGCTTAAGTATCACCTCTTTTAAGACCTTACTTGCCAACCCAATCTAGACAAATCTGAGAGACTTAAGTTCAAATTCTAGCTCCCTACTTTCCAACAGTAAGGAAAAAATAAAGAGTGAGAATAGGAAGCAGGAGAGTGAGCAATGTGTAACATTAACTGATACAGTTTGACTCTATGTCCCCACCCAAATCTCATCTTGTAGCTCCCATAATTCCCATGTGTTGTGGGAGGGACCCAATGGGAGATGATTGAATCATGCAGGCAGGTCTTTCCCATGCCATTCTCGTGATAGTGAATGGGTCTCAAGAGATCTGATGGTTTTAAAAATGGGAGTTTCTCTGCAGAAGCTCTCTCTTTCCCTGCTGCCATCCATGTAAGATGTGACTTGGTTCCTCCTTGCCTTCTGCCATAATTGTGAGGCCTCCCCAACCATGTGAAACTCGAAGTTCAATTAAACCTCTTTCTTTTTTAATTGCCTATTCTCAGGTATGTCTTTATCAGCAGTGTGAAATGGACTAATACACTAACCATAGTCTTGGGTTCAAGGTCTTGCTCCGACACTACCTGCCTTACAGTCTTTCCACTCTATTGTGGCAGGTGGAAATACACTAGGTAAGATAGAAGGGCAATGGGCAAGAGAGAGTTTATGGTGGGATGACTGTTAGATTTTCTGGCCAATATGTGAAGGAGACTTCTGCCAAAAAGAAATGATCACAGACAGCAAGTACTGGCTGAAAAGGAGCTTTAATAAAACTGATGCAGCCAAGCACTAGACTTGGCCCAGTAGAATATAAAGAATTTTAACTTACGGTCCCTTCCTTTGAACCCTAAAAATACACATGACAATTAAGAATGCATAGATCAAATAATAATCATGATTTGCATTCACTAAGGTGCTTATGCTAGCTGGGCACCCTACTCAATATCCTGTTCAATCCTTTCACAACCCTGTGAGGTAGGTTTTCTGTTACTATTCCCACTTTACAGAAGAGAAAACTGAATACTACACTAAAGCTCACACAGGCAGAAAGCTGGGATTTGAACCCTCCCTGGCCATAATATTTCCAGTAAAAAAGACATCTTAGGCAGGATCTGATTGGGTTCTAACTCAGGAAGTTAAGCAAAGTTTATTATTCTGGGAGAAGTCCTCTTACAAAAGATGGAAATCATGTTCAGTCTTAGAGTACGTGTTGGAATAGGAAAGACAAAATCAAGAGAAGAGGGCATGGAGCAGATATGCCTGTACTGAGTGCACAGCCTATGGACATGAATAATAGGGGACACATTTGGAGAGAGTGGGAGGCTTCAGTGGCCACACAGCGTGTCCATATCCAGCCTTCCCTGCTTCTTTCATTCAGTCATTAGTTCCACAAATGTTCATACAATGCCTCCTGTGTAACACAGTCCTAGCAGCTTGGGGCATATGAGGGACAACCAAGGAGACACAGCCCCTGCCCATGCAAGAATAGAGCCAAGTGGAGGGAACAAATATTAACAAATAAGCACAGATAAATGCTTTGTTTCTTTGATCTCAGACATTATCAATTGTAAGGAACATGACTTCATCACAGGCACACATAGTTCTTAAGATGCAGCCCAGTATGGAAGCTTTAAACTATTGGGGCTAATGGGGTATGTGAAGGATTACTTTCGGCTGCAGAAATCATAGAACCCCTCTTGAAGGAAGTGAAGGATGCTGGAAGAGTAAGGTGCATGAAGAAAGGGGCCGTCACATGTGCAGTCCCTCAGGTAGGACTCACACTAAAGATGCAAGGACATGAAGGGCCAGTGTGGTTCCAGGAGGGCCAGTGCGTATGTGGGTGGGGCAATACGATCAGAGTGTCATGGGGGCCAGGAGCCTCAACATGCGGGTTCTTGCAGGCTACATTAAAGACTCTGGGTTTTATCTTAAGTCCATGGAAAACCATCAGGGGGCTCAAAGCAGGGGAAAAACATGGTCCAATTCTTGTTTTTAAAGATAAGTCTGGTTACAATATAAAGAGCAGGTTGTGGGAGAATTGGAAGGAGATTACTTAAGAGACACCAGCAATACTTAAGGAAGAAAGGATAGACTCTTCCTCCGGGTATGGAGAGAAGCTGATGGATTTGAGACACATTTTGGAGGTATAACCGAGAATACTTGGTTATGTTTGTATACAGAAGAGGGGGTAAGAATTAAGGATAAACTGTCAGGTTTCTAACATGAGAACCTGAGTAAATGGGGATAACCTTTTCTGAATGAAAAAGAACAAACTTTGAAGGAGAGGCCTACAATTTTTTTTTTTGGACCTAAGTTTAGGGTGTTTAAGATATGCCTAAATAGTCAATTTTGGCACTTAGATGTGAGTGATTTTTTTTTTTTTTTTTTTGAGACAGAGCCTCACTCTGTTGCCAGGCACCAGGCTGGAGTGCAGTGGTGCGATCTTGGCTCACTGCAACCTCTGCCTCCCAGGATCAAGCAATTCTCCTGCCTCAGCCTCCAGAATAGCTGGGACTACAAACGTGTACCACCAAGCCCAGCTAATTTTTATATTTTAGTAGAGACGGAGTTTCACTATGTTGGCCAGGATGGTCTCGATCTCTTGACCTCATGATCCGCTAACCTCGGCCTCCCACCTTGGCACTTCAATGTGAGTGAATGTGTCACTTTGATGTGAGTGTGAAGTGCAGAAGAGAGGTCTGGGTATCTCCATGTCTTTAGTTGGTGTCTTTAGATTGGGAGTTGTCAGCATAAATGATGTTTAAACTCATAAGATTGAAGAGGTTGTCTAGGGAAAGAATATATTGTGAGAAAAAGGCCAGGGTAAAAGCCTAAGATGTCCCAGCATTTAGAGGTGGTGTGAAAGATGTAAATTCAACAGAAGCGATGAGCAGAAATGGCCAAAGAGGGCAGGGGAGCCAGGCACCTGAGGTGAAGGCCAAGAGAAGAGAGTTTTGAGAAGCAGGGAGTGATCAGTTATGTCAAACACTGCAGAGATGGTCAGGAAAGATGTACCCTTTGGATTTTGCACTGAAGAGGCCATGTATCACTTTAGCAATAGCAGGTTTTGGCTAGCATGAGGAGAATACAGACTGAGGTTGGCTAATGAGGAAGCGGAGGCAGACTGTGTAGGTAGTGCTTTCAGGAAGCCTGGCTAATGACGGCAGATGGGAGATGGTGGAAAGTAGTGAGGGAGATGGGGTCAAGGGAGGATTTTAGTTTGCTTTTCTTTGGAGAGCCATTTGCCCAAGTGGGATGCTAACACAATGATCCAGACAAGAGTGGTGGGTTGAAGATACGGGAGAGAAATGACAATATTGGAAGAGTAATATCCCTGAGCCCCCAGGGAATGTTGCATCTGGAGCATAATACAAGCCATATATGTAATTTTAAATATCCTGGTAAATATGTTAGCAAAAGTAAAAACAAAGAAGTGAAATTAATTTCAATAACATATTATGCTCCACACAATAATCCAAAATATTGGCCTTTCAGCAGGTAATCAATATAAGAAATTATGAATGAGATATTTTACGTTCATTTTTATCTCTAGTATTTTACACTTACAGCATATTTCCACTCAGACTGGATACATTTCAAGTGCTCAATAGCCACGTGCGGCTGCTGGCTGCCATATTGGACAGCTCAGGTCTAGAGCACAGGTAGAGGCATTGACCTCTGATGGAGTAAACAACGTTTTCTCCCTTGAAAGATAGAAAGGAACAGCTGCAGGAAGCTTTGAAGATTTGGTGGTAGGTGAATAAAGGACATTGGGAGGAATTTTCAAGACCATTTAGTACAAGTACCAGGACATCACTTAATCTTTCCGTCAGTATAATTCTGCTCCTTGAAATTCCCTTTTACTTCCATACTACATTGAGAAGTCACTGGGCTTCTTGAGTGATAGAAGGTAGGTATATTTTTATGTTGGGAAGCCACCCATAATGTCTTAAAAATCCCTTTTTAAGCCCCAAAAGGGCTATTTTTATCCATTGTCTTCTCATACTTTTGGAGACACAAAGCATCCTTTAGTGGCAAAGCAAGTATAAGCTCTCCATCCTAAGACCAGTCTTGCCATTAACACTTGAGTTAATGTGCTGAGCAGTTCCCTTCATAGGGATGGATGGTCTGAGTAACAAGCATAGGAAAGATAAAGAGACCGTGCTAGGTATCTAAACAGCCACATATATCATTAGCAATGATAGGAACAACAGTGACAATGATACTCGCAGGCCTGGCCACATCCTCCTGGTGCTGGCAGTTGATGCCCCCTCAAATCTATGTTTCACTCACCTAAGGATCAGCAAAACCCAAGTGTGAGTCTGCCTAGGCCTTTTTCTCCTCTCCCTTCAAACCCACATGTATCTTGAGGTAAATCTAATCCACATGTTTCTGATTCATTTACACTTAACTCATCAAAATGTTGTTTTCTAACAGCTATTTGATGGCCAAAAACTATTTCTTAAAGCTCCTTTCTTACAAATAGGATGTTGTGGTTTGCCAAGAAAGAAAAAAAAAAAAAAAAAAAAAAAAGCTTTGAATCTGATTCAAAACTAAGAAATCATGAAATTTGGACCAAATTTATCCAGAAGCTTTCTCATTATTCCTCATAACCTTTCTCTCTCCCAAGTGATTTTTCAACTCTCAGTTCAGTGATAGACAGAGTGACAATGCTTAGACCAGGAAAGGGTGCTGGTCCAGGATTGCATTTGAGACTGGCTGAACGAGAAAATAGGATGTATTCACAGAGGGCATTTTTTAGTCAATTCACTTTTCCTCCCTTGAAATTCCCCTTACCTATGTGGTTTACAGTGGGCCTCTTGTCCGCTAAATGGCAGCTCCTTTACTCACCCCAGGGCGCTTTCTGCACACACAAACTGCTCCCCTCGGGTGGGGCTATTCATGGTACTTGGAACCATGCTTCTTTCTTCATTTCCTCTTCTCAATGAAAGCTCTGTGTCAAAGGCTTCAGGAAAACAAAAATCCCAGAGCATGAAGAATTTCATGGCCCTGCAAAGAAACAGAAAATACATTAGGTCAGATGTTAGGCTGATAAACTCACCAACTCCCTTTAAGTTAAGACTTTAATTAAAATGACCCTTGTAAGGGGGATTAAAAATAAACAGTCATTTATGGTTTCTCTCTAGAATCCTGTAAAATCTACATGAAAATACTACTTCTGGTTTATTGTAGCTTCCTAAGACACCCTGGCCAGATGGATTTTATTCCTGCCATTTGGATTTAAGATAAATCTTCAGCAGCCCTCACAGGAATAGATACTCTGATCTTCCTCCATGTTTGTTTCTCTTTGGGTAGCTTCCAGACATGGGCCAGTGGACACATGTTACACTAGCAAGATGAGTTTATGAGGTCTCTCTGCTGTAGGAGCCAAATGTGTAGTCTGGCAGTGGTAACTAGGACACCATAAATGTCCAAAAAGTATGTGTTGAATTAATCTATATCAACAAAACTCAGTGGGTCTATGGATCTGCAGAACAGAGAAGAACCATATTCATATCTGCAAAGCAAGGGAAGAAATGAAAAGGTGTGGTGAATGAGGAGAAATGCAGAGAGAAGCTACCTAGTAAAGTCATTTTGCAAACAGCTCCAACCATTGCCTCTCTTCCCAGCAAGCAGTGAATGACAATTTCTAGAAAGGTTTACCAAGGTGACAATGGATAAGACAGGATAAGTCAGACTTTGTGACATAAACCAATCTAAAGCTATTCCGTTATATCTTCCTGAAGCAATGGCAGAAGCCCACACTTTGGTATATATAAGTGGAATTTCCCCACATGGATCTGAAATTCCCACTGGGAAGACCATAGGATAATGGAATAAATAAGGCACACTCTTCAGACCGAGAAGGAGAATTTTTCTGTTTCTCTCAGGCCAGACTCTAAGACATGGACATCCTGGATCGATTCCAGTAGTGAAGATAAGCTGTCCCTGGGAAAGTGGCAGGAGCCAGCAGCAACAGCAATGTAGAGAGGTCCAGTTTCTGGGCAGCTGTGATGCAGGGAAGCAGCTGTGATGCCCTACAAACTCAAGCAGTGAAGCCCAGTACCAGTACCAATCATCTGGTATCCCAGCACCAGTAGGAAGGCCAAGAGCAATCAGCCCTGCCTGTGAACTTGAGGTGAGCAGCGCCCCACTGTGAGTCTGGAGTCGGGTAATCACCAGCCACCACCCACATGAGACAGCAGAGAAGAAATAACAGATTATTCCACACTCAGCCAGGAGCAAGGTGAGAAGACAGAACCTGAGGGTTTGTTCTAATAGCAGTCTTCTGCAAAACTCTCAGAGCATTTGAGTGACATTTTGGAGACAGTTCTGTCCAGAAAGTCTGCAGGCATGAACCCACATTCTCGCAATCTTGGACTTTAAGAAAGCAGAACTTGGTTCTTTAGAAAGCCTTGGAACATATATAGGTGACATGACAAGGCCATCATCCTTAGGGGCCCCAGCCAACTATTTAGTTCCCTTATCTAAGACTGACACTTTAGAAGGATTCCCCCACATTTGAAATGATCTTTCTGTCACCTTCTTCCATCACACAGAATCTTTTCCTCGTGAAAAAGGATCAGAACTGAAGGTTCATTTGTATTTTTTAAAATGTAAAGAGAAGGCAAAGCTGGTGTGACCTGAGTTATACTCTGTGATATCCCCAGATTTTTCAACCTGGTGAGGTATCGACCCTTCCTTGAATTAGCTCCTATTCCATGTTCAAGAGGATTACAACCACCACCCTTCGGGCCTCCCTTTGGGATGCATCTGGTAGACCCCTGGCCCCCTATTTTCTATCTTCTCTTCATGAAGAGTAGTTGAGCCCTTCAACTTCTTCTTGTACTCTTTGGGATAAGGAATCTTCCCACAACCCATTCAACAACACTTTAAAAAAAAAAAAACCACTTGCTACTCACCAACTAATGATTATGACAGAAAAAAAACAATTATCTGTCATTTGTCATTTCTACACTACCATGTCTCCTGGAAAGAGTGAATCCTAGAAACTAGAAGAGCTTTTTAATAAGCTGAATCGCACATTACGGTTCTCAAAATAATGGGCTTTCACATGTTGATGGCAATGCGATGAAAGACGTTTTCCAAACACTTTTCACCAGGACTCACAATATGAAATACATTTTGCGCCACAGTCCCCCACCAACACATAACATTTTAATTTCTTTTTTAAAAAAAATTTATTTCATTTTTTAGAAATGGCAGTGTCACCCACTAAATGGATTTCAAAACTCACTATTTGGTTGATGATCCAGTCTGAAAAATATGGAAGTAGATTTGGGTAGAGGGGTGTGTGTGTGTGTGTGTGTGTGTGAGAGAGAGAGAGAGAGAGAGAGAGAGGAGAAAGAGATGCAGATGTGGGTCAGGAAGGGTCAGAAGAAAAGAAGGAATGGTCTATAGCCAAGGGTAACTTTGGAGTGGATCATACATATTTTTAATAAGGATTTTTATTAGTTTCCCCTCTTGATTTCCAGTAAAGCCTACCTCAGTGATGCTCTGCAGAGTGCATCAGCCTGGGGGACAGAGTGTATAACAAAGAGCTAACCTGATTCAAGGTTGGCAGGGAATGAAACCAGAGGCTGCCCAGGAGACCAAAAGTGTGTGGACTGTGTATGTGAAAGGGCCAACTGTGTAAATATCATAGCATTCCATGCACTGGGAAGTCAGCAGAATTTAGTGTGGCAGGTGACTGTGATGGAAATTTTTCTCCCATTCTGTAGGTTGCCTGTTCACTCTGATAATAGTTTCTTTTGCTGTGCAGAAGCTCTTTAGTTTAATTAGATCCCATTTGTCAATTTTGGCATTTGTTGCCAATGCTTTTGGTGTTTTAGTCATGAAGTCTTTGCCCATGCCTATGTCCTGAATAGTATTGCCTAGGTTGTCTTCTAGGGTTTTTATGGTTTTAGGTCTTATGTTTAAGTTTTTAATCCATCTTGAGTTAATTTTTGTATAAGGTGTAAGGAAGGGGTCCAGTTTCAGTTGTCTGCATATAGCTAGCCAGTTTTCCCAGCACCATTTATTAAATAGGGAATCCTTTCCCCATTGGTTGTTTTTCTCGGGTTTGTCAAAGATCAGATGGTTGTAGATGTGTGGTGTTATTTCTGAGGTCTCTATTCTGTTCCATTGGACTATATATCTGTTTTGGTATCAGTATCATGCTGTTTTGGTTACTGTAGCCTTGTAGTATAGTTTGAAGTTAGGTAGCATGATGCCTCAAGCTTTGTTCTTTTTATTTAGGATTGTCTTAGCTATATGGGCTCCTTTTCATTCCATATGAAATTTAAAGTCGTTTTTTCTAATTCTGTGAAGAAAGTAAATGGTAGCTTAACGGGGATATCATTGACTCTATAAATTACTTCGGGCAGTATGGCCATTTTCATGATATTGATCTTCTATCCATGAGCATGGAATATTTTTCCATTTGTTTGTGTCCTCTCTTATTTCTTTGAGCAGTGGTTTATGGTCCTTTTTGAAAAGCATCTTCACATCCCTTGTAAATTGTATTCCTAGGTATTTTCTTCTCTTTGTAGCAATTGTGAATGGGAGTTCAATCATGATTTGGCTTTCTGTTTGTCTATTACTGGTGTATAGAAATGCTTGTGATTTTTGCACATTGATTTTGTATCCTGAGACTTTGCCAAAGTTGCTTATCAGCTTAAGGAGATTTTGGACTGAGACAATGGGGTCTTCTAAATATACAATCATGTCATCTGCAAATAGAGACAATTTGACTTCCTCTCTTCCTATATGAATACACTTTATTTCTTTCTCTTGACTGATTGCCCTGGCCAGAACTTCCAATACGATGTTGAATAGGAGTGGTGAGAGAGGGCATCCTTGTCTTGTGCTGGTTTTCACAGGGAATGCTCCCAGCTTTTGCCCATTCAGTATGATATTGGCTGTGGGTTTCTCATAAATAGCTCTTATTATTTTGAGGCATGTTCCATCAATACCAAGTTTATTAAGAGTTTTTAGCATGAAGGGGTGTTGAATTTTATCAAAGGCCTTTTCTGCATCTATTGAGACAATCATGTGGTTTTTGTCATTGGTTCTGTTTAAGTGATGGATTACATTTATTGATTTCCCTATGTTGAAACAGCCTTGCATCCCAGGGATGAAGCCGACTTGATCATGGTGTATAAGCTTTTTGATGTGCTGCCAGTATTTTATTGAGGATTTCCACATGGGTGTTCATCAGGGATATTGGCCTGAAATTTTCTTTTTTGTTGTTGTTGTGTCTCTGCCAGGTTTTGGTATGAGGATGATGCTAATCTCATAAAATAAATTAGGGAGGAGTCCCTCTTTATCTATTGTTTGGAATAGTTTCAGAAGGAATGGTATCAGCTTTTCCTTGTACCTCTGGTAGGATCCAGCTGTGAATCCATCTAATCCTGGGCTTTTTTTTTTTTTTTTTTTTTTTTTGGTTGGTAGGCTATTGTTTACTGCCTCAATTTCAGAACTTGTTATTGGTCTATTCAGGGATTCAACTTCTTCCTGGTTTAGACGTGTGAGGGTGCAAGTGTCCAGGAATTTATTCATTTCTTCCACATTTTCTAGTTTATTTGTGTAGAGGTATTTATAGTATTCTCTGACAGTAGTTTGTATTTCTGTCGGATCAGTGGTACTTTTTCCTTTATCATTTTTTATTCTGTCTATTTGACTCTTCTCTTTTCTTCTTTATTAGTCTGGCTAGGGGTCTATCCATTTTTTTGATCTTTTCAAAACACCAGTTCCTGTATTCATTGATTTTTTTTGAAGGGTTTCTTGTGTCTCTATGTCCTTCAGTTCTGCTCTGATCTTAGTTATTTTTTGTCTTCTGTTAACTTTTGAATTTGTTTGCTCTTGCTTCTCTAGTTCTTTTCATTGTGATGTTAGGGTGCCAATTTTAGATCTTTTCTGCTTTCTCCTGTGGGCACTTAATGCTATAAATTTCCCTCTAAACACTGCTTTGCCTGTGTCCCAGAGATTCTGGTACATTGTGTCTTTGTTTTCACTGGTTTTGAAGAACTCATTTATTTCTGCCTTAATTTTGTTATTTACCCAGTAGTCATTTAAGAGCAAGTTGTTCAGTTTAAATGTAGTTGTCCAGTTTTGAGTGAGTTTCTTGATCCTGAGTTCTAATTTGATTGCACTGTGGTCTGAGAAACTGTTCGTTATGATTTCCATTCTTTTGCATTTGCTGAGAAGTGTTTTACTTCCAATTACGCAGTCAATTTTAGAGTAAGTGCAATGTGGTGCTGAGAAGAATGTATATTCTGTGGATTTGGAGTGGAGAATTCTGTAGATGTCCATTAGGTCCACTTGGTCCAGAGCAGAGTTCAAGTCCTGAATATCCTTGTTAATTTTCTGTCTCATTGATCTGTCTAGTATTGACAGTGGGGTGTTAACATCTCAAACTATTACTATTTGGGAGTCTAAGTCTCTTTGTAGGTCTGTAAGAACTTGCTTTATGTATCTGGGTGCTTCCATATTGGGTGCATATATATTTAGGATAGTTAGCTCTTCTTGTTGCATTGATCCCTTTACCATTATGTAATGTCTTTTTGATCTTTGTTGGTTCAAAATCTGTTTTATCAGAGACTAGGATTGGAACCCCTGCTTTTTTTTCCTTTCCATTTGCTTGTTAAGTATTGCTCCATTCCTTTAGCTTGAGCCTATGTGTGTCCTTGCATGTGACATGATTCTCCTAAATACAACACACCAATGGGTTGTGACTCTTTATCCAATTGGCCAGTCTATGTCTTTTAATTTGGGCATTTAGCCCATTTACATTTAAGGTTAATACTGTTATATGTGAATTTGATATTATTATTATGATGTTAGCTGGTAATTTTGCCTGTTAGTTGATGCAGTTTCTTCACAGTGTCAATGGTCTTTACAATTTGGTGTTTTTATAGTGGCTGGTACCAGATTTTCCTCTTCATGTTTAGTGCTTCCTTCAGGAGCTCTTGTAAGGCAGGCCTGATGGTGTCAAAATCTCTCAGCATTTGTTTGTCTGTATAAGATTTTATTTCTCCTTTGCGTATGAAGCTTAGTGTGGCTGGATATGAAATTCTGGGTTGAAAAGTCTTTTCTTTAAGAACGTTGAATATTTGCCCCCACTCTCTTCTGGCTTGTAGGATTTCTGCAGAGAGATCTACTGTTAGTCTGAGGGGCCCCCCTTTGTGGGTAACCTGAACTTTCTCTCTGGCTGCCCTTAACATTTTTTCCTTCATTTCAACCTTGGTGAATCTGACGATTATGTGTCTTGGGGTTGCTCTTCTCAAGGAGTATCTTTTTGGTGTTCTCTGTATTTCCTGAATTTGAATGTTGACTTGTCTTTCTAGGTTGGGGAAATTTTCCTGGATAATATCCTTTTAGTGATCGAGTTGGAAGAGTGTTTTCCAACTTGGTTCCATTCTCCCCATCACTTTCAGGTACAACCATCAAATATAAATTTGGTCTTTTCACATTGTCCTAGATTTCTTGGAGGCTTTGTTCATTCTTTTTCTTTTTTTTTCTCTAGTTTTGTCTTCACAATTTATTCCATTAAGTTGATCTTCAATCTCTGATATCATTTCTTCCACTTGATAGATTCAGCTATTGATACTTGTGTATGCTTCACAAAGTTCTCATGCTGTGTTTTTCAGCTTCATTGGGTCATTTATGCTCTTTTATAAACTGGTTATTCTAGTTAGAAATTCCTCTAACCTTTTCTCAAGGTTCTTAGCTTCCTTGCATTGGGTTAGAACATGCTCCTTTAGCTCAGAGCTTAGTTTGTTATTATCTGCCTTCTGAAGCCTACTTCTGTCAATTCCTCAAATTCATTCTTCATCCAGTTTTGTTCCCTTGTTGGCAAAGAGTTGTGATCCTATGGAGGAGAAGACATATTCTGGTTACTGGAATTTTCAGGCTTTTTGTGCTGGTTTTTCCTCATCTTTGTAGATTCATCTATCTTTGGTCTTTGATGTTGGTGACCTTCAGATGGGGTTTCTGTGTGGATGCCCTTTTTGTTGATGTTGATGCTATTTCTTTCTCCTTGTTAGTTTTCTGTCTAACAGACAGGCCTCTCTGCTGCAGGTCTGCTGGAGTTTGCTGGAGGTCCACTCCAGATCCTGTTTGCCTGGGGGTATCATCAGCAGAGGCTGCAGAATAGCAAAGATTGCTGCCTGCTCTTCTCTCTGGAAGCTTTGTCCTGGAGGGTCACCCACCAGATGCCAGCCAGAGCTCTCCTGTATGTGAGGTGTCTTTCAACCCTTGCTGGGAGGTGTCTCCCAGTCAGGAGGCATGGAGGTCAGGGACCCACTTGAGGAGGCAGTCTGTCCCTTAGCAGAGTCCAAGCACTGTGCTGGGAGATTTACTGCTCTCTTCAGAGCTGGCAGGCAGAAATGTTTAAGTCTGCTGAAGCTGCACCCACAGCCTTCCTTTCCCCAGGTGCTCTGTCCCAAGGAGATGGGAGTTTTATCTATAAGCCCCTGACTGGGGCTACTGCCTTTCTTTCAGAGATGTCCTGCCCAGAGAGGAGGAATCTTGAGAGGCAATCTGGCTACAGTGGCTTTGCAGAGCTGCAGAGGGCTCTGCCCAGTTCAAACTTCCCCATAGCTTTGTTTACACTGTAAGTGGAAAACCACCTACTCAAGCCTCAGAAATGGCAGACGTCCCTCCCCCGCAACCAAGCTTGAGCATCCCAGGTCAACTTCAGACTGCTGTGCTGGCAGCAAGAATTTCAAGCCAGTAGATCTGAGTGTGCTGGGCTCCATGAGGGTGAGATCTGCTAAGCAAGACCACTTGGCTCCCTGGCTTCAGCCCCCTTTCCAGGGGAGTGAACAGTTCTGTCTCGCTGGAATTCTAGGTGCCACTGGGGTATGGGGAAAAAAAATACTCCTGCAGCTACCTCAGTGTCTGCTCAAATGGCCGCTCAGTTTTTTTGCTTGAAACCCAGAGCCCAGGTAGCATAGACACCGGAAGGAATCTCCTAGTCTGCAGGTTGCAAAGACCATGGGAAAAGCATAGTATCTGGGCCGGAGTGCACCATTCCTCAAGGCACAGTCCCTCACGGCTTCCCTTGGCTGCAGGGGAGTTCTCAACTCACTTCCCAGGTAAAGGGACATCCCACCCTGCTTTGGCTCGCCCTCCATGGGCTGCACCTACTGTATAACCAATCCCAGTGAGACGAGCTGGGTACCTCAGTTGGAAATGCAGAAATCATCCACCTTCTGCATTTATCTCGCTGGAGCTGCAGACGGAGCTGTTCCTATTCTGCCATCTTGCCAGCCACCTTCTGTGTTGGTCTCTAGTTACAAATTTTAAAAAATACATGTTTTATGAGAGGTAAATTTTTTTTGTTTTTTAATAATATTAATACATATGGATTAGGAAAATTAAATATAGCTAAAATTAATGATAAAAGTATGAGAGAAAATATCAGTTCTTGAAATGGCACAAAAGCTTGAATCATAAATTTATCAATAAACTCACGATTTTTAATAAATATTTGTATCTCCTATGGCCACATGAGTTAAGCATCTTCTCCATTAAAAACATACTGTGCGTATATTATATATACATACATATATTACTTATGTGCATACATAAAAGCCCACCCACAATAAAGAAATATAGTGATTTATGCTTTATATCTGTTTGCATGTTATATCGTTTTATTTGGCTAAGAGTAGTAAAAAAGGAACAGGTATTTAACATTTCATTGATTACTTGCATATGTAATTTAAATCATGTATTGGGATAGTGATGATTCCACAGTTTAAAATAAATTATACACCTATTTCTCAAAAGTGTGTCACCACCTTAAACATCTTAGGGGAAACAAGGATCTAAATCTAAGTTCATAAAAAGTATAGAAAACTCTGAATACTGAATGTGCAGCCAGACTATGAAAATCATATGGCCAGAGCCCTCTGTTCACCTCTCAATTTCTTAAAAGAATTGTTCACAGCACTTAGCTCAGTGTTGTGCACCTAATAGGTAATTGAAGTATGGACCTGACTGTTGATCAAGTTACATTAAGCCAAGTTAAGACTTTATGATAATTCTTTCATGTACACACACATACACACACACATGCACACATACATCTGCAGTCAGATTGTTTCATTTATCTGACATTATTTTTAGTACTTTTCCCAAATAAATAAAGCTCATCCATTTAAAGTTACATTTCTTTAATTTGGATCACAAAACTTTCTAAAAGAAAATACACACTACTCTACCTTCTTAAACAAAAGTTCTCAACATGGTATAGACTGTAAACAGTGACTCATGATGGTTCCAATTATAAGCATCAGTCATTTTACTGGGTCCTCACATTCTATTGAGAATCTTTTAGCGATCATCAGGCTATTTATTATTTTTAAGCTGCTTTCTAAACAGCTGAGGCAGTAAGGCCTCTCCCCTTCCTAATAGCACCTTACATGTGCTGGCAACTTTTGCCCCCAGAAAAAGCCTGACATTTGCCCCCAGAAAAAGCCAGACATTTCTGCCTGGGAAGGATCCAGGTACAGGACAAATCTTTTGGTAACTGTAGCCATCACCCTGGTTAGATTCTTAGGGAACCAAAAAGGCAGCTCCACCCAGAAGTAAAACACACTGAAGGGCAATACTCCCAGACTACAGCCCTCCTTATTTTGCCCCTCTAGGGTTCTCCAGGCTGCTCCATGCCCTTGCACCCTGTAGAGAGGCCCATGCCCTGACCACTTAATCAGACCACGCAGGCTGCTCCCCTATTTATGGAAAAGGTTTGTTGGATGGACATCCTTCTACAAGGGAACCTTGTGATCAAAGATCATCTCATGTTGAAGAAAAGCTGATTCCATAAAACAATTGGATGAATAAAGACATCAGTTGTAATTGAGAGAATAAAAGTAGTATTTTTAAAAAGTATAACTAGTATCCACATAGTTTTGAGAAGATAATTCGCTCACAAACCAAGAACAGGCTACTACAAAAAAAGAGAAGCCTTCAAACAACAAGAAAGAATACTTGGAAACTTTACAAATAACAATTTTCAAAATAAAACAGCCATATCAACCACAAAACAAAGGAGCCTAAAGGTGAAGATGGTGGTCTAAAATCTACAAGGAAGCAAACAGCTCATAACGTAGAACAGTAAGTCAATGATATGGAAAATGTGATAAGAAAGTCAGGAGACACAGAGGGAAAATCTACCGAATCTGGTATATGTCCAATAAAAGTTTCAGAAGGAGAGAATAGAGACAAGGGAGGGAAGAAAACAATCAAAGAAAGAAGGGATAAAATTTCCCTGGGGAGGCCGAGGCAGGTGGATTGCGAGGTCAAGAGATTGAGACCATCCTGGTCAACATGGTGAAACCCCGTCTCTACTAAAAATACAAAAAATTAGCTGGGCATGGTGGCGCATGCCTGTAATCCCAGCTACTGAGGAGGCCGAGGCAGGAGAATTGCCTGAACCCAGGAGGCGGAGGTTGCGGTGAGCCGAGATTGCACCATTGCACTCCAGCCTGGGCAACAAGCGTGAAACTCCGTCTCAAAAAAAAAATTCCCTGGGTTGAGGAGTATTAAGAATCTGCAGGTTGGAAGGGGTTCATAAGATCTCAACAAAATGCCGAGAAAGATTCCACCCTAGGTTGGACGCGGTGGCTCACACCTGTAATCCCAGCACTTAGGGGGGTTGAGGTTGGTGGATCACAAGGTCAAGAGATTGAGACCATCCTGGCCAACAAGGTGAAACCCCATCTCTACTAAAAATACAAAAATTAGCTGGATGTGGTAGTGCATGCTGTAATCCCAGCTACTTGGGAGGCTGAGGCAGGAGAATCGCTTGAACCCAGGAGGTGGAGGTAGCAGTGAGCCAAGATCGTACCACTGCACTCCAGCCTGGCAAAAGAGGGAGACTTCGTCTCAAAAAAAAAAAAAATTCCAGCCTGGGGATATGAAATATTGCAGTATTTCTAAAAATAAAAAGAAAAGTTTAAAAGTTTCTAAAAGGCAATTTGAATCAGTAACATCAGACTGCTTGTTGCTAATAATAGATACTAGAGGTCTGTTAAGTAATGCAAATATACACATTTGGAGACAAGCAAGGGACCCAGAAAACACACCTGGGTATCATGCAAGGAAGCTGGAGGAAGACACTGCTGGTTCTTCGCCCAATATAATTATTACCTTCTTTTCCTAGCAGAACCCCAATTTCTGAGGTGGGGTGCGGTGGGTAACAAATGTATCCAGCTAGAATTATTTATGTCACCAGACTCTCTTGAAGCTAAGAGTGGCCATATGACCCAGTTGTGGCCAGTAAGTGTAAGCAGAAGTTGAGCTTGAATTGAAACTTTCTGGATGCCTTGTTCATAAAAACAAACTTACCATCCTGACTGTTTCGTGCCTTTGCCCTTTTCTCACCTCCGTTTTGGAATGTGGACTTGATGTCTAGAGGCACACACTGTCTTGTAAGTAAAAGGACTGAAGCCTACATTGTAAGAAAACTAATAGAAAAGGATGGAGAGAGCCTGGATCCCTGATGAAAGGCAAAATTATGAAAGTTTTAAAAGAAAGGTGGGAAGTTTTTTAAAAATAATTTTATAGGAGAAAAGACTATTGTAAGTATGACACAAAATTCAGAAGCCATAAAGAGAAAGACAAGAAAAATTTTAGATTTCTGTATCAGAGAAAATAACCCTACAAAAAGTCAAATAATTAATGATGGACTGGAAAGAACATAACTGCAACTCATTTCATAAAATGCTAATTTCCTCAATATATAGTGAAATTGCTACGGAAAAAAAAGACTTAATTAGAAAAATAGGCTCAGTGGCTCATGCCTGTAATCCCAGCACTCACTTGAGCGCAGGAGTTTGAGACCAAGCATAGTGACACCCTGTCTCTGCGAAAAAATACAAAAATTAGCCAGGCGTAGTGGCACACACCTGTAGTCCCAGCTATTCAGGAGACTGAGGTGTGAGGATCAAGCCCAGGAGGTCAAGGCTGTAGTGTCCATGATGGCTACTAAAAAACAGAGTAAGGCTTTGTTTAAAAAACGAAACAAAACAAAACAAAAGACAAATAGGCAAAGGATAAGAACATAATAATAGCTCACACCAAAAGGATTATGAACACTCATATGAAAAGCTGTTCAATTCATAGAGTAATACAACCTGAAACTATGGGAAATATATATATATATTCATATATATATTCTTGCTTAAACTTATATATTCATAAATATTCTGGACAGATAAATAGGAAAATTGCCCCTGAATAGAGGAACTAAATGATTAAGAGATCAAATATTTACTTTTCACCAAATACAACTCTTTTTTAATTAAATATTTTATTTTGAAATAATTTTACGTTCAAAGGTAGTTGTTAGAAACAATACAGCGACATTCCTTATACCTTTTACCCAGTTTCTCCCGGTGGTAACAACTTGCAAAACTATAGTACAAAATCCACACCTAGAATATTGATGTTCACACATTCAAGATGTAGCACATTTCTGTCACCACAAGATCCCCTATGCTGTTTTTTAAAGCCACACTCATTTCCCTCTCACTACCAATGCCTCCTTAATCCCTTGTAACTACAAATTAGTTCTCTACTTCTGTAATTTTTCATTTTGAGAATGTTATACAAACGGAAGCATACAATGTGTAACCTTTTAGAATTGGCTGTTTTTCCTCAACCTTATTCTCTGGAGAAAACTTGTCCAAGTTGTGTATATTAATATTTTGTTCTTTTTTATTGCTGAGTAATGTTCATTAGTATGGGTAGATGCCACAGGTTTTTTTTAACTATTCATCCCTTCAAGGATGTTGGGGTCGTTCCCAGCTTTTGACTAATTTGAATAAAGCTGCTGTCATCCCTTGTGTAGAGATTTTTGTTGGAATACAAGTTTTTCTTTCTCTGGCATGAATACCCAAGAGTGTGATGGATGGGAAGTATTGTAGTTGCATGGCTAGTTTTCTTAGAAACTACCAAATTCCTGTGGCTGCATCATTTTACATTTCTACCACTAATGTGTAAGTAATCAGTCCAGTTTCTCCACATCCTCTTCAGCATTTGCTTATGTCACTATTTCTTCTTTCAGCCATTTTGATAGGTGTTTAGTAATATCTCTTTGTGGCTTTAATTTTCATGTTCCTAATGGTGGATGATTTTTATGCAAACTTTTCTTTTTCCTTTTTTTTTTTTTTTTTGAGACGGAGTTTCGCTCTTGTTACCCAGGCTAGAGTGCAATGGCATGATCTCGGCTCACTGCAACCTCCGCCTCCTGGGTTCAGGCAATTCTCTTGCCTCAGCCTCCTGAGTAGCTGGGATTACAGGCACGCACCACCATACCCAGCTAATTTTTTTTTTTTTTTTTTGGTATTTCTAGTAGAGACAGAGTTTCACCATGTTGACCAGGGTGGTCTCAATCTCTTGACCTCGTGATCCACCCGCCTCGGCCTCCCAAAGTGCTGGGATTACAGGCTTGAGCCACCGCCATTTGTATATTCTCATTGATGAAATGGCTCTGCCCCATATCTTAATTGGATTTTTTTTTTTGTTTTACTGTTGAATTTAGAGCATTCTTTATATATTCCAGATATTATGCCTTTATCAGATAAGTAGTTTGCAAATATTTTCTCCCTGTCCATAGCTTCTCTTTTTATTATCTTAACAAGATCTTTTGCTGAACAAAGGTTTTACATTTTTATATAATGCAATTTATCATTTTTTTCTTTTATGGGTTTATATACTGGTATGAAGTCTAAAAGTTGTTTGCTTAGCCCTAGATTCTGAAGATTTGCTTCTGTTTTACAATTTTATGACTTATATTTAATGCCACTAGCCATTTTGAGTTAATTTTTGTATGAGGTATGAGATATAGATCAAGGTTCTTTTTTATGGGGGGAGGTGTTATGGATGCCCAATTGTTCCAGCACCATTTATTGAAAAGGCTATCCTTCTTCAGGAACTTGCTTTTGCACCTTTGCCAAAAATCCATTAAGCATATTTGTGTGAGTCTATTTCTGGGTTATCTCATTACATTCTGCTGATATATGTGTTTATAACGCCACCAATGCCACACAGTCTGGATTACTGTAACCGTAAAAAAGTGTTCAAATCAGGTAGACTGATTCTTCACAACTTACTTTTTTTTTTTTTTTTTTTGACAGAGTCTTGCTCTGTTGCCCAGGCTGGAGTGCAGTGGGTGATCTCAGCTCACTGCAACCTCTACCTCCCAGGTTCAAGTGATTCTCCTGCCTCAGCCTCCTGAGTAACTAGAATTACAGGCACCCACTACAACGTTCAGCCAATTTTTTATGTTTTTAGTAGAGATGGGGCTTCACTGTATGTTGACCAGGATGGTCTTGAACTCCTGACCTTGTGATCTGCCCCCCTCAGCCTCCCAAAGTGCTGGGATTACAGGCCTGAGCCACTGTGCCTAGCCCTTACCACTTACTCTTATTTTTCGAAATTGTTTTAGTATTCTAGAGGGGTTTTCTTTTTGGCCTTTACATATACATTTTCAAATAATTTTGCCTATATTTACAGTAAATATGTTGCTGGGATTGTGAAGGGATTGAGTTAAACCTGTATATCAATTTGGGGAAAACTGACATCTTTATGCTGCTATTGTACAATTCATAAGCACAGTCTGTTTTTCCATTCATTTAGATTGTCTTTAATTTCTTTCATTAGCATTTTAGAGTTTTCAACATACAAGTCCTGAAAATGTTTTGTTAGGTTTCCTAAGTATTTTATCTAGTTTGAGCACCTATAAATCGTATTGTGTTTTGTTGTCCATGTGCTGTTTGCCAGTATATAGAAATACAACTGATTTTAATATGCTCATCTCACATTTTGTAATCTTGCTGAGATCATTTATTAGTTCTAGGAGGTTTTGCTTATAGATTCCTTAGGATTTTCTACATAAACAATCATGTCATCTACAAACAGGAACAGTTGTATTTCTTCTTTTCTAATTTTCAAGCCCTTAATTTTGTTTTCTTGCCTGATTGCACTGGCTAGATTCTTCAGCATCATATTGAATGAGAGAGGTAAGAATGGGCATCCTTGCCTTGCTCCCAATTGTAGGAGGAAAGCATTCAATCTACCACCTTTAAGTATAATGGCAGAGGTAGGATTTTTGCAGATCATCTTTATTAAGTTAGGGAAGTTGCTTTTAGCCCTACTTTTCTAAGAGTTTCTCATGAATGGGTGCTGAATTTTGTCAAATGCTTTTTCTGCATAATTGATATGATCCTGTGATTGTTTTTCTTTAGCCTGATTATATAATGAATTTAACTGATTAATTTTCAAATATTGAAACAGCCTTGCTTCCTTAGAAGGTACAAATATCAAAGATGATTCATGTAGACTGGTTGTGGTATCTTTGCACCATCCTTTCTCTGACCTTACCACACTTCCTCACCTGCTGGAGGAGTTGCAAAGGCTAGCTATGATGGACACTAATTCAGGCAAGAACCACTAGGCCAGGGAGTTGCCATGTTTCATGGGGCAGTCAGTGTTCCAAGGAAGGCCATGGGTGCATCAGGCGCTGGGGAAAAGTAAGATGTGCCCTCCATGCCAAGCTTGCTGCCTGTAGTGCCCAGTGAGGCACCAGCCTTCAATTGGCCAACAATTCCTACTAGAGAACAATGTGGCTGGCTAATTCTGACTAACTATGCCTATAACCATACAAAGTGGGGAAGAAGAATGTACCCAGCTATTATTGGAATGTAGTACTCATGCACAGAAACTCTCATGTTTGCTTAATTTGGCTTGCTACACTCTGAGAACTCATTCTGCATGTTTATTTGTGTGGAATAAATCCTCTTCAACAAATCCCAGACTTTCCCACATTTATCCAGTGTTAAGTCATAAAAGTACCCATAGAACTTAAAAATTGCTAACAGGTTAGGATAATGCATCTGTGGGAGATGAAACTTGAAAGTGGTTCCTTCTAGCCCAAAGTCTATATAACGCTTAAGCAGCCTGGAAAAAAGAGGCAATATCTGGTGTGCAGAGGATTCTTCTCTGAATCTAGGGCCTCTAGAGAAGCCAGAAAACAGAGGGAAATCTCCATTCAGAAGCAGATGCCATCTGTAAATCTAATTCTCCCACATTAGTCATCAAGAAAGGAATTTATATATTTCTAAGAAAGTGGAAAAACATTGTTCAGCATTTTAAACTGAAAGGCTCCATTTTCTATGTTTTTCCCCTAATTTTTATACAGACTAATTAGCATTTCTTAAACTTTTTTCATTTTGTCTCACCCTGAAGAGCCTTTTTAGACACGTATTTCCTAATTGTCTCCTTATCTTCCTCATGAAATTTGAATGCCATGGATATACCCTATATACTGTTGGGTAAAGTTGAGCTTTGAAGATATTACTAATATCTAATTAGTAATATCTAATTTGAAGAGTAATATCTATTACTGTAATAACTGTCAGTAGAGACTAGGCCACATCTTTCATTTGCTCTCCAGCCAATGGGTTCACCCACTTGCTCCGATGCCCTGAACTCCTTTGGTCTCTGGCAAGACTATAGAACCAAGTCCCAATTACCCTTCCTAACCCCAAATCTGGGGCCCATGATGTGTACAGGATCTGTTTTCCATCCACTCAGGAACCAGGAACCCTAGAGGGACCATCTTTGTTGCTACCTTGTGGCACACCATGCCATCTCTTTCTGCTGCTGTGGTAGCCCGGGCATGGGTTCTCAAGCCTGGTGACTGGATGCCACCATCAGAAAATAAGAAGCACAACTCCAGCAGCTGGACTTACTTTCAAGAGTCTGTACAAAAATGTATGAGTGGTGCTCCATCCTTTGACTTCAAAGAGAGCAGAAACCCCTGGGAAGGGGAAGAGAGAATGGTATGGAGGCCATTAACACTCTCTTACATAGGCAGTTTCATTCCACTCCTACTTGCCCTCTGATAGCTATGGGAAAAGGGGATGGGGAATAACAGAAGCCATGCTTCTCAGCAGCCCAGTGGTGATGTCTGACCCATTAATGATAAGAAAAGAGTACATCCTTCTCTCTGTTGTCTCCCTTCCAAAGCTTTTGACTTCTTTCCCCCCATAATGATGGCTTGCAAATACACATTTAGGCTGTCATCATAACAGATCTGGCCATAGCTCCACCTGACCTCAACTCCATTGTTCAGTTCTGTTTGGCTTGACCTTAGTGATTCAGTCAAAATTTTCAAATATTTGGAGGAACTCTAGTTGGCTCTTCTGTGGACAGAGGTTTATGATGGATTCAACCAGGTGTGGACAAAAGGGCAGGTTCACCAAGGAAGAACATGTCTTCCTAGGCCTATTTATTCATCAGGGCTTATGGCCAGGGAGACTGTGTCATAACATCAATGAAACTGAGGCATTTTGGAGAGGGAAAGGGACACTCTTCCCAAGGGCCAACAGGCATAAGCTGGGACTTTCTTGAATAAGCCAAGTTGTATGTATGTGTTACCCAGAGGAGCTTCCAAAGAAGGAAGAGTAGCTAGACAGGTAGACCAGGTACATTGGTTCCACAGTAAAATACATTCAACTAGCAGCAGAGACTGAGACCATCGTTTTGTTATCATTACTGTGTTGTAAATGAGTTTATATTTGATGATTTTCTATAAAAATATGATTTATATAGCTAGAGAAAAAGAAAAGATATATAAAGATTAAAAGTATCGCTGTCTCCCCCATCTCTATTCCCATTTTACTTTAAATTGCCATACTATAGTTCAACATGTAAATACATATTGTATCTTATTGTTTTTGAGCCTTATACTTATGAGTGTTCAAGTTGCTTTCTCTTTTTTCTTTATACTACTATATCATTTTAATTATAATATTGAATGAGTTATGGTGATTTCTCTGGAAAGAAATCCACACCCACACCTTGTTCTGTGGGAGAAGCTCTAATGCCAGGCATTTCCCCTCTCAGGGTGGCAACTACCTGAATCTCAGACATAAAGCCTCAGAGTATTTGACTTGGCTTGCAAGAGTCTCCTTGCAAACTCAAACTTAATGAGGACAGGAAAATTATTACAGAGGTGTTCTTGATGGCCTTCAGAGTAAGGGCACATCTGCCATTGGTCAGTGACAACAGGGCACACCCCTCTATGTGTCTCTGCCAACCTCAGGCTCCCAGAATTTCCCTAAGGTCTTGTTGGTCAAAAACCCAATAAACAGTCCAGGTTGTTTATTGGAGAGGGGCTCTGCCTCTCACCCACCACTCACCATTGCCCTGGGTGGCCTGGCCACCCTTGCTTTCAGGTTGGGAAAGGCAAATTTAGGTTTATCCGATGCAGTAAATTGTCACCTGTAAGAAAACAGGGAGCAGGGAAAGCTTCAAGAAATTAGTTCATCTAGGCATGGAAAGATGAATGCATTTAGATTACAAGGAACATAAATGGATTATAGGTTTTGTTTTGTTTTTAAGATTTCAGAATGTGTTCATAATGGTTTAAGCCCATACAAATACCATTTTTTAGACCACAGATTGGCAAAGTATGACCCGTGGGCCATACCTGGCCAGTTGCCTGTTTTTGTAAATAAAGATTTATTGGAACACAGCCACACCCGCTTGTGTACATACTGTCTATAGCGGCTTTTGTGCCACAGGCAGAGTTGAGTAGTTACAACAGAGACCATATGTGGTCTACAAAGCCTAAAATATCTGCCATCTGGCTTTTTACAGAAAAATTGCCAACTCCTGTTTTAAATCAACATTGACACAGTCTCATTTTCCTCACTCATTTAACAGGAGGAAGTTTATATATTAATGCAAAAATAGAACACATGACCCTTCCTCAAAATGTCCCTCCTCTCATATCTTATAAACATATCACTGTTTTTCTATACCAGAAGCATTTTCTAGAGTAGTGGTAAAGAACAGAGAGTTTGAGTCCTGATTTCATGCTCTCAGCTGTGTGACTTTGGGCCAGTCCCTCTATTTCTCATGCCTCAGTTTTCTCGCCTGTATACAGGGATCGTGATCATACCTAGTTCGTCAGGCTTTAATGAGGATTAAATAAATTGGTACTCGTAAAGAGTCGAGGACGGTCCCTTGCCATAGTGTGGCCTAATGAGTGTTGGCTTCTAAGTGTGGTGTAGCCATTCCTCTATACTTGACGTCCAGTGAAACACCCATGTATCAGAAAAGGGGCAAGAAGGAGAACGTGGAAAAAGAGAATATAAATCCATTTTTCAGCCTGTAATCCCAGCACTTTGGAAGGCCGAGACAGAGAGATCACGATGTCAGGAGAACGAGACCATCCTGGCTAATATGGTGAAACCTTGCCTCTGTTAAAAATACAAAAATTGGCGCAGTGGCACATGCCTGTAGTCTCAGCTACTTGAGAGGCTGAGGCAGGAGACTCCTTGAACCTGGGAGGTGGAGGTTGCAGTGAGCCGAGATCACGTCACTGCACTCCAGCCTGGGCCACAGAGCGAGACTATGTCTCGAACAAACAAAAAAAAAGAAATCCATTTTATAATTTAGCAAGCTCTAAGACCCACCTAGTGCAGTCAGCCTTTGCTTCCTTTTTGGAGATGTTTCCCCAGCTTGCTATGCTGATTTTTATTTATTTTTCCTAACAACCATAACAATTTCTCAACTGGATGCATTAGAACACGGCCTACAGAACGCCTCCCGGAACATCCAAACTAACAGCTGCAGAGAATGACAATACTTTGTTGCGCTGGAATCTGTTGAATTCACATTCCCCCAGATCCAGTTATTTCATTTCACTCTGAGGCTGCAGTAGGCTCATTGTTCCTTGGGTGGAATCACCAGCTTGGGCTCAGCATGGAGCCCTTTTCAAAATGCTTAATAAATTAGTGACTTTTCACATGTCCTTACCCATGTGCCACAAAGTCAGACACACAAGGTAAAAAAAAAAAGGCTGATCTGGGTTTGAAAACAGGAAGACTAATCAGCCCTTTGCTCAGTGCAAGTCAGAATAATTTACCCCAAGCACCCAGCACTGTGTTGTCCCTTGACAGGGCTGCTGAATCAATTAGCCTAATTAAATGAGGTGGAAAATTACTCCAGCAAATAAGTTGCCATGAAAGGCAAGTCTTAATTTGGCCTAAGGGAAAGCAAACAGCTCTCCCGGTGTCTTGCCCAAGTCTATGAATGGGGAATAATTGGCAATTTATGTGTGTGTGTTTTTAAGACCACGGGACAAATATGTTTTTGTTGACAAGCAGCTGAGCCTTTCCCTGGTATAAAGACAGGGTTTCTAATTAAGGGATAGTATAATTGTGTGTGTTGGCAGAATGTCAGGGGCCTGAGACCCAGCTCATCGCAGGGGGTTCGGGCCAAGATGGACCTCTGGGGCAGCACCTCACATCAGCCCAGTCAACCATTGCTTCCTCCTTGGAGATGTTTCCCCAGCTAGCTACACTGATGAGGACTCAATCACAAGCGACTGGGAGAGACAGGCTATGAAGTTTAAACATTGTGTGAAAAGGCACCTTCATCTCACAGAATCCACTGCAGGCCTTAAGAATGATGTAGGAGAAGCCTATGTATTTCAGTGTAGGAAGATGATTGAAATGATGTGATATGAAAAAAAAAGTTACAGAATGGTCTATGTCAGTGTGGAGAGTGGAAAGTACCCACCTCCCTCTTCTGCAACCCAGGATCCAATCTGTGGGGCCAGCCTGCCCCAGCTCCATCCTGCAGGAGCAAATGTGAGATCCTTCATTACTGAGGCTCTAGGTTCCTGGGATATCTCAGAAAGGCACATATGCAAACACAGCAAAGTTCTCTCCGTGTCATGTTGACCGCCTAATGCAGGGTAATTTTGAAAAGTTTTTTCACTAAAAAAAAAAAGTCTGCTTTTTATGCATCTCTCAGAGATCTCTTTCCCAGCAGGGATACAGTCTTGAAAGGAAGTAGGAGTAGGCTGTGGGGAGAAAGAATATCCCTGCTGTTCTGGTTAACTAAGAAATTAAATTATCAAAGCAATCACATCATGTGAACTTTTCCCAACACCCTATTCCAAGCTTCCCAGTCAGACCTAGAGCCGTATTGTTCAGAGCCCAGGGGATGCAGGCCAGCAAGGCCAATGTGGTGTTCTTAGCCAACTTGGCTTCCTTAGGGTTTTCCCGGCCCCTCCCATACAGTGCAGCCCTTAAGCCCCTACTGTTTGCTCACTTGTCTTTGTGAGCTCAGCTCAGCTCCGTGCAGGGCTTCCAGAATGCTGACCAGTGTCTTGCACTCTCCTTCAATCTAGCTGGGGAGGTGAATGATTAGTTAATGACCTAGCATAAGGCAGAATCCAGAGCTCTAAACGATCCCAGAGAAGAGTGTCCTGGAGGTGATGGGGGGAGGCTCAACAAGCACCATCTTTTAATTGACTGAAGACTATGGCTGTGTGCTCTCCAGGCATCAGAAAAATTAGCACCAGCCCCTCTGTATCATGACAAGGCACTGTGTTTGAGATGGCAGGTTTACGAGGCAGCATAGCATGGGGTGAAGAGTAAGAGTGTCTTTCACTTGCTCTTTCACTAGCCAGTAGGAAGGAGGGAGGATAGGGGAAGAAGGAGGAAGGAAGCACGCAAGCATCACTGTGTGCTGCGCTCTTTGCAGACATGATCACATTTAAACCTCCCCCAAACCTATGGGATTTATCATTCAAAAAAACGGCATTTTAAAGTATGCCCTCTTCATTAAATAAAGCTCAGAAGTCATATAGTTAAATGTTCCATCTGAGCTGTAGCCCTTATCCCATCCCTGAACTTCACCTCACCTCTGACAAACTCATTCCATCCTGAGCCTTATTCCATCCCAAACCCTCTCCACCCCTAATATGAGGCTCAGGGATGGGGTAGGAGTCAGGAATGTGTGAAGGTGTCTTCCTCAGAAGTTATTTGGGAATGTTTTAGAGCTAATTTTTTTTTTTGAGATGTCTTGCTCTTATTGCCCAGGCTGGAGTACAATGCCAGCCACCTCTGCCTCCTGGGTTCAAGTCATTCTCCTGCCTCAGCCTCCTGAGTAGCTGGGACTATAGGCACGTGCCACTACACCCAACTAATTTTTTGTATTTTTAGTAAAGACAGGGTTTCACTGTGTTAGCCAGGATGGTCTCGATCTCCTAACCTCGTGATCTGCCCTCCTCAGCCACCCAAAGAGCTGGGATTACAGGCATGAGCCACCAACTGCGCCCAGCTTAGAGCTGATATTTTAAAAATGGATTTCAATTCTTACTTACTGGATCTCCTTAAAAACAAAAGTAATCAATGATTCTTGTAATGAATTAAATAATAAAATGATAAATGAAGAATAAGTTAATAATCCTCCCACAAATTCTGCTTCATGTGATAATTAATGCTAGCAACCCAGTTATTCCTCCCTGTTCATTCAAATATATACAAGCATCGCATATAAATCTACATATTAAAGGTTACATTTCAACGGTTTTAGTTGAGCATCATAAAAATTTAGTGTGAATGCCAAAAATCTCTACCAAAATGCCAAGTCAAATTGTCACATTGTCGCTATTCTTCCCATTTTAAAGATAAAAAAAACTGAGCTCTAGAGAAGTTAAATAGCTAGGTCACATTCACACAGCTAGAACCTTGCTGGCTGACTTGTCTGTGTGCCTATCTTTCTACCACGCTGCACTGCCTCACGTATCATATGGGACTTGGGTTGAGCTGCGCAGCTCAGAAGTCTGTGCTTACTCATCAAGGTCATCTGCTTACTCATCTTCCTACACCACTCCCAGTCCAGGGGTTGATCTTCGAGTGTCCGTGATCATGAATCTGCCTGGATAAGTTCCTTCATACCTCATGCTTTAACTCTCCTGTTAATATCCCAGTAGCTTACTGTGTGGGGCTGGTCCGAAGAAGAGATGGAAAAACAATTGTTCTTATTAAACAAAAATATGAAGTCAGAACAAATGCTTCAAGAAAAAGCTTTCTTTTCGGACAGGTGCCATTTTTCTCAAACCTACATAGATTTCAAATGGGCCAGATGTTGCCTTTTTCAGCATTACACAAGGATCAGGTAAATGGATCCATGGAACCTATTCCTACTCTCTAATTCCTTTTAAGGTACTTGAATAATATGGGCATGGTCAGTTGTTTAGGGAATGAGACAAGTTCTTGAGATTGAAGAAATGAGAAAATTCATTTAAAAGAGTCCTGGAGATGGGCCTACACTGGACTTTGAAGACACCCTCAGGCTGCAAAATCTTCTCTGGGGCTTGTCGGACCCTGAGATTCCTGCGAATGGCCTGTTTCCATTGCTCTTTATTGATGAAGTTTTCGTTTGAATCCTGAATGCACAAACCAAGAGTTCCTTCCATCTAAACTAAAGAAGAGAGCCACACGTGCCAAAATCGACTCTCCACGTTCAACTTTTTAGAAATGGCAGGGAGGGGGAGTAGCAAGGATTTTGTTTTAGTCTGTTAAGGGACAACAGGCTTCCAAGTTTCCATTCAAGTCACACACAGGATACTGTAAAGAACCAGCAGGCATCTCCTTGTCCTAGCCCTGAGGTTACATGTGGATCAGATGATTCTAGTATGTTCTCTGCCCCTTGAAGTCTGACTAGCATTAACTACCCCTTATTTCTTAGCTTCTGTTAAGATTTTTTCTTCAATTGGAAACACATACGTTAATTTGGAAACAAATGCGTTTTCTTAGAAGAAGTAATACTTGCCACCTATTAAAGAGGCTTATTGCATTCCATGCTGAGAAACAAGTCACCAGAACCAGGGGTTTAGATGGAGATGGGTGGAAACAAGCTGGCTGATGTCCGCTCTCTGAACTCAGCATTTTCAGATCCACTGTGGCCTGACTGTGACATAGTCCTGTGGGCCTTGGCCACCAGGGACCCAGACATACATCTACCAAGGAAGAGTCACTGTCCAGTGTGGTGATCAACAGGACAGAGACAGGCAGCCAAAAAATTGTTTTCAGCTGGGTATGGTGGCTCATGCCTGTAATCCCAGCACTTTGGGAGGCCCAGGTGGGCAGATCACTTGAGCTCAGGAGTTGGAGGCCAGCCTGGGCAATATAAGGAAACCCCATCTCTACAAAAATTAGCTGGGTGTGGTGGCATGTGCCTGTAGTCCCAGCTGCTCAGGAAACTGAGGTAGGAAGGATCCCTCGAGCCCAGGAGGTTGAGGCTTCAGTGAGCCATGATTGTGCCACTGCACTCCAGCCTGAGCCACATAGTGTGACCTGCTCTCAAAAACAAAGAAATTAATTTCTAAGCCAGAAAGCTGCCCCATTCTTAAGACAACAAGAATTTAATAACCCTTGAACCCTACACCTTCACCACACAGCCAAGTACATCGAGCCCCTCCAAAATTGTGCCCAAAAGAGACAACCTGCCGAGCAGCCCCTCGACAAGGCTAAGGGGCCCAACCTCCTCTCATTCCAGGAACCCAAAGCAGGCCCCAAGAAATGAGGGCTTTTTCAAAATAGCATCCTGGGGTCGTTTTTCACCTCTGTATCTCTGCAAAATCTACAAGGCTTTGTAGAGTTGGGTTGGAGCCAGGATGGAATTAAGTGGAATTGTAGAAGTTTTCAGAATAAGCAGTTTCCTACTATTAGCAACTTCGCACCCACAGCTAAGGCTCAACCCTCCTTCCCCTTTCTTAGCCAAAAAGGATACATATAATAATTCTGCTGTGTGAGATAAAGTGTGTGGTGTGGGGTATGTGTGTGTGTGTGTGTGTGTGTGTGTACATGTGCATGCCCACATGTCAGTGCATACACACAAGGACTGCACAGCCATATCCCTACTCTACCACACTGCAGAGATGGACATGTCCCACCCCCCAAATGTGTGTGTGTGTGTGTGTGTGTGTGTGTGTGTGTGTGTGTGTCTACACATATATATGCATTAAGTGGATACTTATATGTGTTTTCAGTACATGTGTGTTGGTGTGGATATAAACATAGATATTTATCCCTCCTCTTCTTCCTCATTCTCCTCCAAAGTATTCATCAAATCGAACAACTGTTCGTCTCCATTTCTTCCCATTCCAGACTTTCTATTATGTCTGCTTCAAGCATCACAAAACAGAGGTTAATTTCTGAGCCTCAGTGATAAGATCTAGAGCCACTGTTTTGCACTTTCCTTGCTGCCCTTGACGTGTCCGGGATATCGCCTACCAGTAGTTCCCAGAAACATGCTATCAACCAGGGTGCATGGCCCTGTATCTCAAGTGTTTTTTCTGGGTTATGCTATAAATTTTGGCTTAGACATCAACACACGTCAACATGTTACTTTCAGTGACATGTTTGTCTTTTCTCTGTTAGCTTTGGTTCAGGGCTGATAAACCCATTTGGGGAAGCAAAGTCTCTAAGCCTAAGCAAAAGTCATCTAATGTGCTTTATGGATTGTGGAATTTCTCTATGCCTGACCCCTCCTTCCATCACTCCTCTCCCTCCTTATTTTTCTTAGAAATCTAAGTGAAAAGGATATTCAGTTGGATATCCTTTAGTGATTAAAGTGATCAAAGTGAATTCAACTGGCAGGACATAAATGAACACAACCCACTGAGTGCCCAGTGACCTCTGTCCTTGGTTGGATCTTGATGAGATCCCTCCCTGGTACCCACATCTGCTGCCTCTAGGGGATTGTAGCCAACTCTCATTTCTTCCCATCTGAGCTCTGAATTTTCCTTTTTGTCTTTTCATTGACAGTGGTGGTATGGGTCCAGGTTTTAGCCTCGCTTTGTCAAGTCTCTTCTTTCCTTTTTCATTATTCAAAATATCTTTGATCTGCTTCAAATAGGACTCTGAAACATTCCTTCCAGGCATTCTGAGAGCTCCAAAGACTCTCCTCTTGCCCCAGAGGGGTTGCTTCTCCACTCTCTTCCTTTTGCCCTTGACAGAGTCAGTGCCCTTGGTTATGCTTCCAAGGATAACTGTAATGGAGAAGGAGGCACCACAAACAACTCAGCTCAAAGTTGTGGCTTATGAAAAGTGATCTAAAAGTGAAGGTGTGCTATACATTTCTCAGGCCAGCTGAAGGTGGCTAGCAGAAAGTTGCTTTATAGGGAACAAAAGAAACACGGCTTTACTGCCTCTTTCTTGAAAAAAAAAAAAAAAGAAAGAAAAAAACCTCAGGTTTTGAACAAATAGTATTAATGTATAGCTTGAACACACATCTTAGTCATCAATCTTAAATCTAAATTAGTCTTGACTGTTCCAAAAGCCCATTTGCAAAGGATAAAGACTTACCACGATTAGGGTATCCTAAAGAATTAGTCATGGACTCTGAAGGAATCAATTACAGGAGACAGCTCATGGCAGTAAAAAGAGCAATAAGCCAGAAGTCAGGCGACAGGGATTCTAAGCCCAGAACTGTGAGCACATTATTTAATTACTTTAGGTTTCAGTTTCCTCATCAGCAAAAGGAGAGGAGTGAACTCAAACCTCTAAATTTCTATGGGTTTCAAAAATGTTTTCAACAAGTGAGAAATATTAAAACAAGCCAGTATTCTCCCAAGGCAACTACTTTGCAGGAAAAGTATATGTATGTGTGTGTGTGCGCGTGTGCTTGTGTGTGTGTGTGTGTGTGTGTGTGTGTGTGTGTGTGTGTGTATACAAGTTCTGGTGTTTGTTTAAAAATTTTTTCATTGCTTTATAGTCATACCTCGTATATTCCAGCTTCTGTTAGAAGTCTTTTATGACTCTGTCATTCATAAATTTGTCCAAACTCCTTTTTAATCCATTTACATTTCCTGTCTGTAGAGCCTCTCAGGGTAATGAGTTCCATAACTTTATTATGTGCTGGGAGAAGTATTATTTCCTTGTTTTCCCTAAACTTACCTCAAGCTTCCAAACTGCCTGCTTGCCCTGTATTTCAGAATTTGATGAACAACTTCACCCATAGTCTTTGCTTTATAAAATGAGATTAAAATCATTTTCGGCTGCTACAAAAGGCAGCGGCCCACCATACACCTTCCCCTAATTATTACAGTTACTTATACAATAAATGCGGGTATTGATGGCATAAGGAAGCCCTGGCTCCAAATGACGGAGAGTCAGGAGAGCCTGGAGGCCTAAAGTATAGCTTTAGAGTCAGACGGGTTGAGGCTGAGATTCCAGCTCTGCCGCTTGCTGGGCGGTCTCTCTGAGCCTCGTTTCCTCATCTGGAAAATGGAAAACAGTATTCGCCTCAGACCTTGTTGTAAGATACAGTTTTTGTAATGTGACTAACCCAGTGCTACGTCCATTGCAAATATCTCCCCAAATCTAGTGGGTTTTTGTGATCATTAATGAATGTCGGGACACTAGATAGCCCTCTCAATTCTAGAATCATTGCTTATATTGTGAGCAGGGCCCAAAGAACTGGTTGACAAAGAACAATCTGAGCTTCCATGCAGGAGATGATGAAAAAGCAGGGTTGGAGAGTGACGTTTTGGACCATAGAAAGTTAGTAGAATTTAAGAAGCGATCCTTGGCAACAGATCTACAGAAAACGTACTCTCAGCTTGAACTAAAGTGGCACCAGACATGGACAATAAATATTTACAAGGTGCTAGAAAAGATTTTAAACCAAAAGAAGGAAGGGGAAGCCAATATGCTCTTTCCAGAGCAACGGCCTACGGGTCTTGAGAGTAGAATTTCCATTTCTAGCACTTACCAGTCAGCTGTGCAACCTTAAGCAAATCAATGCCTATATCTAAGTCCAGGTTTCCTTGCACATGAGATGGAATTAGTCTGGTTCACTGACTTACAAACCATGCTCCTTGGTACCCGTATTAGGGAGGAGAGGAAAAAGGCGGGAAATGAGGTTAGGGTGTGAGTCCTCATCCCTAATTCCATCAAGTAGCCATATTTGTAAAGTCCTAGAATTGACTGATAAAGGAAAACGGCATGGAGTCAAAATTACTCTTTAAAAAACCTAAATCACCCAAATGTATACTGTGGGAAGTACAAAAGAACCAAAACCAAGTGACACTTACTTTGGGGTATGCCAGCATTGAGCCAAGTCTCTCTCTCTCTCTCTCTCTCTCTCTCTCTCTCTCTCTCTCTCTCACACACACACACACACACACACACAAACACACACACACACACACACACACACACACGCAAAGATGTATAATGAAATTTGTTCGGATGCATAAGCTAATGCTACTACAATGAGCTTCCATTTAAGATTTAAAATTTGGTTCATAAAACAGCTTCCCCAGCTATAAAGAAAAATAATTGATACTGCTAAACTAGACACTGGGGTGCTTTCCACTTTAACAGGCTGGGATTCCAACAAGAATAATGTAAGCTTGAAATTCAGGACTCTTATTAGAGGGATTTGGAAATAATCCATTCACATAAGAAGAAATTGGGACAATTTGTGCACCTCATCAGACAACCAACAGGTGTGGGAAATGGAAGGAAAATAAGCCAAAATGTGTAAGCATTTCTGGAAGCCTAACAACAACAATAAAAAGAAACTCTTGGCATCTAGCAGATTCATAACCAACTGGCATCCCCACAAGCAACTAGTTACAAGAAAGGAATGCAGGAGACTCTATAGGCTGTTCCCTGAAGACTTCATCCCAATGAGTAGTTAGGGCCAAAAGGCCAATAAAATTCAATGCACATCATCAGCATGACTGCTTTTTTGAAAACCTAGACAATTTATCTGATTCCTGAATAAAGGCATGGTGCAACCCGACCGGGGTAATTTGCTTTGTTCTCATTCTTCCCCAGCCTGGACCCTCAAAGGACATAATGAGCTGAGCAAGGCAACTCAGAAAACAAAGAGAAAAAACAGAGCAAAAGAAACAAGGACAATGGATTGAGGGAGAGAGAAATGGAGGCCAGACTGAAGTATATTTAAAAAGGAAACTGAAATAATTAAAATGATGGAAGTTTCTCTAACTAGGAACATTTAGAAGAGCTATTACTAATATCTACAAAATTACAAAAGAGAAAGCAAAGTGGCCATAGGTTTTCTCATGGCTCCCTTTCTTCCCCACACTCATAGGATTTTAGAGAAAGTAGTTTGGGGCTAGACTAACAAAAAGCATACTCTATTTATTCAATAAAGCAATATATATTTAAAGGATACATCACAGGTATTGTGATACATCACAAGATACATCACATCAATGCATGGGAAATACATAAAAGTTGTTATCCTGTCAGAAGAATCCAGCAGATGTTATAAATATATTCAAGAAAGATTAGGAAAAATGCAGATAAATTTGAGAACTTTATTTAAAGAAAATGCATCCAGGTGTGGTGGCTCATGCCTGTAATCCCAGCACTTTGGGAGACCTAGGTGGACGGATCATGAGGTTAGGAGTTTGAGATCAGCCTGGCCAGTATGGTGAAACCCCATCTCTACTAAAAATACAAAAATTAGCCAAGTGTGGTGATGCGTGCCTGTAGTCCCAGCTACTTGGGAGGCTGAGACAGGAGAATAACTTAAACCTGGGAGGCAGAGGTTGCAGTGAGCCAAGACCCTACCATTGAACTCAGCCTGGGTGACACAACAAGACTCTGTCTCAAAATAAAAAAGGAAAGAAAGAAAGAAAATGCATCTCTTCATATACCTTTACCCAAAGAATAGTCAGTTTCTTAGGCAGGGGAAGTTGTCTTCTTCAATCAAAAATAAGAATCTGGACAACATTGCTTAAGGGTCTTTGTATTTTTATATTAGTCTGCTATTACCTGGAGGCAAGGATTAGGTCTTGTACTCATATCCATCTAATTCTCCTGCTAGCACACTGCCTTGTATATATTCAGTGATCATTAATGTTTGTTGTAACAAATTTAATTGCATTGATTCATTGGAAGAGCTGGTCTTCCAATACAATCTCTCTACAAGCTCTCTTGGTGCTTTCAATGCTCCCCTTGGTTACATAAGATCAATCTCTAATAATCATTATATTTTTGTCATCTGGAGAATATTCTTTCTTTTTTAAAAAAACTTCTTTGAAAACTCCAACCTATTTGGCTTCCCAAGCGTTCCATCTAAAAAGCATGCAATTTGAATAACAACAGAATAAATTCAACCTTTGCCTATTTGTGATACTAGGAAATGGGGCCAATCAATTTCAAAACAAATCTCAGGGTTCACGCATCCAAATAAAACAGCGATCAACCAACAATTTTCTTCAGAGCATGACTGTTGGTCCTTGAGCCTGAGGAGGAAAAGGGTTATCCATGAGCTATCGGGATTTGTCATCATTCCCTTTGACGAGCAACCAACCGAGACATAGGAGATGAAAAGTCTCAGCCTAGTTCTATCATCAATGAACTGTGTGACCTCAGGTGAATGATTTAGCCTGTCTGAGTCTAAGTTTCCTCATCTGTAAAATGCAGAGGTTATTAACTAAGGCCATACTACACAAATCACAGAATCTATTTACTTAAGTCTATTGATCAAGGAAAATACTGTTTTCAGAATGTCATTAGACAATACAGATGGGATATATTTAATACAATAGGCAATAGTTTTGATTTCTACTTTTGAGAAGGTAGATTTTCTATCTTGCTCCAACTTAATGTAACAGCTCCATAAGATGTTTGGAAAGTTGGAGAAGACTCTGTGTGTGTGTGTGTGTGTGTGTGTGTGTCTGTGTGTGTGTGTGTCTGTGTGTGTCTGTGTGTGTGTGTGTCTGTGTGTCTGTGTGTGTGTGTGTGTCTGTGTGTGTGTGTGTGTGTCTGTGTGTGTGTCTGTGTGTCTGTGTGTGTGTGTGTGTGTCTGTGTGTGTGTGTGTCTGTGTGTCTGTGTGTGTGTGTGTCTGTGTGTGTGTGTGTGTGTCTGTGTGTGTGTCTGTGTGTCTGTGTGTGTGTGTCTGTGTGTCTGTGTGTGTGTGTCTGTGTGTCTGTGTGTGTGTGTCTGTGTGTGTGTGTGTGTCTGTGTGTGTGTGTGTGTCTGTGTGTGTGTCTGTGTGTCTGTGTGTGTGTGTGTGTCTGTGTGTCTGTGTGTGTGTCTGTGTGTCTGTGTGTGTGTGTCTGTGTGTGTGTGTGTGTGTGTCTGTGTGTGTGTGTGTGTGTGTCTGTGTGTGTGTGTGTCTGTGTGTCTGTGTGTGTGTGTCTGTGTGTCTGTGTGTGTGTGTGTGTCTGTGTGTCTGTGTGTCTGTGTGTCTGTGTGTGTGTGTCTGTGTGTCTGTGTGTGTGTCTGTGTCTGTGTGTCTGTGTGTGTGTGTGTGTGTCTGTGTGTGTGTGTCTGTGTGTGTGTGTGTGTGTGTGTCTGTGTGTCTGTGTGTGTGTGTGTGTCTGTGTGTCTGTGTGTGTGTCTGTGTGTCTGTGTGTGTGTGTCTGTGTGTGTGTGTGTGTGTGTGTCTGTGTGTCTGTGTGTGTGTGTGTGTCTGTGTGTGTGTGTCTGTGTGTCTGTGTGTGTGTGTGTGTCTGTGTGTCTGTGTGTGTGTCTGTGTGTCTGTGTGTGTGTGTCTGTGTGTGTGTGTGTGTGTGCGCGCGCGCATGTGTGTGTCTGTGTGTGTGTGTGTGTCTGTGTGTCTGTGTGTGTGTGTGTGTGTCTGTGTGTGTGTGTGTCTGTGTGTCTGTGTGTGTGTCTGTGTGTCTGTGTGTGTGTGTCTGTGTGTGTGTGTGTGTGTGCGCGCGCGCATGTGTGTGTCTGTAATACGGGATGGAGAAAGTGAGGAGGGTTCAATAAAGCAAGGGTTTAATAATAAGCACCCCTTAGGCGCCCCTCATTCTGGAAGAAAACAGGTTTCTCACATCATATCACATTTCCATGTTCATATCTATCAATGGAACAGCCCTCCAAGAAGAAATATTTCTTCTGAGAATCTTCTCAAGGCCCACCCTTTACTCCACCATTGGATGAAAAATTCCTAGAGAATGGAGACCTTAGGCCATCACGCTGAAATGGTTCAAGAAGGAAGAAAGCAGAGTCCTATGTGAAAAGAATGGAACTAAGGGAGCTGCAAAAGAAAGGACTGTGGAGAAACATTACAAGTCTTGCTAGAGAAGTAAGAGTGGTGTGGCTCATTCTAGACAGCTATATTCCCACAAGAAAAAGAAGTCTGCCCCCAGAAGTTCCTTCAATCTTTCTAGAATTCCACATCCTCACCAGGCACACAAAACTAAAATTAGTGCATGATACATTAGGCAGTGACACACCAATAGGGCATGGCACAGAAAATGAGAACAAGGAAGGACCTGCTCTTGGAAGGGCCCATGGACCCAGAACGTCAGTGCCTGGCACAGGGTAAATACTATATAAATGTGTGTAAGTAAAAAAAATTAAAACAAAAATTTTTATTGTTCAAATCCCACGTGAAATATAAGCTGACACACACATTTTGAAACGTTTTCTGCATTGTTATCTACAAGATTTTCTCAGCCGGGCATGGTGGCTTACACCTGTAATCCCAGCACTTTGGGAGGCCGAGGTGGGTAGATCATGAGGTCAAGAGACAGAGACTATCCTGGCTACTACGGTGAAATCCTGTCTCTACTGAAAATACAAAAATTAGCTAGGCATGGTGGAGAGTGCCTGTAGTCCCAGCTGCTCAGGAGGCTGAGGCAGGAGAATCCCTTGAACCCAGGAGGCAGAGGTTGCAGTAAGCCACGACTGTGCCACTCTGTCTCAAAAAAAAAAACAATTTTCTTCATTCATATAAATAAATAATAGGCCTGAGCTGTGACTGCTGTGACTGTGTTATAACAAGACCAAATGGGGAAAGGTCTCGTTCCCTCGCAGCCAACTTCATATGAATTGAAGGTATGCTTTGCCCTATGGCAAAAGAAGCAGCATGTGTGGCCTCTGCCCAAAAGAAGATCACAGTCCAGTTGGTGAGGTAAATTATACAGGTGCCCAAAGTTAAAAGATCTACCCAAGATATGTCATTAGACAATACAGATGGGATATATTTAATACAATAGGCAAGAAGATAAAGAATGGACTGGCACGTTAGGGAGGGCTTCACAGAGAAGGGCTTTGAATGAAGGGCACCAGAGAGGAGGAAACAGATTTCCAGAAAGTTGGAAGACTGAGTATAGGCCCTCACGTCAGAGGAGAATGAGCAATCCAGGCAGGCTAGCATGGAGAATCACCATTTGGCAACAGTAAGCTATGATGTTCCAAGGCTAAGCAGCTTGGACTTTATCCTGTGAGTGATAGGGGTCCCTTACAGATAAACACAGCAAGATAGGCCATTGGTAATGCCAAATTTCCTAAGCTTAAGAAACTGATCATTTCTATCAGTGGTAGTCCTTGCACTGAGTAGCCATGGAAACACTACTCAAGGGTGCCCCCCCTCACATGTGGTCTAAACAGAACTTCTTCCTAAGTTGTCACCCTGGCAACCCTGAACAACATCTTAGAATTAGGAGAAATCTAAGAAGTTACAAAACCCTACTCCTCAAACAGTGCAGATTCTTTTTTCTACGAGATCCCCAAGAGTGGCATATTCCTTGGGCTGACACAGTACACTGCACACAGGAGGAACTCAGTAAAGGTTTGTGACTAAGCAAAGTAATCCAGGCATTTCTTAAACAATTCTGATAATTTGGATCTCCCTTGCAGGCCTTGGCAGCATTTAATCCTTAGAAAGTCCTTTCTTTCTTTGAACTTAGGTCTATCTTCCTATTTTTACTACCCATTGGTTCTAGTTCAGTCATCCAAAGAAACATATAACAAACCTATTTATTCTTCCACATGACCACTTTTTGAATATTTGGAGATACTCATTAGCTCTTCTTAGTCTTTTCCTCTCCAAAAACCTCCAGTTCCTTTCAAGAGCAAAGGGACCAACATGCTGTTGTCAATAGTGCTGTATTCTCCTGTCTCTCTTTAATTCACTGAGAAAGATGGGTTGCATGAAGGGTTGGATTATAGATTTTAGAAGGAGAGGGGTCCCTCCAGAGGCTAGATACATGAATCCCTGAACTTCTGTATCTGTGCCATGATTCTCAGTGGCATCTTTTCTGCCCCCACTTGCAGCCAAGGCTCCCAATGAGCCTGATCTTTTCTCCCCACAAGTCCCCAAGCCCTCATGCTGTAGAGTCTCTGGGAATCTGTCGTCCTCTCCCCACTTGCATTTTCAACAGATGGCATTTTCGCAGGTAAGAGCTCTGTCAACGTCCGCTGGCAGCCTTTGCTGCTAGCCTCCCTGTCTACTACTCTAAATCGCAGCCATTACCATTTAAGCCCACTTCCTCCAGCTTGGTCCCCAGTGCCTCAAGCAAGCAAGAGCAGCTGGTTCCTCATCCCCTACACCGTAATCCTTCAAATCCCTGAAAACCTTCATTTAATCATAGTTCCACCAATGTCACCACACCCTTAAGCTTCAGGGAATGCTCTGCTACAAACCTTCACCTTTAAAGCAGAGGGTCATAGTCAGCATTTAAAAAAAAAAAACAAAAAAACAAAATGGAAAACACCAGAGTGCATGATACTCAATAAAGGTAAATTTTTCTGAAATTTTTTATATACATTAATACTTTAGTTATATGTTGTGTATCCTTATACATACATATTCTTTATGCACTGTGATGAAACATCAGCTTCTGTGTTATTGTAGGTTATGGCCAAAAGAGTTGGATGAACACAGATTTTCCCCAGCTCAAAGCTGTGGCTGTCCCTAGTTAATGTCTGAGCCCACAGAGCTAGCTCATAAAAAGAATACTAGGTCAAAGTCATTAGACTCTGGGTTCTCAAGGTAGATATCACATCGCTTATTCATGAAGGCATCCCTGCATCTATTCAGTATCTGCACAAAATAGATATTTGCTAAATGAATGAACACCAGTCACTGGCTGGGTGACCTGTGGGACTCAGTCCCCTATTTATAAAATGAGTTTTCAGCATTTTATGATGAACTCTAAGTCCCCTGAAACCCTATCCTAAGAATCCAAAACCATCTTTGGGTCCTGGAAAACACTTTTGCAATGGCAAAGATTGGCTCTGGTAACTTCTCTTTTCCCCCAAACTCACACTGTACAAATAACCACCTCTGGGTAGGAAGTGTGAGGATAAGCTGGTGTTGAAAATGAGCTATGAAAAAAAATAAAGCAAATCCTGCCCAGTGTATGTCAGGTTGTGGCTTGTGCTAGATGAATGAAAGCCCCACATGGCATAATTGTGTTTACAGTGAGCTTATAGGAGTTTTCCCTCAAGGTAGGGAAAGGGGATCGGGTTAAACAAATTATTTAGTTTTTCCTGACCTGACCTGGCAACAGTGATGGGGAGCAGTAGCTGAGGAATGGCCTTCCCAACGTCAGCCTTAACTATGTTCACCTCGCGTTCCTTTGAAACCAGACACTGGTCTTCCATCTGGGAAGTGGAAGAGAATTCTGAGGTCCGAAGCTCCAAATTGCTTCCTGTAGGCAAATTGTGTGGCCAGTTGTGTGGAAGTGACTTCCAGCTACAAGGCAGTAGTATTATAAGAATCCAAGGTCTTGCTTTTTGGATAGCAAACTTGTAGCAAATAGCAAATCTGATTGTCTAGAAATAGAATCTATCTCTTTTTTATTGTTACCACCTCTTCTTCCTGAAACAAAAACACTCCTTGGAGTTATACACAGCTCACTTCCACAGGAGGGTACAATCCTGCACCCTCTATTTGTTTTCTATAAAAAACAACACAAATTCTATTTGGATGCTGGATTTATACAACAAAAATCCAGTTTGAATTAACTTTGACTGAACAGATTCAATGAAGTACATGTTACACTGACATGTTTGACTTTGGTCTAAAAGCAAATTAATTTTTAACTACAGTTTGGGGAGTGTGGATATAATTTTGCTTTGCTTTTATGGTTGACTTTTTTCTTCAATCTATAGACATTGCCAGTTCTCTTTAGTCTCTGAAGATATTTTTAGGTATGAGACTGTACTAACAGGATGTATGTAATTTATTGGCAGAACTTTTCTGTCAACCTGTCAGTCACTTTTTATTCCAAATTACATGGGCCCAACCCAGGTCTGGGATGCATTCACATTAAATGATCATGGATCATTTATTTCAGAAATGATAGGTTGAAGAAAATGTGCTTTGTATATGAGAAATAAAATCCCACAGCGCATCCAGTTTCCTGTTTCCTTGAGAGCTTCATTTTTCCATTTGGCCCTTACTTAATTTTTCTTCTGTCTTATTTAAAGGTCTTAAAAGGCTCCAAAATCAGACCAGAAAAGGCCTAACCACCCACTCCCTGGCCCTGGGTTGTGTAAGACCACATTCCCAGAGGACAGGAAGGAAATCACAGTCACAACATATATTTTGTAGAACTCTTGGGAGTTCAGCAAGGGAGTGAAATGAGGTGTTATGACCCACATTTTGCAGGTCAGGAGACCTCGGCTGGATTAGGTGAAGTGGCCAAGGTCACACAGCAAAGAAACAGGGAAGCCAGAACACAAACACTACTGGCCTGTCACCAAATCAGGTGTTCTCACGACACTGCACTCTTCCTGGAAATAGTTTCTACAGTTTGTGAGTCTTTTCCTACTTTATTTCACCCAGCACAATACCTGTGTCAATCCAGCAAATTCTTATCAGCAGATTCACTCAGAGAAGCACAACTTTTGGAGGGGATGTGTTCTGGGATTGGGCCTTCTGCAGTCATGGAAGTGGGCTACACGGATGATGTCAGTCATCTGCCCACTATCAGGGCAGGCGGGTGGAAAGGGAAGATGGGGAAGTAGGGGAGGCCAAAGACAAAGAGGAAGCCCATGCACCTCTCACCACCTCCAATCCAGTGATGCAGGGGGTGTGTGGGTGAAGATGCACCCACACCTGGCCCAGGAAATAGGGAAGCTGAAGCAGGAGGTCTGTGGGAGCTGGCACTGCCCCAGGCCTGGAGGCTGCCCTGACGATGAGCAGAGCAGCAAATCAGCCATAACACACTGACAGCAAATATACAGGGTCTACTCTATGGCCGTTTTCATGTATTGTTTAGATTTTATGTATTTAAGCTTTTTATACACATATAAATTATGTATCCTGAATCTTACATGTAACCATGATTGACTCTGACAAATGCATGTATCCATGTAACACACACCCCATCAAGATATAGCATGCTTTCATTACCCCAGAAAGTTCCCTCCCAGTCAAGACCCCGCCAACACTACCAGAAGCTACTACTGCTCTGATTTCTTTCCCAGTAGATTAGCTTTAGTACTAGACTAGTAGTAGTAAAGATAATCTATTAGCATTAGTACTACTAGTACTAAAACTAATCTATTAATGTAAAGCTAATCTACTGGGAAAGGAATCTGACTAGACTATCAATAGATTAGTATTCAATTTTATGTAAATGGAATTATACTGTATTTATCCTTTTACAATCTGGACCGCTTTACTTAACTTACTGTTTGTAAGGTTGTCCATGTTGCCAGTATTAGTAAATCATGCCTTCTTATTGCTGAGTAGTATTTCATTACATGAGCATGCCACATTTATCCATTCACCTGCTCATGGACATTTGGGTTGCTTTTATTTGGGGGCTTTCATAAAAACAGCTAGCATAAACATTCTTGTACAAGACATGTGGTGGGGGAGTATGTGATTTCTCTTGGGTACTTAAAAGTGGAATTACTGAGTCATAGGGTAGGAGTGTGTTTAACCTTCTTACAAGCTTCCAAACTACTATTTTTCAAAGTAATAAGGTACGGACTGCATTGTGTCCCTCTAAAATTGATGTGTTAAATTTCTATCCCTTAGTATCTCAAAATATGACTGAATTCGGAGATAGTCTTTAGAGGGATAATTAAGTTAAAATGATGTGATTAGAGTGGGTCCAATCCAGTATGAATGGTGTCCTTCTGCAGAGAGATCAGGACAGAGATACACATGGAAGGGAGGCCATGTGAAGGCGCTGGGAGAAGACAGCTATCTACCACCTAAGGGAGAAGCTTCAGAAGAACCAACCCTGCTCACACCTTGATCTTGGACTTCCAGCCTCCAAGATTGTGAGAAAGTACATTTATATTGTTTAAGCCACCTAGTCTATGGTACTCTGTTATGGCAGACTAATGCATTTATTAATTTTCTCACACTGCTTTTATTTCATTACAATGTTGCAAACTCAGTGCTTCAAAATCCAAAGTATACAATACGTAAGGTAGTAGTATCATTTTTATACCCCTTAACAGCTATGTATGTGACTTCTGAGTGCTCCATGTCCTTGGCAAGACTTTATGTTGACAGCATTTTTATTTTTAGCCATTCTAGTGGGTGAATCATGCATATAATTGTGATTTTCTATTGCATTTCCCTGATAACTAGTGATGTTCAGCACTATTTTGTGTGCTACTAGCCCAGGGGTTTCCCTACATCCTCACTGGCCTCTTTGCAAACCATTTTCCACAAAAACATCTGTTCCCTTTTACCATCTAAAATCTTTAATTGACTTCCTATTTTTATTAAGATGAAACGGAGCTCCTCTGATGGTTTGAAATAAGGCCCTCCATGGCTCTCCACTCCATGCACACTAGACTTCTTCCATCCCTTGTTCTCTCCTGATTTCTCCTGCCATCAGAACTTTTTGTACACTATTGCTTGTGCCTGGAAAGTGATGGCTTCTCTTCCTTATTCAGACGATGATGGTGTCTCTTCCTTACTGAGCCTGTAGCTCACTTCTTCAGGGAACTCTCTGCTCATGTTTCTAATTAGATCTCCTTTTCCTCTTAGTGGTAGCATCCATCCTTTACAGCCATAAAAAAAAAAAAAAAAGTGGGAATGAAAAAAACCAAGGTCTTCGCATCTTTGAAGTTTCTTCTCCCCAATTTTTGGCTGACACAATCATGTTCACATTCTATGGAAGGAAAGCCTATTAGAAGACCAATCTCAGAGCCTAGAGCACAGTGGATGAGTGGAATATTCCTCCAGATAACTGGCTGAAACTTGGGGTCTGGAAAGACGAACTGGCTTAACATTGAAGAGGGCATGATGTGGCAGAATAGGGCGAAGTTTACAGTTTTCCTTTCTTGATTTATTTTAGCATGAGTTCACACTTATAACAAGGCTGTGTCACACTTGTAACAAAGTGCTGAATAGAAACTTGGGAAGGAGGCAGAGAGGTCTAATTTAGGGCTGATGTCCCATAGTAAAATTGATCCCAGTCTTTAACTTTTACAAGACACACCCTGAGGATTTGTAGTAAACAAACATAGGGGGAGGAACAAAACCTGAAATTCAATACTAGATCTGTCTTTAGAGTTATGAACAAAGATATTGAAAGCAATGCCATCAGCACTCACACCATGGTATTCAACTCGCAAGACTGTCATCTTGGGAGAATTTACTCTGTTTCTTAAGTCTCCATTTGTCCTGTGGCCCTAGGGAACAATTACTTGTCACCAAGGTAGAAGCCGATTTCCATAATCTCCTGCCACAATCCAGTTTGTGAAGAATATAGCATCTACGTGGAGTTTCATTACCTCCACTGACATTTTTGTGAAAAAACAAATGCAAGTGAATCTAACCTGGAAACACTTCTTATTGTAATGTATCTTATACAGGAATATCTTAGAATCTATATTCTGTTTAACTAGTAGGATTTTTTAGCATTTCTTTACACAGTATTTAATTTATATTATTTATACACATTTCAATAAAGGTAGCATAGGGGATATGGGTAATATCCTCTAAGAAGGACTTTAAGTACTCTTCTTAGTGGTAGTTATTCTTTATTTATGTATTGTATACTTTAGATTTTGAAGCACTGAGTTTGCAACATTGTAATGAAATAAAAGCAGTCAGAAAAATTAATATGCAGAACTGTAAAAAATTTAATGAGAGAGGATGCTATTTTGTTAAATGCTTAGTATGTAAGAGTGAAGCCCTTTCACATTTGGCTTGAAGATTCCTAGCAGCCCAGGCCAAAAGGAAACCATGATGCCTTTTAATGAAATAAATTATTTCCCTGGCGATAAAATGTGCTTGGAATATTACACAGAGCCCTATATATAAAACCCCAAAATGCAGTTATGTCTTCAGTTTGAATTGCAGAGAAAACACAAAAACTGTCTTCAACGTAATCCTAAAATAAAATCTGAGGGTACATTATCCATCAAGATATATATTTCTTCAGGAATCTTGAGCACCAGCTTTGCTCTGATAGTGTGGGCTTGTGATAACTTAGACTCTATCATGATGCTAGGCAAAACCCAGCTCTTCTCATGGTAGTTGCCAGGGCAATGGCAACAGCACCAAAAGTGAAAATAAGATTTCTCCAGGAAAACCTGAAAGTCCCAAGAATCATAAGTAAAGTGTAGAAAGAGGCTCTCTACCTTGTCATAAACTGAGATACGTGAGGGTGACTTGTATTCTTACATGGTTAGGGATCTGGGCTTCCTTCTGCCACTAAGATGCACCTTTGCAAGTCTCAGAGTATCTGTGCCTGGAGAGAGAGGTAAGAGGGTAAGTAGTACAATCATCCAACCCGGGTAGTGGTCATAGGTGGTCATTTGACAAAAATCACTGAACTCAGTAAAAGCTTTTTAACTATGAATCATAATTTTCAACACAGGAAAAACAGACAGGCTCCTTCAATGAAGATTGTATCACAATACTAAAGTCAATGTTTCTAAACAAATTTGCTCCTCTTCCCCTCCTTTTTCCAGCTTGTGACATACTCCCTCAGCAACTCTCACTCCAAAAACTTGTGAATAGTAACTAAGTATAGATTGTCATTGAGGTGTCATTTGTTTAACACATCTCTGTATTTTAATTGGTATGTAGAGGCCACTTATAGTTAATGTAATTATTAATATGGTTGGATATAGGTCTACTATTTTATTATTTTCTGCTTGTCTTTTTTTATCCCACTCACTTTTCTGCCTTGTTTTGGATTATTTGAATGTTTATCTTTTCACTTTTTGGGTATATCTCATTGTACTTTCTTAGTGGTTATTCTATAAACTACACGCCCTACCTTTCACAGCCTAAATATAGTTAACATTTTACTTGAGTAAGATGTCAAAGATATCAGGTAAAACGTAGTTGCTGTAGAACTATATCTGTCTCTTTAAATATCCCCTTGTTATTATGGTTCACGTATGTGTTACATTTGCATACATTTTCCTCCAACATAATTTTTATTTTCAGTAGCCATACATATTTTAGGAAACATAAGAGAAAAATAGTCTTATATTAAAGCCAGATATATACCATTTCTATTGCTTTTCCTTCATTCCCAAAGTATAAAGTTTTTCCCTGATATTCTCTTCCTAAAAAACTTCCTTTAGCGTATCTTTTACAAGTCTGCTGGCAAAATTACCTTAGTCATTATTTCATCTTTATTCTTGAGAGGCTTTTAAAAAATGTAGTTTGACAGTTCTGTTCTTTCAACACTTTGAGAATACTGTTGGAGATTCCTAGCAGCCCAGGCCAAAGAATGTCTTAGAGACATTCTTTGAGTATGTCTCAAAGATTACTTTGAGAACATCTTTTGGCCTCTTTGTTTCTGTTGATAAATTCACTCTCATTCAAATTTGTGTTTGCCTATATGTGGTGTTTTTCTCTGGATGCCTGAAATTTTTTCTTTATCTTTGGTTTATAGAAGTTTGATTTTGATATATTTGTGCTTGGTTTTCCTTGGGTTTCTATTGTTGGGGTTCAGAGAGATTCTTGAATCCATATATTTGCATTTTCACTACATTTTGGAAGTGTTCAGACATTATTTCAAATTCTTTATACCAATCTATTTATCCTATCCTTCTGAGACTCCACTGATACAAATATTGTTTTGATATTGTCTCCTAGGTCCCTGACAATCTACTTGCCATAGATTTTTTTTTCTTTTTTTTCTATTCTTCAGGTTGGATAATTTCTGTTAATCTATATTCAAGTTCACAAACAACTTCTCCGTTATCTTCATTCTGTGACTGAGCCCATCCAATAATACTTTATTTCAGATAGTCTATGTTATACTTCTAAAATGTCCATTTAATTTTCTTCAGTTTGCATTATTCAATTGAGAATTTCTCTCTTTCCATTCACTTCAACAGTGTTTGATTTTATACTAAGGAGCATGACTCTACAAGTTGCTCTAAAGTTCTGTCTGATAATTCCAACGTCTGAATCACCTTGGGTTTGGCATCAGTTGATTGTCTTTTTCCTTTGGGAAATGGTCCCATGTTTACGCTTTTTTGTGTGTGTGCCAAGTAATATTGAATTGCATCTTGGAAATTTGAATATTATGTTGTGATCCTCTAGGTTCTGCTGAAATCTGAAAAAAATTCATCTTTTGTTTGTTTCATTATACAATCAACCACCGTAGTTTCAGTCTGCAGTCTTACCTTGCTTTCTCTGGATGTTGGTTTTAATGGCAGTTCAATTTTCATAGCCTTTGCTCTGCTGTTTGTGTTTGCACCACTCAAGGGTTAGTCTGGTAGGTCCTGGGCAGTTTATATCTTAGTTCAGTTTTCAAATACCTTACTACACTTCTTAGGTTCTTACCCACACATGCATAGTTCAAGGGCAAGCCTGAGACTTACGTTAGTTCATCCATGACATTTGGAGATCTTGTCTTCCAGCATTCTTCTCTTATGCATTTCCTCCAAACCTTCATCTTCTAAAGACTCCTTTGGCCAGTTTTTCTAGCCAGAAACAGAGCTTTAGTCTCCTATACTGTCATGCAATTTTGCATGACTGGGGTTGCCTCAGAGAAGAGCAGAAGAAAAAAGAAAGAAAGAAGAAATGGGAGGGGAAGGGAGGAGAGGGGAGGAGGGGGAGGGGAGGGGAGGGGAGCGGAGGCGGGGGAGGGAAGGGGAGGGGAGGGGAGGGGGGAGGCAAGGGGAAGGGAGAAGGGAAAAGTTGCTTTTTGTATTTTGTTCAGAGTTTTTAGTTGTCTTCAATAGGAGAGATGTGCTCTAGCAGACCTACTCAATCTTGGCCAGTAGCAGAAGTCCTCTGGGAAGTTTGAACCTAAGAAGTATAGTAAGGTATTTGAGAAGTGAACTAAGATATAAACTCCCCAAGTACCTACCAGACTAGCCCTTGAGTGGTGCAAACACCAACAGCAGAGAAAATATGAAAGACATGGAGCTATTCAGATTTCCTGGCTCTTCCTGTGTCCTTTGGAAAATTTGTATCTTGCATGTGTCATTTAATCTTAGCTATCAAATTTGTTGGTATAGAGTTGTTCATTTTGTAATGTCTTACAGTACGTCCTGGTAAATTCTCTTTCATTCCTTATTATCTGTTTGGTTTTTTTCCTCCCTTTACCCTGATCGTTTAAATCTAAGAGTTTAACAACTTCAGTGATCTTTTCAATCAACTAGTATTGAGTTTTGTTGATATTCTACTTAGTTGTTCATTACTTCATTGATTTCTGCTCTTACTTTTACTATTTCTTTCATTTCACTTATTTAACATCTGCTTTTTCTAACTTCTCAAGGTTGAAGGGTTAGATTATTGATTTTACACCTTTCATTTTGCTGAAATATGCATCCAAATCTATAAATTCCCTCTAAGCATCACTTTAGTTGCATCTCACAAAATCTATTACTGTGTTTTGTTTATAAGTCAATTTGAAATGCTCTCTCACTTCTGCCATAATTTCTTCTTTCATCCATGTATTACTGTGTTGATTAATTTCCAAATATTTTGGAATTTTCCAGGCCTCTTTTTAAAATTTATTTCTTATTCAATTCCACAATAGTAAGAATATATACTCTATATGACTTTAGTCTTTAATATTTACTGAAACTTGTTTTGCAGCCCAGATAGGATCTAGCTTAATTAAAGTTTCAGATCTCAAGAAGAATTTATATTCTGTAGTTTTTTGGTGAAGGTAATCCACAAATATTAATTAGATCAATCAATCTAATTGATATCAAAACTATCAATTATTGATAGTTTTAATGAAAGTCTTCAATGTCAACTGATTTTCTACTTGTTCTATCAATTACTGTAAGAGTGTCAGAAATCTCTGGTTATTATTGTAAATCTGTCTTTTACTTTCTTTGTTCTGTAAGTTACTTGCTTTCTGTATTTTGAAGTCCAGTTATTAGATGCATATATATTTAGAATTATCATGTATTTGTTATAAATTAAGCATGTTATAATTTTTGAAATGTCTCTCTTTGTCTCTGGAAATACTCCTTATTCTGAAGTCTATCTTGTCACATGCTAATAGCCATGCCGACTGTTTTATAATTAGTATTTGCCTGGCATGTCTTTTTAAATCTTTTTACTTTTAACCTATATGCATTTATATTGAAAGTGAGATACTCAAAGACAGCACAGATTTGAGTCTTTCCTCTTAATTCAGTTGTAAGAAACCTCCCTTTCAGATGAAGTGGTTAGTCCATTTACATTTAGTATAATTATGGATATAGTTAGATTTAAGTGTATCATTATTTCTATTCATTTATTTGTCCTAGCTGCTGTTTTCCTGTCTTTTTTGGATTTGAGTTTATTTTGCCTTATCATTTGGCTTTTCATCTATTCCATTTTGTAGGGGTTTTGTTTGTTTGTTTTAGTTAAGATTTACAATATGTAACTTTAACATACCACATTCTGCCAAAAAGCAAGATTTCATTATTTCATGTATAATGTAGGAGCTTTACCCACCTTTTGTACTTCAATATATTTTAGTTCTCCATTTGTTATAAACCCCAAAACATTTGCTTGCTACTTTTGCTTTAAGCAGTTTATTAGTCTTTAGAGAAAACTAGGAAAAAAGAAAAAAAAGTATTTTACATTTACAATATATTTAGCATTTCCAGATCACTTTATTACTTCTTGTAGTTCCAAGATTCTACCTGGAATAATTTTCTTTCTGATTGAAGGTCTTTAACTATTTTTTTAATGCTGGTTTGAGTGGTGACAAATTCTCCTCACTTTTGTTTATGTAAAAATGTCATTTGACCAGGCGCGGTGGCTCATGCCTATAATCCCAGCACTTTGGGAAGCCGAGGCGGGTGGATCACAAGGTCAAGAGATCAAGACCATCCTGGTCAACAAGGTGAAACCCTGTCTCTACTAAAAATACAAAAAATTAGCTGGGCATGGTGGCGCGTGCCTGTAATCCCAGCTACTCAGGAGGCTGAATGAAGCAGGAGAATTGCCTGAACCCAGGAGGCAGAGATTACAGTGAGCCGAGATCGCGCCATTGCACTCCAGCCTAGGTAACAAGAACGAAACTCTGTCTCAAAAAAAAAAAAAATGTCTTTTATTTTACCTTAATCTTTGAAAGGTATTTTTGCATTTTTGTGGGATACAAAATTCCTTTTTTCTTTTAGTATTTTAAAGATGCTTTATTTTGTGTTCTGGGTTGTGTTGTTTCTAATGAGAATAGAGCAGTCAATTGTATGACTGTTCTCCTGCTTGTAGAATGTCTTTTTTCTTTTATAAGTTTCTCTTTATCTTTAGTTTTAAGGATTTTGTTTATTATATGGCTAGGTTTGTGTTCATTCTGCTTAGGATTTATTAAGTTTTTGTCCCTATTCTTTCTATCTTTTCTTTCTAGGATTCCAACTACACACATGTTAGACAACTTAATATTGTCCCACAGATCACTGATGCTCTGCTTTTTTTTTTTCACTTGTTTATCTTTCTGTATGCTTCATTTTTGATAATTTATCTCCCTGTTGTCGGGCTCATTGATTTTTCCCTTCTTCAGTGCCCAATCTATTGTTAAGCCTGTATGCTGAATTTTTTCATACCTGACATTGTACTTTTTAACTCTCAAATTTCCATTTGATTCTTCTTTTATGTATCATTTCCATTTTGCTATTGGGATTTCCCATCTATTTGTTCATTGTTTTTATATATTTTTAGAAATCTTCAACTGTATTTAAAATAGAATTTTTTAAATTCATGTCTGCCAATTTTAACACCTCTGTCATTGGGATTTATTTATATTGATTCATTTTTCTCCTCATATTTTCCCTTATTTTTGCATATTTTTCAGTTTTTTGTTTTTGTTTTTGTTTTTGTTTTTTTGAGAAGGAGTTTCGCTCTTGTTACCCAGGCTGGAGTGCGATGGCGCGATCTCAGCTCACTGCAACCTCTGCCTCCTGGGCTCAGGCAATTCTCCTGCCTCAGCCTCCCGAGTAGCTGGGATTACAGGCACGCACCACCGTGCCCAGCTAAGTTTTTGTATTTTTAGTAGAGACGGGGTTTCACCATGCTGACCAGGATGGTCTCGATCTCTCAACCTCGTGATCCACCCGTCTCGGCCTCCCAAAGTGCTGGGATTACAGGCTTGAACCACCGTGCCCGGCCGTCAGTTTTTTTTTTATTGTAGTGTGGACAATGTGGCTACTACATTGTTTCAAGGCTTTTGTTGAATAAAATCCTTTAGAAAGAATATACCATATTTCATTGATTCAAAGAAACTAACTTTTCTATTTTAAGTTTTCTGAAATCAAGATACATCCAGTAATTAATGGCATGTCAAAATTTAATTTTACTTACTTACTTTTACATAAAATAATAGTAGATTTTTAAATTGGTGGCACTTAGATTTGATGAAATATGGTACTGATGCTCATTCCACCAACAATGCAGGAAAGTTATTCTGAACAAATTCATCAACATCAGTAATTTTTTCCCAATATAATAAATGAAGAATATATAATTTTTATTCCAATTTGTGTTCCTTGATTCCCATGCGGTCATTGTAGAGATTAAAAACTTGTGGATGAGGAAAGCAATTAGCAACCTGATATAAGTCCTTCCTTATCTCCTCTACCCTACATACTTCGGGCTAAATTTTACTAATCTGAGAAATCCAAGAGTCTAAGAACAGCTGCTCTTCTCTATTCTTCACCAGGCAAAACAAAAGTAATAGTTACATACTGTGAGGGCAGATCCTTAAGCCAGGATGCATTAGAACATGTACACAAGTTGTTAAAATATTGGCAATGCTTTCTATACAGGTTGGTAAACAGCCACTGCCTAAAGATGGATGCCCAAGTGTACCAAGACATCTACAACTATTCCAGCCATTCCCATCGTTCTCCAAGACCATCCAGTTGTCCAGTAACTAAAGGGTTACTGCCTAGTTCAGTAAACACAGGATCCTCCAGAAACCTGCTCCAATTCTATGACCAGTATCTTCTTGTTTGGTTAGTGTCTGTGCCATACTAGTCACTGAATCTTTTGAATATCATCCCTGCTGAGTATCAAAGATTAATTGATTAAGCTGATCCCAGCTTACCTGTTCAGAAACAATTAAGAGGAAGAGGAAAGAGAACAACTCAAAAGGGGAAAGAGAAAAGGTATAAAAGGGAAGTCTGTGTGGTTACCACATTGGCATGCCTGGAACAGCCAAGAAGTATCTTGAGGCTTTAGGACATCTGAGAAAAACATGGAAATTCAATCAATCAGACATCTGCTGAATGCCTGCCAGTGTCCTATAGAGTATTCTTGGGGGAGCAACAAGGGCACACACATCCTTCATAGAGGAATTTAAGAAATAGTGGGAACAGGAAGGCCACGACTGTACAGAAGGGTCCCAAAGGCAATCCTTCCCCCATTTCCTATTATTGGCAATGGTTAGCCCTTAAGAGAAGCTGGAAGCAAAATGGGATGAGAAGGGCATTTGTCTTCTACAAATCCTCAGAGCTACCACATGGATTGCCAGATACTCTTTGGCCTTGAAATATATCAATCAATAGAAGCCAAGAAGTGGGTATCATGTTCAAAAGTGGGACAAAAAAGCAGGTAGCCTAGAACCCTACATCTTGTCCCTTAAAACCTTTCATTTCCCTCTTCGAGATTTTATTTGCCTAAAAGGTGAATTCTGTTTATCCTACTGATCATTTGGTTAGCATTATTTACTGTCTACTTCAGGAAGGGCACCATTTGGTTCCTGAAAAGTCATGCAGACGCTACGGCAAGGACAAAATGAGATTCAGAACAACCGAATGTCTGATGTTTTTACAATAGGAAAGCATCATGAGCTTTGCGAGCATTTCTTCAAGGAAATTACATAATGTCAGAGTACAAAGAGATTCACAACTGCGTTAACAAAGGAGAATCCCAAGACCTGAAGCATTGTCCCATTCTGGTCCTTTAAATATACCCAGACTCCCACAAGATAACATATCAGGCACATAAAAACCAGTTTGCATAGACTCAGCTGGTCCAGCTTCAACTGTTCCCATTCCAGATCCTTCCCTAGGACCAGAGCTTGATCACTTTTGACCTGCTGCTGCTTCTTGATCACTCCCTGGCTCTGTATTCAAACTCTTCACACAATGCCTTTGATTAATTACTGTGCTTGATTAGGAGAAGACAGAGTCTGCCCTCTTGGATTTCCCAGCCAGACCAATCCAATGCTACTCACTGTGTGCCGCCCCCTCCTTCTACCACAGCTCATGTACTGAGAAGAGACTTGCTAAAGACTTAGGCAGAGAAAGCTGATGGTGAAACTGCACTCAGAATCAGGGCAAATCATTCTCCAAATATCAATTTCTTCTCTTCTTCAAGACTGAAGCAACTTAGCATGCACACGCACACACACACATACACACACACACAAAATCTGCAAGTTAACAACTTTTCCTATTTGTGGGAGAAGGAAAACAACTCTCTACTTGTGCAATGTTTTGAAACATGAGGCATTTTCAAGGTGCAAATCACTGCATTTATATTTACTTGCAGTGTAGAACCTACAAAAGACAGATAAACAGCATAATACAACTCTAAGTAAACAACAACAACAAAAGTAAGCTCACATTCTATTTGCCCCATCTCCACCATTGTCACCACCACCATTCAGTTAAACAATAAAGCTTTTTTAAAAATTATACCTGTTCTTCAGGATCTTAACATTTTACTTGAAGTGATAAGCATAAAAATCAGAGATAAACTAATTCTCATAAGTTATTTTAAAGAATCACTTGATTCTTTAAGTTTTCAAGCTCTCGTTAAAACATTAAAATTATAATTCTTTGAAAATGAATTTGGAGCATCTAAGATCAACACACCATATTATTTTGGTCAATTTAGTCTACCAGCAAAAAAGCAAAGTAGTCAAACCACTGATTTAGAATTGTGTGGACGCCTCCAAAAAAGTAAAGCAAACCGATTATATAAGGTTGTGGAGATGCTGCCAAAAAAGTAATCACCAAAATTGCCCACTTTTCATGGTTGTACAAACACAGGCTTATTGAGAAAGTCCATCAACAAAGAAAAAAAAAAGCCTTTCTGTCTCTCCTGCTTTGTACTGGAGGGTCGGTTACTAAGAATCTCAGATGAGTAGAGAAAGAACTATTAAAAAATTGAATTCCTGTCTACACAATGCCAAAACATCTAGTAAGTCTGGTTAAAAAAATGTCAACCCAGATGTTTGGCACTGCATAGACAAAACATCCAGATGACTGGCTGAACTTGTGAATAAACTGCTGAAATGCACCAGATGTTCTGGATTCTTAGGGCTTCAAGGCCTAGCGGTCCTTGGGGACATCAGGAGAAAGCAAATGTCCCCACTGGACCTTCACCACCTGCATGCCTTCCCTAAAATTGCACCGGGTGTGTAAAGCAGCAGGGTTTAAATTAAAAACATCAACAACCACCTTAGAAACACCAAGTGAAATGTACAAGAAGGACATAATGTGATATCTATCTGAAATCCACGTTTTGGGAAGTCACTGAGTCACACTGATCTTGAGGCATTGTGGTTGCCCTTGTAAAGATTTTTTTCCCCTCAAGATTTTCTCTCTCAGCCCAAGATCTAGGCTACCCTTTTCCAAGGGTGCTGTGGATATTTTTATAGGCACCCGTTGAAGCTAAAATCTAGAGCTTTCTCTCTCCCCATCACTTTGCCCTTTCCTTGCTCCTTTCTTCATAACTCCTTTATGGCTTTCCTTTCCTACCGTGTGCAAAGTAAGAAAGGGAGCATAGCAATCATACCAAGGATTCTTCTGGTATAGCCCAGCAATGAGCAGCTCTGGCAGAAAAGGCCCAGTGCTGGCAACGGCAGGGCCAAGCAGAAAGGAACGGCGGGCATGGGGTAGAGCAATCCAGGAGAACGGAACAGAGATTCTGCAGGATGCCACCCCACCCAGAGGACACCCGCAGGGCTGAAGGCCAATGGGGCTCAGAGCAGCACTAAGGAGGATGTTAATTGACAGGGTGGGACGGAGCCACAGAACCCGGAGTCTTCTGCAGCCAATTTGTCTAAAATGGCGCTTGCAGGAAACTGAGGGCAACAGAAAAGAAACAAATATCAAAAAAACCCCATATGATTACTAAGTTCCCACTGTATTTAAAAAACAGCTTTGGTTTCCTGCAGAAAGTTCTGCTATGCATTTAATCTGTTATATAATTTTTGTTTTCAGAAAGGGGTTTGTTTTGTTTTTTAAAATGTCATTAAAAGATTTCCTTTGTGGCAATATTTTCTGGGCCTTCCCTGGGACAATTTCTGCTATTTTGTAAAAAAGGGAAGAAAAGAAAATAAACAAAAAGAAAAAAATTAAAAGAAGAAAAGAGGAAGGAAGGAAGGAAAGAAGGGAGGGAGGGAGGGAGGGAGGGAGGGAAAGAAGAAAAAGAAAGGGCAAAGACAGACTTATTAAAACAATCTTTCTTCTCCCACTAGCGGGGGACTTAATACATCTCTCATTAGGTTACAATTAATAGGACAAGGGAAGTGATGTGGAGAAAAAAATAGAAAAAGAAATAATTCCTCATTTTCCTCTGGAAGTTGGACCCAGTCTTTGCTGGGAGGAAGGAAATCAGAATACTAACTCGAAAGTTAAAAGAACATCAGCTGCACTCCCACCTAACCCCCAAGACAGATGGGATACACCCCAGTTTCACTAATACTAAAAGATGGCAGAGACAGGCAGGAAAATTACAATACAAAAACATAGAGTATTATTTTCCTCTCTTTGGATTAAAAAAAATCCCTTCTATTTCTAACCACCCCCATCACTGTCTTCCTTTCCCCTCCCCTTACCCCCTCTTCTCTCAGGGATTGGCTTTATTTAAAAAACTATATTTCTGCCCAGGCATTCAAAAATGCTGAGTGCCTCAAGCAAAGTAGTAGAATAAGCATGTTTCTTACTGTTTCTTGGCAACTCTGAGGCCCAAGACCTGCTTCCAATTAGAGATCATGTGGCTTCAGTTTAGTATTATCATGAAAATGAAATTACCACTTTAGAAAAGTCAAGTTATTTTGGAAGTGAAAACTGCAGGTCAGAGCCCACCAAAATTCCAAAAAATTTGCTCAAGAAACGTCTTGTTGAAGGGTCGAAAAGGCCTGGCTGATAAACATCCTGATGCACCGCTCCTCCAGCGGGCCTCCCAAAGCCCTGTTGTGAAGGTCAAGCTCATTGTCCTTCAAGAAAAGGCATCCTTCTGATGCCAGGTTCAAGCTCACCCTGTTTGCAGAGAGAGGGTACCAGCTTCTCAGCTCCTCTTGTCATGCTTGAGCTGCTGATCTTGACCACTCCCATGGCTGGCACATGCCTGCCTTAATTAGCTATTTCTCTCCACTAGAGTTTATATCTTCCCTCCCCAACAAGATTGTAAATTCCTGAGAGCAAGGGCCGTGTCTTTCCTTTTTTGTAGTTGCATAAATTCTTAGAATAGGAAGGAAGCTCGTCCAATCACTTAATTTAAAGGATAAGGCCTATTAACTAGTTTCTGGCAGAAACATGGTGAGGACTAAGGCCTCTCTCCACACAGGATCCTCCCTGAACCAACAGATTGCCTTACCATCAGGGTGAGCTTGACATGCTTTATTGACTAGACATAAAAAACCTTGTATACCAGCACAGTGGTTAAGACTCTAGAGATTCAGAAGCACAAGGTTCAATTCCTGGGGCCTCCACTAACTACCTCTGTGACTTGAAACAAATTGCTTTACTTATTTGAGCTTTCATTTATTCATCTGTAAATCTGGGAAAATATAAATATCTACCTTGTTGGTTTACTGAAGATTGAATTAGAGAATATATGGAAAGTACATAGTCCATGTGCATATAGTTGGTAAGCACCAAATAAATGGTTATTGTTTTGTTATCACTATTATTACTATGATCGTTATTAGGAATGTGATAGAACCCAAACACAAGGTGTGTGTGTGTGTGTGTGTGTGTGTGTGTGTGTGTGTGTGTGTGTGTTTTATAGAAAGCCCTACAGCAAGTCATATGAAAACATGGGTTTGTTTAGAGGAAATGGCCTGTGTCAGCTTTCTGGAACCATCTCTGTGTCAGCTTTCTGGAACAATCTCTGTTACTATGAAATTCCAGGAACTGGAATAAAACAGCAAGGGAGTGGGAGAGAGCCAATGGGTTCTTCACAATGCAACTTGAACCAACCAGCTGGCAGGTCAACAATTTGTTAAGCACACATTGTGTATCAGGCACAATTTCTACACAGTCTAATGTTGTAGAAAGTTCAGGAAATGTTAAACACAGGCTCTTCAAATGTGCACATTCTAGTTACAGATACAGGGCGAATGGAAAGAGAACTAAAATTCCAGCTATGTGTAATGCATCTCATGGAATCTATTGGCAAGTGCTAGAGATGTTCACAAGAAATAGAGATGGCTTCCTGGCGGTATGGGCAAGGAAGATGTCGTACAGAGGGTGGAACTTAAGATGAGTCTTGAAGGAATGGGAAGACAACCAGGTGAAGACGAGAAAGCAGTGTTCCTCATGCTAAGGGAAAAGTCTATGCCAAGGCCCAGATGTGGAAATTTCAAGGTGCATTTTAAAGCAGTGAGACCAGACTGTCTAAAGCTAACAGTACATCTGTAGGCTTAGGGAACATAAGAGTAGGAGAGTTTCTTGGAAATATACTGTAAAGTGCTTTGAGTGATTTGCTTATTACAGGGTCTCAGTATGGTTGTGCAGAGAGTGGTGCACCTTAGCATTTTGCAGTGTACAATATGAACAACTATACTTAGCAGTTTGGCTCTTCGGAATTCATCCTTCAGGTAGCCATGAGGCACTGAAGGTTTTTGAGTAAGATGTCAGGATTTGATTTTTATATAGGATGTTGAGGACCATGCACTCAACTTGGAAGGGTTTTGGATATGAACAGCAGGTCAAAAATAATTCATCACCAAATTGGGGGTGGAAAAGGAGAGAAATTGTGCTGCTTTAAAGCCCTGGCTTTCAGTATTTGCAATCTGAGTACCTTTGGAGTCTAAGGAATCATGATTCAAATTAACAGGGTTTCTGAGCTGACTGGAGCCAAAAAAAAAAAAATACTAAAACAAAAAACCTTTAGAGTAAAACATATCATAGTTGACTAACCTTTATTTTGAGCTGTTCTAAAATTCTCCTTATCTAATAGCACAATTTCTAAGGGGACTTAAGGGAGGAGTGGCAGGCTGTGGGGCTTCCAGGAGGGCAGAAGAAACCATGGTACTATCTAAAACTCTTCAGAGAGGCAGCAAATGAAGGAGCAGGTGGTTGAGAGGAGGATTTGGTCACAATTACTCCATTTTTTTTTCTTTTTCTTTTTTTTTTTTTTGCTGTCTTTGAGAACAGTTGTTCTGTGGTCTACATCAGAAATAGAGACAAATCCATGATCATGCCAAGAAAAACTCTCCTGGATATAACACAACATTGAGTCTAACATGAGGTGGTGGGGGCAAGGAGGGAGTATATCACAAAAGAAAACAACGGTGTGTGGTCCTCCTCATACACGCTGGCAATTGATGGGTGACTTTTGGTTTCACAGGTTCCTGCCAGTGCCATTGAGCCCTGAGCATTTACTCGACATCCAGGGTGATCTGAGGCTCCCAGCCACCCCTGTCTCCAGGGTCCACACATGTCAAGGCTCCCACTGAACCCCAGGGAAGACTGAAACTATAAGGAAACCAGAACATTTCTGCAAACCAGAAAGGTGTGGGACAGATGCTGGGGTGGGAGTGCCAGGGGATAGGAACAGGCCCCTGCAAGTTTCTGCCACCAACACCAACTTGTGGATTCAAGTTTGAGCCCTCATTTGCAAATGTCTGTGTTAAAGACTCCATTTCCCCTGACCCCAATGGAACCTGACTTGGCTGTCTGGGCAAAGCATCCTGAGGAGAAAAGCAACTTCTCTGGGACTTTACAGGAAACTTACAGAACCCCTACATGAGCCCCACTGCTCAAAGGCAGGAGGACTGTGTGGAGGGCGGGGATCCCACAGCCACACTAAGGAAGGCTCTTCAGAGCCCGAGAAATCAGAGATTGGGAAGGAGAGCACAAGGTGGTACATGGCTCTTCCACACCCTGGAGGGCAACAGGACCAGGGCCCCACCTCATTACTCCCCACACTCAGACACACCTGGGAGCTGTTCTCTCACAGAGACAGGCCCAGGCAAAGTCCTGCTGACCCCGCAGCTTTCCCATCCCAGAGCCTGCCCAGCCCAGGGCAGACCCCTACCACCCAGCCACAAGGTATGCCTCTGGAAAGAAGCAATGACCCGGGATTGCTGCAGGCAGAACAGCGCGACCCAGAGCGAGATTCTGGATGGCTGGCATTCTGTTCCACTGCCACCACCTGAGACAGCAGCAGGGATTAGCTGCATTAATTGTGTTCTTTCATTTCTTTTAAGTGCTACTTGGCTCATTTCAACCAGGGGCTCCAGAAGGATTTCAGAGCGGTGCAGAGGCACTCCAGGTGCTAGAACTGCTGAATCACGAGAGGAGTTCTCTGAGGCTCTTGCCGCTGGTCAGCACTGCTCAAGTGACACACAATGTGTACCCAACTTCCTCTTTTCTTGCCTTTTTCTCATACACACAGGTATGTGCATGCATGTATGCGTGTCTGTGTGTGTAAATACAAATGTAGATATATAGTAAATAAAACATTGCAACACAACACAGTATAACATAATAAGAGATAATACCATACAATATAATATCCTTATATACCACCATTGAGATCAAGACCCTTGAGACTAACTTGTGGACAACAGTCCATTTTACCAACCCCCATTCACTGGAAGTCAGTTCCGAGCAGGTTTGCTCTGAGATCTCTGCCCCTACCAACATTCACTGAGGAAATATCAGTTGTAGTTCCCATCCGTGCTCCAAATGTTCTTTGTGGGTAGATTTTTTGCTCAATTCACAAAACTAAAAGCTTCCGGGTGATATGTACAGCCAATCATCAATATGCTCCCTAGGTTGGGTGAAGAGTTCATTGCAGATCACTTCTTCTGTTGAGCAAAAGTGGGCTCACACTGGCAGAAGGCACAAGAGTCTCCTCTAAGTTCTGCAGGCCCTTCCACCTCTCTTTTTGACCTCCTATTCACCTCCTCATGTTTTCCTGTAGCTAATTTTATAAGAATGAGCTGTTCTCAATGAGAACATCACACACTGAGGCCTGTCGGGAGGTCGGAGGCAAGGGGAGGGAGAACATTAGGACAAATAACTAATTGCATGAGGGGCTTAAAACTTAGATGATGGGTTGTTAGGTGTAGCAAACCACCATGGCACATGTGTACCTATGCAACAAACCTGCATGTTCAGTACATGTATCCCAGAAAATAAAATAAGAATGAGCTGTTCTCCCATAGGTTCACCTCCACCCATGCCTAGATGTCGATCCCTAACTCTTCTTGTATAATAAAGAGGTAAAATTCTGCCAAAAGTGCTCAGATATCTCTGGGCATTCAAATCATCCATTCAGGCCACAGAATCTGAATTTGTAGATCACCCAAGCCATCACCACCCCTCTAAGTCACCCCCATCTCCTATTGAGACTACAACTCCTTTTGGCTCGATGCTACATCTGCCTGCATCAGATTTCTTCAAGAGGTCTCCTGTTTATTCATTCATTCACAAACATTTATTGAACAGGCACTAAGAGTCAGGCGCTAGGCCGGGTGTGGTGGCTCATACCTGTAATCCCAGCACTTTGGGAGGTAGAAGCTGGTGGATCACTTAAGGTCAGGAGTTCGAGACCAGCCTGGCCAAAATGGTGACACCCCATCTCTACTAAAAACACAAAGATTAGCCAGGCATGGTGGCAGGTGCCTGTAATCCCAGCTACTTGGGAGGCTGAAGCAGGAGAATTCGCTCGATCCCTGGAGACGGAGGTTGCCGTGAGCCAAGACCACACCATTGAGCTCCTTCCTGCCTGGGCAACAAGAGCAGAATTCCATCTCAAAAGAAAAAGGGCCAGGCACTGTCTGTCCTAGGCCCCAGGAATCAGGCCAGTAAGCAAAACTGTCAAAGGCCCTGCCTTCCTAAACCTTACATTCTAATAAGGAGGGAAAGATAATAAACAAATGCTGTATAATAGTCAGGGACTCATGAGTGCAAAAGGTAAAAACAGAACCAGTGAAGAAGATGGAGAAGGACCCAGTGGGTAACACTTCAGATGTTGAAGGGCTAGTCAGAACAGGCTCTGAAGGGGAGACACGGGTGGGGGGTCCAGTGCAACATGAGAGCATGGCATGAGGGTATTGCTCACCTATGAAAACACAACCCTCAATTCTCCTTGGCAGTGGAAGGCAGTAACACAGATTAAACTCCCTTTATTATTGCAGCATTGAACATCTATCACATGCTTTTACACCCATCACCACATTAACTTCTGAAAAAACTCCATGGGGTATAATTCACGTTTTAAAGATGCTGCAACGGAGGCCTCAAGAGGGGAAGAAATTTCCCAAGGCCATTCAGAGAAAACTCAGTGGCAGAGCTGGATTAGAACCCAGATCGTCTCATTACCAGCCAAACACTTCCTAGGAGAGTAAATCATGCTAAACAGCCTGAACCTCAGGTGTATTTTGCTTAAGACTTCCATCAGAGGTATGTTCCTCAGAACTGACAAATGTCTGCTCAGGTATGTAGACTATCTGTGCAGCCCTCATTTCCTTCCAGCATGACCTAAAACTGCTGCATGGTTACAAATGGGCTAAAGAGTTACTGAATTACCATAAGTATCCCACTCTTAGGTAAATAGGAGCTGGCTGTATTCAATAAAAAACCCAACAGAAAGGAGATAAAGAGCAGCACATGCACACTATGGGTACTACATTTGCTAAAACTACTACATACATATATGCGTGCACTTGCCCACCTATGCATGTGTATGAATGGATTCCTTCTGGACCTTTAACACAAGTCCCAACGTATCTCATGTATAATAGAGGATAAGGTGGAAAAACTCCAGTCCTACATAACTTTGGACACTCTTTTTCCATCTTTGACCTCAGTTTCCTCTTTATAAAAAGAACAACTTAAATTAGGTGGTCACTAAGTTTCTCTCCCTTTCTTGCATCCTACAATTCTATGCAAGCATAGATTTGAGTAAGGACCTTAAGCAAGCCCTTTGGTGATGTGCCACATTGTACCTGTCTAGAGAGACTTTCCTGGCTAGAGATACTACCTTCCACGATTCACCTTCCCAACAGAGATGCTCTTCCCAAGCTAAACATTTCCTAAGCTTTCCTGAGGTGAAGAATGAAGTATGTTGATTTCTTCTAAATCAGTGTTCATTGCTCATTGGAAAACTGAGGCAAGGTAAATCCTTTGGGGATGAAAATGAAGAATAAAAGGGAAAGGGGCAGAAGACAAGAAAAGGAGAAGAAAGATGAGGTGAAGAAAGGAAGACAGCAGTGGTAGTCGTGAGTGATAGAGGGGTAGGAGCAGGACAGGATATGTCCTAGAAAAGTGTTTCCCAAGCTTTGTGGTTTGTTTCTTGTATAAGGTACATAGGCTTCATTAATAAGAAAGTGTGTGTGTGTGTGTGTGTGTGTGTGTTCTGAAGTGTGTATTAATCATACTAGCTATGCACAGATGAAATCAATTATTCCCCCAACTTCTTCTGAAATCTACCAGAGAGACCACATACATGGTGTTTCCTCAAACTGGCACCTAAATATTCATCGAATTTCAGGACACTTTCCTGTTATGATCACTTCTCACACTGGGATGCACCCCCAAATTCTCTTTTCTTATCCAACCCAATCACTGGTTCCTCCTGCTCTCTTGGAGGAACAAGTTTTGTGTTATCCTCTTAGCCAGCTTCAGCCAAGGAAAGCTTTCATGTCTCAGCTTTCACACTCTTTCTGTAAGCATTCTCTGTGAAGGAAAAAATACTGTTTTTCCTCTGCTTTTAGACTACAATATCAACAGAGAAGACTTCTGTGACCGAATGTGTCCAAGTTTTTCCCCACAAATTAAGCAAGCAATCAATTCTGCAGCAGACACAAGCTGGGTGTCCTCTAATTCAGTTCAATCCTGGAAGTAGCATCAGATCCCACAAGTTGAGGGTTCAGCCACACAAGACTGCCTCCCCCCACTTCAGACACCAATCTCAGTTAATAAGTTGTCACCTATACTTCTGTCTGATCAGCTATAAATTAAGGATCCCATGACCCCCTTTTGAGGTTTGATTACTTTGCTACAGCAGCTCACAGAACTCAGAGAAACAGTTTATTACACTTACCAGTGTATCATAAGGGATATTACGAAGGATACAATTAAGAGGTGCCTAGGGCAAGGTCCGGGGGAAGGGAATATGGAGCTTCCATACCCTCCCTGGGCACATTGCCCTCCAGGAATCTCATGTGTTCAGCTCTCCAGAAGCACCTGGAACTCAGTCCTTTCGGGTTTCTATGGAAGCTTCATTACAAAGACATGATTGATTACATCACTGGCCATTGATGATCAATTCAACTTTCATCCCTTTTCTCCTTCCCAGAGGCTGGTGGGTAGGACTAAAGGTCCCAACTCTCTAAATTTGCCTTGGTCTTGCCTGTGACTAGCTCCCATCCTGAAGCTACCTACGAACCCCCAGCCACCAGTTATCTCATTAGCATACAGAAGGACATATCACTTGGGAGAGTCCATGGACTTTAGAAGTTATATCCCAAAAAATGGGAGGAAGACCAAATACATATTTCACAATATCACATTTGATACTGCACTTTCTTCCTTCTGGTTCCCTTTCACATTGTGCTTTTTTTATTCATTTTTCTAGGTGCACCTTTACCTGTACCTAGAGCATCCCAAATCTATAGAGATAATCTTCAAATTGGTTGTGTGTACCTCTATGGGGACCCAAAGACTTTCCAGAGGGATACACAAATGTGAATAAATTGGAAATCACTTTCCAGATCCTTGACTCCACAGATGCTCTTGAACTTGGCCCCCCAACCAGCCTGTCATTCTGCCTCTGCACTTCCCTTTCACAGACACCACTTTCCCTACTTGACAAAATATTACACATTTCTTGCCCACCTAGATCTTGCTTTGGAACATTACTTTGGTGACTACAAATCTCTAGGATATCAAACAAGGGGACAATTCAATAATGCATGGCTCCTGGAAGGAATCCCTTGACAACAAAGCAATGAAGTCTTTAGTAACAATTATCGAAGGGCTGGAGCCTTATCTTAAAAAAAAGTAATGACATAGCTCTGTGCCTTTAATCATGTGTCTATCTACCTGTCTGTGAGTTAGGAATGAATGGTTGCCATAGAAATGCACCAATTTGAGTTGAAAATTTACATCAGATTTTTTTTCTGGCAAAAAAGTAAGGTTGATCTGTTTGACTGTGTGAACTGCCTTTGCCAAAGTGGTTTTATATGACTGGATATTTTCAAAAACTGAATGAGTTCTAAGTTCATGACAAAAATATTTAAAGCACATACACAGTATGTCAGAAATTACATTTGCAACTAGTAAACTTGAAATGAAAATTGTTTGGATGCCGTGATAGATTGTATTTTTGTTTCTATTTGCTGCCATTCTTACACTGACTATACTTGAGTCAGGTTTTGTCATATGACCTTCTTTTGCCCACAGAATGTGAGCCATAGCTGCATAGAAGCTTTAAGAACAATTGCATGATTCTGGCAGAGCTATTTTATCTCTTAAAAATGCATGTCTCAAACAGCAGTTTCTTCTTGAATCTGGATCCTGGAAAAAAGAATCCATGTGGAGCACAGTCACAGCCAAAGTATCAGGTAAGCAAGAAATAAGACTTTGTTGTTATAAGTCTAAAATTAAGGGCATGTTTGTTACAACAGCATAAGCTAATTAAAGCTGACTAATATATCTGAGAGGCTAAATACTTTTTAAAGTTTTATTTAGAGAGAATGAGGGCAAAAATGTTACAGATCGACATTTTAGATCAATGATCCTTTCCCATTAAATAAGCCACCTTTTATCCATTCTCCAGGCTTATTAATCAGTGTTAGATGTGAGCACTGGAGAGAAGAACACATACTCAAGTCTCAAGGAAATTACAGTCTAATACAGCAGAGATATACCTCACTGATTGATGAGCATGACCATGGATATGGGTCCAGAGAACAGAGATATCACAGAGAAGGCAATGCTTACATTTCTGTAAGGTAGAAAACATTGAGGAACAATTACTGAAGGAGACATAGTAGAGAAGGACATTTCAGTCACACACAAATGCATATATAAATTCCTAGAGATGTAAAAATACATGATATGTTTACAGAACCACAAACATCTGATATTGCTTGCATCCAGTTCTCAAAAACAGTGGTGAAAGATGTAGCCTGTAGCAGACAGATCCTAGATCCCTGCCTCCTGGCATTCATGACCTATATATCCGTCTCCCTTTGGGAGTGGAAAGGACCTACCACTTACTTCTAATCAATGCAATATGGCAAAAGTGATGGTATATTCCTCCCAGGATTCAATGACATAAGATTCCTAGAAGACTAACCCTGGAATCTCTTTCCCTTGCTGGCTGTGAGAAAGAAAGCTACCATGAAGTAAGTGGCAAGTAAGAGGCCATGAAGTAAATGGCCTCATGCAAGAAACTGCAGGAGGCCATTAGTAGCCAAGGATGGCCTCAATCCTGCCACACACAAAAAATAAGTTCTACCAAAAATCCAAATGAATGTAGAGGTGAATTCTTCCCCAGATGAGCTTCTGATGAGACCACAGCCCTGGTCAATAGCTTGATTGCAGCTTGGTGAGTCCCTGAAGCTTACAGCAAGCTTAGTTTTTCCCCAGACTCCTGACCCATGGAAACTGTGAGATAATAACTGTGAGTTGTTTTATGTAATTACATCTATGGTACTTTCTTACACAGCAATATAAAACTAAAAGACATCTAGAGCTGTGGGAAGGGACTGTGCTAAAGAGCTCAGCTGGGAACCTTGGAAAGAACTCTAAAGGAAATGATTGAAGTAAGATTGGGAGAACTTTGACCTTTACATTCTTAATCATATGAGATCATATGAATCTTTACCATTCATACCTAATATGCTGACTACACTTAGCACTTTGATGAATGGATGAATGACCACCCAAGAAGTCTTCATGGAAAAATCAGATGTGAGCAGGTTCTGAAGGAGGACAACAGTTGGGTAAGTACTGAGGAGCAGAGAACTTTCCTATGGGAAGCAGGGGAGTGCCAGAGGTGTGGCAATGGAGTAGGGGTTCTGGAAACATAAAGAAGACCTGTCCGTTAAAGAGAAGGGTGGGAAAATACAAATAAATGGTAAAAACATGGATGAGAAAATTGATTGGGGCCAATTTTATACTTCAAAATCCTTAAGATCAATGTCCTGTCAAGCCCTTATGTTCTTAGCCCATCCATGACTGTCTCACTGTCATCTTTTATCACCTTTTAATAGCTTCCTATTATCTTAGGTATTAAATTAATACTTCTTCCCAACCCCTGCAAGCACCACCTGATGTAGCATATCTCTCTTGCCTCAATGCATAGCCCCAAGACCCCTAGGACTCTGGGCTCATTTCCTCAGATCACCTAAATTCTCCTGTCCTCCTGTCCTTGGGTCCTTCATGCAAGCCAGAATAGGTTGACCACTTAATTCACATTATCTCCTATGATTAAGTGAAGCCACATTCCAAGCAGGACTTCCCTGAACTCTCTGCATCCCAGTTTGGAGTCCTTCTGTGTCACATGCTCTCCTGGCACTTGCCTGCTTCATGGCCTGTACCATTCTTGTGAATACAACCCTGGGTATGAACTGTGGAGTATCTGTGGATCTCACCAGGGCATATGAGACCTAGGCTGTGTTGCTTACTACCACATTCCCCAGAGGCAGAATAGTGCCTGCCACAGAGCTGGCAATCAATAAATATTGCCCCAATGAGTGTATGGATCTATGTACCCACTCTCTGCTGATGTTTTTAACCCAGTACAGGTGACAAGAGTTGAAGCTCGAACTGGTGCTTCTACCATGCACCCTGTGGTGGGCTTTGTACCCAGAGCATGAGATAAAGCTATGTCACAGCAGCTTTCTACTCTCCCACCTGGGGCAGAGGAGTCACTAGACACAAGGACACACTGTGAACTGACAGTACACAGAATGCTCTTACAGTCATCCCTCAACACAAAGTGAGGAAAGTCACAGGACAACTAAATCATACCCACTTCTAGCAATTCCATTTCTTATTATTCTCAGAAAAGCAGTGTTAAAAAAAGGAATAAGGTCTGGCTTGACGTCTCTGCACACCATAGCTGCATAATGTTTTTATTGGCAACATGTCACAACAAACTTATGCATTTGGTTTTTTCAAATCACCATTGATAGGTAAGAAAGCAGGAGGTTTTGATATGCCTAGAGTCACATGGCAAATTAACAGTAGAACTAAGGTTCAAGCTAAAAGCCACAGGAGAGTCAACGTATTTATTGAATAGGCTTCATTCAACTGTGAGCTCTTGGGTTACATCTGGTGACTTCATTCCAACTGTATGTAGACTGAGAGAAACACCAGTCTGGAAGAGGACTTATTAATTAGAATGTAAGAGGACTTAGGGCTTTCTAGGGTTGATGCCAAATTTGGTATGAGGACAGGCAGTGGGTTAATAGGAAATGAATGAGACAGAGAATGGGGGAAGGGAGGGAGTTGGCAGAGCTCAGCCTGAGGCGCAGGGACTCCCAAAAAGGTCCCAGTGCAGGGAGAAGTGGGTTAATATTTGGTGCTTTTAGAAACTTGGAAGAAAAGTGGTTTAAAAATGGGGCCACTAGACTGGATTGCATCCTGACTTTAGGACTTCCTTTCTGGGTGACCTCAGAAAAGTGACTAAATCTAGTTAACTAGTACCTACCTCATGGGGTTATTACAAAAATTAAATGGAGTAATTCAAATAAAGCAGAGATGGAAAACTGCAGATACTCCTTGACCAGCAATGGAGTTAACCTCTCAATAAACATTGTAAGCTGAAAATGCATCGAATACACCTAACCTACCAAATGTCACAGCTAAGCCAACCCTACCTTAAACATGTTCAGCACACTTACATTTGCTTACAGTTGAGTAAAATCACTTAATGTAGGCCTGTTTTATCTTTGAGTGTTGGATAACTCATGTAAGATTGTACCATGGAGTATTGGCTGTTTATCCTCATAGTCATGTGACTGACTGGGAGCTGCAACCTGCTGCTAGAACTGGTGCTTCTACCATGCACCCTGTGCTAGGCTTTGTACCCAGAGCATGAGCTGAAGCTATGTCACAGCAGCTTTCTACTTGTGATGCTAGCAAGCATCACCAAAGAGTCTCATACAGCATGTTGCCAGGCCAGGAAAAGCAAAATTTAAAATTCAAAGTGTGGTTCCTACTAAGTGCATATTGCGTATTGCTTTTGCACCACTGTAAAGGAGACAAAAATCATAAGTTGAACCATCGTAAAATGGGGATCCATCTGCACAGCCTGTGGATCAAACTGAGTCCACTCCTTGCTTTTTGCAAATAAAGTTTTATTGGGACACAGTTGCACCCGTGTGTTTACATATTTATCTATGACTGTTTTTACACTCAGTGGCAAAGTTGAGTAGCTGCAACAGAGAGCTCATGGCCTGCCAAGCTGAAAATAGTTACTATCTGGCCCTTTCCAGAAAAGTTTGTGACCCTTACTCTAAGGCAATTAATATACATTTAGTAAAATACATTAGCATCTAGCCTGGAACAAAGTAAGTACTCAATCAACATTAGTTCTTATTATCTAATCCCATCCTGTCAGATGTAGGATCAGATTAGATAAGTGATTTTCCCAGGAATGCTAAGCTAGATAACAGAAAAGAAACAGGGCTCAAGAAAGAAGAATAAGTGCCAAGGCTGGGCTATCAGAAGACCTAATCCAAGCAGACTGTGTGCAAAGGACACAGGAAGTTCAGTTCCAGGAAATCTGCATGTCAAATCCAGTGTCTTATGAGTTGGATGGATATAGAGGCAAATTTATTGTAATCAAGAATAAAAATGCTGTAGACAGAAACTTTCCTAAGATGTGTAATAAGAAAATCCAAGAAGAGAGGCCTGGAGAGAAAAGTTTACAGAAAAGATGACTGTGGCAAGTTACCCTAGAGTGATAAAAACCAGCTAGCAAATGTTCATCTAATTCAATTTGGGAACTGTCCGGTCATTGCAGTTCATGATTTACATACCAGGAAACTAGATTTAAAACTTTCCATTTAATTTGTGTTTTGTAACCCTGAAAATACAATCTAGAATATAAATAATGAAAATCAACATAGACAGGTCAATGATACCTTTGTACAATCAAATTATCATTTAGGTGTGTCTGAGGTGGAGGTGGTTATTGTATGTAAGAAGTTATATCAGAAGTTCTTGAGCAAGCATGCAATTTTAACATGAAACAGCCAAACTGGAGACAAAAATAGTCTTGCTACTAGTTGTTTTTGTTTTGTTTTGTTTTGTTTTTGCTCACCCAGTGGTGTCTAACATAGGGATGGCAAATACTATTCATGTAAATACTTGTCATATGTACTTCCACTTCTCTACCCACAGCAGACATTACTAACTGTTCTTGGCTCATTTTCTCCTTGATCCCAGACTGCTTCAGAAGTCTCCGGAGCGTCATGCTCTATGAATCTACCATGTAGCATTCAAGATGAAATAAAATTGCCATTCCCAGATCCATGGTACATGGTAGATGCTTATTAAAATGTTACTGAATGGTGATGAATAGATAAATGAAATGAATGAATGGATGAACAGGTAGGTGATTCAACTGTAGACCTCTCTAAATGCAGCAGACTCTTGTTTGTTCATACCATTGATCACAAGAGAAACCAAGTAAGGTGAAGTCGGAGCAGGTTTGGGCATTTACAGAAGAACAGTTCCAGCTCATGCTTGGAGCCCCAAAGTCATGGTGACAACTACATCTCTAAAGGCCTGAATGTGGAAGAAAACAGCTCTGCCACCCACTTGTTGCAATTGTCCAGAAGCAAGAGTTACTATAGTGAGGACTCATTCATTTGTTTGCTCACTAAATCTTCATTTCATCAGTCAGGGTCCCAGCAGGATGTGGATAATGGAAGAAACAGATAATCTCAAATGGCGTCATTTTATGAGTTTCATGAAGAGGCTGTTACCAAGAATAGTGCAGTGCTTTGGGGCTAGAAACGGAGGGAGCCATCACCCTCCCTGAGCCCAATAGAAGCTGCCGTTTTAGTAGAGGGACTCAGCCAACCTGTAAGCAGGTTTACTCCTGGTTCTTCCACGGGCTGCATGAAAGGGAAGCTGGGGCAAGGGAGCCCACTGATATAGTTCATAAAAGTCAGCTTCCTGGCCCAGTATAGGGAGCGGGATGGTAGTGGACCTGGAAGAATAAACAAAGTAGATCAACACAAAGCTGGGCAATAGCTTGAGCAATACCTTGTCCTAGACACTGAGTGCTCGACAGTGAACAAAACAAACAAGGTCCATATTCATAAGAAGCTTAGAGTCTAATGTGGGGAAGAGAAATGCTGAACTAATTAGTATGTTAAGACGATTTCAAGATATTTTAGGAAACCCAAAGCTAGTGGTATGTAACAGTATTGTTTCGATTACATTTTCCTAAATTAAAAAATGAGCCATCACCAACAGATAATGCAGATGCCAGGAGACAGCGCTCAGCCTAATTGCCTGTTTATTCTTAAAGAAGAAACCAGGCACTATTTTCCTATCTTGTCTTTTGATCACATGCTTGCTTCCAAAGTCATTCTCTCTTTGATAGTTTCAGAAAACAAATTTTTGGTTTTGGAATGGGCGCCTTGTTTAATCCTGGTTTCTGCAATCTTGGTAAATCAGGGAGAAAGATATGTCCAGTGGGCAACACAAGAATGTTTTATTTGCGTAAGAAAAAGAAAATAGATATTTTTTTCTGAGTTGCAGGAACGGAGTCTTGACCATATTTTGGTTTTTAACATCCATTCATCTCAAGAAACTTTTAGATTTCCAATCTGTTCTTGATTCTATTCAAAGAAAACTATGGCATTTCTCTCCACTAATAATATTCTAAAGCTTATTACCCTAAAGGTTCTTTCTTAAAGGCTGCTAAAGGTAGCTGCTTTGGCCAGAAGTTTTGAATGTTTTCTTTGGGGGGAACCTGAAGGTTGGCAAGTGGGTGGGGGTGCAACAGAGGGAGAGTGTTTATTACCAGGACACCAAGTTCTGATCCCCAAATTGACAATCCATGCCTTAAGTTAGGAAAATGCAGATGGCCGGGCTGGACTTCAGAAAGACATGCAAACAAATTTACCATACGATGGGTTCACGATATTAAATTAAGTATTCAGCAATCACAAATCTTATAACACATTCCAGAACAATCGAGTGTGTGAGAGAGAAAGAGACCTCAAACCAGCTGAGCCAGTATTTAAAGCCTTTTTAATTTAACAGAACCCATTTTTTATGGTATCCAGGATATGTTTCTGGCTTTTCAAGCTGTCACATGATCTCTTGTCCAGATGTGAGGGTGTATATCTGGGACTGGACCAGCCAAAAACCGCAGCACTTTCCTTCAGCTTGTAGCTTGTTACTGTAACTCAACCGTACTCCTCTCAGCTACAGAAGCCCCACATTAATATGTGGTACAACAACAATAACACAGGAGGGGATAAAGTTAACCAAAACATTCACATGAATCTGGAAAAGAGGAGAGGCGTGGGGCGGGGCGGGGGTGGAGAGGGAAGGAGAGCCAACTCAGATAGGTTTATTTGTCAGCTCCACACAACACTGAAAATGAAACCTCCAAGTGTGTGGTGGTCTGAAAACTTCCCTTTTTCTCACCTACTGTGAACAGCTTTTACCCGAGGACAAGACTTCCTGGAGCTTTCTTCAGGAAATTAGCAAATGCCTCTGTTTGGAACATCAGGTTGCAGGAACCCACAGTGAGGCCAGAAAGTGCCTCAAGAACCGCAGAGTGTAGAGCTTCTCCTTCAAAGAAATTTCTGGAAGCCCAGGCCTTCACCACAGAGCACGCGGGAACAGGAGAGAGAGGGCAACCGCCTGCCTGCCCGACTTTGCACTTCTGCCAGTGACCTCTGAGGGACCAGCCCATCAAGCGGCTCAGAAGGCTTCTGGCAATCAGTTACATTGGTGAAGCCGAGGTTTCTTTGTGTACAAAGCAGGGACAGTAATAGAACCTGCCTGGAGGGGATGTTTTCAGGATTAGAGGAAAGCACTTAGCATCTTGCCTGCCTCAGTGAGTATTTTCATTCATTCTTGAATCCACAAATGTTGACCAAGCACCTACTATGCACCCCTGTTCTATAGGCTTGAGCTACCTCTCTGAACAAAACAGATGAAGATCCTGACCACAAGGAACTTACGTAAGGACGCGGTGGGGGAGATCACATAATAAACAAGAAAACAAATTCATACCTGCAGAGGCAACACGTGCTATGGCAAAAAAAAGAAAGAAAAAATCCTGCTGGGTGAACAGGAGCATCTGGGAAGTAGGCACCATTTAATAAAGTGGTAAGAAAGGTGGCTTTTAAATTAATTAAACAAATCAAACATTATTTATAATCTTAATTCACAAAGGACATCTTTCACACCAGTGGGCTCTCCCACCGTGTCTCTAGCCCTAACAAATGGCTTCATGAGAATGAATGTTCAAAGCCAGATAGTGCTGGGGGCCTCAGAGGCCTCCCCCACTGATGATCCTGCTTCCCTGTCTGCCCAGCCCACCTCTGAGGCTCACCAGGCCTAGAACTGTGCCTCTGACTAGTCACAGAGTTGGAACAAGTAGCCTCCCTTGAGCATGCATTGTGCAGCTGGCTCCTGCTGGCTCACCCTTAAAGCAGAGAGGGTGAGGCAAGTCGAGCTCCATGTCCCCTTTCATGCAATTCTGATTCTCCTCTAAAGGGGCACAAAAGGTGAGAGCCAAGAGTGTATTAAGGGGAAGCCTTGAATTCTTCTTCGCCTTAACTCCCATCCTTGCAGTTCCACAGAACCTGGATGCCAGAAGAAAACTCTATCCCGGGCCCTCCCTTAACACTCTGCTTTCAGGACACTTTTTCTTCTTCCTTGGAGTGTCAATCCCTCCAAATCCTCTGTGCTCTGCTCGGTTTGACTTCAACTCCAGTGGTGAAAGGGAAGATTTATTTCCACAACATTCTGTGGAGAGTGTTTCATAGAAGACGTATTGTTTCTAGCAAGATCTTCACCAGGGCTGAGGAAGAGGCAAAAAAATCTCCCCCGGAAATAATGCCACATTTCTTGGAAATCATTGACTCTGCAAAAGAAATAAAGAAAAACCTATAATCATTTCAGCTAAGTAGTATGCAGCTATCTATATTTCATGTTTAAGTACATGCAGGTATGTGGTACAATACACACATACACATGTTCAATCATATAATCTTAGAGTCAGAAGGGCACTTATAGTAGAATTTCCTGTCTTACAATAATGCACTGTGAATTATGCCTGCATTAAGTGTAACATGGGCTACAGCCAAGGAGAAATATCTACCCAGTTGCAGTTCAGCCAGTCTACTGAAATTCTGCAGATGGCACCTGACAATGCCAGGATCTTAATCCACAGCCTAAATTATGAGAATTAAATTATTTTAAAATACTTTGATTTAGTGTAAGGTGAGTTTAAAGGCAAAGAGGTTAATAAAAGACTTACTAAATTTTAGCAATGGTTTATATCTCTGGCTACACACTAGAATCGCCTGGACTGCGGTATTTTTAATTCATACCTATAGAGCTCCTTATTCACAAAGTATTCACAACGTACTCCAGCATGCATTATGTTAGGCTAATTTTTGCAGCAGTAAAGTATTCTGCTTCTAATAGTGAAAATTTGTAGCAAGAAGGCTCAAATATAATTAATTAACTTCTTCTCAATAATATCTAAAATGAAATCACTCTCAGCTGGGCACTGTGGCTCACGCCTGTAATCCTAGCACTTTGGGAGACCAAGGTGGATGGATCACCTGAGGTCAGTTCAAGAAATCACTCTCCTCTCCCTCCATAGCCACACTGTGATTTATGTATTTATCTATCTATCTATCTATCTATCTATCTATCTATCTATCTATCTTTCTATCTATTTTTGAGTTGGGGTCTTGTCTGTCACCCAGACTGGTGTCCAGTGGTGCTGCAATCATGGCTCACTGCAGCCTCAAGCTTCCAAGCACAAGTTTCCATCTTCAGAGTAGCTGGGACCACAGGAACACCACCATACCCAGCTAATTTTTCTGTTTTTTATGGAGATAGAGTCTCGCTATATTGGCCAGTCTGGTCTCTCACTCCTGGCCTCAACTCATCCTCCTACCTCAGCCTCCCAAAATGCTGGAGTTAATAGGCATGAGACACCATACTTGGCATGCCCTGATATTTTGTATTGGCCTTTGAAGAGGGCCTTTTGATTCATCTTGTTGCAAAAAGGTAGAGTAGTTGAAAGAATCATAGTCTAGGAATCAAGAAACATGGTCTTCCGTTCTGACACCAATCACTGTATGCTTCTAGGTCTGGCCTCAGCTTGCTCTTCCACAAAATGGGCAGATTGTCTAAGGTGACCTTTAAAATCCCTTCTTTTAGAAAGAGAGCACTGAGGTTGTAGAAGGAGTGTGGATTTTGGAGTCAGAGAGATAAGAGTTTGATTCCCAACTCAGCCACTTCCCAACCAGGCGACCTTGGTTTGTCTCTGAGTTTCAGAACAGCCATTGGTAGGTATTTATTGGGAAAATGAATTGAGATGTGGAAATTTTGCAAAATAGATGCAATTACATATTCTTTTTTATTCCATTATATTCCCTTTCTCTCCTAAGACCCCTCCTCTTGCCCCCTGAATTAACAGATGATTCAAGTAAAGTGTAAGTTTTTTAACCAAAGAAACCCATCCAAATGACAAAAGGAAATTTCTACCTTGCACCCTTTTCTGTCCAGTAGAATTATTCTTAGATTCTACCCATGTGACCAAAAGAAACAGAATTGTCAGGGCCAGGCACAGTGGCTCACACCTGTAATCCCAGCACTTTGGGAAGGCAAGATGGGCAGATCACGAGGTCAGGAGATCGAGACCATCCTGGCTAACATGGTGAAACCTCGTCTCTACTAAAAATACAAAAACTTATCCAGGCATGGTGGCATGTGCCTGTAGTCTCAGCTATTCAGGAGGCTGAGGCAAGAGAATCACTTGAACCCAGGAGGAGGAGGTTGCCGTGAGCCAAGATCGCGCCACTGCACGCCAGGCTGGGTGACAGAGCAAGACGCCATCATCTCAACAACCAAAAAAAAAAAAAAAAAAAGAGAGAATTGTTGATGCAATCAGCAGGCTCTCTATATTCAGTTCACTTCCCGGAGTTGGTGATTCCCTTTGGTGCTTCGAAGGCAGACATTTTAGGCTATGGGAGGACAAGCACTCCGTGGAAACCTCCAAATCCCATTCCGTCATCACCCACTGGCTTTTCCAATATTAGATGAATCTTACTTGCCTCAGCCACTTCCTCTAATCTCATCAAGGACAGGCCCTCAGAGTGGCCATCTTTGGGTAAATTTGATTGTTTCAGTCTTTTCATAGGAGGGAAGAGTCTCTTGAGAGAGAGGAGAAATGAAGGCTAACATATTCTTGTCATTCCTGAATGACCTTCGAATCGCTTGGGTGTCCTGGGAATTTGTCCAGCCCTCTGTGTGGAAGGCTTTCTACTTTGAATGAAATAATCTACTTGAATAGCCCAGCAAGTCAAATCCAATGGGAGATAAGCCAAGCATCATTCTTTGCCACTTTTAGCCAACTTATAACTCTAGAATATAAGTTTGGTGTCTGGATCATTGTGTGAGCCTGGACATTGGAAAAACATCTAAATCTGACTTGTTCCCTGAATGAATATGACTTGAGGTGTGGGGGTGGAAGGGAGAAGAGAAAAATGAACTGGAGCTGTGTGAAATTTGACAGTTTCAGTTCACAGGGGTTTGAGCTAACTTCTTTCAGTTTCAGTTCATGGAGGCTTCCCTCCTTTGGAGAGAATATTTGACTTTCGGGCTGAAAGAAGCTAAACAGAGCCAAAACCACATTATTTGACGTACTTTCAGGTTGAGTTGAGGAGAAGAAAGAAGTGGAAAGGTTGCCCCAGCCTCATTCCAATTTCTCCTACAAAAACTCACACCTGGTTTACCTCCAGAGTTCTCTGTTTCCTGATCAACTTTCCTCCCAGCTAGATTCAAGTTGAATGACAAACCCAAGTCCCTACATATTTAGCTTATCCTGGAGGCCCACTCCCTGAGCTCCGGAAGAGCAGAGCCAGTCTGAGGAGGGACAGAGCCTACCTTGAAAGATCCATATGCCCCCAAATGTCCCTATCGACTCTGTTGACCTTTCTAAAATCCCCCTCCCAAGGCTCCACCAGGGATAGTGACCAGCAAAGAATCTGGAGTTGAACTCCACTCCCACATCTTACCATCTATGGAGGCTTCAGTGGGTTAATCACCAGGCTCTTGACACAAACCTTAATGATTTTCTTTAAGTTCTAAAATGTATCTTATTATAACACTAAAAATCACATTTTTCCCCCTTTGTGGCGAAGTCAACATATTTAGTAGAGACTCATTCATTCATTACTAGCCCAGTCCCCAGAAAAGTGCTAAGGGTTTTTGGAGGAGTTGATAATTTCTAACATTAAGAAATGTTTAGGAGAATGGGAGACTGCTAGGCCCTCAAGTGGGGGTGAGGATGAAGCTTGGTGAGCTCAGGAGGAAGTGAGCTCATCTAGTGGAGCTGGGGGGTACTGAAATCAACCCCACCTATTCCACAATTTGACCACAGACAGGAGACACCCTCCTACAGATGTGCACAGTTCCTCTGAAAAACAAAAGTCCCCTCACCAGCAGCAGGGACTGCAGCAATCCCTCCCAGTCCTACCCTTTTCTGACTGAGGCAATCACATCTGTCCCTCTGAGGTCTTGGCCTGAGGAAATCAGCCACAGAATGACCAACACCCCTACTCCATGTTACCTGGCATTTCCAAATAGAAGGATAAAGGGAAAGAAGAAGATGGAAAAAAAAGATAATCTTCCATGTAGGGAGAACAACTGCTCCTAAGGTGGCTTCGGTTTCCAAAAATTAATTTGCACATGCCCTGAGAAAATTCCTGTGGCAGGTGGAACTACTTCAGGCAGTGATCACTTACTGGACAGAAAAAGAGAGAGCAGATCGAATCCAGAATAGGAAGAGGATCTTTAATGAATATGAATGGGTCCCACTCAGTAAGACTGTGGCTTACCAGACGTTTTGAGTAACCAGCATGTCCATATTACATGGTTAGAAGAAGAGGCCTAGTGAATCCTATCAGGATGGTTTTCAGGGTCTTTCTTGTTTTGTTCTGTTTTGTTTCTCTAGAAGAAAAGCAGCTAAAACTCTCAAAGGCTGACCTGAATTCAGTATTGAATCAAGCTGACCTTTGACGAGGTAGGTCACAAGAGGGGATTCCACAAGCCACACATGGTAGGCAGCTCTTTACATGTATATCTTAGACGACTGCAGACAACCCAGAGGCTCAGCAACCAAGGCACACATCCACACCATGTAGGGGGAAGACTCTACCATACTGCAAGGTCAGGCTAGACACAGCTGCAGGAAACAAGGGTTTTGGGAGAAGGAGGTAGTTCTAATTAAAAAAAACAACAACAACAAAAAAAACGCAGAGGCACAAATCCAAAACTCTTCTTTGCCTGGATCAAAAAAGACTCCCAGTTATCAAAGCAAAGGTTGTGGGGCTGCCTTTCTCCAAATTCCATAAATCCCCTGCAGCAGTAATTACTAATTATCCGCTAATAGCTAGCTATTCTCTCTCTTCCATACTACTAAGATCCATGATATTTTGTGCGGTGCCTGGATGCCAGATTAAAGACCATATTTCTCAACCTTGTTTGCAGTTAAGTGTGACCATGTAACTCATCCCTTACCTTTGTGATTGAAGTAATGTGTTTAACTTGTTGGAAGTGGTTTAAAAAGACAGGCTGTGCCCTTTCCTCCTGCCTTTTTCCTGCCCATTGCCTGGAATATAGATATAATTGTTAGCACTCCAGCAGCCATTTGGGACCATGAGACAACCTAGACGAGCCACACATCGTGGAGGACTAAGATTGAAGATGCCTCTGGAGCCCTGGACTGACCACCTCCACACTTCTTGAACATAAGGTGTAAATAAACTTCTATCTTGTTTAAGCTGCCCCTCACAGCTAAGCCTAATTGTAATTGATACATTCCCTTAATAGATTACATATTTTCTCACTTTATTTCCTCTTTCAACAATTTCAGTTATTCATTTAACACAAATTAAAATGAAGGCTAGCACTTATAGAGTGCTTCTTGTGGGCAAGCCACTGGCCTAAGTGCTTTATATGAATTAATTTGTCACAACAACATATGAAATAGGTACCTTTTTCTGTTCAATGATATTTATTTTTATTAAAATGTCTGCAATAGCAAAATATAGGAAACAACCTATTGGTAGGGAACAAATTAATTGGCTGTGTATATGTGTGTATTAAAAGAATTAATTATGCTGTTCTGGCTGGGCACGGTGGCTCACGCCTGTAATCCCAGCACTTTGGGAGGCCGAGGCGGGTGGATCACGAGGTCAAGAGATTGAGACCATCCTGGCCAACATGGTGAAACGCCATCTCTACTAAAAATATAAAAATTAGCTGGGCATGGTGGCACATGCCTGTAGTACCAGCTACTAGGGAGGCTGAGGCAGGAGAATTGCTTGAACTCAAGAGGTGGAGGTTGCAGTGAACCGAGATTGCACCACTGCACTCCAGCCTGGTAAGAAGAGAGCGAGACTCCGATATTTAAAGATAAAACAAAATAAAATCAAACACATGACATTGTCCACACCCTGCAAAAGTCTATGAACTGTTAAAGAGTCCTGTAAAAGAGTCTTGGGCTTGAATTCAGAAGATCTTGGTTTACCTGGATCTTAGGAAGGTCATTTTTTTTCTCTTTGAAAATGTTTTCTCATATTTGAGTTGGGATTGATAAGACTTAGCTCAAATAGCTAGCGGGAAGATTAAGTAGCGCTCATAAAACACATTGTAAATCAGAAAAACATTATGAACACATAATTCTTAGCTGCTCTTCCTAATCTATGCACCACTCTCACATACATTTTCTCTGTCATTAGCTCCTCATTACAATGCTGTGAGATATGTCGCATGGATAATATTATTCCCATGTGACAGTTGCCTCAGAAGGAAACCAACATGCAGAAACATGAAGAACCTTGGCCAAGTTCACACCTATTTCATAGCAGAGTCAGCTCTTAGAGAAGACTCCAAAGCTGAAAACCTGACTGTGCCATCTCCAGAGAGTGAAGCAACAGAGGGAACCTGGTGATTAAGAATGTGGCCCCTGCACTATTCACCATAGTAAAGACATGGAATCAACCTAAAAGCCCATCCGTGGCAGATTAGGTAAAGAAAATGTGGTGCATATGCACTATGGAACACTATGCAGCCATAAAAAAGAAAGAGATCATGTCTTATGCGGGAACAGGGATGGAGCTGGAGGCTATTATTCTTAGGAAACTCACCCAGAGACAGAAAACCAAATACCACAGGTTCTCACTTATAAATAGGAGCTAAATGATGAGAACTTATGAACACAGACAAGGAAACAACAGACACTGAGGTCTACTTGTGGGTGGAGGGTGGGAGGAGAGAGAGGAGCATAAAAGATAAGTATTGGGTACTAGGCTTAATACCTGAGTGATGAAATAATCTGTACAAATCCCTGTGACATGAGTTTACCTATGCAACAAACCCTCACATGTACCGTAGACCCTAAAATAAAACTTTAAAAATAAAAAAATAATGAAAATAAATAAAATACATTTTTTAAAAAGAACATGGGTTCTGGGACCAGACTCCCTGAGTGTGAATCCCAGATCTGCCACTGCAGTCCCTAGGACTCTTGGAAAGTGATTTACTCTCTCTGTGCCTTGGCTTCCTCATCTGTAAAATGGGGATGTGATAAGATCAGAGGGCAATGAAGATTAAGTGAGTCTCTGTAACATTTTGCTCAGGTATTGGAAGTTTTATTTTCAAATCTCTCCATTACAAATGGCACCCTTCCTAAAGGACTGTGCTGTGCTGGGTTAGGAGGAGCTTTGAAGTCTGTTGCCCTGTTTTGCCTATCCTTCCTTCGGTTCATGGATGTCTGGTGTCCACACCTTTCGCTGTGGTCCAAAACCTCAAGAAGGAAAAGGACATTATAAGAAGCACATTGCTTCCTCAGCTGGAAAGCCAGAACTGCTGGCTGTGTGCTCACCCTGGGAGGGGAATTTCCACCTCTGAACAAGAAAAAGTAGACTCCACTGAGCACCAGGAGCAGAGCAGGAAGGAGAGACCAACCCCTGACTGTCCAGGTTCGACTCTTACCATGTAAACACTCCCTGGCTGTACGCAGACACCCACCGCCACACTGGTGTATACATTTACATTAGAGCGAAGCGGATGAATTGGCTCAATTCACTAACACTCTTGTTTTATTTGGAGCCATGAACACTGGACTGCCAAGTGAAATGGCTGTCTTAGAAAGCGCTTGTGTATTTAAAGAAACATTGCATGCATTTTAACCAGAGATTTCCTCTGTGTGTTTATTTCCAATAGTGTGAGTGCCAAAGGATGGTAAGTTTGCTGCATCTCATCTGTAGTTGTTGGGGTAAGATGAGGGGCCCGCCTGAGGACACTGAAAGATGGGAGACAGGAGTGAATTGGAAGTGAGTGGGGTTCATCTATTCTTCATTGTTCAGTGGGGGGCAGGATATTGGAAATTCTTCCAAAGTCAGTGCTTGCTGATGGTGTATTTTATCCAAGCCATCATTGTAATGCTTCCTGTTTGAATACTGCTTTGCAGATTAGAGTTCCTTCATACATACTCTGCCAGTCACTAGGCAGCAGGAAGACTGCTGATCATCTTGCCTCTTTACATCCTGGGGCATGTGGAGGGTAACCCTATGCCCTGATAGGGCCCACAGCCTGCAGGGACAGGAGCCACGCCTTTACAAAACTGCTGCCATGTCCCAGCATGTAATCTCGGACAGGTGACTCAACCTTCCTCATATATCTATTTAAGGGCTTGTGAGGATCGAATGAGTTAATGTTTGTAAAGAACTTAGGACAGTACCTGACCCATGATAGTCACCTGATCCAATTGAGAATGCAATAAACATTAATGAAAATAACTGTGATTAAGGTGATGATGATGATAGCAATGGCAGCAATGATGATGTGAGGATGGTGAGGCCACTTCACTCTCCTCCTTCGCTGTAAAATAACAAGAACAGACTCCAGTCACTTAAGGCCAGGAAGCCACTTGATGGGCACTTGATAAACATTGTGTCTAATATTTGCAATGCCTATCATGTTTTTTAGACGAAGTCTCACTCTGTTGCCCAGGCTGGAGTGCAGTGTCATAATCTTGACTCACTGTAACCTCTGCCTCCAGGTTCAGGCAATTCTCCTGCCTCAGCCTCCTGAGTAGCTGGGATTACAGGCACGCGCCACCAAGTCCAGCTAATTTTTGTATTTTTAGTAGAGATGAGCTTTCATCATGTTGGTCAGGCTGGTCTCGAACTCCTGACCTCACGATCCACTGCCTCGGCCTCCCAAAGTGCTGGGATTACAGGTGTGAGCCAGTGCGCCCGGCCACAACGCCTATCTTATAGTTGGAAAAGCTAAGGTTCAGGAAGGTTTATGAACTGGCCTGGGGTCACAGCACTAGTCAAAGGTGGAGAATTTGGATCTGTACATCTTCAATCCAGGCCTTTTCTGCCTTGTTACACTGTGCACATCTCCACCTCATTTTCCGGCCCTTGGAGCCCTCTGAATACTTGAATACTGTTTTATTTTGAAGACTTAATCAAATAATGTATGTGAAGAATTTAGGACACCAAGCAATTAAAAATTGGCATGTTTTGAAAATAGCTAATTCTTATCAAGTACATTCAGGAGGAAGAAGAAAGAAGGCTCAGGAGAAACAGCAAGTGTTCAATATGCCTTGAACACTGAGCCTAGGAAAGGACGTCGTAAGGTAGCCTTGCTTCAACCACCCACAAAGAGATGGACATGTCTTGGAGTGGATACAAATTGACTCTTTTTACAGTGAATAAGCAAGTAATCACTCAGAAATACTAAGATACTGACATCACACAGGTAGCTAGTGAGTTTCTTGAAGATGAGAGCTATGTGGATCTTATTCACTGCTGTATCTCCACCCCTTCCCTGGCAGGTGGCTGCTGCTGGATATGTTTGTTGTTGCTTTGCCTGCCTCGCTGGGCAGCATGTCCCTCCCAGAGGAATGGTGGCAGGAGGTGATGCTATGCCCAACAAGTGGGTGTGGCAACAGAGAAAGATCAGAGTTATTAAAAACTCTACTCACCAGGCTACTCCTGTGTCCTATGGCCTACTAACGATATGAAATCCCACGGGCTCTTCTGTGGAGCTCTGAGCTTCAGCCCCACCTGCCTCCACACAGCAAGAAAGTATCCACACCATACAGTTGTCCAAAAGCATTCCTCTCTTGCAAACAGCCTCCTCCCTGAACCCACCAGCAGGGATGATGCCTAATGCACATCTCCAGGCTTCAACCTCTGTCTCACCTTTTACTATCATCTTAGCTCCTATCCAGTAACTCCCCTATGGTGGCACTTCCATAAACCTGAAATTTCCTCCTTCTCCCTTGAATCTGAGGGATTAAGACTCTGGTGGCTCCTGAATGATGCCACTTCTTGTCCTACTATTGCTCCACTCTGGGGCATTGCTCTCCCCTCCTCACATGCCTCTCTTTACTCACCTCATCCTCCAAGTCTCACTCTTCCTGAGGCGAGGTAGTTATAGAGGATGGACCTCTAAGGTGGACATTGCAGGACCCAAGCAAGGCCACACAGTTACCGGGGCCCTTAGGCACAGCCACAGGGGACAACAGTACAAGGCAGTGAAGGCTCAGGGTGCAAACAGGACAGAGCCAGAGCTCACAGGAAAAACAGAAGAGATTGGAGGTTTCATGGTGAAGGGGCCACATGCGCTCAGTTAATAGCCAGGAGGATTCTGACAGGTCCAACTGGGTATAGAAGGATACGCCCTACTGAGAAAATCTTAACCAACCATTACATCTGAAAAAGAACTGGGAGACATGGGACTAGCCTGATGGTGAGACAGAGACCCAGACGAGCCATAATGGGGAGTGAGAGCTCCCTAGGCCACCTGAAATCTTGAAAAACATGGGTTTCAAAGCCAAATCAGCATGGATTTTAGTCCTCCCTCTGCTCTTTTAAGCTATGGCACCTAGAGCAGGTCACTGAATCTCCCAAGCCTCAGTTTCCTTATCTCTGAAACGGAACTGTCATTATCTCAACAGTATTGATAAGGAGATTAAATGGCAAAATGTGCTTAAATCCCTAAGTCCTGACTCTGGCCTATATTCTGAGCACATAAATGATTCTCCACTGCCTTTGGAATCAGGTGCAAACCCCTTACTCTATGACTGTAAACCTTACACGAACACCATTAATTTGAGTTTATACTCAGCAATTTATTTTTTTAATGATTTTCAGAATACACACTACAAGATATAAGGCTCAGAGGTTGCCTCAGAGTCCCTCTGGCTGCAAGATTCTAAGTCTCACAGGGGCAAGGCCAGGAGAAGTGGAAGACAGAATCATACACCTCCGAGCCTGAAAGGGATTGAAGAGTGAGTACCATCCAAGAATCTGTCTTCCACACACATTTTGCCTAAGTCTGGCTCTGGTCCCGGGCCACACTGCAACAGGAAGAGGCATTTAAAAGGAGTAGCCGGTTTTAGAGGCTGAATTGCTTCTGTCGGCCTCATCACAAAAAGCACTAAGAAAATGCTGGAGTTCAAATGACCATCCATATTCTAGAGCATTCCAGAGTCTTCCCAAGAGTTCTCAAGCCATTAGCCAAGCTGAAACATGACACCGAAGATTTAAAGGGAAAAAAATTCTTGCCATCTTTTGCTTCCAGATTACCTGCCACGAATTTCAGGACTTGTCTTCCACCCGCCCCCTGTCTCCCCTCCCACTGGAGCCAAGTGCGCACAGGATTCTGGCAGCTTCCACTTTCCTCACACCAAGTTCTAGCCTTCTCAAGAACCAAGCACCTGCCACTACTGCTTCCACTGGCTGGACTTCCAGGTGCACCTTGCTCTTGCTTGGGATGTGATGAAAACTACAGCGATTGAGAAGCAGCCAGGCCTTGGCCTTCTTTCCTCTGCCTAGAACGTCCATCTCCTGTTACATCTGCCCACCTGATTGACCACATACCCCTTTCTGCAAGGGCAGGCTAAGGTCAGAGCCAAGACGGCTGCAGGAAGAAGCTGGAGGCCTTGGGGATCACCAAGTGGGCTGCCAGCACACTTTGGTCCTGCTAATGCCCGGACCCTGGTCAGGCATTCGAGACGCAGCCACTGGAGCTCAGCTGGTAGCCCTGGCCTCCAGTGAAATTAAGCCCCAGTGAAATCTGAGCTCCCCACCTCTTCGACTGTGTTGACTCTGGGTGCACCTGTCCTATTCACATCTTCAAAGAAGCATGTAGGAACAGGGAAGAGGTGCCCCAGGCCAGTTTAGGGAGGTGCCCAGGAAACTGTGCCAGGTGGGTACAAGACACCATGCTCACAAGGCCAAGTGTGGGAATACTGGGTGGCCCAGGTAGGTCATAGCCTTGAGCCATGAACACACCCTCCTCCCATCCCCAACCTGAGCTAGCTACCTTAATAATGCCTGTGTATAGACAGCAAGGAGGCTAAGTGAGAATATGGACAGTTCAGGGAAGCTTGTCCCAGAAACGGCAGAAGGACTCTAACTCAGCTCTGAAGGGGTAGAAACAGACAAACATCATCTCCTCTCATTAGCTCATCATGATGGATACCAAACACCTTATCTGTCCACTCATGCGGTAGCTAAGATGGTAAATGACTGCTGGGGGTTAGGTAAACTGTGTCAGCAAGAGCACTGATCCCAGACCCAAAGACAACACAGGGGTTTTCCTGAGTGCAAGACTCTCCTCCCAGAGCTCCTGCTCCAGCCTCCCACTCTGGCCCTGTGGCACCCAAGATGGCAGCCCTGCAGCAGCTTCTATGCCAGGACCAATTTGGCAGAAGAGCCCCTGCCATTGGACCAGTGCAGGACCAGGTTTATAGTAATATCTGCTACATCATCACTTTGACTGGCTGGGGAAAGTGAATGCTCTTAGGATTGGTTGGCTAAGTTTCAACCTGAGTCTTGGATAGTCTAGGTGAAGAAAGAGCTTCCTTTTTCAAATCTGGTTGAATTGTGGTTTTATACAGTTTCAGCTACAACTCTTTTCCTAATATTTATAGTGCAACAGGACTAAGATCCATGTTGACTATAACTGGAAAGACCATAGAAGGCAGCATAGTGACCTTCACCTCCATGGTGCCTACTTAAAGGATTCCAATGGCCCTAAAAAACTCTCTCCCAAAGACTTGTCACAATCCAAGGAATTGCCATCTTTGGAGTTTCATTCTTTTGGGTTAAGATAGTGTTCTCTGTCAAAATATTGAAATCCTGGGAGGGATAACACATTGAGTATCAGTCTCCAGCATCCAAGAATTCATTTATCACACTTTCATCACTCTCCCCCCGACCATCGCTGGCTGCCCGGCACTGCTCTCCCCTCCTTCCCATTCATCTTGCCCTCTTCTGACAGCAATGGCTTTTTAAAACAGCCCACATCTGTCCCTGTTGCTTCCTTTCAAAAATGCTTTGCTAACTCTCCTTCTCTTAGGAATACAATCCCAATCCTTAGGGTCTATAGAATTGAGGGCATCTTGTGCTTTGGCCCCTGCAGGGAGATCATGGCCCTTCAGTTCTCACACCCCACCCTGAGCACCTTATGCTGCACACCAGGGTCCCCAGTGCTCCTCTTCGATGACCAGGCCCTTTCATCCCTGTCTTTTCCCATGTGCTTCCATTGGCCTTCCTCTACTTCTTCTCCTGCGGAGCTCCACCCCACCCTTCAAGATCCACCTGATATTTTATCTGGATTGTGCCGGGTTTCCCCATCCCACCCAACTCTGGGCACTCTGTCCTGCCAGTCCTTTTATCCCAAGCTCTGGAGACCGCTACAGAGACAGTTGTCACATGGTCCTATATCATGTAAATATAATGTGTGTGTGAGTGTATAAAAGAGATATAATGATATTCCTTTCCCCCTTTCAGCTGGGAGCTCTTCCTGGGCAAGGACTATGTCTTATTCATTGTATTCCTCTGTACCCTCAATTCCCAGCACCTGGTACATGGCCAGCCTTCCACAACAAACATGTGTTCTCTTCCACATCGACAGCCAGCTGGGAGACTTTTATAGGAGAAAAGGGAGCAGTGTGGGCTGGGGCAAGGAGTGGAGTAGGATAAAAGCAGTCAGTATATTGTACATTGGCCTAAAGACCCAGGCAGCTACGTGATGCCTGGATGAAGGAGAGGAATCCTAAAAGGCCGGGACCCAGGACAAACATCACCAACCTACTCATGTTCTCCAGGGCCAACCAAAGGTTAGCAAACAGTGCTAGCCACTTAGGGCTTTTAAAACCTCTCTGCTAGATTTTACATTAGTTTTTTCTTTGACTCCCAAGTTATTTAGTAGTATGTTCATGTTTCTAAATGTGTGCCTGTTATCCTTTTGCCATTAGTTGCTAATTTAATTGCATTGTAGTCAGAAAACTCATCTGTGTGTTCCTGATTTCTTTATTGCCTAAAATGTGACCAGTTTGTATAAACATTTATACTGGGGAAAATATGCAAGCCCAAGTGTAGGGAGCAGGGGTCCCTAAAGGTTCACCAAAGGAATCTTGTTCACTGAGTTGTTCAAAGGCTCTCCAGCTGTACTAACCTGCAGTCCACTGGATCTAAAATACATGTGTTCGACGTCTCCCACAATGATGGTGGGATTCAGTCACTCCTTGTAGTTCATTCCACCTTTGCAAACTTACCTGCTCTCATTTGCTCCAAAGAGGTGTCAGTTCCAAGGAAGAGAAGCTTTGCCACCCGCAAAGCTTCATACACAGGGTATCACTGGTGAAACTTCTTGCAGCACCTATCATCATCTCGAGAAGAATAAAAGCCTCTTTAACAGCTCTGTAGGTCTTCCTCGCTCACCTTCATCATCACTCCCCATCGTGGAACACATACTGTATGCAGGCTCTTCTCACTTGATTCCCAGTTTTCTTTGGGGGTGCCATTAGTCACAGAGGGAAGAGCCTTGCTCAGATCCCTCGTTAATAAAACTGCGAAACCTGGAGCAGAGCCCAGGTTGGCCTGCCTCCAAAACCTGTGCTTTTATGATGTTTTGTTTCATTGCTAAAGTTGTTTTTCTATTAAGGAAATATTTCATATACATATGTAATAATACTCATAACACTATATGGAAGGCATAAAGAATAACAAAACAAGGCCACGCCCCCACCACAAAACCTAACACAGAGCCATTATAAATGCTTATAAATCCTGAGTGCCCTCCCAGTTCTCATTCCCTTCACCTCTTCTCCAAAGTAAACACTTTCCTGAATTTTATGGGGTTTTTATCCCCTTGCTTTTTTCTCAATAATTTTACTATCTATGTATGTATACACATATGTGTGATAATATATTTTGAAGTCTTATATGATTCTGAATCTCATATAAATGGGTTCATATTACACATACTCTTCTGCAACTTGGGAGATTCATCTGCGTTGATGGGCTGGAATTCATTCCTTTTCACTGCTGTATAGTATTCTACTATATGAGTATACCACTATTCATTTAGTTTTCTACCATTGGTGGACATGTAGTTTGTTCCTACTTTTTGCTACAATGATGGTACTAGAAGTAGTCTGACCCCTTGGTGCACACATGCAAGAGTTGCTCAAGGATATAAATACCAGGAGTGTCTCTTAGCCAGCTTGGGCTGCATAACTGAAAGCTATAGGCTGGGTGGCTTAAACAACACAAATTTATTTTCTCACAGTTCTGGGGGCTACAGGTCTAAAATTAAGATGTGAGCATAGCTGGATCCTAGTGAGGGCTCTTGTCCTGGCTGATAGGCAACCTCCTGGTCTACCTGTCCTCATATGATGGAGAGAGAAACAGCAAGCTCCCTGGTGTCTCTTTTTTTTTTTTTTTTCTTTTTTTGAGATGGAGTCACGCTCTGTCACAGGACTGGAGTGCAGTGGTACAATCTCAGCTCACTGTAACCTCCGCCTCCTGAGTTCAAGCGATTCTCATGGCTCAGCCTCCTGAGAAGCTGGGATTACAGGCAAGTACCACCATACCCAGCTAACTTTTTGTATTTTTAGTAGGGACAGGGTTTCATCATGTTGGCCATGATGCTTTCAATCTCCTGACCTCGTGATCCACCTGCCTTGGCCTCCCAAAGTGCTGGGATTACAGGCGTGAGCCACCGTGCCCAGACTCTGGTGTCTCTTTTTATTAGGGCACGAATCCCATAATGTAGGCCCCACCCTTATGACCTAATCCAAACCTAATTATCTCTCAAAGCTCCCATCTCCAAATACCACAGTGGTGGAGTGGTGATGGGGGGCTTCAAAATGTGAATTTCGTGGGAGATACCATTAGTCCCACAGCAGACTGGAGTTGCTGGGTCGTGGTACATACATCTCTTCACCTTTACTAGATATTGCCAAATTATTGTCTAAGAAAGTCCAGTCAAAATCCAATCTCCAGACCTACTTCCTGACTCAGCCACTCCCTCCGTCAGTATGCCTGCCAGGAACATCCTTTAAGACAGATTCAACATTTTTTCTCTCTGAGAGCTTAGGAATTTTTCATGTGTCATGACCTGTTTCTCTTCCCCGCTCCCTCTCTAACTGGTTTGTCTCTTCTCTCACCTTGAGCGTCTCTTCTCCTTGTCTTCCCAGAGATGACACCGACTGATACACACCCACACTCCACCTGTGCTCCCTCATCTGGAGAGAAGCCACACCCCCAGGAATGTGGAGTGCTTCCAGGGCAGAGAATAAAGGAGCATTTGTCTCTCAAAGGCACCAAAAAAAATGGTGCCTAAACCTCCTTATAGTTGGCCACCAGGAATGAGCCAGGCGGTTATGAAATCAGTGGGCACTGAGACTCGTAGAGGTGGAGGAAGCCCAGGAATCATCGTCTAGTTCAGCCCCCATCCCAGGAGGAAACGAAGGCCCAGAGGAAAGTGCTTTGCCCAGCGTCACCAGGCCAGTGAGGTGCAGCTGTCCTGGAACCCTAGCCCTGTGTCGCTAAGCAGAAGTTGCCATCCAGGCAGCTTGCAGGAAAAGGGGTAATAATATTATTCTGTTTCTGGGGTTTGCATGCAAACAGCTCAGGCACAAATTGTGCCTAAAATTGTTTTTTTTTTTTTTTAATTTGCCTGTTCAGGGAATTTATTTTTAAGGGCTAATTTTAGGTTTAGCCAAATCAAGCTATGATCAATATTTTATCACAAAGCGTTTGTTTATAGCAAGTGACAATTCATGTCTTGTTAACCACTTTTTCTTCATGCATCCAATAAGTGTTTATTGAGCTGCTGCTATAAGCATTGATAACATATCAGAGAGAAAAAATCAGGTAAAAATCCCTGCCTTTCTAAAACTAACTCTCTTTCTTTTTCTTTCTTTCATTTCTTTCTTCCCTCCTCTTCCTCCTCCTCCTCCTCCTCCTCCTCCTTCTCCTCCTCCTCCTCCTCCTCCTTCCTCTTCTTCTTCTTCTTCTTCTTCTTTTGAGAGATTCTTACTCTGTTGCCCAGACTGGAGTGCAGCAGCACACTCTCTGCTCACTGAAACCTCCGCCTCCCAGTTTAAATGAGTCTCATGCCTCAAATTTTTGAGTAGCTGGGACTACAGGCGTTTGTCACCATGCCCAGCTAATTTTTGTATTTTTAGTGGAGACAGGGTTTCACCTTGTTGACCAGGCTGGTCTCGGTCTCTTGACCTCAAAGTGATCCACCCACTTCAGCCTCCCGAAGTGCCAGAATGACAGGTGTGAGCCACCTAGAGCTTACTTCCTAATGTGTGATGACAGGCAATAAACAAACCAACAAATATAAAAATACATATGTGCGTGTCTGTGTGTAGCAGGTGCCAGGAAGCACTATGAAGAGAAGGAAGTAGGGTAAGAGAGGGTGGAAATGCCAGCCAGCAGAGGGTGCTGTTGTCACTAAGGGCACTGCAGAAGGCCCCTGGCCTGCCCTGTTAGAGCTCTGAAAAGAGGGAGAGGGAGGATGCCACGCAGGAAACGCACTCCAGGTTAAAGAAGTTGCAAGAATAGAGGCCTGAAGCAAGAGCCCTCTTGGTGTGTTCAGAGAAAGAACAAGGAGACTCATCTGCCCCAAGCAGGGTAAACAAGAGAGGGCCTAGAAAGAGGCGAAGTCAGAGAGGTAATGAAGACTGGGTCACACAGGGCTTGCAGGCTGTGATCAAGCCTTCAGGGCTAACTTAAGTGGGATGAGAAACCCTATCCGTTTCCAAATGCTGCTGTAAAAAAGCTACAAACACACACATTTAGTGCCTTAAAACAACACAAATTTAACATCTTACAGTTCTAGAGGAGAGAAATCTAACACGGGTATCACTGTGTTAAAATCAAGGTGTCGGCAGGGTTGCGTCCCTTTCTAGACCCCTAGAGAATCCTTTTCCCTGCCTTTTCCAGCTCCCAGAGGCTGACTGCATCCTTTGGATCTTGGCTCCCTTTCTCCATTTTCAAAGCCAGCAATGAAGTCCTCCTCACTTCACAACTCTTTAATTATTTTTCCACCCCCTCAAGTCAACTTCTATGACCTCAGCCTGGAAAGGGTCTCTGCTCCCAGGGACTCGTGTCCCCAGAATTTGTCACCCTATGTTGCATTGGGCCCAATGAAGATACTTTCTCCATCTCAAGATCTATACCCTTGGTCACATCTGCAAAGTCCCTTTTGCCATGTGAGATGACACATTGACAGGCTCTGGGCATGGGGCTGAGGACATCTTTGCAAGCCCTTCATCTGCTGACCACCGTCTACACTGGAGGGTTCTGGGTAGACAGAGGAGTGATGTGTCATGACCTGCTTTCCGAACAGCTGCTGGGCTGGGGATGGGCCACAGCAGGCAAAGGCGAAGGCAGGGACAACAGTGAGGTGGTTGCCGCAGTTACTCAGATAAAAAGGGAAGGTGGCGTGCATAGGGGCAGTGGGGTTGTGAGGAGCAGTCTTATTATGGGTATATTTTAAAGGGAGAGTCATTAGGAATTCCTGACAGATTGGGCATGGAGGGTGGCAAGAGGAGAAGAGTTGGGGTAATTCCATGGATTTTGTTCACAGCATGGGAGAATGGAGTTTCTGGGGAAACTTCATGGGAGAATGGCTGTTTGTGGGAAAGGCTCCCCACAGAGGTGGGAAGGCGTGACGTCATATGATGATTCCACTATCCAGAGTTCACCTTTGCATCCACTCTGGCCTCCCAGCCTTCAGGATCTTATATTTTAACCGAGACAAAAAGAAACACAAGATAACAGAATTGATTGTTTCCTGAAACATCAGAACTTATTCCTACAAATGAACACTATACCCAAAGCTTTGATCTCAAGAATCCATATATATTTATTCCAAGGCTGCTGACAAAAGAGTTTTGGAATCTCTTTCTAGGAATCCAGTTGATTTACGGACTGTACAAGAAAATCGGCCTTGTCATTTCTCCCTACAAAGGTCAGTTTATAAAAGCATTGACTTTATTCACTGAACTTCAACTTCCAAAAATTGAAGTCATTCTCCCCAGGATGACCATCTGCTACCACAGAGGATATTCACATGTCCAACTGTGCTGGCGTCATTAGAAGTCAGCTACAATTTCCAGGCAGGACTAATTTCGGCCACACACCAGCACCCCTTCACTGGAAGTGAAAACCACAGCCCTCAGGGAGCTCTAGTTTTTATGCTGTTGACATTGGGCAGGAGGTGAGAGGGGCAGGACAGATCTTCTTAACAGCCCGACACTCATTTAAATGTAGATTCTGGCATAATATGGTTTTCAAATTGTGTTAATCTGTGATAGTGGATCATCCACATATCTTTAAAGAGACATTTGGGCTCATCTAAATATCAGGCATATTTATGTTCTCTTAAGCTACAAGTTTGTTCTGATATTATGGCCGCAGTAAACATGTAACTAATCATATTTCTTGCTTGATTCCAGAGGCTAGAAAGTCCTCTGGACCAAGATCACTGAGTTGTAAAATGTGGGTGACAACAGTCTCTTCTTCATAGGGTAGTTTTGAAGAGGAAGTCACATATTTTACAAGAAGCCCTTCACATAATGCCCAAGAAACTCTTGAGTTATCCTGGCCATGATTGCTATTCTCCATCCTCCTCTGTGATCAATTACTAGATCTGCTGCCCACCCTTTGTTTTTCCTTAGAAGAACCTACTTTTTGGCTCCAACTTTCTTCTCATTCTTGTCTGGTTTTCCTAAAGTTCCCTTTGAGCAACTTGGCTGCCCAGTTGGGCGGGTGAGCAAGGTCTTCTTTCCTTCCATTCCCGTCTGTCCTCTACCTCCCAGGACCATCCCAGAGGCAGGCAACGGTCCTGGCCGAACAAGCCTCCTCCACATCCTTCATGACTGACAGACAGCTGTCAGCTACTGCCTGGACTTCACCTTCATAGAACAACACAGGTATTTTACAGGCTTGAGCTGGGACACGGTCTTTGCTGCTATCTGGGTGCTAAGGAGGAGAGGCAAGGTCTATCTATATAAAATTTTGAATGTCCATCCCTTTCTATGAAACCAACCCCCAAATATCTTATTAACCTGAGAAAGAAACACATGCTAATGCTGAGGGACCCTTCTTCTCCCACAGGGAATTTTAGGAACAAAAACAAGGGGCTCCTGAAATCTGTGGCTCATGCTTAAAATCTGATTCACCAGTGGCTCAGTTGTTTGGAATTTTAGTCCAATGGGGGAGATAGTTTTGACCAGAATGCCCCTTAGAAGCACTTCCCCACCCACTGAATTACAGTCATTCATTTTCTCTATTTGAACACAGGTTAGAGTGAGCCATAGGGCAGCTTGAGGCCTCTCTCCACCCTTAAAGAGGAATCATGTACCCCAGTTGATCAGATCACTGCCCAAATTCGATGACATAAAATAGATTTTAAAGTGCCTCACCTCACTCTATGCCTAGCACATCATGGGCACTTCATGAATGCCAGCTTAATTGTTTTTCCCATCTCCCACATTTGTCCACCAAAACAATGAAGTTCAAACCCCACAGACCATCTGCCAACACTCCAGTGGTGAAGCTCCCCATCCTACGAAGCCTTCCCAGTCCGTTTGTTTATTCCATCTCGATACGGCTGCTGATGGACTAGCCATGCCTGTCTTTCTTCCTGAGGCTCCGGACATTGTAGAAACTTCCAACCGTTTGATTTGACAAATGACTTTCTGAGTGGAGGAGGTTTTACATTTAATACATATCATAAGGGACATCAGAGCTATGCTCAGGAGATCAAATACTTTCTTCAGCTAAGAATGTAAGCATTATCCCTATTAATATCTTTCCAACAAAAGCCCTGTGCTCCCCACCCCCGTTCCTCTATGATCTCAGTTTATTAATGTCGCAGGCCCCTCCCCGGTCAAGCTGTCCTCACCACAGACTCTCATTCCAGCCTGACGTCTACTCTCTGTAGAACACACCTCCTTGGCAAGCATTTCATGTAAGAAAAAAAATCCCTCCATCATCATAAATTGTAAAATCAAACAACTGAACACCGTCCCCTGGGAAATAAATTCTGAAGAGTTAAGAAGGGAAAAGAGAGGGGAAAAGAGAGGGCTATAATTATTTTAATCCTATCCCAGATGCCCAGGTACTCTCCCCAAACAAAACCCAAATTAAACATGAGCCTTATTCAAAGGGATAATGACAATACAAGTGCATAAGACAATGTTTAGCAAATAGTAGATGCTCAGTTAATGTTTATTTAAAAGTAAGTCAGTGCATATGTACAAAGTAACGCTGTGCATCATACTCGGCCAAGCCCCAGCCTGACCAAACAAAGTGGGTTCCTGTAACTAGAGTCCCCACACTGAGAGCATGCCCCGCTGTTCAAGAGCACCTTCATGCTCATTAGCTGGTATGACTAATGCAGCATATGGAAGCTGGCACCGGGCCTTGATGGAATATACCTCTCAGAGTTCCCTCAAAGAATGAGATAACACAGACACTCACAAACACAGAGAAAATCCTGTTCTCACAAGATTTTTGAACCATCTAAAGACTTTAAGACTTCTATCCTTACTACAAAAATGACTGAGATTAGGAGCACACTGATTGCTTATCAAAACTGGAGTGAATAAAGACCTCTTCGTTACCACCATCACCAACAAAAAGTGTCAGAAGGATACTGATATTATAAGGTGGATACTTCAGATGCAGAGGTCAAAAGGGCAAAAATGTACCAGCCAGAAAATTTCTTTTATTTAGCCAATCCAACCCTGCAGTCAATGACAAAGTCATCTGTCTTCCTGGGCCTCAGTTTATACATCTATAAAGTAGGAACGAGGAGGCTGGCTTCACCTATCTACAAGTCTTGAGAAAATAAAATTAGATTGTGTGAAAAAAATCTTTGAAAAATCAAAACCTATACACAAAAACCAGCCACAATAGGTAAAGGACAGGTGATGTGAGAACCAAGGAGAGATGGTTCTTGGTATTGAGCTAAAGGGGGTGTCCTTTCCCAAGATGGTACCAGGTAATAGGAGCAACAGTGATCACGGCATCATAAGTCATGTTCTGTCAGCTCGGCCTGAAACCATATCCTTCAAAGAGACCATTCCACTCTCAAGGACCCTCTGAGGGGAAGAAGGGCTTCCTTGCAGCTTCCTGTGTAAAGTGTTCTCAGGTTCTGCCTCGTTGCCCTGGGTTTCTGCCCACCACCCTCTCTGGCACCTCTGCAGCCTTGGAGGGACGCATGCTGAGAGGCAAATGGCCCTTTGCTCATGCCCTGGCCTGCAGTGTTGGAGGTGGTGCCCAGAGGGAACAAAGAACAGCCTGGTGTGGTGGCTGGCTGCTGGTGCCTGCCTGATCCAGATGCCATCTCTGGCCCAAATGGCTCTAATATTTTCCAGTAGCCCCCCAGCAGTGCCCTAAGCAAAAGGGTGAATCAGGTGAGATTCTCCTGCCTGGTTTTCCCATCTACATTTCAGTACCCTCCCCTCAACAAGGCCCAGATTCCCCCAAAAGGGCTGTACTAACTTGTTCACTACTGACCACATCCTCCTATCAAATCCTCCTTGGACTCATAACTCTAGGACCCAGAAGGAACATAGAGATCATCTCATCTGGATCCTAACCTGGGTCCCTGAGCCCCTACATGTCCTAGCAGGCCATGAATGGAGTCCTAGAGGTATTCTTCATCTTTTTGAAGCCATTAGTAAGCATATGAGTGTGCTGCAGATGAGACCAGGCAGGCGAATTACGTCTCAGGTGGCTTTGCTTTTGGCTGGAATTATATCAACTCACTGTGTTCACTGTGGTTAGCTGGTGTTAAAGGTTCTGATTACAAGTCTGTCATTTAAAATGTCAGTGATTACTCTTTTAATAAATGTTGCTTGTGTCATAGACAGACTTTTTGTCTAAAACAGAATCAAGAGAGGAAAAACAATAAAATGCCCCTTCGAGGCAAAGAGGGGAGGAACCAAACCACCTCCCCATTTTATAGATGAAGACATGGACTCCCAGGTATTGCCCAAATTCATGTGGCTACTCTGGGGCGGAAGCAGGTGTCTAGCCTTGTGTTTTTCCTCCCGCTCTAGCACTGCTTGTATGCATCCCAAGGGATGAAGCTGTTCTGCCACATCCCGGGTCCTGTCCTCTCCTTGCAGCCCTGCCAATCATCAAGCAGCTCCTAATAAGGAAACGACTGTCTCATTGGCCAAGTGATATACATATGCCAACAAGTTTTTCTCCTAGAACTGTCTTGTCCATCAAGTAGCCATGTAGCCACTAGATACACGTAACTATTTAAATTTAAATTAGTGACAACTAAATATAATTCAAAATTCAGTTCCTCAGTCACACTAGCCGCATTTCAAGGACTCAGAAGGCACATGAGGCTGGTGGCTACCATATTAGGTAGTGTAGACATGGCTCGTTTCCAGCATTGTGGAAGTAGAACTGGGCAGACTGCTGTAGATGTACTGACTCTAATAGGGAAGGACCCATCCCTGTGACTGAGGGAGACATGGAGGTGCTTCTCATGTTGTCAGGCTCTGCCTGGACTTACGGTCTATGGGTCACCAGTGACCTGGGCCAGACGATTTCTGACCCCATTCCCTGAGGTCAGTTGGAACTGCAGATAACTCCACCTTGGCCAGGGTAGGAGGCCCTGGAAGAGAAACAATCAAAAGGACCCCCTTTTCCTTAGATAAGCCCTGTGGTTTTCATGACCAGAAACCACGTTAGAGGTTCAGTCATTCTGAATATTTATGTCACTCCATCACAAGAGAAAGAACATTAAGGGGGGGTCAGGAGAGGTGGGTTTCCAGCACCAATGTTGCCTCTTACTAGCTGTGTGCCTCCAGCAAGGACCCCCTCTCTAGCCCTCAGTCCCCCACTAGGTAAACAACCCAGTCTTCTGGAGTCCTAAAATTCCACGCTGACCCTATCATCATTTCATCCCCTTCTCTCTGGTATGTGTCTTGTCTTTCTTGGATGTGTGCGCATTTACAGAATTTTTCATCTTAATCAAGGAACAATACACAGGGCAAGAAAACTGCCTTGGTGATTCCAAAGCGTGTGTTAAAATGTAGAGAAAGAGCCTCTGAAGAGATTCTAGGGCAGCAGAGGCTGCTGGGGTACTGTTTTCCATCCAAGAATCCAGTAGAGGGGGATATTGCATAGAGGCAAATTCCTAACAGGGTTTGCCTTCAGCTTGTCATTGTCAGTTCCTGAGCTCAGAGAGGAGGAAACATCTTTTTCATCCTTGTAGGACCCCACATCTACTGTCTGCCTAACAGGACTCAGTCAGTCTCCTCTAAAAGCCTCCGGATGGACACGGGAAAGCCCCTGGTGTTCTTTCTGTGCATTTAACCCTAATGAATTTTCCCTTCCCATTTCCAAATTACAAAATTGAAGCTATTTTCACAGGTGCCATATTTAGCAGCTGTCAGAAGTTGGAATCTGGCAAGATCAACAACTTTTGAATAGCTCGAAATTCGCTAATGTCCCAGATGGGTTTTCTCCTTCTCTGCCCTCCCGCTCCCTTCTCAGAGCCAGCTTTCAGAGTCTGCTTTGGGTGCCTGAGACCCGAGCAGTGTGCCTCTTTCAGTAAAGCATGTTCTTAAGGAAATACAAATGCATTTCCCTTTCACATGCCTCATTGCCTTATTTTCCTTCTCACTTTGACAAAATGGGACTCTGCCATCCTCTTCAGATGAAGGCTGGTGGCAGCCACAGTCACTAATCTGTCACCATCTTCTAAAAACGAGACTCGCCCGGCCTCAGCACATAAACTAAGAGCAAACGTTCATCAGAATTTCCAACTCCTGTGATTTCTCCCTTTGGTCCTTCTGAGATAACGGTGAGAGTGAAAGATGTAGATATGAGAGTAAGACATGCAGAAAAGCCCAGGCTATGAGTGCCCGTCGTGGGGATGGGGCGGCTGCCCTTGAAATCTCACAGTGAGAGTCCACAGTTGGGCTCTTTCCCTTATAAATGTCCCACTTAAGCCTTAAAGTTGAAGAAGGTAGACCTGGATCCAGCCTCACCAGCCTTGCCCTATGCCAGACTTTCTCTCTGCAGCCCTGGGAGGGGAGGGTGGAGAATGATGAAGACACAGATCTCTGGCAGTCACACCTTTTGTGGAAAACAGAGACACTTGTCTTGGTAGGTGAAGCTGTGAATAGTGCCTCAGCCGCTGTCTCAAAGCACTCAAAGAAAGTGTGTCCAGTAGGTAGAGGGGAATTTTGTTCCCCAAGGTTGGTTCTCCAAGCTGAATAGACAAAGGTGCAAGAAGCAGGGAAATTCTTAAGCAAAATAAGGTGTATTTACTGGAAAATCTATCTAAGTGAGAATTCTCAAAATATTTTCTAAAGCTACGAACTGTTTGGAGAACGTAGCCACAGTATATACAGAAATAAATGCCCCATTTTCATTGGGAGAGCCTGTGTGTATAAGGGGATGCATCCAGGCTTTCGGACCAGATATTGGTTCAAATCCCAACTCCATCACCTTCTACTCAGATAACCCCAGACAAGTCACCTGGAACCACTGAACCTCCATCTTCTCATCTCTAAAATGTAATGGCACCTACTTTTACAGACTGATTGCATGGAATAAATAAAATGATCTATGTAAAAGCACTTAGGGGCTAGGCACAGTGGCTCATGTCTGTAATCCCAGCACTTTGGGAGACCAAGGCAGGTGGATCACCTGAGGTCAGGAGTTCAAGACCAGCTTGGCCAACATGGTGAAACCCCATCTCTACTAAAAATACAAAAATTAGCCAGGCATGATGGTGGGTGCCTGTGATCCCAGCTACTTGGGAGGCTGAGGTGGAACAATCGCTTAAACCTGGGACGCAGAGGTTACAGTGAGCTGAGATTGTGCCATTGCACTCCAGCCTGAGCGACAAAGTGAGACTCTATCTCAAAAAAAAAAAAAAAAACAAGCACTCAGCACCATGTCTGGCATATAATCAGCACTTGCCAGATGTTAACTATCATTACATTGCTAATAAAATAATACCACAATGTTCTGAGTGTAGAGATACAGACGTAAGAGAAAATCCTCTCTTTCTACAAGCAATTTCTTCAGGATTAAAATTCTGATGCCTGTATTTAAGACTAACCCGCAAGGAAATGTCATGGGGGTTGTGATACATACTTCCTAAAATTTGTTTCGTGTCCTACCCAACAGCCCTTGTGTTTTTAGCGTTCTAAAACTGAAGCCATGTGGTCAGTATAAATAGCAAAGTATTAATCAACTAAAAATAAACATTTCTCAGATCCAAGGGCAATAAAACCCTGTGGAAGCACCCACCCCCAACCCATTACTCAAATTCAGACACCAAGAGATTGCATCTGTCCTCCTCATCTTCACCATGATGACCCTGCATTTCATGCAAAGGAATATTTACAGCATCACAGTGGAGTTTGGGGTATGAATGGGGCATGGTGCCAGTAACCCTGTGTTCAGTGGGGGCACTGCCCTGGTGGTGGCAACTGGCATGTGTTTCTATTCTCCTCCTTGATCCTCAGCCATGGACAAGTAGGGATTTTCTGTGCTACTCAGGGGCAGCGGTCACTGCTGCTCCTGCTCATGAGAGTTACATTGTCATGTAATAAGTACCTTCCTTGAGTCCATGAAAATAAAAAATAAAGTTATATTCTTAAAAGGAAAGGGTGAAAGAAGCATTATTTCCATGTTTGAGGACCTCGAGATTGGTTAGAAATTAACTGTGGCTCCAAACGATCATGATATTGTCCAATAATAAGTTGTCACCAGAATTGAAAAGTGGGCTGGTTTATTCATTCATTTCTTCTTCTTTTTTTTTTTTTTTTTTGAGATGGAGTTTCATTCTTGTTACCCAGGCTGAAGTGCAATGCCGTGATCTCGGCTCACTGCAACCTCCACCTCCTGGGTTCAAGCAATTCTCCTGCCTCCGCCTCCCGAGTAGCTGGGATTACAGGCATGCGCCACCATGCCCAGCTAATTTTTGTATTTTTAGTAGAGACGGGGTTTCACCATGTTGACCAGGATAGTCTCGATTTCTTGACCTTGTGATCCACCTGCCTCGCCCTCCCCAAGTGCTGGGATTATAGGCGTGAGCCACCGCACCCGGCCTATTCATTCATTTCTAATCAAGCAGATGCCACAGTGTTACTTGATGTTAATATCTGGCCTCTCTCTTCAAAAATTGGGAAACATTTCTTCACATGGCCCCTGTAACAACATGAGCCAACAGCCTCTTCCTGGGCACTTATGATGTATAAAACCTAACATTATTATCTTAATAACAACAACTTTTAAAAACCTGGAGAATAATCACATGAATAAAGTGCCTGAGATATAGCACTTAACTCCATTCCCTAAGTCAGCAACTACAACAATGCTTGTTATGAGTTGATTTATCCAGTTCATGGGCAGACCTGAAGACAGCTCAGCCCCACATTTAGGTAAGATCTGAGAGACACCAAGAAACTTACCCTTGGGAGTAGCATTCCAATAACTTATTCGTATTTTGAGTGAAGGTAGTGGGATTTTGAAGCTTTGTTTGTTTTATCTTTTTGTAAAGCAGTAGAAACGCTCTTTCAAATGAAATCTCTGAGTCCCCCTATATAGACTACACTAGCACATTCTTAAGTAGTGTTTACTGTGTGTCTGATGTTTTAGCTTATTTAGTTCAACAAATCTACAGGTAGGTACAGTATGCTGTTACTGTTCATACTTCACAGATGGCAAAACTAAGACACAGAGAAGTCAAGTGATCTGCCATCGTCACGCAGCTGCGGGTACTAGAGCTGGGGTCCAACCTGCCTGGTCTGGCTCCAGAGCCCACCCATGGATCACACTGCATGGCCCCTATAAAGAATGTTTTTAAGAAGGCATGTAAAATCAGAACAGCCCTGCTGGAGCCCTGAGAGAGAGCAGAGGGTTCCAAGCTCCCTATAGTGACCCTCAGGCACATCCAAGGAAGATGAGGACTTCATGAAGCCACTGGATTGAGACTTTATCTACCTAAGATCACTCTAAGATGGCACCTTCTTATTGAGGAATAACAAATTAGTACATTAGTAGGAATCTGTTTCTAATTACCAGAGTCTTTAGAGAATTAAACTTAGCACAGGTAAATGGTGACTGGAGACCCTGGTTGCAGGCTAGGAACGTGGAGGGCACAAGGCTGGAGGGAGGGCTGGACTCGACTCTGGACAGGAGGGGATGGGGCTGAGAGAGGCGGTGCCTCCAAGACAACGAAGCCTCTACTTGACCAGCAAGCTGGAGGTCAGGCTAACAGCAGTGCTTTCAAGGAGTATTTGAAAGGGCCTCTGGGCAGGCCATTGTCTGAGTGCTGAACACAAAACAGCAGGTTGCTCCCTGGCAGAGACATAGCGTGACTACGGCCGCGGGGGGTGGGTGAGGAGAAGTCTGATGTGAGAGCGTCAGGGCTCCCCATGAGGTGACACTCATAGTTTCGGTTTTTATCTTGATAAAAATTTTGCAATTTTCACAGTTGCAGAACGAATAGAACCATGACTCATATTTCACAATTTGCCTAGCAAATTCTCTATGAGATCATGTTTCTGACAACTGCATGTTTTCCAGGGGTGAGGGGACAACAGGATTGAACATTGGGCCCAAGGGGCACGATAAAATGGGGGACAGTGGGCATACATTGCCCCTACCTCATGTCTTAGATTCAATACCAGAAGCCAGTGACTCATGTGGTACACAGGACTCCGTGGGCCTGGGAGTACATCACAAATTCTGAGGTATCCACATGTATATTTTACTGTCTGTTTTTTAATCATCTCTGAGCCACATTTTCATCCTCTGTAACTTCATGAGATAAATTACTTGAGGTTCATCATTTAAATTTTTTTTAATTTGAATGGCATGAGTTTCAGTAGCAACTTTCAAGATAATGTCATTTAAGAGATGATAATACACGTCATGAAATGTGATACTGTAAAGGAACAATTAAAACACCCAGTGAAACTGAAAAACCAGAGTTTCGCCCTCTGGTATCTAACTGAGGAATTGAGTCAGAAGTTCTGTAGTTGCCTGTGGAAGAAATAGACACGAGAGCCAAGTCCATGTCACTGATAGATAACACCTAGTACTACGTCAGCAGCGTGAGATAATGAATTATTATTTGTCAAATGAATGATAGAGACATATGTGCAAACACGTAAGCATACAGTCCATACAAGCTGAAATACCCAATCTTACCATTCTTAGGGACCATTTCCCTTTTCAAGATATTAATGATATTTGTTCCTTTTTTTTTTTTTGAGACAGAGTCTCACTCAAGCTGGAGTGCAGTGGCATGCTCTCAGCTCACTGCAACCTTCACCTCCTGAGTTCAAGCAATTACCCTGTCTCAGCCTCTCAAGTAGCTGAGATTACAGGCGCATTCCACCACACCCGGCCAATTTTTCTATTTTTACTACAGACAGGGTTTCACCATGTTGGTCAGGCTGGTCTCAAACTCCTGACCTTATATGATCCTACTGCCTCGGCCACTTTGGGATTTTAGGCATTAGCCGCCGGGACCAGCCATGATATTTGTTCCTTTTTAATCATATGTTGATTAATCTTGGAAATGAGGTTTATATAGAAGCAGAAACCTATCTTCCAATGGTTATATCTCACATTCGTTCCGCACCTTTTACTCAGACACCTTGAAATGGACCACATTTTTGATTCTCAGAGCACCAGTGGGCCATTAAGCCCCCCAAGATAATGGTCGTGTTTTCCCATATCTCACACCATCTCCTTTTGCATTCTCACTTGAGTGCGCTTGTGGAATAGAAACCTGACTTCAACAAGGGATGTGGTGATTATCAGAGAAAGATTCATCTGAAAAATAGCCTGAAACTAGGATTTGTTGGGTTTGTTGAGTTGGGACAGACCTTTGAATCATCATCATGTCATGTAATCCTCCCAAACCACCCAGTGTGCAAGTGCAATTTTCCTCCATTTTAGGAGATGAAGAATTTAGAGATGTGCAAGCCACAAAAAATAAATGGGCAGAATTGAGATCACAGGCCAGGTTGAGCCCAATGCCCATGGTTTTTATATCAAGGGCTAACAGCCTTAGTCAAAATGGGGATGCCTGCCTGCCCTTCTGCAATGTCAGTACCATGAAGGCTAATTGCACCTCAATTTTCATCATGTAGAAATCTGACCCCTTCAATGCTTCAGGGCCCTCCCAACAGGCCCCAAGCCCAGGCTTATTCCCATCCAGGCTACCTCGCACCCCAGCCAGAATGATTGCAAGTCTGGTCAGGTCACTCCCTTATTAAAAACCCTTTAACACTGCCTGTTACATTCAAAATAAAGGCCCAAATCCCCACATGCCAAAAGCTCATGCCTGATCAGCCCCATCCACCCCTTTGGGCTCCCCTGCTTCTGTCCAAGCCCTCTGTTCCCCAGGCATAATCGTTCATTTCCTCCTTCCTGCCACAGGGCCTTTGAATGTGTTGTTCCATCTCCCAGAGGGCTCTTTCCCCCAACACCTTCCCCCTTTCTCTTGTCTTAGCGTAAGCGTCCCTTCCTCAGAGAGACCTCTCACAATGATCTTCTGCAGTACCTTCCAGAGCACCCAGCACCCATCTTTCATTTCACTCATCACTGTGAGATCAGGATAATGGTTTGCATAATTGTTTGTTTCATGTCTGTTTCACACACTGCTCAGTGGAGGAGGTTTGAATTAAATAATACCTGTGAGGGCAGGAACTCCGTCAGTCCCCTTCATGTCCATATTTATTACTAGTGTCTGCTTAAACACCTTACGTATAGGAGATGCTTATTCCATCAATAGATGCTTATTCCAACCATGAGACAATTAATCACCAAATCAGGACACTATTAATCTAGTTTCAGGCCCAAGTTCTGGTAATCTCCAAGGGTATTTACCATCTGATATCCCTGAGCTTTATCAGAAATGATGTGTGAGAAGCTGGCAGAGTTAAAGTGTAACATGCATTACAGGAAACCATTTGCCACTCTGAGGTCCCCTTTCCCCACTATGTTTTAATAAGCTTAATAATAGCAACCACTAACATTTATTAAGTGCTATATTCTCACCAGTGTGTTAAGAGACTTTCATACAACCCAAGTCACATGGCATTATCTGTTTAACTTAAGCCAGATCCTGTAGAAGCTCTGTTCACCTCCAGGGGCTTATCTCACTTACAGTAAAAGCCCCAGTTCCAGGCATGGTCTATAAAGCTCAGAGCATTTGCTCCTCTCAGACCTCATCCTCAGCATACTCTGCCCATCTCACTGGGCTCCAGTCATACCAGTCTCCTTGCAGCTCCCAGAATACACCTGGCAGCTCCCTCACAGGGCCTGTGCACCAACTGTACCCTGGGCATGAAATGCTCTGCCCCAGATAGCCGCAGTTCTAGCTCTGCCATATGCTTTAAATGTCATCTTCTCCAGAGACCTTCCCTGATGGCCATCCTGTACTAGGTTCCTAAACCCCTTTCTTGCTACATTTGTCTCCATCGCATACCACTATCTAATACACCATTGCTACTACTTGTCTGCTCATTCATTGCCTGCCTGCCCCCTCTGAAATGTCAGTACCAAAAAGGAAAGGACTATTGCCTATTTAGTTCACTGCTGTGTCCCCACTGGCTGGCGCATACAAGGAACTCAACAAATGTATGTTCCATGAGTGGATGTTCTCATTTCATCCTTACATCAACCATCAGAGATACACATCACCTGAACACCTTCCTTGCCGCCTTTTCAGTGGAGTCTATTACTGCCCCGTACTTCACTCACTGGTTGGGTGGCAGAAGAGAGAACCAGGAAATTCAGGCCTCGAGACCTGGATTCACACCCTCACCCCCACAAAGCCTGTCAGAAACAGGTGCCCTGTTTCAATTTCCCACTTCTCTAGTCTAGCCAAAAGTGAGTCTCCTTATGCATCAGTCATTCATTTGTACATTGTTTTCCCGACATTTGCTGAAAATGGAGGCCCCAGGTGAGTGATGTAGGCCCCACCCTTGGGAAGCTCAGCATGGGAAAGCTGCCTCCACCTCTCAATGGCCACTTCAGATCCTCTCTGCTGAACCATTTTGCTGTTCATTTATTTTTCCAATTTCAAATATAGATTTTGTTACCTTTCAAAATATGAGGCATTTAAGAAAAGCAGCATTTTAAAGAAGTGCTCCTGGCTAGAACTGAGAGAGATTCTTTCACACCTCCCTATCCCAACCTCCAGGGGGGAAAGGGGTGCAGCAGTGCAGCTAGTTCTCAAATAGGAGAATTCAGCATTTTTCCAGAGTAGGCAAGGGTTTTGTTTCTGCACGTAGGACAGGTCCTGAGCCCTGGGATAGCGGTGAACATTTTCATTTCAGATGCCATTTCTCTGGATTCTTTCCCCAATCATGACTGCTCAGCATTGCAATTAATTCCTCCAAGCATTTTGCCCAATAAACACCCAAAACGTGCTTGTCACCCTCACTCCCACTTCCTGCCCTGCGTCTACCTCCCTGCCGCTAGCTTCACAGCTCTGTTGTTTTCAAAGTTGTCCCTTGCATTCCGGGCAACCCATTTCTTCTGTTCCGTCAAACCGTGCTGTTCCCAAATGCTTCCTTGTCTTGAAATCCCTCTTTAATCATCAGCAAAATCTGCTGCTGCTACTGCCTCTCAAGAAGGGCCCCTATGCCTCCACACCCTGCCCTGAGAATCTGAAAGAGAGGGAGTAATAGTAGAACTGAAATTAAATATCAGTTTCAGCTAATCTGAGCAAGGCACACTTTCACCAGAGAGTATCACAAAAGCAAGGGATGAGGACCGTTTGTTCCCTACACTTATAGACTAGACAGACTGTCAGGGTCAGCACCTGCTTCTGAATAGACAGGGTATGGCCTTGCTTTCCCACTCAGATTAGAGGAACTATCAGGGCACCGTACACTAGTTCATCAATGCGGTCCTTCCCACGTGCAGCAAATAGTGATTGCAAGGTTTATTGCTTTGACTGCTGGAGATTTTACAGCCTTTCAGAATTCCCTATTATGTTGCAAATATTCTTGAAGGGTATTATGTCTTTTGAATGTGATTTAATTTGATAAAATTTAGCTCTTCCATTTGAACTTCCATAGCATTTTATGACATGGTAAAAGAACACTGGACTAGGGTGAAAGAGAACTAGACAAAAATCCTATCTATTCTACTTACTGGCTGATTAACCCCAGGAAAGTCATCTGACCTCTTCAAGCCTCAGTCTCCCTCATCCATTAAATGGGTGTGATACCAGCTACCCTACCTACATCACAGGAGTTCTGTATCCCATGTACAATCAGCAATCAGCAAGATGCCTTTCCAAAAACATAGATGAAACTGAAGAGCCTCCAATTAAAATGAGTCAGTGGTAACAAATGGCCTTTATGTTGAGTTGAGCATTACAGAAATGAAAGTCTCATCTCTACTTAGTACAATTTTGTATATCCTTCAAGGCCTAAATAAAATGCAAATTTATTCATGAAGTGGTCCCTCCCTCCAACCCCAAGACATAAAAGAGCCAAGGAGATTGGGTGGCATCTGGGACACAAGGCCACACCTAGGAAGGACAGCTCCCTGGAGCAAAGCTCTTGAGAGTCTCCAGGAGAAGGGATTCACTGCAGAAAATGGAGTTTGGAAACCCGGGGCTTGCCAGGAAGGAAAGACAAACCAAGGACCCAGACTAAAAAAGAAATGGAGGGCTCTGAGCTATGGAGAACAGACATGGAGTGAAGAGGAGATCTGAGAAACAGAGTTGGATGCTGTTGTGGAGCAAGTAGAGTGGTACCCAGGGGCAAATAGACTCTGAGTGCTTGGAATGTTCTCCTGCAGCTGAACCATGCTGGACGGAAACCATCCCACCCTTTCTGAAATCCCACATCACTTTGTACTTCTCAGGGCACTGCCCAAACTGCCTGTCTTTGCAATTCTTTGAGGATGTGCATATCTCCCCTCCCCTACCGGAATATAAATTCTTTGAAGGCAAGAGCCAGGTCTTACCCATCTTTGTATACCCATCCCAGTCCACACCCAATGCCTAGACCAGTGTCTTGCATAGGATCAGTATAATAAGTATTTGTTCGATGGATTAATAAAAATATTACACTCTTTGGTTTTAAATAGGAACAAATAAAACATGACCCCATATACTATTGAACCTTAAAATCTCCTGTAGCTTTATCATCTGGGTTTTGAGCTTTTCCCCCATCCTTGACCACTTTACAGCATGCTTAGTTTTGTTATGCAACAAAATCACTGCTCACTTAACATGTGTTTCATACCAAATGGTGTGAGCATAGCTACCATTCATTGGACATCATAGCAAAATAGCTAGCTGTTGGTCAACAGCATTTGGCACACCTTCGGAATGTAAGTTATTGCTAAAAGGTGGCTGCTATGCTAGGACTACATTTCCCAGCTTTTCTTGGCACTGGGGGGAGGCCACAAAACTAGTTCTTATCAGTGGAATGTCAATGAAACTAGATGAGTCTCATCTCTAAGCCAGGACTTTTAAGAAACAGTTAAAGCTTCTCCACTCTCTCCTTCCTCTTTGCCACCTGGAAGTAGAGACTTTACAGTTTCAGGGGATGCAGAAGTCACAAGATGAAAGCCCCAATCCCTGAGTGACCACATGGAGAAAAGCCCCTGCTTTCCCTATTTAGATGAACAAAGGGAAATCACAAGATGGAAGCCTGGATCCCCGAGTCACCACATGAAGGAAAGCCTCCGGTTTTCTCCATTTGGTCTATTAATTGTGTTAGCCACTGGAATTTGGCATTTAATTGTTAGAAAAGCTAGTGTCACCTTAACTAACGCAAGTACTTACTATATGGCAGATGATTCACACAAATTACTTTCATAGAACACTTGAAACAATCTTGCATGATAGGTACTATCACTATGCTTTTTATTTTGCAAATAAGTAAACTAAGACACAGAAAGGTTAAGTTACGGAGGTTAAATTAACAGAGGTTGTCGTAGCCAGTAGATGCTGGAGCTAGAATTCTACTGACATTCGTCTGGCCCCAAATGCGGTGTTTTCTTCCATGACATCATACTGTCTCCCATTTATCAGTAATCTTGGATCTGTCTTTGACACCATTTTTAAATTAAGGGTTTCTGACCTGATTCTGACCTACACTTTTTAAAAGCAGTTGAGATATATGTCTCCCCTTTCCTTCACTGAAAGCCGACCATCACCTGGAAGAATGATGTATTCCAAGCCTTGGAGTGTTCTATAAAGACTTTTTTTCTTCCTCACCTGTTTCAGCACAATTCTTTTACTATCAGAATTGAATTATTTCTCTAAGCAAATATTTAACCTGCATGACTTCCATTGTTTCACCAGTTTGGAAGGGTAAGAAGAGAATTCGTTATGGGTTTAGGGTGGGGGACAGGAAAGAGAGTGGGGGAAAAGGGAAATCGTTTGGGTTCATCAAATCCAGCCTGATCCTTGCTTGTTTCAGAAAGCCCTCTCAGGCATTTTGTTGATAAAACTTACACCACCCACGGTTATGTCTGCATTAGTTCTGTTTCTTTTTCACTTTCTGACTGAGGGATTTTAAAAAGTTCCAGTGACTTATCCAGAGTCATACAGTATCAGTGGACAGAACTGGAAAGCAAAGTATATGGGCATGAAAAGAAATAGAAAGTAAGTAAATAGATAAACTCATCTGCAAAAAGGAGCTTGTAGAAATTGGGCACATTTTTTGGACTCTTTATGTATAAAATACCAGTTATCCAACATAGAAAGAAAAAAGTATAGGCAGCTCCAATTTGTAAGTAATTGAAACCAGCTCCTTTGGCTACGTGGTGAGAAATCTTTCTAAAATGTATATACATGTTGCCTTCTTAAGCCGTCTTAACTAATCTTGGTGACTCAATATAAAAACCAGTTGTGGAATTGGATTGTTAGCTGATGATGCCTTCAGAAGATAGTGAAGAAAACAAGGCTTCTTACACTAAATATCCTCAAAGTATCACTGGTTCCGTGTACTCCAGGAGAGCAGAGATTTTGTCTTTAGCTAAAGCACCTGGACCTGCCTGGCACGTAGTAGTTGTGCAATAAACACTTGTTTAATCACTGAATAAATGGATGAGTGTTTTGCTCTCTAATCATCTCATCTCCTCCCTTTATATCAGGTCCTTTGTTGTCCTCATTCCTTGCATCCTTAACTTGCTATTTCTAATCTGTTATGGGTGGGGAAACTTAAAATAAATTACGTAGACAAAAGAAATTATAATATAAATAAATGTAAAATAATTTAAATTAATTATAATGTAACTCAATAGAACTTTTAGAACTTTCTGCAATGATGGAAATGTTCTATGTACCCTGTGTACTTACCGCTATTGAACATTTGAAGTACAGCTAGTTTAGCTAAGAAACTGTGCTTTAAATTTTATCTAATTGTAACTAATTTAAATTAAATTAAAATAACCATATATGACCACTGGCTACTGTACTAGACAGCACAGGTTTTGAACTAAGTGCTAAACAAAAGAAGGACTTTCCTGAGGCCAAGGGATGGAGATTTTGAAAACTGTCCAGTTTTTTTTTTTAACTTCCACCCTGTTATGAATGAGTAATGAAGCAGGACACAGGGCTCTGCAGGACGCACAGGAGTGGAGATGGGCATGTTGATTTGGCTCAAGTTGCACAGTTCCGCCTCAGTGATAATATTTAGAAGGGCTCAAAGTGAAAAGTGGAAAAAAGCTCTGTCAGGGATGTTAAGAGGCCAGGTGAAGCCAGAGGAACAAGCTGGTCTTTTCAGGGAGATATCCAGCACGACCTGGCATCTTCTGTCCTGATCGCTCAAGGAAGAGAGCACCACAGTTACATGGAGTTTTGTGTTTGTTTGTACGCATCCTAAATCCCCAGAGTTGCTCATGATATTTTTTAATACAGGGCTTCAAGCAATCAGAATGGCTTAAAAACTCTTCTGCCTAAAGAGAATCACCCTACTTTAGTCAAGAGGTCTATCATGTGACTACCTAAGGAGCTTATCTGGAGCTTCTGTGTCCTGCAGAGATTATTTGGTGGTTTTCTGAGTAGAATGAAGACAGCTGTGCTTGCTAGAAGGAGTCCACCCTTTGCATCTTTGTCTTAGATTTCCCCTGGAGCTAGAACAATCTCAGCCATTGAGACCTCAGGGAACTCACACTGAATTCAAGGTCTACAGTGTACAGAAATGGCATCTGCCTATCTCTATGCAAGGGAAGAGTCTCAGTGGCTGAATATTGTCACACACATCTTTTTTGCTGGTCTAGAGGACATTGCTTACATGCGATCTGCAGGCACACACCACTGATGTCACCCACTTCCTAATAAAAGAAACAAATAAACAAACTTGATCTTAACCACCCACACTGTAGCACCAGGTCCTATTTCATGACCAAATCCATGCAATTCTTGTGTTTTTAAAATATATATTTATATCTATGCATAGATATAGAAGCATGTGTGTATCTATCAGTTATATAAAAGCAATAACTGATCATTAAAGAAAATGCAAGGAATGAACAAAAGCACTTAAATACCCTTATCCAAAGAAAACCTGTTAATATTTTGCTGTATTTCTTACCTGCCAGTCGTCTATGAATAGATGAGAGATTTTTCCCTTCTTAACTTTGTTGCAAGCATTTTATATTCCACATCTTGCTTTTTGTTATATCATGACCATTTCCCTTACAATCATACAGACTTAGTAGATATATTTTGTAATACCTGCAAAGTATTCTGTTAAATGGAGTTAACATACACAATCATTATTCTCTTAGAAAAGCATTTGTTTTCTAACACCCTTTTATAAATTATGATAGCAAATAATTTTGTTTGTAAAGGCTTGCCTCCACACATGCCAGCTTTGGAACACCCTCTTTAGAATAGAAACATAGAAATAGAATTTCTGGGCCCAGAGTAATGAAAGTGTATTAAAGATAAAGTCCCATATTTCCAAGATGGGGAGCCAAGTTTCAGGGTAAACAAGCAAAGCCAAGTTCATGAATTGATAATCATTTGACCTTCTCCATATTCTAGCTCAGAAGTTCCCAAACATAAGAACTGATGCAACAGGAGTACCTGTGCACTTATTTAAAACCCAGATTCCCACTATTACTGTGTGGGAGTCCAAGTCTTTTTGTAGGTCATTAAGAATTTGCTTTATGTGTCTAGGTGCTCCTGTATTGGGTGCATATATATTTAGGATAGTTAGCTCTTCTTGTTGCATTGATCCCTTTACCATTATGTAATGTCCTTCTTTGTCTCTTTTGATCTTTGTTGGTTTAAAGTCCATTTTAACGGAGACTAGGATTGCAACCCCTGCATCCTAATCTTTTGTTGTTGTTGTTGTTTTGTATTTTTGGGGTTTTTTTTTTTTTTGCTCTCCATTTGCTTGGTAAATCTTCCTCCATCCCTTTATTTTGAGTCTACATGTGTCTTTGCACATGAGATGGGTCTCCTGAATACAGCACACTGATGGTCTTGACTTTGTATCCAATTTGCCAGTCTGTATCTTTTGATTGGGGCATTTAGCCCATTTACATTTAAGGTTAATATTGTTATTTGTGAATTTGATCCTGCCATTTTGATACGCTTTCTTCATTATGTCGATGGTCTTTACCATTTGGTACATTTTTGCAGTGGCTGGTACTAGTTGTTCCTTTCCATGTTTAGTGCTTCCTTCAGGAGCTCTTGTAAGGCAGGCCTGGTGGTGACAAAATCTCTCAGCAATTGCTTGTCCTCGAGGAGAACTACAAACCACTGCTCAAGGAAATGAGAGGACACAAACAGATGGAAAAACATTCCATGCTCATGGTTAGGAAGAATCAATATCTTCAAAATGGCCATATATACCTATATAACAATCCTGCAAGATCTGCACATGTACCCCAGAACTTAAAGTACAATAGTAAAAACAGATTCCCAGTGAAACAGAAGAGTTCCCTGACCCCATCCTGGGTCTTTTGACAGGAATGCGGCTCATCTGCGTGGCTGCAGAACCTCAAACCCTTTACAGGCGGGAGAGCACACAGATGGGCATTTGCAGAAGCCAGGGTAAGCACTTTTGAGCTCCAGCCCCAACCCAGCATCTAGAGATATGTTACAATAAATACTCTTTCAGCAGTTACCAACCACAGATGGCTAAGTGTTAAATCAGGTCAGTGGAGAGTTGGGTGCCGTCCTTTTACACCCTGCCCTCTTGGTCCTTGTTTGGTGTCCAGGAAGAACCAGGTCACATGCACTTGAAGGATGGTGAATGCAGAGATTTTATATATATACATATATATATACACACATATATATATATATATGTGTGTATATATATATGTATATATATATGTATATTTTATATATATGTATATATAATATATATTTATATAAAATATATATATTTTTATATATATTATTGTATTTTAGGTTTTGGGGTACATGTGAAGAACATGCAAGATTGTTGCATAGGTATGTACATGGCAATGTGGTTTGCTGCCTTCCTCCCATCACCTATATCTGGCATTTCTCCCCATGTTATCCCTCCCCAACTTCCCACCCCCTGCTGTCCCTCCCCTAGTTCCCCCCAACAGACCCCAGTGTGTGATGCTTCCCTCCCTGTGTCCGTGTGTTCTCATTGTTCAATATCAAATGCAGAGGTTTTTATTGACTGATGGGGGTGGCTCTCAGTGGGATGGATGGGTAACGGGAAAGGGAATGAAATGGGAAATGATCTTCCCTGTGGTTTGGCTATCCTGCAGCCAGTCTCCTCTCCAACCATCCCCAGCCAAACTCCTCTTGATGTTCAGATACTCCTTTTCTTCTCTCTTTCTCTGCTGCACTGCTCTGCTGCTTATGGAGTCTGGGGTCTGAGGTTTATATGGTACAGGACAGAAGGATGTGGCAGGCCACAAGGCAACATTTGGGTGTGAAAACAGGAATGCATGTCCCCATTAGGGCTGCAGATTTCCAGGCTTCAGGGTGGGGCCTTTGCCAGGGACCTGCCCTCTTCTACCCAGTATTTCCCTGCTTCCTGTCTGTATCACTAGGACCCATCCCAGACTTACTGATTCAGAATATGCTGGGCTGAGCATGGGTGGATTGCTAACAGTCTCTAGGTGAATGTTTAATAATCACTGCTTCTGGACAAAAGAACCGCCAGGCAGAAACACATTTTGAAGAACAACTTTATAGGCCCTTCTGTTTATCTGCTATTTAAACTGCAGACAATAGGCCTAATCCTAACCCTGCCACTTGGCAGGGGAAAAAAACTCATAGCAGCAACCAGTACACTTCTTAGTTTCTTGTTGTATTCATTTAATCATTGCACTGATCAAAAATGCTTCGCTTTATATGACCTTTGGAAGTTAGCCCTTTCCCATTTAGATGTCCACTCTTTTTCTCAATATTTCCCTCACTGAGCCTGTCTACAATTTCCTCTGCTAAGACTCTAGAATCTTCTTTCCTCTTTATTGGAGGATAGAGAGAGAGTCTCGTCTGTTTTAATTATACATCTCAAGGACTTCACTGGAATTTTAGTAATATAACAATGCCACCAAAGCTAAGGTATTTGGAACCATTGATGAGATCCTCTAAAGAAGAAAAGCAAACCTGACTTAAACCCAGGATGGGCAAAACACTCAAAACTCACCCTCTCCCTGAAACCAACGCCCGTGGTGTTCCTTTGATCGGGGAACAATAAATTTACACAAACCAAAATTGAGAAACAGAGAGAAATCACATCAAAAGCAGAGACCAGTTCTGAAGCATTCAGGAGGACTTCAGGCCAAGCTGAGTATGATCCTAAAGGCTCCCACCCAGTAAGGCTGGAGGAGAGCAACTTGCCTCCCACATCTTGGCCCTGGGTCAAAAGTCTTATTCTCAAAGGAAGCACTATGAAGCCCTGAAAAGGTGTCTGAGTGTTAATTTGTCTTTTGTGAGAAGTTCCAGTGCTGCTATAAATCACTGTAGACGATAAACAGGGCAGTGGACGTATCCCTGAGCCGCTTGAACTTGATGAGACCTGAAAAAGATGAACTTCAGCCAATGGCGGTCAAGGGAGGACTACGATCCATTTTTAATCACTTGAAGTGCTTAAAGGGCAATAGCTCTGGTGGCACAAAAATCACCCAACAAAAATGAACCTGGCACCTGTGGTGTCCTGGTAGTTGAGAGATTTTTAAGGAAGCATTTCCCAAAAGCAGGATGCATTAAGACCCAGAGACTGGGGTTCGAGGTTAAAGGGTCTGGTAGGGAAAGAATGATATTTAGCTATCTAGCTTCCTTTTTTGTTTGTTTTCGTTTTTGTTTTTTTTTTTACAGGGTCTCACTCTGTCTCCCAGGCTGTAGTGCAGTGGTGCCATCTCAGCTCATTGCAATCTCTGCCTCCTGGGTTTAAGCAATTCTCCAGCCTCAACCTCCAGAGTAGGTGGGAGTACAAGCATGTGCCACCACACCTGGCTAATTTTTGTAATTTATGTAGAGACAGGGTTTCGCCATGTTGGCCAGATTGATCTCAAACACCTGGCCTCAAGTGATCCACCTGCCTCAGCCTCCCAAAGTGCTGGAATCACAGATATGAGCCACTGCACCCAACCTAGCTTCCTTTTAATATTGGCCTAGCAGTCAGCCAAATCCAAGTAAGTCTAGTATAAAAATGGGAGGATGGCCAGGGCTGCTGGTGACCTGGTGAGGTCATGGATGTAACTTCAAATTAAGAAAGTCATCCAGGTTTTAAAATTCCCCTACCCACCTCTCCAATCATTCTCAGGCTGGCCTGGTATAATACAACAGCTGCAGCATCCAATTCCTAAGTGCTCCCAGATGATAACAGAGGCAAAGGAAGAGAAGCCAGGAGCAGGCTATCATGATGCAGCTCATTTTCTAACTTCATATTACTAAGATGTCCCTTCTCCTTAGAATGTAGAAGACCTGGAGAATCCCAGGCCTAACCTCCAAAGATTCCCAGGGTGGAGGCCAGGAATCCGTGAACTTACCAAGCCCCCGTCTCTACCAAGGGATTCTGATATTGGCTGAAGGACCTACCGTGACCAAAACCTTCTCCCAGAACCCCATGTCTGGCTCCACTCATGGGCCCCAAACAGAACACATGTAATCAGGGCTGAGCAATCCTGAGATAAGCTCTGTGCTCCTAGGGTGAAAAGGCCATGGTTTTGTGGCCGTTCTTTTGGAATGATTGTAGAAGGAGGCTATGCCTTTGTTCTTTATGAACACAAGCCGATGACTCAATTCTGATGGTGGCATTCCTGTAAGATGGCCCCCGCCAGACCCCATAAGCAAAAGAGTTAGTCAAATATGTTAATTCATGTAGAGCTGTAATTAACTGACTATGGCTTCGCCTCACCCTCAGAGTGTCCTTTTGAGATCGTATTGGTGTTTCCAAATATTAATTCTCCCCTCTCCATTCCACCAGAGCTGCAGCCAACACAGCTTTCAAGCAGTATAAGCAAGATATAAATGTTTATTCTTTTAAACCACTGAGTTATTGAGGCTGTTTGTTACCATAGCAAACGCTGGCTAACATAACCCAATTCCTTGACAGGTACAGGAGTAAAGGACATTCTTTCACCAAACATACTTCTTTTAAACACCTACTATGCGCTAGGGATTATTCAAGAATAAATGTTCAAACCTGACAAACACAGAATTTGGTCATACCTGCCAACTCAGCTTTAGTCCCTTCTGCAATGGAAACAAATCATGTTATTCCTCTACTTAGAACCCTTCACGCGTTCTCCAGTTAACCGAAATTAAAGCTTAAGTCCTCCATAATGGCCTGCAGGGCCCTAAACACAGTCTGGTTCTCATCAGCCCCATGACCCTTTCTGCTGTTCCCTATATCCACTTTCCAGCTGCCCTGGCCGCCTTGCCATTCCTTGAACACACTGAGCATGGTCCTGCCTTAGGGCTGTTGCACCTGCTGTTCGTTCTTCTTCGACTGTTGTTCCCCACAATATGACAAGGCTCATTTCCTCACCTCCTTTAATGTCACCTGTCAAATGTCACTTTCTCATTGAAGCCTTCCTTGACCACCCAATTTGAATTGTAACTCTCCCCATACCCATCGTATACCTCTCCCCTGCTCCATCTCTCTCCACTGCACTCACCACCATCAAAATGGTGTGAATCAACAGTTCTTAGAGTATGCTATAGAAGCCCTGAAGGTTTCTGAAACACATCAAAATGATTTTCATAATAACACAAAGCCATTATTTGTCCTTTTTCTCTTGCAGTATATGGTCATTTAATACTCTGAAAAATATACATAATGGTCTTTTGCCACCCACCAAACTGTGATAGTTGTCTCAAGGAAAAGAACTTGTGTGATAGTTTGAGTTGTAAGCTGAATTAGCTGGGGTTCTTCTCATGGATTTTTCTTTCGATCGTCACAGAAGCCCTTTTTAGAAATTGTTTTATTCCCATTCTATGGTTGAAGAAACTAGAGCTTAGAGAGTTTAAGCAATGTAGTTGCCTAATAAGTGGAAAAGCTGGGATGAAAATGCAGGTTTATTCATTAGGTTTCACCTAATTCCAGTCGGGTGCTGTGGCTCATGCCTGCAATCCCAGCACTTTAGGAGTCAAAGGCTGGTGGACCACCTGAGGTCAGAAGTTTGAAATCAGCCTGGCCAACATGGCGAAACTCTATCTCTACTAAAAATAAAAAAATAAAAAAAATTAACCAGGCATGGTGATGGGCACCTGTAATCCCAGCTACTCAGAGGCTGAGACAGAGAGAATTGCTTGAACCCAGGAAGAGGAGCCTGCAGTGAGCCGAGATCTTGCCCCTGCACTGTAGCCTGGGCAACAGAGTAAGACTGTCTCAAAAATAAATAGATAGATAGATAGATAGATAGATAGATAGATAGATAGATAGATAAATAAAATTATTTCCACGTATAACATGCCATGGCTATAGCACATTGTAGAAGTTTTATGGTGATCACAGAGCTCTAATGTTTAACGGGGTTTGAACTTCAGAGTTACATAAATACAAGAAACGAAAACAAATGTATTAGGCACCTTATATGCCTCATTTCTAGACAGTGTCTGTTTTAATACCAGTCTCTGTTTATTCCTTCTGGAATTCCAGTCAGATCTTTGCTGGATACTTCCATTTTATCCTCCATGTATTTTAATCTCTTTCTCTTTTTTTTCCTGGATTCTGTGTAATACCCTCAGGTTTATCTTCAGTTTGCTAATTCTTTCTTCAGTTTTGTCTAATTATCTGCTCAACGCATCCGCTGAACTGCTTTTAATACATTAACCATGCTTTTTATCTTTTAAGTTCTAAATTTTCAAGTCTGCCTATTCATTTTCCATCTTACTATATTTTTATCACTATTTTTCTTACATTTTTAAAAATTATTTTTCCCATAAGTTATTAGAGTACAGGTAGTATTTGGTTACATACGTTCTTTAGTGGTGATTTGTGAGATTTTGGTGCACCTATCATCCAAGCAGTATACCCTCCACCATACTTGTAGTATTGTATCACTCACTCCCCTCCTGTTCTCCCCCCAAGTCCCCAAAGTCCACTGTATCATTCTTATGCCTTTGAACTAGCTTTTTTCTTTATGCCTCACGCTTTTACTTGCAAGAATGACTACTGACAGATAAGGTATGGTTACTGCCACTTGAGTATTTGACAGACATTTTCTGAAAATTAACTAATGTATTTGTTGCCAAGGATAAAATATTGGCTTTCTTGCAAAAAAACCAAAATTTTATAAATTTCATGCCTGTCACTATTCAATACTTAAAGACTTCTCTGATGCAATTGGTAATGATATTCATAAATGTGATTTTTGGTACTGGATAATAAAATGTATTAACATTTAAAAGATTTACATAATTGGATGAACTTACGTTTTTTAAATAATCCATTTACAATGCATGGGTAAAACACATACTTGAAGTGCAACATAGACCAATGGATTTCAATGAAACAGAATGTTGTTATGGTTTCAGATTCAACATTGCAAATGATCTTCAGGAAACAACTACCTGTTGAGTTCTGACGTAGTAGCAAAGAAAAGTCCTCACAATTAAATGAGACAGTTATTAACATAATCCTCTCTTCTGCAACTACATATCTGTATGAGGCCAGATTTTCTTCATATACTTCAGCCAAAACAGTCTATCAGCATAGATTAAATGCAGATGCAGATATGAGAATCTAGCTGTCTTCTACTTCTAAATTAAAGAAATCTAGAAAAAGATTTTTAAAAATATCACTCTTCTCTAAGTTTTTGTTTGGGAAAACTATAACTTTTTACTAAATATATGTCATTTATGCTAAAATGTAATAGGTATTTTATTATTACTTTTAAGTATTCATATATATGTATTTTTTATGTCTCAGTTCTAATTTCTAGCATTGTAAATATCAGTAGCTATAACTTACATAAACGAAAGCTCTTTGAGGTCCTCAATAATTTTTAAGAATATAAAAGGGTTCTGGGGCCCAACATTTTGAGAACTGCTGCTGCATATAACTCACTTATTACTGAAGCTATTTTTCATCTTCTGCCTTTAAAATACACGCTGTAATAAGGCAAAAGTGGTTTCCTGTCTTGTTCATCACTGAGTACCCAGAGTTTAGAATAGTGCCAGGCAATTTACTAAATGAATGAATGAATGAATGAATGCCACTCAACAGCAACGTCCACTTCCTGAGGCCTATGTGCTGACTCCTATGAACCTCCCCAAGGCACAGAGTGTGAGGCTGAGCTAAGACTCCCACATCCATTCATCCATTGCAAGATATTTTCCGATTTCCTGCCCATTCCAAATCAAACTGGTTTCACCCATTCTGAACTCCCCAAGCACTAGCCTTCTAACATTGAGCACACACTATGTGCTCAACCATTCATCCTGGCCCTTAAGGCCATCGCTTTGCCTTGTTTATATGCAATTCCTTTTCTTCCCCTCAGACTGTGAGATCCTGGAGTGCTGTGTTTCATGGTTTGTCTATTTTCAGCTCTAAGCACAGTGCCTAGCTCTGAACAGGTATTCAATAAATGTTTTTATATTAGTGAACAATATACAAAAGGAGCACTCTTCCACCTGAATATGCACATATATACACACATTGAGAATAGTTATTTGTTTTCAGCAGCCAATGAAAACCTTTCTCCAATGGCAGCCTGGTTTCCATACATTTCTTTCCCTGTAGCTAAGCCCTTTCCTCACTCCCGAAAGTTCTCTAGCCAAGCCTGCCCTCAGGCACACCAATGCAACAGTGCAGGTGACTCACTGTCAATCTCTCTTTGTGGGCCTTCCCTCAACCATCGGTGCCCAGGTACCCAGGCCTCTGCCTCATAGCCACAGGTCCAGTAACTAGTCCTAGTCATTGTTCTCTTGCAAGTGTCCTGGACTCCATGACAGTAGCATCTCTTGAGCATCCAAAATGTGTCATGAGCTTGGTCATAAATATGTATAATCCCCAGGCCTCTCAGCAACCTGATAAGGAAGCACCACAAAGAACATGAGATAAGGACCATGCCTAATCAATTTGTTATGTCTCCAGGCCCTCAGGGCACGCTCAGTCAATAATTAGTGAATAAATGGCTGAATGAATGAATCCTACAAGATGGGTGTTCATATCCCATTGTACAGATGAGCAAACAGCCTCATAGAGGTTATGCAACTCATCCATCATGTTGCCAACCCCTGCATATATTTAGGGTCACCAATGGTCTACACCCAGTGGATTTCCCCCACAAGCCTCTGTCCACTCAGTTAGGCAAAATGAAAAGAACGAAAGAGAGAAAGAAAGAAAGAGAGGAAGAGAGGAAGAGAGAGAGGAAGAGAGGAAGAGAAAGGAAGAGAGAGAGAGAACAAAAGAAAAAGAAAGAAATAAAGAGAGAGAAAGAAAAGAGAGGAAGAGAGAAAGGAAGAAAGAAAGAAAGAGAGAGAGAAAGAAGAAAGAAAGAAAGAAGAAAGAAAGAAAAAAGAGAAAGGAAAGGAAGAGATCTTATATTGCTTTAGGTTGTTTTCTGTTTTAAAAATTGATACATTTCAATTGTAGAAAATTCAAATTGTACATAGAAGCACTAAGAAGCTGGGTGCAGTGGCTCATGCCTGTAATCTCAGCATTTTAGGGGATTGAGGCAGGAGGATTATTTGAGGCTGGTAGTTCAATATCAGCCTGGTCAACATTGAAAAACCTCATCTCTACTAAAAGTAAAAAAAAAAAAAAAAAAAGCCAGGCGTGGTGGCATGCTTGTAGTCCTGGCTACTGGTGGGGCTGAGATGGGAGGATCCCTTGAGCTCCCTCTTATTTAACTTCCAAGTTGTTTTCTTTTTTTTTTCTATTTGAAGCAACATGCCGATAACCTTGAACATAAACTGCCTTCTTCACTTACTTCATTAGAAGGTTGCTAGAAATTGAATTATTGGGTCAAAATGCACCTACATTTAAAAAAATTTTAAGCAGCCTTATTAATGTATAATTGATGTACAATAAATGGCACATATTTAAAGTGCACAATTTCATAATTTTTGACATATGTATATACCCATGAAACTATTGCCACAATCAAGGGAGTCAACACATCTGTCACCCCATATGTTTCTTTGTGGCCCTTTCTAATCTCTCTCTCTCTCTCCTTCCTTTCCCCAAGGCAAAGGCTGCTCTGCTTTCTGTCACTATTGATTAGGTAGAATTGTCCAGGGTTCTAGATAAATGGAGTCACCCAACACGTACTCTTTTCCTCTGGTTTCTTTTCCTCAGCAGAATTATTCTGAGATTCATTCATACTGTTGTATCACTAGTTTATTCCTTTTTAGTGCAGAGTCATACCTCACTATATAGTCAGGAGAGTGCACCCGTTTTTAACACTTTTGATGCATATTACCAAATGGACTGTGGGGGCATCTTGAGGCTCTTTATCACAAAAGCATGGACATTTGGAGCTGACTGCCCCCTTCGCTGAAAAGCTGGGATTGAAATTTCACTTGTTCCAAGTGTACCATTCTGTCCCCAGAACTGCATAGCCTCCGACCCTCTCTAGTTCCAACATCCATTAAGAGGAAAAAGGAAAAACTCCAAGGACCATGAAAGACCCAAGAGATAGGGGCCGGCAAGGACAGGAGGAATGTCACTGGGGCCCTTGTGCCTCATGCCTCAGCACTACAATCCCAGGAGGACCTACTTCCTGGATGCTGCTCTGCTCACAAAGAAGCCAGCCCTGAAGCAGTGGCCTGAGCCATCACACCTGCAGGTAGTCACCGGGGCGATGAGCAGGGCACAGGGACAAGACAGGTTCTCGGACCACAGGGACAAGTATGTGTGAGGTCTATTTGCTGGCCCTGTAACCTGTAACCCTGCATGAGCCTTGTATTGATACGAATGTGACTACAAAATACTGAGGGGGAAAAGACTGCATTTGCTTCCCTGCTAGACCGTGAAACCACTTGACAGTCAGATCTGTGGCTGACTCATCTTGCTTCAAGGCTTCTTGCTCTGGTGAGTTTTCAATCTGCTTTTCTCGAAGGCTATTGACTACATTTTCTTTGAAAAAGCTCAGCTCCTGCTCAGCACCACCAAGGCAGAAATCAGGTGACCACAGAGAAGACAGCAAGGGGACTGGGGCCTGTCCCATCCCCACACCTGTCCCATAAACTTCTCTGTTTCCTTCAACATGCAGCTGCATGTGTTTTCTTAGAACCACTTCCAAACCCCCCCAAGTGGCGCCAGTCACACCCTCAAGCGGCCTGTATTCCATTGCACTGGGATTATTTGCTTATCCATTCAGCAAGCTTACTGGGGGCCCACTGTGTGCTGAGTACCGGGCCCTTCGGCTCCTGGAGTCCAGAGTCCAGTGAAGCACCAAGGCTCAGTGGAGGTGACTCCCATGCCAGGGGTCAGGAGCAATGATGTCACTGTGCAGAGGACACCATGGGCCCACTGAGGAAAGGCGTCTCTCAGCGAATGGACACAGAAGCAAGAAAGGCCTCCTGGAGGAACTGGGCCCTAAAACAAGTGCTAAAGAATGAAAAGGCGTTATCTAGATGCAAGGGTTAGGAAAGAGGCAGGGTCCGGACTGCAGGGGTCAGCAAGCAAAGGCAGAGAGGTTATGGGGTGAGGAGAGAGATCCACAGAGGGGAGAATCAAATCCCTCATACGCCAGGAGGATGGGAGGCCAGCGGGCCTAAAAGACTGAAGAATCTGGCTGGTGGTGGAGGAGCAATGACTGGGGAGCAAGGCAGGAGAGGCAGGTAGGAGCCAGGGCACCAAGGACTTTGTACTACATGTTAAATGGGCAAAAGGGTGCCACTTGAAAGTCTGAGTGAGCAACTTAGTTAGAAGTGTATGTGAGGCAGATTGTGTGCTACTGTATTGGAGAGGGATTTTGGACGGTGACACCAGATCAGACAGACTATTTAAGGGGGAAGTGCAATAATCAACAGAAGAGGTATTAAAAGACTAAGCTAGGGAGCGTTGGCTGGGATGCAGAGTAGCGATGAGTATGATGGATGTTCAGAAGGTAAAACTTGTAATACTTGATTTTTGGTTGAAATGTGGGGACTAAGGGAGAAAAATAAGTCGATAGTGACTCAAGTTTCCCAAGTGGCACACATGTAGATGGTACTTTCTTATCAATTAAAACAGACATGGCTTATGCATCACTCCATCCCCAGAGACCAGCACAGTTTCTAAGATATAGCCAGTGCTTCACAAATGTTTCTGAATGAATGAATTAGTCTGAAAACCATGCTGCCTTACGTTTTCCAAGGGAGCACCTGCACAGAGCACAGAGTGAAAGCTGCCTTGGAGTTGGGTAGCCGCGGGTCCTCAGGGAAACCCTCGATGTAAAGATAACCTGTCCCAATAGCCTGAGCTTTACAGAGAGGAGTGCTAGCAGAGGACCCAACCATATCAAGGAATAGAGAATAGCAAATAACCACAAGCAGACAGGACTTGGATTTTTGCTGCATTCAAACCATTGACAGCTCAAGGCTGTGGAAGAAGAAACACAGGAGACTGACCCAGAGAGAGAAAAGATTTGGAGACCTTAGTCAGCAACAGACACTAAACGTGGGCAGGATCAACATTTACAAAGTTATGAACAAGACCTTTAAACAAGGATATTCCCACCATCTTCTTAGTAGGAAGAGGTTATTGGAGGTCAGTGAAATGGAAACCACTTCCTGCAAAAGGGATCTCACAGAACTGTGGATCCTCTTTTCTGAAAAAAGCTAAGGTCAAAAGCTATAATAGATTTAAAGAAGTTGTAAATGGATTGTGGCTAACAAAGTTTCCAGAGCATAAAGAGGACTCTTGGGTTTTTATAGCACGTCCCCAGTATAGGATGGAATAACTGAGAGCTTCCACACTCCAGTCTGTCCCTTTTGGTCTTTGTTGAGAATTACCTCATGGGTTTTATGAAGCCTGCTTCCTGCCCTCCTCGCTGAATATCCTTGAACATGTTTTTAAACTTCTCATTCCTCGGGTTCCTCATTGCAACCCAAGAGGTTACTAATACCAACCTTGAAGGACCATTATGGGATTGAAGGAAATAATAGACACAGTATCAAAAATGGCAGATTTTATTATAAGAGGCATCACTGTTATTATCTTACAGTAAGTCAACTTTTCTGAGTTTCACCACAAAAACACGTGATCAGATTTTCTGAGTAATAAATAGATAATGGAGAGGGGTATGTTTTGTACACTGTGAAGAATTCTGTAAAAAATAAAATGATTAGTGTTGTATGGGAATGAGGAGGGAAAACAGTCCCCTGATTCTCCTGGAGAGACTGAGGGTTTTCACCCAGAGCATGTGCATTTTTACCTTTAATTCAAAGCCTATGACTCAAGTTGGAGATCTGCTCCCTGGACTGCTGGAAAGCTAGGCTTAGGACTCCCCTGCAGGACCACCCAGGAGTCTGAGCAGCCACAGGACGCCAGCATCTTGTTGACTTAAGAATATGACCCACTGGAATGTATTACACCTGTCTGTACTGGCTACCTAGCCTTTTAGTCCTTCAAGGTGTTTAATTTAATCTGCAGAACTCTATACAGTGGGACCCTCATTCCCTCTGAGGTTATTGCTTGCTTTTATAACATCAAGCTAGGAAGTTATAAAATTGCAGTGTGGGAAAAATACCAAGATCCTAACCTTGGTTTGACCACCTACCAACTGTGTGGTCTTGAGCAAATCATTTCACTTTTCTAAGCCTTGATTTCCTCCCCTATAAAATGGGGCTTATAATCCCTGCTTGTCTCTCATAATTGTTAGGAGAATCGAGAAAGTATTCTGTGCAGTATATACATTGGTATAAAACAAATATATAAAATTATTCTTACTACTTCTGCTGTATCAGTTAGGTTAGGCTACACTATGCTTCAATAAACACAAGAATCATTTTTTTATTACATAAAGTCAGATGTAAATTGAGTGTCTCTTCAGGGCAATTCTCCTCCATGCAGTGACTCAGGTATCCAGGCTCCACCCATCTTGAGATTCCAACATCTGAATATCTGGTTTCCAGAGTCATTGTACAGGAGGCAGAAAGGGGTGATGGTTTGCCAAGGATTTTATTAAATGTCATGCCTGAGAGTGGTTGGACATCATTCCCACCTATATTCTATTGGGAGCACTCAGTCATACTTCATCAACATTACAAGCAAGGGTGGAAAACATAGGGGAGTCAATGGATTAATTGGTAAATACCAGAGTCTGCTATACCTGCACTAATGACAAAGAATTGACGTGTTTAGGAAAACACACGACAAAGAACAAAGAGCTTAAAATCAAATAAGCCTGGATTCAAATCCAAACTTTGTTGCTTGCTGCCTTTGAGCAGTTTGGAACCCGTTTCCTTATATTTAAAATGGGGATGTTGATAGAACCTACCTTACAGTTTTGCTGTAAGGATTATATAAGATGATAAATGTAAAGTGCTTTTTATCTGACACATAATAACTCCTTAATAAATGGTAGCTGTTTCTTTTTTTCTCTATTCTCTGAGCTTTAAAACTGCTGCTCCACTTCTGTGAGTATTCTGTGGCAAACTGAGAGAAAAAATTTAGCTGTCTGTCACACTCGCCAATTCCCACCTGAGAAACATTTTATTGCTAGTTAAGCCTGATTAAACTGAGCTTCTAAAAAGAAGCAGTCATCTCAGATATCAAGGACCAGGATTCCGACTGTTCCACAGAGGACATGTGTGCAAATTAGAAGAAGCCCTTTCTCTTGGTGTGGCATAATCCCACTGGCCTTACTGCTTGATGAATGTGGATTTCACTCACTCCTTAGCCCAGTGCCCTTGGGCAGTGACCAACCTGCACAACTGTATCCACTGGCCCGCCAGGGATACATAAATAAAAATATCTAGTCATACTCCTGAGGAAATCACTAGGAAGCTCTGGGAAGACAGACTTATAACCAATTGACTCCACTTTAGAGCAGAGAGGAGAGAGCAGATAGTTTTGTGGGCATAAAAAGCAACAAGTTACCCTTTATTCCTTTTCTCCCTTCCTATAGAAAAGACTGTCCTGAACTGTAGTGATTTTCTGTCTTGGTTGCTCCATTCAAAGTTAAAAAGATCCAGTATCTTTGCTCTCACAGTCACAGTCCAAGGCACCAAAGTTCAATTATTATAGTTAAGTCTAATTGAGACACACATCCTATCCTTCCTCAGGAGTCCTGAAGAACCTGTTTTCAACTCCTCCCAACTCCAAGCTCTTTGACTAACCAGTTGTTCTCCTTTGGACAACTCATTTAAACTCTCCTTGGAGGAGGATCCAAGATGGCGGAATAGGAACAGCTCCAGAGTACAGTTCCCAGCGAGAACAGCACAGAGGGTGAGTGCTCACTGAATTTCCAAACAAGTTTTCACTGCCTACGGACCAGGAGATTCCCGAGCCGAAAAGTGCCATGAGTTTTCAGTGCGGTGGTTTCAGCCCATGCCGCGTCAGCTCACAGAAACTCACACAAATCTGGGATGCCGTTTCAACTGGCACCTGGAATGCCTGGGAGACAGAGCCGCCCATTCAACTGAAAGGGAGGGGGCTGAGACAGGGAGCCAGGTGATCTGGCTCGGCGGGTACCACCCCCACAGAACAAGCAATCTGAAACGCTCTAGATTGAGAGTTTCTCAGCAAGCACAGCTGGACCTAGGACAGTCCAGCTCAGTGTGGGGAAGGGTCTCCCCCACTACTGAGGCAGTTCACCATGACCAAGGCAGTTCACACAGCAGCAGGGCAGAGCCTGTGGCAGTTCAGCAACACCTCTGCTGGCAGACTGTGACTAGGCTACCACCTTGCTGGGCAGGACATCTATGAAAAAAGGCAGTAGCACAACAGGAACTTATAAATAAAGCCTGCCTTCCTAGGACAGAGCATCTGGGAAAAGAGGCAGTTATGAGTTCTGCTGCAGCAGACTTTAAAGTACCTGCCCGGCAGCTCTGCATGGAACAACGGAGCTCCAAGCACAGCACTTGAGCTCCTATAAGGAATAGACTGTCTCCTCAAGCAACTCCCCAACCCCTGTACACCCAAAGAGATACTTCATAAAGGAGAGCTCAGGTTGACATTTGGCGGGAACCCTTCTGGGACAAGGATAGCAGAGTAAGAAAATGGTGGCAACCCTTGCTGTTCTGTAGACCCCGTGGGTGATCCCCAGGCAAGTAGGGTGGGGAGTGGACCTCCAGTGGTCCTGGGGCAGAGGGGCCTAACTGTTGGAAGGAAAACAAAGAATCAGAAAGAAGTAGGTTCAGCATCAACAAAAAGGACAGCCATTCATATACCCCATCTGAAAGTCACCAACTACAAAGACCACAGGTAGATAAATCCACTAAGATGGAAAGAAACCAGCACAAAAAAGATGAAAACACCCAAAACCAGAATGCCTCTCCTCCAAGGAATCACAGCTCCTGACCAGCAAGGGATCAAAGATGGATGGAGAATGAATCTGATGAATTGACAGAAACAGGCTTCACAAGGTGGTTAATAACAAACTTCTGAGAGATAAAAGAACAGGTGCTAACCCTAAGAACCTAGAAAAAATGGTAGATGAGATGCTAACTAAAATAAACAGCTTAGAGAAGAATATAAAGGACTTGCTGGAGCTGAAAAACACAGCACGAGAACTTCGTGAAGCATACGCAAGTCGCAAAAGCCAAATCGACCAAACAGGAGAAAGGATATCAGAGATTGAAGATAACTCAATGAAATAAAATGAGAAGACAAGATTAGAGAAAAAAGAGTGAAAAGAAATGAACAAAGCCTCCAAGAAATATGGGACTATGTGAAAAGACCTAACCTACGTTTGATAGGTGTACCTGAATGTGACAGAGAGAATGATTCCAAGCTAGAAAACACTCTTCGGGGTATTATCCAGGAGAACTTCCCCAAACTAGCAAGCCAGGCCACCATTCAAGTCCGGGAAATACAAGGAACACCACAAAGATATTCCTCAAGAAGAGCAACCCCAAGGCACATAATCGTCAGATTCACCAGGGTTGAAATGAAGGAAAAAATGCTAAGGGCAGCCAGAGAGAAAGGTTGGGTTACCCACAAAGGGAAGCCCATCAGACTCACAGCAGATCTCTCAACAGAAACCCTACAAGCCAGAAGACAGTGGGGGCCAATATTCAATATCCTTAAAGAAAAGAACTTTCAACCTAGAATTTCATATCCACCCAAACTAAGCTTTAGAAGCGGAGAAAGAAAATCCTTTATGGATAAGCAATTGCTGAGAGATTTTATCACCACCAGGCCTGCCTTACAAGAGCTCCTGAAAGAAGCACTAAACATAGAAAGGAACAACCAGTACCAACCACTCCAAACACATACCAAAAGGTAAAGACGATTGACACAATGAAGAAAATGTGTCAACTAACAGGCAAAACATCCAGCTAGCATCAAAATGGCAGGATCATTCACACACAATGATATTAGCCTTAAATGTAAATGGACTAAATGCTCCATTCAAAAGACACAGACTGGCAAATTGGATAAAAAGTCAAAACCCATTGGTGTGCTGTATTCAGGAAACCCATCTCACGTGCAAGGACCCACACAGGCTCAAAATAAAGGGAAGGAGGAAGATTTATCAAGTAAATGGAGAGCCAAAAAAAGCAGGAGTTGCAATCCTAGTCTCTGAGAAAATGGACTTTAAACCAACAAAGATCAAAAGAGACAAAGAAGGGCATTCTATAATGGTTAAAGGATCAATGCATCAAGAAGAACCAGTGATCCTAAATATATATGCACCCAATACAGGAGCACCCAGGTACATAAAGCAAGTTCTTAACAACCTACAAAGAGACTTAGACTCACACACAATAATAGTGGGAGACTTTAACACTTCATTATCAATATTAGACAGATCAATGAGACAGAAAATTAACAAGATATCCAGGACTTGAATTCAGATCTGGACCAAGCAGACCTAATAGACATGTACAGAACTCTCCACCCCAAATTCTCAGAATATACATTCTTCTCAGCACCACATGGCTCCTACTCTAAAATTGACCACATAATTGGAAGTAAACCACTCCTCAGCAAATGCAAAAGATTGAAAATCATAACAGTCTCTCAGACCACAGTGCAATCAAATTAGAATCAAATTAAGAAACTAACTCAGAGCCATACAACTTCATGAAGTTGAAGGCAGGAATAAAGATGTTCTTTGAAACCAATGAGAATGAAGACACTAGGTACCAGAATCTCTGGGACACATTTAAAGCTGTGTCTAGAGGGAAATTTATAGCAATAAATGCCCACCAGAGAAGCAAGGAAAGATCTAAAATCCACACCCTGTTGTCCAAATTGAAAGATCTAGAGGAGCAAGATAAAAAAAACTCAAAAGATAGCAGAAGACAAGAAATAACTAAGATCAGAGCAGAACTGAAGGAGAGAGAGACACACACAAAAACCTTCAAAAATCAATAAATCTAGGAGCTGGCTTTTTGAAAAGATCAACCAATAGACAGATCGCTAGCCAGATTAATAAAAAAGAAAGGGAGAAGAATCAAATAGATGCAATAAAATTGACCACATAACTGGAAGTAAATCACTCACTTGAATGGTTGTCTTTCTTGCTAGGTTGGGGACATTCTCCTGGACAATATCCTGAAGAGTGTTTTCCAGCTTGGAATGCAATAAAAAATGATAAACAGGATATCACCACTGACTCCACAGAAATATAAACTATAATCAGAGATTACTACAAACAATTCTATGCACATAAACCAGTAAACCTGGAAGAAATGGATAAATTCCTGGACACTTGCACCCTCCCAAGCCTAAACTAGGAAGAGGTTGAAACCTTGAACAGACCAATAACAAGGGCTGAATTTGAGGCAGCAATTAGTAGCCTACCAATCAAAAAAAGTCCAGGTCCAGATGGATACACAGCTGAATTCTACCAGATGTACAAAGAGGAGCTGGTACCATCCCTTCTGAAACTGTTCCAAACAATCCAAAAAGAGGGAATCCTTCCCAAATCATTTTATGAGACCAACATCATTCTGATACCGAAACCCAGCAGAGATTCAATAAAAAAAAACTTCAGGCCAATATCTGTGATGAACATAGATGCCAAAATCTTCAATAAAATACTGGCAAACCAATTGCAACAGCACATCAAAAAGCTTATCCATCACGATCGAGTAGGCTTCATTCTAGGGATGCAAGGCTGGTTCAACATACCCAAGTCTATAAACATAATCCACCACATAAACAGAACCAAAGACAAAAACCACATGATTATCTCAATAGATGCAGAGAAGGCCTTCGACAAAATTCAACAGCACTTTACGCTAAAAACTCTCAATAAACTAGGTATAGAAGGAACATATCTCAAAACAATAAAAGCTATTTATTTGAGAAGGAACATATCTCAAAACAATAAAACCTACAGCCAATATCATACTGAATGGGCAAAAACTGGAAGCATTCCCTCTGATATCTGGCACTAAACAAGGATGCCCTCACCCACCACTCCTATTCAATATAGTATTAGAAGTTCTAGCCAGAGGAACCAGGCAAGAAAAAAATAAAAATACAAAGTATTAAAGTAAGAAAAGAGGAAGGAAATTGCCTCCATTTGCAGATGACATGATTGTATATTTCAAAGACCCTATCATCTCAGCCCAAAATCTCCTTAAGCTGATAAGCAACTTCAGCAAAGTCTCAGGATACAAAATCAATGTGCAGAAATCACAAGCATTTCTGTACACCAATAAAAGACTTAAAGAGAGCCAAATCATGAGCAAACTCCCATTCACAATTGCTACAAAGAGGATAAAATACCTAGGAATACAACTAACAAAGGATGTAAAGGACCTCTTCAAGGAGAACTACAAACTACTGCTCAAGGGAATAAGACAGGACAGAAACAAATAGAGAAATATTCCATGCTCATGGTTAGGAAGAATCAAGATCGTGAAAATGGCCATATTGCCCAAAGTAATTTATAGATTCAGCACTATCCCCATCAAGCTACCAATGACCTTCTTCACAGAACTGGAAAAAACTACCTTAAACTTCATATGGAACCAAAAGAGAGCCTGCATAGCCAGGACAATCCTAAGCAAAAAGAACAAAGCCAGAGGCATCACGCTACCTGATTTCAAACTATACTACAAGGCTACAGTAACCAAAACAGCATGGTACTGTTACCAAAACAGACATATAGACCAATGGAACAGAACAGAGCCTCGAAGGCAATGCCACACATCTACAACCATCTGATCTTTAACAAACCTGACAAAAACAAGCAATGGGGAAAGAATTCCCTGTTTAATAAATGGTGGTGGGGAAAACTGGCTAGCAGTGTGCAGAAAGCAGAAACTGGACCACTTCCTGACACCTTACACTAAAATTAACTCCAGATGAATTAAAGACTTAAACATAAGACCTAACACCATAAAAACTCTAGAAGAAAACCTAGGCAAAACCATTCAGGACATAGGCATAGGCAAGGACTTCATGACTAAAACACCGAAAGCACTGGAAAAAAGAAAAAATAGACAAATGGGACCTAATTAAACTCCAGAGCTTCTGTACAGCAAAAGAAACAATCATTAGAGTGAACCGGCAACCAACAGAATGGGAAAAAATTTTTGCAATCTACCCATCTCACAAAGGGATAATATCCAAAATCTACAAAGAACTAACACAGATTTACAAGAAAAAAACAAACAAACCCATCCAAAAGTGGAAAAAGGATATGAACACTTTTCAAAACTAGACATATATGAGGCCAAGAAACATATGAAAAAATGCTCATCATCACTGATTATTAGAGAAATGCAAATCAAAACCACATCATGCCAATTAAAATGGCAATCATTAAAAAATCTGGAGACAACAGATGCTGGAGAGGATGTGGAGAAATAGGAACACTTTTTCACTATTGGTGGGAATGAAAACTAGTTCAACCATTGTGGAAGACAGTGTGGCACTTCCTCAAGGGCCTAGAAATAGAAATTCCATTTGACTCAGCAATCCCATTACTGGGTATATACCCAAAAGACTATAAATCATTCTCTTATAAAGACACACACACACATATGTTCATAGCAGCACTGTTTACAATAGCAAAGACCTGGAACCAACCAAATGCCCATCGATGATAGACTGGACAAGGAATATGTGGCACATGTACACCATGGAATACTACACAGCCATAAAAAATGAGTTCATTTCCTTTGTAGGGACATGGATGAATTTGGAAACCATCACTCTCAGAAAACTGACACAAGAACAGAAAATCAAACACCACATGTTCTCACTCATAGGTGGGTGTTGAATGATGAGAACACATGGACACAGGGAGGGGAGCATCACACACTGGGGTCTGTTGAGGGGCCCAAGGGAGGGACAGCATGGGGAGGTTGGGGAGGTATAATATGGGAGAAATGCCAGATGTAGGTGACGGAGGGATGGAGGCAGCAAACCACATTGCCATGTGTGTACCTATGCAACAATCCTGCATGATCTGCACATGTACCCCCAAACCTAAAGTACAATAAAAAAAATTTTTGTTAAGTGTTAAAAAAAAAAACCAACCTCTCCTTGCCTTAGCTTTCCCTAGTACAGAATGGACATGGGGTACTAATCAAATGTGTACTGAAAGGAATCTAGTATGGATCTTTTAAATGTTCAAAAATATAAACCAATATAAATGCATGGAAGTCATTGTTCTTTTATGTATATGACTGACAGACTTGTGTAGTAATACACAATGATATTTTTGTGAAATATCTTTAGAAGACACCTTTATTTGTTCTAAAGAGTTTCTTCATATAAGGATAAAGTAGGTGCTAGAGTGTGGTATTAAGAATTACAATGAACTAAAAGTAAAAGAAGTCAAAAAAACAGTGGCATAATTAATTGAGAAGTCTTATTTTTTCACATACAATTAGAAGTGAAAAAGGAGGCAGCCCAAGGCTGGTACTGTGGCCATACCATCAGAGACCCAAGCTCTTTCTGCTTTCCTCTCAATCATTATCAGCTTGTGCTGGCTCCTTGGGGTGATAATATTTTTCAGCATCAGATTTTTGTTCCAGGAAGGAAGGAGAAGGGCAAATGGACTCCCCATCCTCCTTCAAGGAACTACTCAATATTTCACTTGCTTCTCATTGGCCAAAGGTCTATCACATGACAACTCTTTTCTTCAAGGGAAGCTGGAGAATGTAGGTTTTTAGCTGGGCACATGGTTCTGGCAGTAAGGAAAAGCAGGAGAGTGGATATTGGCTAGTCACCTAACAATGTCCAGATGTATTTGTGACAAGTCTATTGAAACAAGGGGAAAAGGAGTGATAAAAAAGCATATGAGGCAATTCCCTAAATCAGTCATCTACTTCCACAATAATGCTCCCTCACAGTAACAAAACCTCAGGGATATGCAACAGTAAACATCTAAGGTCAGCTGCAGGTCAGCTAAGTGGCTCTGCTAATTTTGGCTGGGCTTGCTCATAGTGTAAGTGTTGGCTGGGAGTTGGCTGATCTAGACTGGCCTTGCCCAAAGCAACAGAGATGTTTCAGCTCTGCTGCTCAGTGTCTCTTCCTCCTTCAGTATGTTGACAGGTGCACAAGATAGCAAAAAACACACAGTCTCTGGAGTTCTAGATTTGGAACTGATATTTCCACTTTATCTTGTTGGCCAAGACAGGTCCATAATTAGGCTCAGAAACAGCACTGAATGGCAAAACAGATGTGCTTGATGAAGGACATAGATACGGGAGGGATGAAGAATTAGTGTCATTTCTACACTCTGCCATATCACCTCTCTATATTCTTAGACCTAGCAGCTAAAAGAGGCATTAAGTGGTTAAAAAGGATTGTCTAGAAAGCAGAGTTTATCACATTCACATTCACTCAAAGATCTGCTGTTAAAAGAGTCATGTCCCAGCAGCATGACTGCATGTTTTAAAATTATAAAAATAATATCCTAGATATTCAGAATACTGACACCACATTTTTGGGAATAACACCATAAAGGAAGAATTTTCTTTAGATTATTAAAAGTTTACACCATTTTAAAAAATTTTTTATTTTGGTAAAATACACGTAACTTAAAATTTAATATCTTAATGATTTTTCAGGGTATAGTTCCAGTGGTTTTAATACATTTATTCATAATGTTGTATAAACATCACCACTATCAATCTTTAGAACTTTACCCATCTTGTAAAACTGCAATTATTTACCCATTTAACAATAACTCTCAATTGCCCCCATTCCCTGGCAACCACCATCTCTATTATTTTGAATCCTCTAGTAATTATCAGATTTAAATTGGATCTACTAATTTTATACTCAAATAATTACATCGTATAAGTGGAATTATACGGTATTTATCTTTTTGCAACTGTCTTATTTAACTTAGCATAATGTCCTCAAGGTTCATCCATGTTGTAACTTGTGTGAGAATTTCCTTCCTTCTTAAGGCTGAATAATTTTTTATTGAATGTATACCACATTTTGTTTATTCATTCTTCTGTAGAGGAACACTTGGGTTTCTTCTACATTTTAGCTATTATGAACAATGCTGCTATGAACGTAAGTGTACAAATATTTCTTCGAGATCTTTCTTTCAATTCTTTTGGGTATAGACCTATTAGGTTGATGCAAAAGTAATTCCAGTTTTTGTTATTACTTTTAATGGCAAAAATCACAATTACTTTTGCACCAACTTATAGATGCAGAATTGCTAGATCCTAAGATAATTCTATTCTCAGTGTTTTGAGGAACCATCATTCTGTTTTCCACAGTAGCTGTACCATTTTAAATTCCCTCCAACAGGGCACAAGAGTTGCAATTTCTGTGCATCCTCATTAATATTTGCTTTTTTATATGGTGTTTTGATAGTAGCCATCCTACTGGGTGTGAAGTGTTACCTCACTGTCATTTTGATTTGCATTTCCCTAATGTTTAGTGATGTTGAGTATCTTTTCATGTGTTTGTTGGTTATTTGTATGTTTTCTTTGGAGAAATGCCTATTCAAGGCTTTTGCTCATTTTTAAATTAGGCTCTTTGTTTTTGAATTTTAGTTCTTTATATACTCGGGGTACTAATCCCTTATCAGATACATGATTTATAAATATCTACTCTTACATGAGGATTACCTTTTCACTCTGTTGATGATTACATTATTTCTTGCAGAAAATTTTGGGGGTGGATTGTCTCCCCAGAAAATGGAGAAATTATGTCCAAATTTTTTAAAGGTAGGAAACACAGGATGACTAAGGTTTCAGTTCTAGGAGAAAAAATACAAATTCTTCAGCTATAGAAATGGCCCTTCACCTGATTAGGTACCTCACAGTAATGCAAAACTGAACCTGTTTCAAAGCCACCTTTTCTGAACAGTGTTGCTATTGTGTGGTGGGTGGTACAAATTTAGCTAACCCTGCAAAATCCACTTCCCTAGACACAGCCTGCAAGGTTTCTCTGACCGCTAGTGGTAAAGTACCACAATGGTGCTCATTAGTCAAACATCACTCTCAGTAGTCTCATTCCCCCGGAGGCACACACTGAAAGAGAGAAGTTTTCTTCTGGGGTCTTGTGCTTGCATGTTCATAGTCTTGTAAGTCACAGCAAAGATTGAGAAAAACCCAGGAGAAAATGAAAATGTCCACAGGAAACAGCCAACTGTACAGAGATCAAGCTTTGGGAAAACCTAAAAGGGGCTTTATTTCTCTACAGGGGGAAAGGACAAGAATGCAGTCAGCTCAGGTTTATACCAGGATGAAGTGAAATGGGTGGAAAGATGCCTGAGGTTTCTACCTTAGGTAAGTTGGCAGCCCTCAGTTTCCCCAAATGAGCAGGTGAAACTGGCGGAGCCTGAGGTCTCTTTCAGTCTTTGTAATCTGTCTTTGGGGAAAACCAGGAGGTCACCAGCACAGAATATTTGTGTGGGGCCATATGTGTCCTCCCCAAAGGGGAGAAGATAGCAGGCAAGCTCAGCGTTGGCGTGACCAGGGAATAGTGAGAGCTCCCAGCCCAGGAGAGCAGGAGCCTAACCACAAGCCCTTATGAGGGGCAGGTACATGTGTACAGTATGTCCCTGAAATGGGCTGTCAAAAGGAGGGGAAAGAGTACCCTGAGGGTGTGTTTTGGAGAGGAGAGTGGTTTCAAAAAATAAACTTTGCTTTGGAACTCCAGAGGAATAAGGACAGGGAATCCCCTCCAAGTATATGTGGACAACATTCACAGCAGACCCCTCAACTCCCAGATCCAAAAAGGGTAACTATGTCCAATAGGGATGGCCAGATGGCATATCTGAACCTGATGTGCAGTTCTAAGAAGAGAATCTATTATTGTATTTAGTATTTCAATGCAGGGGCTCAGACCCCTTAAACTGATTGGACCTAAACAACCATTCATGGACCACACATGGCCTGACCACTCACTATGTACCTGCTACACTCAGGACATCTTGTTCCCTTCCTGCCTCTGTGACACAGAAAACAAATGCCATCACTTCTTGGCCACAGGTGGAGACCCGGGCCAAGGATACATGACTATGACCAAGGATACATGGCAGAGCTACTGATCAGTCCTGAACAGAAAGGCAACAGAACAGCCTGTTGTTTCCTCAGCCGCACTTCTAGACTGAATTTCCTGCCTGGCTGTCCATGGCCAGGCCAAGGAGCGGAAAAGAGAGGCCTTTTAATATTCGCATACTAGCATATGGGGCTGGTGAGAGGAGGGGATGAAAAGAAGGATCTTGGAAGAGCTCCAGCTATTTTATTCCTGCTTTTTCATTCCAGTTTGGAGATCTGGGACACATTGATTCACAACTTTATAGTTCTTATTCAACATTGATTTATGGGCTGACCAATCTGGGCCTAATCAGTCAGAGAAGGATTGCGTTTTTTTCTTTTTTGTCCAATAATGTTATATTTATGAGTCCATGAAGTGCACCGTGGCTGCGGCGCTGCCTGGAGTCAATAGAACAGAACTTCTAAGATCTCAGAGTGGGGGATTCCCAGACCATTTTCTGCCCCCATGTCATGCTTAAAGCTCCACTGTACATTAGAGGCCCCTGGTGTCATCTCGCATTTAAACTCCAAATGGCTTGCCAGTAAATCTTTAACAACTGTGAACAGCTATAACAGTCTCAAATGTCCATGGCTCTGTGCATCTGTCACTCTTTTTTCCCTCTTTCCTTCTCTGACTGTGGAAGTAACTAACCCACAGCTGGATGCTCATTGGATGTTTCACAGCTGCAGAGACCAGGACAGCATTGATTTGCTCAGAGAAGCCCAGCCAGGGCCGTGCAGAGTTCAGCGGGTTATCAGGAGCTTCCGGCTTGATTTGTGGTTATTCTGGTTCAGTGACTGTAAAGAAATGAGCGGCCCGGCTAGACAGGAACTCTTTGAGAAGCCTTCCACGGAGGGGAGGAAACAGAAATACTCAGATCGCAAGCATCTCTATGTTTTTCTTTCACTGGAAAGACATTTTCCTTGTCATACTCTTGGCAGCTGTCTGTACTCAGTCCCCAACTCCGGTTAGCCCCAGCCGAGTCATCTGGAGGCTGCCTCAGGCAGCAGTTTCCCTGCCTCTCTGCCCTACCGTGGGTACCAGTAGTAAATGTCCATCACCAGCCTCAACTCCCCAATTCACCTGACAAAGGGTTCCACTGTGCAATTCATCCTAAGGAAAGAAAAATTCAGCAACAGCAAGAAACTTCTCAGAAAAGCCATAGGTGTCTGATAGATGAAGGAAGAAAGCTGCCAGTTCTACATTTCAGGGTCTAAGCCTATGAAACTGATCAGATTTACCCATAAAGAGGGAGTCTTCAATGTCCCAGAACCGCCAACTACCGCTGGGTGAACGATCTGACAGGTCATCAAGGTCAGGGATTGACAAACTTTTTCTGCAAAGGGTCACATGGTAAATATTTCCAGCTTTGAGGGTCACATACGGTCACTATCACATCTTCTTTCTTCACTATGACTTAAAAATGTAAAAGTCATTCTCAGTTCACAAGCTGTACAAGAGCAAGTCACTGGCCATAGTTTGCTGACCGCTCCTCCCTCCCCACCTGTGGTTTAGACAAACTAAAATTGTTTTTTATTTTAAATTTTGTATCCACTTCCCTGTGTGTACCTGCATGTGCATGAGTGTGTAGCCCGACAGCTCCAGGCGGTCCCAAGGCGCCACACCTCACCTTCGTGGGGTGGAAGTAACACTGGAGAAACTCACTCCAGGGAGCCAGGACGTGCTATGGGAGAAAGAACACAGGCTTCAGGAGACATGAGGCTTCCTCCCAGCTCAGTGCTACATATGTTCTATGCCCTGAGCCAGTCACTCGCCCTTTGTGACACTTCCGAGATCCATTTACAGGGTGAAGGGGGTCAGGCTAGATGATGTCCAAGCTCCCTCCCAAATGCGATATTTCCTCTAGGCATTCCAAACCCATTTAGGAGCAAATCAGGTTGTAAGAGAAAGGAACGGTTACAAATTTCTTCTATTTGTTCACTCTAGCTCAAAGCACAGCCAATTTTGAGATGACCAACCCCTGCATCAGAAAGCCCCCTTTGGGAGCAGAGTGGCTGGCACAAGCTCCACTCAGGAAGACCCAGGAGGAATGCTTGTCAGCCTGTGGGTGCTGGCCACCCCTGCCATGCTCGCCATGGAAACAAGCCATGCAGCCCGCACACCAGGCCAAGAATCTGGGCAGCTTGAAGGAGCCATGCCATTGTGGGCAGACACCGAGGCTCCCAGAAAACAAGCAAAGGCGAGGCCTGGAAGCTGCAGTGGAGACAGGTCATCATGACCTTCCCTTCCAGGCCAGTGCCAGACTGGCCAGCGGACAGGTCTTCATCTCCATCCAGGCGGCCCAGGGAGCCCTCAGGAAGTAAGAGACGAAGCTCACAACTGCCAGCGTGGGCCCCGGAACTGCTCCCTCCGTCAGTATGTATTGGGTACTAGCTACACGCCTGGAAGGTGTTGGGCACTGTGGGGACAGGTTAAATAGGGCACAGTGCCTACTCTGGAAGGAATGGCAGGGTCGGAAAATTAGCACCCTCCAGCGAGCACATGGCCAGTAGAAACAGTACCTTGAGCATTTTGAAGGAAGAAGCTAGAGCTGAGAGCCTTGAAAGATGTTCCTGGCGCCTTTCAGCAGGGCCTGTGCACATGTATTTTATGGAAATGGTTTGAGCCCAGTGGGTACCCTGCCAGCCTCATCCATGAATGCAAGGTTAGAGTCAGACTGCTTGAGCAAAGGAGAAAGGGGGACCTTGCTTTTTAGGAGTCTTAGTAATAATTTGGTAGCTAATGCCCTTGGACCTCGGGATACTAATGCAGTCACCACAGAGACCTATAGAAATCTTTGCATTTCCTAGTTCTCATGCAGAGTTGGTTGTTGAAGTCAGATGGTCTGAGGGGGCGAGAGGAGGGTGATAACATACAGTAACAGCCAAGTCACATTGTACGTGATTAACACCATTGACCTTAAAGGGCCTAGGGGCCATTGGTGCTTCAGAGCCATCACGTTGGCATAGCCCACTGGCTTCTCTCCTCTTTCCTGCACCTTGTCCTCTCCTTCAGTACCTCCTTTCTCCCTCCCTACCCGACACTGATGTGGCTGGTCTGGGGGTCTTGGTAAGGTTCCTTGTTTTCCAGCTTTCTGCTCCAGTTTCCTGGGATTTTCTCATTTTTCAGAGACCTAGTACTTCCAGAAAGCAACTTTGCTGCCAGCCAGCAGGAGAACCACTAGCCAAAGGCAGCTCAAAGTCCCAAGGCTTTGACCTACTACCAAGAGGAAGTATAATGGGAGAGGCAGCTCCAGGTAGGTGGCACAGCCAGAGCCCTGGAGACAAACAGATCCAGTCTATGTTCGGTACCAGCTGTGTGACCGTGGGCAAGTCACTTGACCTTTTTATGCCTCAGTTTCCTGATCAGTGAAATGGGAGTGATAGGCCCTATCTCCCAACCTTGCACACGGGATTACTGCAAGGAATAAATGAGATCCTGTATGTAGAGCACATAACACAGGACCTGAAAGGGACCCAATAAATACTTGTGCAGATGTCCTTCTGGTAAAGGAAGATGGCCGAGGGCCAGTCCCTGGGAGGTATGTGGCTATGGTTGAATGTCTATGTCCCTCCAAAATCCGTATGTTGGAACCTAAGATTCCATGTGATAGTATTAAGAGGTGGGGCCATCTGGGAGGTGATTAAGCCATGAGGGCTCTGCCCTTAAAAAGGGCTGGAGCGAACTGACAAGACGTTTTTCCTTTGTGCCCTTCCAACTTCCACCATGTGAGGACGCAACAAGGGATGCCATCTTGGAAGCACAGACCAAGTCCTTACCAGACATTGAGCTACAGGTTCCGCAATCCTCCCAGTCCCCAGAACTGTGAGGAAATAAATTTCTTTTGTTTATAAATTGCCCAGTCTTAGGTATTTTGTTATAGCAGCACAAAAAGACTAAGACTTATCTGCCTTATGGTCATTCTGCCTTCCCGTCTCCCAGAGTGGCAATGCACACTGGTTAGCCTGCCCTTGCCCAGGGCCTAGCAGCCCACCAAGAAGGTTCGGAAACCCCACCTGTCTGTGCTCTACAGCAGAGCCACTTCTCTGGGCCAGTCTCCCATAGCATCCTCTAGTGACATAGCCTGAGAGCCAGGAGGTGGCGGTCACCACAGGGTTCTACCTGTGGCTGGGTCCAGAGAGCCAAGCCCGCCTCTGCTGGCATGAGTACTACCCATGTCACTCTGTGGTGCCCCATCTTTGGTGCCTCTGTGGCTGCGAGGCCCCTTCTCTGACTGACAGTTGCTCTCTTTAGCTATCCTACTGCTTTGATCCACAGTACTACTCATGCTGATCGTTTGCCTACTTGCTGTCAGCTGCATTCCTAGCCTTCTTTGCTCTGCTCTGGCACAGTAGGGTGAGCCTCCACACGCTGCATTTCCCAGATACTCTCCAGCAAGCTTTCCGTTAGGTTCTGTGAAGAGGAGGCACTGCCGAAAGCCTGGCTGGTTCCTCCCTGCTGGTCTCTGGTGGGGTCTCAGGCAGTTGTGTCAGTGCTGTTGACACTCAAGGGTGACAGTGGCAGTCGATGCAGTGGCAGGGGCTTTGGCCTAGAAATGCTGCTCTTGGCTTCCTATTGAAGCAGCCCAGTTCTATAGCCGTGGCTTGGAATCACACCGATTCTGGGTTCCAAGGAGACACTCCCCCTTGGCTCCTCCAGCCCACAGCCAGTCACACTTTCCTGCAGCTGGTAGTCTTCAGCTATCCTTACCTTACTCCACTGCTCCTCCATGCCTTCTATCACCCAGCTGCTGATTCCTCAATTAGATCCCCTCAGTGTGAAAAATGAGGCGGGCTTCTGTTTCCTGACTGGACCCATTCACCACTTGAGTGACCACGATTCATCTCTGCAGCGTGATTTTACACATCTCTGTTCTGGCCTGCTGTATGCTGATTTTAAAGTTTAATCTTCAAAAGATAGCTTTGTTTTATTTCCCTTTTTCCCAGTTTTTAAATGGAGCTACCCCGAGACCCCAGTGTTCCTTCTCATTCATTCACTTACCTTTTTTGAACCTTGGTGAAGCCACAGCAGTACTGAAAAAAGAAGTTAGGAGTGTATGCCCTTGGACCCAACCATCATACCTCTAGGAATTTACTTATACAACATGCTCTTCAATAGAAGATTTGTTACAGCATTGCATATAATAGTGAAAAATCGGAAGCATAAATAGAAAATTGGTTAAGTAAATTTTGCTTCATATATAACATTGTTTTTTAAATGTCTTTAAATGATTTCTATTGTCTATTATCAAAATTTAAAAAAACAAGTTACATAACAGCAGGCATACTATGATCACAGTTAAATAAAATTGTACACACATAGGTATTTGTATACAGACACAAATGTTACAAAGAGTAGTTGCCAAAATATCGACAGTGGTTACCTCTTAGGGGTAGATGAAACATAGAGTGTGTTTTACATTCATAAGCTACCTAGATAGTTTCTGGCCAAAGATTTCAATCACTGCATCTGTATTTAGGATTTATAGGCCAGCTCCTCTTTGTTCTTGAAAGATTTTGGTCTTTCATTGTTGCCTAATATGAAAGAAGTCAGTTAAAATCAGAATGAAAGACAGTTCAAATGAACAAATGAATAAAAACTTGATGCTCCCAGTTGCCGCAGTTGATCCAGTTTTGCTGTTTCTTCAGCTAAAGGGCAGATCACAGGGCAGGACAGTCACTTTGGGCCATCAATTTTCCTCCTGAAGAAAAGAAGGGGGAAGCTCAGCTCAGACCCAAGTCTGACTCTCACGCTACCGGAGTTGTCCCCTCATGGTACAGGACTCAGGAGAGAGGAAGTAACGATAACTCAATAACCATAAAAGGACATTTGGACAGCACTTTCCAGAATGCCAAGCCCCATCACATCCATGTCTGATTTTGACTGGCTGTGGTACAGCGGTGCTATCTCCGTTTGATTCAGATCAGGAGACTGAGGCTCACAGGGATTAAAGAACACTCCCAAAATCAAACCACAGGAAGCCTAGCCTCCCTTTGAATACTAATTTCACCACAACTTGCTGCCTCTCTCCACCCACTTCAAATTGCTTACAAACTGGAACTGTTGATAATCCCTCTCTGCGTGAGACACCAGGCTGTGATCCCCTGGAGGGCAGAGACCTTATCCTATTCATTTTGTGTCCTCGAGTAACCAGCATTGTAGCACTCAGTAAATGTTTGTTGAATTGGATTGAACTTCACTGAAACATTTTTAGAAGTGGGAGGCTAGAGCTAACATACTCTGACTTAAAAAAAAAAAAAATCCCCAAAGCTTTGGTTAGAGTTGAGGAATCTAGGCACTGTGGGGTACAAAGACAAGCAGAAGCTCCTGGGGAACAGTGGCAACTCAAACCAGCAGGAATTCCAGAGCAGACAACCCCTCCTTACTTACTTGCTACTCAAAGTGTGTCTTGGACCAGTAGCATCAGCATTTCCCTGGAGCTATCTAAAAATGCTGAGTCTCAGGCCCCACTCCAGAGCTTCTGAATTAGAATCCGCATTTTCACTAGCTCTCCAGATAGTTCCTGCAAATCTGTGAGGCACTAGAGGTGCAGAACTTCAGACTAGGCTGCTACCTGCCCCAGAACACCAGCTGTGAGCCCTGCAAGTGCTCCCAGACAGGATTTTATTCTGTCCATTGTGGCCTCAGATGTGGTCTCAGACTCTTTCTTTTCTTTTCTTTTCTTTTCTTTTCTTTTCTTTTCTTTCTTTCTTTTTTTCTTTCCATCTTCCTTCCTTTCTTTCTTTCTTTCTTTCTTTGACAGAGTTTCACTCTTGTTGCCCAGGCTGGAGTGCAATGCCGTGATCTCAGCTCACTGCAACCTCCATCGCCTGGGTTCAAGCGATTCTCCTGCCTTACCCTCCCAAGTAGCTATGATTATAGGCATGCACCATCATGCCCAGCTAATTTTTTTTTTATTTTTAGTAGAGATGAGGTTTCACCATGTTGGTCAGGCTGGTCTCAAACTCCTGACCTCAAGCGATTCACCTGCCTTGGCCTCCCAAAGTGCTGAGATTATAGGCATGAGCCACCATGCCCGGCCTTTTCATTTGTTTCTGAAGAAAGAGCAGCATAGCATGTTTGCTTCTAGCAAAGAAGCACCCTTTATTAAAATTCTAATAGGAAAAGGAGAAGCTCCCTCCCTCACCATGGGAAGCCAGATCCTGGAGAGTGTGGGTCATCTCAAATTTTTGAGATTCTACATAGGTTAGTGGGTCTCAACCAGGGGACAGTGGCAATGTCTGGAGACATTTTTTGGTTGTCTCAACTGGGGAAGCTGGTCATTCTGGCAGTGAGTGGAGGCTGGGGATGCTGGCTTCCTTCATATTTATTGCCCCGTCACTCTGGAACTTGGTTTCTGCCCAATCCAAAGGGGAGGAGAGGGTTTGTCAACTTTATGGAGATCTGGGAATTATGGAAAGAATCAGAAGAACCATTAAAAGCTAATTGCTGTCAGGTGCAGTGGTTCACGCCCATAGTCCCAGTTACTTGAGAGGCTGCGGTGGGAGGATCACTTGAGCCTGGAAAGTAGAGGCTGCAGTGATCTGAGATTGCACCCCTCCACTCCAGCCTGGGCAACAGAGTAAGACTCTGTCTCTTAACAAAAGATAAAGTATATTAAATTTAAAAAGAAGCTTATACTTCACAAGTATGAGCAAAGTTCAACAACAACTCAGGGACTATAGGAGGGCTGGGACAGGCAACTAAGCGCAGGCGCAGAGAGAAGGCGGCTGTGCGAAGGAAGAAACGTGGCAGGGAGAGCCCAACGTCCAGAAAGTGGATATAAAAATTTTTTATTATGCAAAATACTTTCTTATTCATAAGAAAGACTTAAATACCCCCCTTTTCCCCAAATAAACCAGATTTTGTTTCACTTCTCTATTTTCCAAACTTCTTGAAATGTGGCTATGAGAACAAAATGGTTTTTTCCAAAAACGATTTAAACAAACAAACAAACTTGTGAACGTCTCCAGAGATGGATGCCCCACCAACGCCAGGGAGGAAGGCTGGGGCTGCCCTCGCTGCTGCTTTGATGCCACGCTTCAAGCTCTGCTCCCTCCACGACACGCGGACGTCGCAGGAGCGGGATGTGAAAGAGCGTTTCTCTAAGCATCTTTCGTGGAGTCCCACCGCCGTCTCCAGGCATTTTTTTCTGCCAGAAGCTCAAAACAAGAGAAGGGCATGTGAAGGACCAGGAAGCCGAGGCAGGTGCCGCCGTGAGAGAGCCGAGGAGGATGGAAGGCGCACCCCGGTCTGTTTCACCCTGAAACACTAGGGCCCTGCGTTCCGATAGGCAGCTGCGCAGAGCGACTGCTCCTCCCGGCGCGCTTCGCTGCTGGGGAAGGACAGGCAGGGATGCCTGGTGCTCGGATCGCTTGGTGCCCGGGCGTCCCCGCATCGCCGAGCTCCATCAGTCGGCATCAGGAGCATCTGGCATGGGCTCAGGCTGGGGCCCCAGGGACGAGGCCAGTTTGGTGAGGGCCCGCGCTATGACGTCCAGGTGGCCGTTCATGGTCCGCAGCTCCACCAGAATGTCCCCAACGTTGGCCTCCAAGCTCGCCGCAGCGGCGGGCCCGGCGCGGGGCGGCGGGGATGAACCCGCGTCCACGGTGACCTCCTCCCTGCCCGCGGCGCCGGGGCGAAGGGCGCAGCTCCTTTCTGGGCCCTGGGCCGGTGCCAGGACTGGCGGCGGCCGCTCCCTGTCATCCCCGCGTGTGGCCGGAGAGGTGGTCGAGGGACAGCCGGGCAGCCAGTCCACCAGGCGCGGAGCGGCCTCAGGGGAGGAGGCGACGACTGCGTAGAGGCCTGCGCGCCGGGAGGTGCCGGGGCCCGGAGGCGCCGAGGCTGCGGGGAGCGGGGGCAGCAGCGGGGGCAGCACTGGCGGGCCCGGGGAAAAGGCCTGGGGCTCGCAGGAGGAGGAGGAGGGAGAAGGCAGGGCGGCGGTGGAGGGGCCTGGCTCTTCCGAGGAGAGGAACAAGGTTGTCGAAGACTGGGAGTCCAAAGTACTGGGGTCCGAATCTGTCAAGGAAGAATGAGAAAGAGTCACTCAGGCATGCATGCTCTTCAGCATTCACTGTGAGCCAACTCTATGCCCAGCTCCATGCTAGGTACTTAAATGAGTGAGAAGGTGGAAAGGTATTTCCTACCTCTCAGAGCTTGCAATTCAGTAAGGAAGAGTGGGCCATAGGAGCAGGTAATGGCTGGAGAGAGACCAAAGTGAGGGTGTGGCACAGAGCATAGGTACTCGGGAACAAAGAAGATCAGCGAGTCCAAGAAGGCATCCTGGTCTAGCGCTCCTCTGGGTCTCGAAAGGTGGCACGGGTGTAACGACAGAGGCAGCTCCAGGCAGGGGACCGTGGCTGCATCTTATCTGAAGGCAATCTTCCCAAGGGCAGCCAGTGAAACCTGTGACAAGAAGGCCCTTCCGCAAGACGGCCAAAAGCAGAGCTGTGTTAAACAGATGACCCGCCACTGCCCCATCAGAGCAAGGCTCTCAGGTGGAGGAGAAAGAGTTCAGAACCAGAAGCCAGGAGACAGTGCTGATTCTTGCTCTGCCGGAAAACGCCATGGAACCCTGGGCAAGCCCCATCCCTCCCTGGAGACTTGGTTTCATCCTCCCATCCACATAAGAAGGTTGGGCCCAGTGGCCTCTGGGGCCCTTCAGGACAGATCATCCTGCCTTCAAAAGTCTGCAGCTTGAAGCACTGATCTACGTTCACAGTGGGTGCACTTAAAAATCTGGAAGCAGGCCGGGCGCGGTGGCTCAAGCCTGTAATCCCAGCACTTTGGGAGGCCGAGGCGGGTGGATCACGAGGTCAAGAGATCGAGACCATTCTGGTCAACATGGTGAAACCCCGTCTCTACTAAAAATACAAAAAATTAGCTGGGCATGGTGGCGCGTGCCTGTAATCCCAGCTACTCAGGAGGCTGAGGCAGGAGAATTGCCTGAACCCAGGAGGTGGAAGTTGTGGTGAGCTGAGATTGCGCCATTGCACTCCAGCCTGGGTAACAAAAGCGAAACTCCGTCTCAAAAAAAAAAAAAAAATCTGGAAGTACTTTACAGACTGACTCTTGTTAGTTCTCCCCTAATCCCTGGAGCTTCCAGGTAGAAAGCAGGCGGCAGCTGTTTGTGACTGGGTAAGGAAACAAGGTTTACCAACCTCAGATCAAAGGAGCCACATGAATGAGAATGACCCCTTAACTCAGCTATCTCAGCCACCCTAGTGGCTGCCATTGGGGAGATGGTTCATGCTCACCCTGGAAGCAGTTCTGAGTTTTACCGGAGCCAGGTCTCAGAGCCTTCTCTCCTGGTTCCAGCTAGAACGTCTGTGCTTGGCTTTCTGCATTATCTATTTGGGTGCCCACCCTGGCACCATGCCCTTCAGGGATTCCAAGCTTTTCAAAGGCAGAACTTGGTCAAGTACCTCAGCTTATTATCTTGGGGAGGGTGACCTGATGAAAGCGTCAGTGAGTAAACACATCCCTGATGCCTGCAAACATGTGTGCTCTCACCCTCGTCATGGGTGAGCTGTTCCTTCATCTGGTGTCTGGCTCAGACTCAGAGAAGCCCTAGTCATCTGGGCAGAGATTGGTCCCTCATCCCTCCCGACTCCAGTGTCCAACAACATTCTCACAGAGCTCCCAGGGCCCAGATGTTCAGATGTCCAGTTTGTGTGGGAATTGTGTCTGGGGGGATTCAGAGAGGCAATTATTCCTCAGACGACAGCATTTGAGAAGCCAGCAATGTGCCTGAGAGCTTCTCTGATGGAAAAAGTTCATGGGGCCAGGCACGGTGGCACACGCCTGCAATCCCAGCACTTTGGGAGGCCAAGACAGGTAGATTGCTTGAGTCCAGGAGTTTGAGCCCAGACTGGCCAGCATGATGAAACCCCATCTCCACAAAAAACAAACAAAAATTAGCTGGGCATGCTGGCATGTGCCTGTAGTCCCAGCTACTCAGAAAGTGAGGTGGGAGGACTACTTGAGCCTGGGAGTTTGAGACCACAGTGAGCCATGATCGCACAACTATGCCCAGCCTGGGCGACAGGATGAGATCCTGTCTCAAAAAAAAAAAAGGCTCGTGAGTACTTTCTGCTGTAGACTTTCACAGAACTGCCTCTCCTCCACCAAAACTAAATTTCCCCAGGTATCTGTGATTATCTTCTTTTATAAACCAAGAATCATGGCTGTTTCTAAGAACCTAACCACTATGAGTTGAAAATGATAAAAGAGAAACTCCATAAACTGTTTTCTCTAGTTTTACTTGAGAAATGTTAATGAGTTTTACATATCCAGTTCTTGTAGCAGACAAAAAAACCTCTATATTAAACCAAATAGAAGTCTAATTTGTAACATGAAACAGAGGCAAGCACACAGAACAGTCTAGGGTAGAAGAAACTTAGAGGCCTAATGCCATCATAAAGGTAGTGACAGCAATAATGCTGTGATTTCTCTGAGCTGCCAGGGGTATAAAAAAGGTGACCTTAGCTGGGCACAGTGGTTCATACCTGTAATCCCGGCACTTTGGGAAGCTGAGGCAGGCAGATTATGAGGTCAGGAGGTCGAGACCAGCCTGGCCAACATGGTGAAACCCCATCTCTGCCAAAAATGCAAAAATTAGCCAGGCATCGTGGCGAGCACCTGTAATGCCAGCTACTCAGGAGACCAAGGCAGGAGAGTCACTTCAACCCAGGAAATGGAGGTTACAAGGTTGCAGTAAGCCAAGATTGTACCACTGCACTCCAGCCTGGGTGACAGGGTGAGATCCCATCTCAAAAAAGGAAGGGAAGGGAAAGAGGAAAGGAAAGGAAAAAGGAAAGGAAAGGAAAGGAAAGGAAAGGAAAGGAAAGGAAAGGAAAGGAAAGGAAAGGAAAGGAAAGGAAAGGAAAGGAAAGGAAAGGAAAGGAAAGGAAAGGGAGAAAGAAAGAAAGGAGGAAAGGAAGAAAAAGAGAGAGCGAAAGAAAGAAAAGAGAGAAAGAAAGAAAGGTAACCTCTCTACAGCTATTAACTTAATAGGCCCCAGCGAATCCTTGAACCAAAGAGCACTGGCTCAGTGCAGATAAAGATGTCTCAAAGAAAAACCCTTCACTGTTGTTTCAGCTAAAATTTTAAAACACATTTTTTAAAAACGTTGTCAAGACTTAACCCAACCACACTGGTAAACAGAACTGAAAATCAGAATCACCTTTTTAACAAGCCACATTACCTCCCAGAACTTTCTCCTGGCTGTCAGGAAACTTGGTTGCAGCCCAAGCCCAGCTAAAATTGGCTAAATGGTTTATATATCTCTTCCATCCAAGCAACTGCTCATTTTATCCCAAATTTGGTGCATGACCTTTCTGAATCAACGACATTTTTATGCATCTTTGGGCATTTCTACAAGATAATATCAGAGTCTTGCTTTACAAACATAGGTCTTTGTGGAGGCTGGGGGCTCTCAGGCGCACAGAGTTGAGTTCCTCAGGCTCCTTAACTCCCTCTCTCAGCCCTCTGCATGGTCTCTGGCCCTTAGCCTGCTTTCTGAGCATGATGACTCTGAGCATCCCTAGCCTTCTGAGCATGATGACTCTGTGACATTTTGTTATTATAACAAAATTATTTTTGTTAACTATCATTTAAGCCTAGTGAAAATGGAGATATTGCTTATTTCATTGTCTGCTGTACCACCAGGGCCTCAACAGTGCCTGGCGTATAGTAGATGTTTAATAAACACTAGTCGACTGAACACCATGTAATCATTATCAGCCTAGAAGCACAACTCTGAATGCAATAAACAGATCCAGCTGAACGTTTTACAGCAATTCAGCACTCCAGGTATTTATCGAGCACATGCAATATTGGGGACATATTTATATTTTTTAAATGTGTTTCTTGTTTATCTGATATTCAAATTTAACTGTGCATCCTATATTTTATCTGGTAGCCTCATAGGAGGTTGACATTTTCATCCTGCCTATTTCATAGATGAGGAAACTAAAGCAAAGATGGGCTAAATGTTTTTACACAAATTCAGATGTTAGAAGGACTCTTGCTGTCATTTGGATTAATTGCTTAAAACGAGGAAATAGAGGCCTGTGAGAGAAAGTAACTTGCTGTTAAGTGACACAGCTGAGAAGAGAAGAGAGAACAGTGCCTCCTCTCTCCCAGTTATCCCTTCAGGATCCTGATCATTCAGTCATGGAACAAATAGGTACTAAGAACCAATTGTGTGCCAGGTGCCAAATTGTACTCTAAGACACAGCCAAACCAGGCAGAGACCCTACCTGAAGGAGCAGATAAGGCCGTGGGCTCTCTGTCCTCCCACAGAGTCAGAGGGAGAGCACGCAGAGGAGCTAAGCTCACCAAGCCAGATTGCCTCTCTGTATATCCAAATCCAGCTGGCAGATCAGATTAGGGTGGAAATCCAGGAGAGCCCCACAGCAGACACCCACCAGCTACAGTTAGCACTGATTTACTTATCGTTTTTAGCCTTATTCGCAAGAAGGTGGACCAGAGGCTGGGGTGTGAGCCTTTGTCACCCAGTGATTGAGTGCGAACTTTCCATCATAGCACTTCTCTCTGCTTTGCCACCCCTGCCTCCTCATACACATGATTGGTTTTTGAGGGGAGAGATGCTACTTCTTGAGGTTAAGGAAGTGAGATTTCACTAAATGTTGGTGATTCTGGTTCCTTCCAAGCCTAGAAGTATCTTTGCAAAAGTCACATGAAAAAAACATATAATTAACAAGCATTCAAGAAGTATTCAGGATCTCCAGAAATTTTTTTGACCTGCAAATGAAAATAATAATGAATTACTATTTCTCACTTATAAAACTGTCCAAGTATTCTTCTGCTAACACTCACTGTGAACAAGATTGCCAGGAGAGAAGCATTCTAATACACTGATTTTAGTTGAATAGATCAGTACAGCCTCTCTGGAAAGCAACTTGGAAACATGCATGATACTGTTTAGTGAGAAAGGGAAATTGCCAAAACACATTATGCAGATGAGCGCCATTGCTTATAGGAAATGTGTGTCATAAACATTCGGGGGAAATACATGGTGATGTCAGGCATGTTCAGCATGTAATGGGATTGTAATTTTCTGAATTTTCAAAGATTTCTGCAGTGACTCCTCATGGATATGCCTTCCCTCATCACTGACCTTTTAGCAGAAAGTGACTGCTTCCTACCAAGCCTGGTATCAAGGTCTTCTGACCACTTTCTCTTCAATCTTGTTGCTGAGCTGAGCTGAATAACTTGGCTGGCAACTATGCACCTTGAAAGGCCAGTTGTTTGAGGGTTTCTTGTGGGGGTGGTGGGAGGCCGTTAACCTTTTTTTACATCCATTTGGCATGCCCCACCACGGACATCCAGCAGCCCGGGGCTCAGGTTTCCTCTGTGGAAAAGTCAAAGTGTGCACCTGGCTATGGGAACATGTGTTTCATTTGCAAATAAGACCTTCAGACCCACTCCTTAAAACCTGTTCCTTTCACCGTCTTCCCCTTCTCGATAAATGGCCTTTTATGTGTTCAGCCAAACACCCAGGACTAATGCTTGACCCTTCTCTTTCCCTCAGTTCCCACATGCAATCTTCCAGCAATTGTTGTCAGCCCTACCATCAAAATATACCCAACATCTGACCATTTCTGTCTCCAGGCAGTGGCCCACTGTTGATGGCTGAGCTGAGATCAGAAAGCAGGTCTTCTAAGTTCCAGGTCAGCACTTTCTCCACCACACCTAAAGCCTACTAGATTTCCATGAACTATTTAGAATGCATCTCCCAACCCCACTCAGCCACTCCCTATGACTGGCCCCAGGAAAATCTTTTGCCTAATTCTTGGCCCCCCTTTAATGCATTTTAGGTAATATCTAAATTTATTCATTGATTCATTCAAGAAATACTTACTGAGCATCTACTATGTGCCAGGCAGGATGCCCCATAGTGCACAAAACCAAGCCTAAAGTCTGTCCTCATCATGGGGGCAGAAAATAATCACACAAAGCAAATGTGTAATCGCAACAGTGACACAATCTACATGTTATGAGCTAAACATGCAAGAGGAAGATTTAAAAAATCCCCTCTAAATAGAAGCGTCTGACCTTTGGAAGGTTCTTTGAGGGAATTCTGCTTGAGTGGAGTTCTGAAGGATTAGTAATTAGGTAGGAGGGAGGGGAGAACACTAAAGCATGAGCAAGGGCCTAGGGCGGGAGGGAGTGTTGCAAATGTGTGGAACATCTGGAGAAAGCCAGTGTGATAGGAGTGCAGAGAGCCAAGGGAAGAAAGCATGCAGTCAGTGATGCTCAGGAGAGGAGCACTATATGATCTACACTGCCAGGTATCACTCAACAGCTATTCTTCCCTTCTTCCTCCTTTTTTGCTGAGCTATGGCCACTTGGAAAAAAATATTACATTTTCTAGCCTCTCTTTCAGCTACCTGTAGCCGTGTGACTAAATTCTGCACAGAAGGCTGCAAGTCGAAGTGCTGTGTGCAGTTCCTCCTTCCTGTGATCTGAGATTTGATTGCAATGGCTGGAGCCCAAGCAGCCCTCTTGGGCAATGAAGTGAAAACCACACACTAAGGATGACAGAGCAGATAACTCAAGTAGTCTGAGTCCCCCATCACTTTAAGGAGTTGCTGTGCTAATCCTGGCTGGTTGAACCACAGACTCTTCACATAGAAAATAAAATCTTACCTATTCAAACCCCTATTAACTTGGGATTTCTGTCACTCGTAGCCAAATCAAATCTTGATGTACGTAGGCTTGTCAGACTTGTTCAGAGGTTTTGCCTTTATCCCAAGAGCAATGTGACACTTTGAAAATATATTAAGCTTCTATGTGCATATGCGTGTATGTGTCATGATCAGTTTTATATTTTGGAAAAGTTTACCTGTCTGCTGGTGGCCGGGTGGAGGGATAGGAGGGATAGGTTGGGAGGACCGGGATAGACAGAGTGGAAGCAATAGAACAAGAGGCTGCAGTTGCAAGTGAGAAATTATAAAGTGGCAGTGACTTTTGCTAGGGTTGTGGCTCTGGAGATGCAAATAAGTAGATTCTAGAGACAGCTGGGATGTGGAAACAACAGGACTTATTATTGTTAGAGATGTGGAGGGGTGCAGGGAAAGAAGGCGTAGAGAAATGGGTCCCCTACCTGGCTGCTGCTTCAGTGCAAGGTTCCAGAAATCCTGGCTCCAGAAGAGGGACTTTTTCCCTTCCTTGTTCTCTGGAATCTGGGTGGCCCCTTCCCAGCCCACACCCAACCCTCCAAAATAGCTCAGCTCTGACATACCTCACCAGAGGCAGCCCTCAGAAATATTTCCCCAGGAACCTGGAGGGAGGAGAAAGTCTGTAGCCTTGGGGGACATATGGGGAAGAGATCTGGAAAGAGTAACAGACCTGTCTGCAGAAGCAACATCTCCCAGCACTGCAACCAGACCATTGCCTTTGATGGTTCAGACTTGGCTGAGTTGCTGCCTGCTCTCTTCAGAGCCACCAGCATACAAAAGGGAGGGCTGAGTGTCGGATGAACTCAGCCTAATAATATTCACTTCTTTTATTTTCCAGGAACGTCATGAGACCCACAGGGCAATCTTCTGGTTTTAAGACCTGGTGAGTCAAGTCTACAAATACCTCTGACTCAATCTGGTCCCAAGTTCTCACCAGGCATCTCCTAGGAACGTGGCTCAGCAAGAGAGCTGGAATTGACCAGCCCTCTGCAGGGAACAGGAGGGTTGGTTTCTCTGCATTAGGTTTTAGGGAGGGAGGGGGTGAGAAGGGCTGGCTGTGGTGGAAATGATGGGATTCTTGACTTGGCACTGACCATGCTCACAGTAGGAGCCATGTGTTATCTCTTCTAATCTTCACAGAAAACTACAAGTGGTTTCTGTTATCAATTCCATCTTACCATTGAGGAAACTGAGGCTTGGCTATGTTAGGAATCCTGGTCGCTGGCACAGAGCTGCGACACTAACCAAGGTAGCCGATGCCAAAGGCTATTCCCTGCGAGGGAGGGCATGTGCTTTACAGAGTTTTTGCAGGCATGGTAGGAGGACTGAGGAGAGCTAGCACTTGTGGAGGGTCTGATACACTCTAGGCCAGTTATATGCCACCTTGACCGCACATTAAAATCACCTGGGGAGTTTTATAAGCACCATCCATGCCCCCGACCAATTAAATCGCATCTGTAGGAGTCATACCCAGGCATCCTAGGTTTTAAAATCTCTCCAGGTGATTCTAATATGCAGCAAGGATCGCTCAATAAAAGCAAGTTTCATGTTTTTTTCTTTCATTTAATGACCCTGTATTCATTTGTAAATGGGGAAGCTGCAGCTCACAGATTTGGATGGCTTGGACCAACCCCATGGCTGATAAGATTCATGTCTTAATCTGTATCTGGCTGATTCCAACACCCGTGTTTGTTCGGTTCATTTCATTCTCTCTCATATTTGGGCATATTCTATTGTGAAAGCATGTGATTTTTAAAATATAAATTTCTTTTGCAATTTTCATGTTGTTTTGTTCAAGTCCAAGTACTGTTTAGGTCAGCTGACTAAGAGTAGCAATGCAGCCTGTAGCCGCTGAGTGGGGTGGGTTTGTCCAGGGGCAGCTGAAACCGTGGCCTTGGCTTCCTCCAGGCTCTGCTACAAGTGACAGGCCAGAACCTCCAAAGAGATGTCCAGGAGCCCTGGCTGGGATGTGCCTGCTGATTCTCCCAGGCAGAATACCACCCATCTTCTGTAGCCTCAAGCCCTGAGGGGCCCCCATCTGAGGATGAGAAGACCCCACCCTGAAGAACTCCCTAGTCTCTGTTTCCAGCAGTGTTAGCAATTTCCCAAGGAGTGACATTAGAAAAGTCATCACCTATTTACTCCTGTATAGATCATTCAGAGCCCAAGTTTCTGGCAGTCGAGGGTTGAACTCATCAGAAACGGCCTTCATCATCAACTGAGTTAATCAAGCCAAGCCAGGAGAAGGAAGAAGGGCAGCCATCCGGATGGATTCAAGCCACCAAGTGGTGCTTCTGCTCAAAGACTACCCTTAAAGAAGGGGTGAGAAAGAAGTGAGAGCAGATACCTGTACACCTATGTTCATAGTAACATTATCACAAAAGTCAAAACATGGAAGCAACCCAAGTGTCCATCGATTAATGAAAAAATAAACAAAGTGTGGCACAAGCATACAATGGAATATTGTTCAGCTTTAGAAAGAAAGGAAATTTTGATATATGCTACAACATGGATAAACTTGGAGACCTATGCCAAGTGAAATAAGCCAGCCACAAAAGCCAGTTCGCAAGATATCGTATGATTTCCTTTGTATGATGTCCTGGAGTGATCAAATTCATGCAGACAGAAAGTAAAATGAGGGGGAGTTAGTGCTGAAAGGATACAGAGCTTCTGCTGGGGAGGATGAAGTTCTGGAGAAGGATATGGTGATTGTCTAACAGTGTGAATGTACTCAATGGCGCAGAACTGTAGACTTAACAATGATTAAAACAGTCAATTTCATGTTCTGTATACTTTGCCACAATCAAAACGTAGGGGAGAAGTATGACACCTTGATTCACAATTTTTCCAAGGAATTGAAAGATCTACATATGCCATTACCATAAATGTTTATAAAATGGGAATGGGAAGAGCTGATAAAATAAATTGCTGTTGAGAACATAATAGACCGGGTATGGGTGTAGCACCCCAGGTAGCCCCTGAGGATGAGGATTACTTACCCAGTCCTGGACCCTAACTAAACATTAATGCCTCCTCAAAGATGTCTGGTTTTTCAGTCATCAGGGTGTCAAATTCTACTAGAATGGCTTTGTTGAGACTGTGTGGATGCAGGTTGGGAGAAGGTAAAGTCCAGAGCCTGACATTTTCAGAACCACTTTTAGATTCATCTTCATTATAGGCAAAGTGTTGCAACCTCCAAGCAGTGCACACCCAAGCAGCTGTCTCAACGTCACTCATTCCCACTGACAACACTGGCCAGCGTTTGGGTCAAGAGCCCCACGGTTCTCACCCAGACTTCCAGACACCTCACCCCTTTATTACTTACCCTGCTCCAACTATTCCTTGAAGGCACCAGGCGCATGCCCACCTCAGTGCTCTTCCACTTGCCGTTCCCGCTGCCTGAAATGCTCCTCCCTCAGATATCTGCATACCTCATCTCCTTTAGCCTTCACTAAAAATCACCTTCTCAAGTATGCTCTTCTGGCCACCCTACTTAAAAGTACCACTCCAACTCTACCACATCATCTTCCTAATCCCCTTGCTCTGAACACAGATGCTATCACTGTCCCACTCATATCCTCAGGGCATATGCCGGTGGAGGAAACTGTGTGTGCAAATGCATGAGGCTTGGAAGACTGTGGCCTCAAAGGCCGTCTGAAATGGCTGGAGTGGAGGGTGCACAGGGCTGAGGGACTTCATGGAATGGCTTAAAATGTAAAAAGGACACCTGGACATGGTAGCTTATGCCTGTAATCCCAGCACTTTGGGAGGCCGAGGCGAGCGGATCACAACGTCAAGAGATGGAGACCATCCTGGCCAACATGATGAAACCCCGTCTCTACTAAAAATACAAAAATTAGCCAGGCGTGGTGGCATGCACCTGTGGTCCCAGCTACTCGGGAGGCTGAGGTGGAAGAATCACTTGAACCCAGGAGAGGGAGGTTGCAGTGAGCCGAGATTGCGCCACTGCATTCCAGCCTGGCAACAGAGCAAGACTCCCTCTCAAAAAAAAAATGAAAAAAAGACAGATGGTTGAAAGAGTTTGTCTGCTAAGCTAAAGAATTTGCACTTTAGCAGGCGATGGGGAGCCACCAAAGGGTTTTAAGTAGGAAAGTAATAGATTTGATTTTCCTTTTAAAAAGATTATTCTGGCAGCCAGTGGCGTGGAGGCTGAAATGGATGGACTGGAGGCAAGAAGGCCAAGTGTAAAAGTAACAACTTGAACATTGATGAGTTCAAATGATGTTACAGCAGAAGGGAACATAAGAGTGACATCCCGCCAGCCAGTATTAGAAGCAAATAGTTTTTTCAAGGAATAGATTGAATTTCAGCAAAAAGAAACTTTCCTGCCACCCTTTATGACAATCCTGTGAACATTGACTCCTTCCTTCATTCGAGTTGGCCACCCTTGGTCTTTCATGCATCACCATTCAATAAAAGCAAGCGTGGGTTTTATGGGATTGTTTGGAGAGCCCCGAGCCAAAGTTTTCTACTCACTTAGGCAAGACTGCTCTGCCAATTCCTAAATTGGCTGTTTTTTATGTATAGGGTATGAAAGATATCTCGATGCATCTCTAGGAACACACCCATTTGGAAGGAGACCGTTGTGACTATACATATCTTTATGTGCTTTTTTGAAGGGATGTTTATACAATCTGCATATTCTTTGGCATAAATATTTTTGTAGAATGGAGAAAGGGAGAGACAGCATGAGAAAGCCATTCCTACACCATAACTGCCTTTGGCTCGCGAAGCGAAACACAAAATAGATTAAGTTCCTCAGCAGTGCCTCCAGGCTGAACACCTCCCAAGTTAACCCACTTAATCCTTCTTCCTGGAGGGTCACTCACCTTTGATCTTTATTTTCTAGACCTACCGTTAAAAAAATATCAATGATATGGCCCAGTCCAGACCCTACTGAAGCCCAGGCTCCCTGTCTCCAGAGGAAGAGCTCACCGAGAGTCATCTCGCTTGTAAAACTCGGGTTGCTTGAAGAATTTGATGGAAAGAGCAGGGCAGTAAAAGATGGCATTTTGGCTTTAATGAGGCTGAGAAGCCCAGAGTGGGGCCAGCTGTACAGTCTGAATGACCCCGAAGAATATTAGAAGCCGAGGTCACATGGAGCCGGGACGCCACCAGGAATGTGGGGAGCAGAGACAGTCTGGCGAGGAGCGGAGGGAATGACTGCAGCCCCCTGCTGCCAGTTCCCATGTGAGTCAACAGGAGGGCAGGGGGGCGGCCAGGACAGGCAGGCAGGAGGAGTGATCCTGCCAGGTGAACGGGCAAGCTGTGCCCAGCCTCGTGGGGTTCAGTTGGGCCCTCTTCACACCATCAGGCTCCAGGACCTCTTTGGGGAGCCAAGAGTGGCAGATGTGCACTAGCCGGGACACGCACCTCAGAGACAAAGCCTCCTTGGTTTGTTCCACGGTGTTGCTTTGTCAAGCCCCCAACCCCGACTTGAGCAACCAAGCAGTGGGACAACCCATCTGGAGAGGAGGGAAGCGATGGCTCCATTCCCCAAAGCAATAGGCAGCAAGGTTTCCAACAAGGATGTTCAGTAAGTCAGTGGCAGGGCAGGGGAACCAGGTCAGAATCCTCTAGCACTTTCCATTTGCTTGGGAAATAAAGCAACATTGTCCAGACCCGAACACACTTGGTAAACATCTGGGAAGAGGATAATTCTGTTTCTCTCGGCATTCCATGCAGCCCAGGGAGCAGACCCTGGCTCTTAACAACTGATGCCTCTGGTGTCTGTTGCCACCTCTTACCACTGACCCCCTTGCACTTAGAAGCAAATAATCCCAAGAGATGGCCAGATCATATTCAGTTCCCTAATTGTCCCATCCAGGCACTTTTGCACCCAGTCCTTTCTCCTAAGAATTCCTCTGAGACCAGAACTCCCGGCCTTGCCACTGTGTCTCTCTCAGGAGATCTCTTCTAATTTGGGTCTGAGCTTTTCCTTTCCTTCATTTCATGCCATTCCTCCTAATGATAACCCTTTGCGCCAGGCTCAATTACATACAAAGCTTAAATGAGCAACCCCAACTCTAAATTTGGCCCTGTCCATTGAAGAGGGTGGGGGAGCCTTGGACATTTGGCTTTGCTCAAAAAGATGCTACTCCCCATGGGGAACCAATGCCAAGGAGACGGGGGAAGACTTTTGTAAAAATAAAAATCTAGAATGAAGAAACAGACCAGCGCTGGCTGCCCCTGGTCACTGGGGCTTCAGGCTGCTTGTGCATCTTCAGCCAGGCCTGTTAGGACTCTTCGCCCCCTACAGACATGCTTTGATTTTTCCTTTTTGAAAAGTCCTCCCAAATCATTTTCCGTTTTGAAAACGATCCTGCCCTACCTATGCTCTCCCTGCAGGGTTAGCAGAGGGTGAGGTGAGAGCATTTGCCAGGAATTTCCGGACTTCTGTGAGTTTTTCTCAAGATCTGGCCATGAGTCAATGTGATACACTGGGACACATGGTGGAGCTCACAGTGGCCTCCCCTCCCTTCTGGAACATCAGGAGAAGCATCTCCCTGCTGAGTAACCCTGGGCAAAAATCCAGAAGGCCCCCTCCCTCTCCCTGACTCTCCCTCTGTACTATCCCCACGTTAGAGGAGATAAGGGAAGTATATTTACAACAAACTTGATCAGGATAGTAATATGCTCCAGAACTACACAAAGATCCCTATTTGTGCAGCTCACCTCCTTTCAAAATTAAGCTCTCTTGTATGATTCCAGTGAGTTTTATACTTCAGGCATTTAGAAAATAGGAGGAGGGGGTGATGAGGAGAAGAATGGAGAAGAAAGAAGCATTGTTTAGATTCACAATGACAAGATGAGTACCTAACACAGCCCCTAAGAGGTCCAGGTGAACTGGGCTGATGGGTAGGTAGAACTGTCTGTGCAATTTTACCAATGTTGACAACTCATCTGAAGTACTCAAAGTAGATTCATTACCATTTTATGTGCAAGTTCTGACTACCTAAACTGACTATCATAGCCACTGGAGCCCATCCACAATCAGTTTCTTCTAGTGATAGTTTAGAATTACCCGAAGAGTTTGGGGGAGAAGTTCAATGAAAATCAATTATATCCTTCCATAGATCTTTGAATTAAAACAAATGGAATACTACTGTTAATTAAAACAAATGGGATGCTACTGTTCACAGACTGTTAAATATCTGTGAAGCCCGGCCTCAACCTGGGTCAATGGGAGCAGATTTGGGGAAGCACTTTGCAAAATGTTAGACACAATGAAATAGCAAGGAATTGGTATCACCATCTTTGGGATGCACTAGCTTCAGCTCTTTGGGCCAAAGAAGATTAAAGTCTTTTATAAATCCAGCATAGACTCACGCCTATAATCCCAGCACTTTGAAAGCCCAAGGCAGCCTGATTAACTGAGGTCAGGAGTTTAAGAACAGCCCGACCAACATGGTGAAATCCCATCTCTACTAAAAATACAAAAAAATTAGGTGGGCGGGGTGGTGAGCACTTGTAATCTCAGGAGGCTGAGGCGGGAGGCAGAGGTTGCGGTGAGCGGAGATCACACCACTGCACTCCAGTCTGGGCAACACAGCAAGATACCGTCTAAAAAATAAATACATATAGCATAGGCTTGAGAGTTTAGAGGTGAATATCTTTATTCCTGTCTTTCAAATGCAGAAATTGAGGGGCAAAGACATGAAGTGAGTTGCAGGCATTGAGGAAAATAGGACAGAGCACCTCCGACCCCTCAGGCCCTTCATCTCCTTGTAGCCCAAGACCCTCAGGAAGGGTCAAGCAGCCTTCGTTGTGGAAAGCATAACTTGGGAAGGAAAATCTCAACTTGAAGAAAAAGCTTGCTGAGGAGAGAGGCCCTGTTTCTCCTCTCAGCCTTTCCTGTGTGCTGACGTGAACTCTGCAAGCAACAGATGGAGGTGGTGGGGCAGGTGGGCTGTGCTGCTGCCCCTGGCTGGGCTGGGGTCACACTATCCACTCTCCTCACTGTAGATGCCAACCTGCCCCTGCCACGCTGTGCCACCTGCCAGACCTGGTTCCTGGGGCCACGACAGAGCTCTCATACTTCCTACCATTCCGAAGGAGAAGTGAGGTCAATATTTTCCAGGGTCCTTTCAACCGAGATGAAGAAGGTAACCACCCTCTTCTTCACAGGCCTTTCCTCTTTCCCCCACTTCCCCTGGCCTCTGGCACGCACACAGGCCCACGGTCTCACCACCTCTGAAAAAGACAGCTCCTCAGTTTCCTTCTCATTATAGGAAAAAAAACATTGTGAATGGCCATTTCTTCACTTACAAATAATGGCAAAAGGAGAACAGAAATGAGGCAAAGAGGAATAAAATTGTGAACTATAATTTTAACATTTTTATTTAAAAATGTTTATTATATATATATTTCATTCTATCTTTTTTATTATGTATTTGTGCATTTGCTTATTTATTTGTTGTAAGCCAGCAGAGCCTTTTCTTTTCCCAGCCAGTCATTTTCTACCATCTGCTGTCTGCCTGTGAGGTGCCACTGGGAGAGGCTTCCCCAGAGCAGAGGTTCCCCCTGAAGCAGAGGTTCCCTGGAGAGGGGAACGCAAGAAGTTGGAGCCCAGGCTTTCTGTGAGACCCAGACCCAGGCCACTTTCACTGGTGGGCTCTGGAAACATTTTCTTTCAAACACTGTGTGCTGTAGCTCACTTACACATAAAATGAGCAAAACAACACTCTCCCACAGCTAGGCAATGAGGTTTAATTGTTGCAAATTTGTGAAGTGTTTTAAGATCTTTGGATTAAAGAAGTTATATGAGAAAAAATATTATTATAGAGTGGAATTCTGCTTAGTTGTCATATGTTTCCTGTAACTCCTCCCCTGTGTCTTATATAACTTGGAACAAGTACCACGAGCTATGAGGCCTTCAGAAAGCCTTTAAGTAATTTCTTGGCCTGCTTTCTTTACCTTTTAAAAAAATTCTTCTTCTACTTCTCTCTTCTTTTTTCTCTTTCTAATGTGGCCAAAACTTGCTCCCTCCTAATCTGTATAATAAGAAAGGAAGTCGGCTGGCTGGGGCGGACCCTTGCCCACCTGGGTATCTCCCTGTCTCTCCTCCCTTCCTCTACCTTGCTTTTGCTCCCCACCGGCACCTCCTCTTTTTAACCTCAAACACACGTTCATAAATTATAATAAATTTGACTTTGAGCACCTGGCCCTAAAATTTGCTCTGCCTCTTGGACCAATTGCCAAAACTGGTTACTGAGTGAGGCCCCCTGAAACTGAGCCTGATGTGGGTCGAGGCCTGGTGATGGTGACAACACAGACCCTGGCTGACCACAGAGCACAGCAGGCCCTGGGTGGGTCCTCCCCCTAGGACTTCCCAAAATCAATCAGCATCATACCCGAAATGTGGGAAAACACCCAGGCAGCTGCTACGATGGCCATGAGGCAGCAGCCAAGAATGCCCCTTGTCCTGGCTGCAGCTGTGTCCCTAAACAGGTGCTGCCTGGTGGCTGGGCACGCCTGCATGTGTCACATCCTCCCCTGAGTTCATGGAAATGCACCCCACATCAAGGACGCACACTGGCCCTCACTCTCCGGCCCTATGCCCGTCCTGAGGCCATGAAGATTGTAGGCATAAGATAGGCCCCAGGTGATGAATTGTTTGTAATCCAGCATCTCAGCCTCAAGATGTGTTTACACAATTTTTTTCCCTTTCTTGCTTTCAGCCTCGAAGCAGACTTTAAAACTCTTTGCTTCTCCCTTTCCCACTAGGCACTTCCATAAACCGAGCTTGCTTGTCTAATGATGAGCTTGCTTAGAAATTCCAGGGGCCAACTTTGAAACACACCAGGCAGAGAGACCCTAGCTGCAGAATCCAAGAAGAGTTAGGAACAGTGAGCCCACCACCGCAGGGCTGAAGTCAGGATAATGCGAATCGGATCACCCCACAAGCTATTACTGAGATGGCCACAGAACAGACACGCAGACCTGCACCCCTTTTTACTATTCCCACCTATTTCCCACACCTTTTCCTTCCTAAAACCCTTCCCTCAGCCTAAAACTTTGGAATGATCTTCCAAAGGCATGAGCCTGGCCATACCCCAACTACCAGCATTTTAATCAAGTTGCTTTACTTTCTCCACAGCTCTCTTCTGTCTTTTACCTCTGAGTGGCAAAAGCAGCCAGACTTCAACCAGTTACAAAATCGGGTCCAGAGTCACATCCCCTCTGCCCTCTGTCCTCTAATGGACCCTGGACAGATGAGAGAACCCCCCCTCGCACCTCCCTGGCATCACTGCAAGGAACGGAGTGTCCCCAAAGGAGGAGGGAGCACTGACCCTTCACTGCCTGGCCCTGCACGGGGACCAAACAGCTACTGCCACCCCACACCACCCTCACACGAGAATTCTCACTCAGGGTCCCACTTCTCTGCTCCCTACAGACTAAAAGAACCCAATGAGGGAGGGCTAATGTGGGCCTGAGCCTGGAGACAGAGCCAGGCAGCCTTCTTCCAGCCCCTGAGCTCTTTTTTTTTTCTAATTTGTAATCTTTCACTTTTGTGTGTACATAGTAGGTATATATATTTATGGATTACATGAAATACTTTGATAGGAGAATGTGATGCATAATAATCATGTCATGGAAAATGGGGTACCCCCCACATTTATCCTTTGTGTTACATGCAATCCAACTATGTACTTTTAGTGATTTTTAAATGTACAATTAAATTATTATCGACTGTAGTCACGGTGTTGTGCTGTCAAATACCAGGTCTTACATTCTTTCTATTTTTCCTTTTGGTCCCCACCCACCCCCGCCCCACTAAAAGTGATGGAAGGCTTCACACATTTGCACGTCATCCTTGCATAAAGGCCATACTAATCTTCTCTGTATCCTTCCGATTTTAGTATATGTGCTGCCAACGCAAGCACCCTGGGCCCTCTTTGTCTCTCATTCCTTCATTACGCTTCCTCACCGGCTTCTCCCCAGCCCCAGCGTTCACTCTTTTACCCTCTTCTCCTGCTGGTCTCCACTCCCAGTCTCAGCCTGCCTGAGCTCCTTACCCCCAGCAAGCTACTCTCTTCTTTTTTTAATTTAATTTTTTTGTTGTTTGATATGGAGTCTCACTCTGTCACCAGGCTGGAGTGCAGTGGTGTGATCTCAGCTCACTGCAACCTCCATCTCCCGGGTTCAAGCAATTCTCCTGCCTCAGCCTCCCGAGTAGCTGGGATTACAGGTCCCTGCCATGACACCCAGCTAATTTTTGTATTTTTAGTAGAGACGGGGGTTTCACCATGTTGGCCAGGATGGTCTCAAACCTGTGACCTCGTGATCCACCAGCCTTGGACTTCCAAAGTGCTGGGATTACAGGCATGAGCCACTGCGCTGGGCCTTAATTCTATTTTTTAATTGATACACAATAATTATATACATTCATGGGGCACATGGTGATGTACAATGTATATTGACCAGATCACAGCAATTAGTATATCCATCTTCCCAAATATTTACCACTTCTGTGTGTGGGGAATATTCAATATCCTCCTCCTAGCTGTTTGAAACTATATGATTGTTAACTACAGTGGTACAGAACACTAGAACGTCCTTCTCTTATCTCGCTGACATTTTGGACCTTTTAACCAATCTCTCCCCATACCTTCCTCTCAAGGCTGGTTGGTCATCTTGTGGTGTGGGGAGCAGTTGCCTCCTCCACAAGAGTAGGGACTGTGTCTTACACAGTGATACGGCCCCTCCCTAAGTGTTTTACTCACACCTGCAGAAACAAAAACCAATCCAGAGAATTATTTCACTTTTAAAAGGGAGTTGTTTCCTAGGCTCTATGTAAATTCCGTTCTATGATAGACTAATGCTGGAATGTTCTGAGCTGAGCAAAGTTAAATGGTTTCCTTCCCATAGGAATTTGAGGGCCTTAACATGATAAGGAGCATGATAGACATCTGAGAGAGGAGCAGAATGTAGTGTTTTCCAAATTTACTTGAGACTCCCCTTTTCTAAGGAATGTTTTGAGAGGCGAGGCAAACATCCCCTTGACCAATCCTGTAGGAGATGCCAGCTCCTCCAAGGCTGGCTCCACTCTGGAATTACAAACAGTGCCCAGCACAGGATCCTGGGCAGGCCGCTGCTTCACAGAGACCAGCACCTCTTCCCTCCTTCAAGCCAGAAAAGCAGAATTAACCTCATCTTCCAGAACCTTCAACTGTCCCTTTGACAGTAGAGGACTTGTTCTGCTCTGAGACTTAACTCCGGGGTGTTTCAGCCATGGACTAACAAAGAGATATCCAAAGCTACTCTTCTCACATTAAGGCCCCTCATAAAAACCCACACTCCTCAGTTGTTCACCCCTAGCAGCACCTGCCTTAGCGCAACAAAAGTATTTCAAAGCCTAAAAGCTATAGACCCACCACGTTGGCCTGTGACTACTTAATTGCAACCCTTCCCCTCCTGCTGCCTGCTTTCTTGGACCTGCTCTCACTTCTTTCAAGCCCCTCAGTAATTGACTCTCACCTCCTGGTTCCCTGGGGGTATAGCTTGGTGGTCCATGGGACAGTGCCCTTATCAAGATGTCTCCAAACTGCCCTATGGTTCAGACAAGTGTCCATGGGCCAATGATGTTTCCTTCAAATCAGGGGAAGGAGAGGGGAAGCTTCTTGCTTCCTGAGAGTGTTGGTGATGCATGAGAACATGCGGGGAGGAGAAGGAAGACTGTCCCAGCCAAGCCAAGGACAAAGTGGGGTATTCCTGTAGGGCGCCGTCAGCATGGAAGCTTTGAGAAACAGAGCATGTTTCTCAAAGGAGGTTTAAGCCTCTAGCCATTCACAGCAGCCCTGCTGTGGTCCAGTCATTTCCTCTCATTTCCCGTTGACACTGTCCCTATGAAGAAAGGTAAGGATTATGTGAGATTGGGGCAAGTGATATCCCCTGGACAACCCTCAGGTCCACTAAGAATCACAACCAGCACTACAGGCCCATCCACGTTTCTTCCTCTGCAAGGGTGTGAGTATCGGGGTGGGGGTGCCATTGGGAAAGCACAGCTTGGGGGCCACCGACACTCTGAAGGTGCAACTGGGAGCCTCAGTGTGTTCGTTGGCAGCATGAGCTTGAGGGCTCCCCACCCCACCCACAGCGTGTCTCCCGGGGGCCTCTGAGCTCTCGGGGGGCGGGAGTGCAAGAGAGCTGAGTACTAATCCCTCCACCATTTCATAAAACTTCCCATCTTCCACTCAGCATCCCTATGAAGATCCATCCCATACTCCTCATCTGCCAACATATGTGGGGACAGGAGACCCAAAGGTCCCACCTTATTTGATTTCAGCTGCAGATGTCATGGTGACAGCCCCCTGAGCTGCCTCACCTCAGACCAACAGCATGAATCACAGCAAAGACAGCCTAAGCCCCTCTCTTGCCACAAACCCCACCCTGACTATGCCTGAGAGTCTCCTCACCTCTCACCTCTGCAAAGCCCTTCTCAAGATGCTCTGGAAGACTGTGGCAGAGCAAGTGTTACTTTTAGCCTGTCAAGGTTTTAGCCCAGATGACCATAACTCTATCTTCTGAACAGGGGTGGATGGACTAGGGGAAAAAGACGAGGGAGGAGGAGGGAACAGAATGGGGGCACTCCTGCCTCTTCATCCCTCTCAGAGTCAACCAGCCTGGACAGTGCTGCTGCTTCCAGGCACTCTGAAGCTGGTTCCCAGTGTAATCAAATTGAAGCCAAAGGTCAGGAGATGCTTTTCCCAGGCAGCAGAGGCCTCCAGAGGATCCAGTAAAGCAAAATGCTCAGGATGTGCACTTCCGGTTACTACTCGGCTGACCTTTATCTTCCTGGCTGTCACTCACAGCTTCACCAGCCCAATCTCGGGCTTCAGGAACCCTAGACAGAATCCCAGCCCTTCACATCCCTTTCGGTATGGAGGGACCTGGCTGTGATCTCTACTCCCCAGCCTGATGCTGCCTGCTCCCTTTCCCTGAAGTTCCAGCAAAACTGTCACAGCTCAGTGCCTGAGGCAGCACAAGGAAAAAGACTCCTGGAGAATCGCAGTCTGTGATGTAGGAGAGAAAGGACACAGTATCCAAGAACAACAGAGAAGGGCAGATACAGAGAAGTGGGGGAAGGGAGGACAAAGGAAGGGAGAAAGGAGGGGAGAGGAGAGGAAAGAAGGGGAGGGAAGGGGAAGTGAAGGGAGAGGAGAAGGGGGAGGGGAGAGGAGAGGAGGGGAGAGGAGGGGAAAGGAGAGGAGAGGAGGGGAGAGGAGAGAAGAGGAGGGGGGAGAGAGGAAGGGAAGGGAGGGGAGAGAGAAGAGGAGGATGCAGAGGGGAGGGAGGAAGGGAGGGGAGAGAGGAGGAGAGGGCAGGGGAAAGAGGAAGGGAGGGAAAAGGGAAAAAGACGAGGGAAGGGGAGAGGAGAGAGGAGGGGAGAGGAAAGAGATAGGGAGGGCAGGAGAAAGGAGGGGAGAGAGGATGGAATAGATAAGAGAAGGGGAAAGGAGGGGAGAGAGAAGGGGAGGGGAGGGGAGAGAGGAGGGGAGGGGAGAGGGAGAGAGAGGAGGGGAGGGGAGAGAGGGGGAGAGAGGAGGGGAGGGGAAAAAAAGAAAAGAAAAGGAAGAACATGAGGCCAGAAAATCTTTAAAAATGAACTTTCCCTTCCCAGAGGGATATGAATGGGAGAGGAAGGCCACAAAAAAGAGCCCGTACAAGTCAATATAAATATGGTTATTTTCAGACTCGGTGGAGAATGGCTGCTGGTGGTCTCCCTCTTCTTCCTGGTGGGTCGGCGTTCATCCCAGGGAAGAAAACTGGGTCATCACCAGTCTGGCCCTGCGGCCCGACCAGGCGGCCAGCGTGGAAGCACAGTGGGCGGCCCCGCGGGCGGCGGCCGGGCCGCACCTTAAGGCGGTCAATCTGTATGTGTGAGCAGCACTTTGATATCTGGCCACGAAAGGGCAAGTTCTCAAAGCCCCCATTCATGCACCCTACACACAGGAGCAGCAAACAGAAAAAAAATTGTTTCCCCATCGGTCTAGAAAGGTGGGTTCCTGTTTATTAATCGAAGACCACATAAAGAATGCATGGTTACAAATGTTCCTTCTGAGAAGCACAGAAGCTGGTTTTTTTAAAAAGAAAAAATCCCTCCGGTGATTACTTGGGACAAAAAGCTGCTGCTGCGGCCCCCGTGTTTTAGGAGGAAAATTCTGCAAAAGTATGGAGGGGCCTATTTTCACCAGGCCTCACTGAGGGCTTTCCACGGGGCCTGCTGAAACTGGCCCCCTGCTAGAAACTCTCAGACAGAGGGGTCACCAATGTCGGCCGCAGCTCCCCCTCCCCACCACCCCTTCTTCCTGCACTGAGAGAGAACCAAGAGGATTTTTTTTTTAAAAAAAAAAAAAAGGTCATTGGCAATTAGCTCCCTGTGAAAATCAGAGAACAGTCGTGAGGAGTTCCCGTGGAGGAAGTTCAGAGAAACTCATTCTCAAGGCAAGGCTCACCCAGACCGTGAGGGTCCTACCCTCCATCTGACCGCAGGCTCCGTTTCCCACCTACATACAGCAGGGACCGTGTGGACAGGGAATTAAGGAGCAAACAGGAGATAAGATGGTGGTGTGGGTTTTCTTCTGAAGCTTAATTAAAGCAAACCGATCAGCCTTCTACTGCACATGCCGCAGACTATACAAATGACAAAGGTGATCACTAACAGGGAGCTCTATTCCTCCACAGCAGGCGCGTGGCAAGGAAACCCGTTCAGGCTTCCAGCACAGGAGAGAAATCCCAACTGTGATAATTCAGTACAAATCGGACCTGGAGGCCGAAAAAAAAAAAAATGCTGGTCTCTCCAGATAAGCGGAGAAAGGGACGTTGGGCAGACGAAATGGATTCCAGGCCATCTCCATTTGATTTATTTCTGTGGGGGATCCTAACTTCTTTCTAGGTGAGGGGATCAAACAGGCCTGTCACCAAATCTCAGTCATCTCAAATACGCACAGAGTGTACCCCATCCAGCTCCCGGACCACCAGCATGTTTTATGATTTCTTTACACTACAAATATTTGGCAGTGCTGAAATCACCAGCCCAGGGCTTCATCTGCAGTTTCTGAGGCGCTTTCCAAGTGCTTGCTGGAGACTGGCCCAAAATAACCACTGGTCATCTCATTCAATATCACATGAAAACGTGCCCTCCTTTCCATATCTGCCTCCCACCACCTGGGAGCAGAGGGACCACCTGTTTGGTGCGTGTTTGTTGCTTGTGCTGTTAAAGCGACTGCTGTTGTTTTCTACACACATAGTCGCAGACGCAGTCAGGATGAATTGTCCGTGGGTGACAGCCAGGAGGGCCAGTCCTGACCCTCCGCCGACAAAGTGAGTCCAGGCCAGCCACTAAGGCAGAGGAGGGGACTGTCACTTTGGGCAGCCACAGAGGTAGCCTCAGGGCCTGAGTCAGAAGACCAAGACTCAGAGACCTTCCATGCCGGGCCCTTCTGCCTCCTGCCCTCCACGTTCCTCCTGGGAAAATGAGGCCAGGACAAATTTAGGGGCAGATGCCACAGGAACAGGGAGAAAAGGAGGCGTGTCTGAGACAGGAAGAAGCTGCGGTTCAGGGATATCATTCTAAAGAGGTTGTCATAGAGGGTAAGCAAAGTGGGGGAAGAAGAGTAGGCAGCAACCATCATTGTAACTCCACAAGGAAATGAGGGAGGCGAGCGCCATCATCACTGAGACCACTGTGTGTTTCCAGCTATAGAATGAGAGCTCACCCCACATGAAGACTCACACATTTCTGCATCATCTTTCTCTTTGAAATTAAAAGTTCTTGGAGAATATCATCTGGGTTGCCCCTCAAGCCATCCTGGCCTTACTTAGAGAAGTTGGTATGATTTTCCCCTCTTTGTAGAAAACAGGTGTGGAGAAAAGGAAGTGAATCAGAGGAAGTCAGGCAGGATTTCTGAGGAGTTTCCCAGGCTCTGCACAGAACGGGTGGGGCTGGAAGACCTATCAGGAGGCCTGGAGGCTCTTTCTGTTGGTTTGACGGGCATCTGTCCCCAGAAGCCTGTATGTCAGTGGGTACAGGACCTGCCCTGTGAAACCTGATGAGCAGTTTTCTCCTCACCCCCAAAGCTTCCAGTGCCTGAAAACACCACGAAAGATGGTCCTGAGTGGTAGCCAAAGCTCCATGCATTCATTCCACCCTGACCCTTCCCAGCCAACACTGTGGACGCAGCAGCCTCCATCAGCCTCATCACCACTAACCACTTCTCCAGCAATGACAGCTAGCCCTGGCCCCAGGGAAGGAAAACTAAAATCAGCCCCACTGATCATCAGAAACATCCCTGAAAGACTCAACAGAGTCCGAGGCAAGGCCAACAGAAATCAGTGTTTCTCCCAAAGCCACGCCATGCTGCAAAGTGACAAACAATTCCCCTTCTTTTTAGAGACTGCCTTGCCCATGACTTCGCCAGCTTTGTCTCTGTCATCCTGCCTCAGATGTTGCTGAGATACCCAACATGCCCCCACTTCGTGTTGGCATGCAATTCGGAGCAGGACTGCATTTCACCTAGTCCCTCCTTACAATCATTCAGCATGAGTTCAAAGCTTATCAAAAGCCCCACCCCATTTCACCCTCCTAAAAAGATGGGTCTTTGGGGTATGTTCTCTCTCGCTGCAGGAAGTTAACAAATCTAACTTTATTTGACAATAAGTCCCTTCTTGGTAGCTATCTGCTGGAAAGCAAAAATATGATCCTTCTGATCACAGGGACCTCTGCAAGCTTGGTTTCCACAAAGATGGTGCTGATGCTCTGATATATTCACCTAGTTACCAACAACTGGTTTTCCAGAAATACATCACACTCCCAACCATGGCATCAGTGATCCATGTCTTTTACCCCTTTTATTTCTCCTGGAGGCCACATTTCCAGTATGCAGTCAGGTTCATGGGGCGAGAAGAGGAGAGACACCCTGAGCTCTGAAATGCAGGGAGTTATGTTTGCTTTCTTTTGCTATTTTTATTTTTGCATTGAAAGTCCCTTTACTGTTTTCTGATTTTAAAATAATAAACACTGTAAAAAAAATTTAAACTCCAGAAAATACTTTGAAAAACGAAAACTAACCTAAAGCTCTAACCTGCTAATCACCATGAACATTTTGATAACCGTCCTTTCCTCCATCTGCTTATATATGTGAACGCAGATACATTTTCTACATGAATGGGATATCACACATGTTGTCTTTTAATACCGTGCACACGTTTTCCTCTTTCGTGATCTTTTTTCTCATATCCCACCCTGCCCTCTTCAGCACTCCTGCTCCAGATAGCCAGGGTTACCTGAGGTGCTTCCTTCCATACTGAGCTCCTTTCTGCTCCCTCTGCATGCAGCAGAGCCCAGTGAAAGCCCTGCTTCCACTGGAGGCATTGATTTTAGAGCCTGGTGGAGACGAGGATGGAGATCCACACATGTAATTAAGGAGTCAGAAGACCTCTAACCCATAGAAACTGATGTGCTGCTGTAATTATAAAGATTGTTGGTTGGTTGCTGGGCCATAACTGAGCTGCACTCAAAATATACTTTCGGGACAGAGTCTCCTCCTCCTCCTCCTCCCCAAACTAAGTTGGATAATAAGGTGACAGGGTCTGTGTGGATTTCGACACACCCATTGCCCCATTTTCTGCATGTGGCAGTGATTTGAACAGCATGGTATGAAGCAGGGTTGCGTGCAGCCTTCTTGATGGCCTCCCTCAACTTTATTGAATAGAGAACTCTTCTCTCCCAAAGAGTGACTGCTCTCTTCCTGACTTTCTCTCATCAAATTATTGGAGATCTTTATCTTCCTGACCTTCACCTGAGTGGGTCTGCTGCACCCTGCACTGAACTTCTCATGCCTGTCCACGTATGCCACTTTTTCAGCATCTTGAATGACGTCTTCGAGACACCAAATACGATAAATGGCCACTTTGTAACATGCTGCACTCTAGAGCATGCGATGAAGATGGATGGCACGTTAATCAAAACTATCTTTTGAAAAGTCTGTCGTACACTAAAAATGAATCGATGGTAACTTTTTGTTTCTACAACAATTCCTTGCATGAGGAAGGAATAGCCTATTAATATTTGGGGCTACAAAAATACGTGATTTGTACTCAACATTTCAGGAACATATTTATTGTATTAAAGCAACAGGGGGCACATCTGGGTCCCTGTTTGCATGTGTGTTTCTGCATCCAGGAGCCTGGGCCTCTGGTCTCTGGCCTTTTAAAATCTGTACCAGGTTGCCTGCCACATACCTCTCCCCTGCCTGTCATTCACCACAAGCGGCTCCTCACAGGCCAGAGCTCTGCTGTGCAAACAGGTGCCTCAGAGTTCAACCAAAAGATTTTTTAAAAAAACAAAAGACAAAAACTTTCCACTCAGAGCAGGCAAGCTTTACTTTTTTAAAGTAAGTATTACTTAACAGAAGGCCTTGTAAGGCTCATAAAACACTGGAACATCTGGTAAACGGTGTCAACTTTACACGTTCTCCAGCGCAGGGTACATGACTCTTGTTTCCACTGGCGTAACCCAGGGATGCAGAGCCCCGTGCTGGTGCATCTCCGGGCTCCCTGCCCGTCCTGATTTTCATAGGATGGTCTCAAGCCAGCAGGTCTGTCTCTACTTTCAACCAGCCCAGCAACGGGCAACCAACAACCTCAGAGCCCAGATACAAGAGGCAGCAAGAGAGGTGAGGAGAGTGAAATACGCTGAGGACCGAAGGACAGCACCCTGCTGTGACGGGCACACACTGCATGCTGGGAGCTGGGGGGAGCTGACTAGGGTGTCATATGTGATTGGCAGCCTGCCTCTTTTGGGTGCTTTCAAAATAACATGAGAATCTGTGGTTTTAATGTTCATTCATTTATCCTAGATGTTAAACACCCTACTTTTTGCCCAAGTGGGGTGCCAGGGGTTGTGGAGGGTTACTCAAAAACATTTAAAATCAACATTTCCAAAGTCTTCTGGAAATGAGATCATCATTCCATCAGCAGACGTGATTTTCTATACCTGTTTTTATATCCTGGCAAGTAAGTACCCCAAAGGCGCCACTGTGAGATTCTGACTTCACCATGAGAAGAAAGCTTCTTTCTTCCTGGCTGCTCTCCTTCCTACCATGTGACTTTGAATCCCAGGGAGAGCCACAGGAAAACATCAGAGAGACACTATCAACGTTTTGAGTCTCCAAGCAAACACCTCAGAGAGCAAACTCTCATATGCTGGCATGTCCCCTTAGGAATCTACTGCATTTAGGGCTCAGGATTGTCCCACTCTCCCAAACCCAGCAGATACCTGGTGATGCAAGCACCCGGGGGTGAGATGAGGACCTCTGGGTGGAGGGGGACTGACCATGTGTTTCTGGTCAAGTCCCTCGACTGAGCCCCAATGCTTTCATCTGGACAATCGCTCTGTGTTTCTCCCAGGATTGATGTAAGAATCAGCAGACTTAATACGCACCAGTGTGGCTTATAAGGCATTCCACAAATATTACTTATCATTATACACATATAATCACTGACTAGTTTGTCTCTTCTGTAGTGTTCATTAAAAAAAAATACTTGGTTCTGGCTAACAAAATGTAGCAGAAAGTCTGCTGAAAGGTTTCTGGGAAAGAAATGTTGCTACTGATGAAATACAATTATGTTAGAAAAAAGAGTTCTCTGGTATACCTCCTTCCCTGTACTTCCAGTCTTTGAAAGTGGAGCTGCTATAGCTATTCAGTAACCATGAGGCTACAAGCCTATGGATGGAAATTTATTATGTTGAGGATGGCAGGGAAGAGCCAAGAAAGGCCTGGAGACTTGTATCACTGAGCCAATGCAAGCAAATGCCCGCTTTTGGACTCCTTGTTATGTGAAAAAAAAAAAACCTTACTTATGCAAGCCACTGTTGATTAGGTTTTCTGTTATTTGCAGCTGAATGTATTGTAAAGGATTTAGTCCTTCCTTTATCTGTTCTCACAGGACCTTGTATTTTCCTTTAAAGAACTTACCACGGTCATAATTATTTAAGTATTAGTGTGATTATCTGCTGAATGTCTCTATCTGCTATCTGCAACTATATTTTAAGTTCTGTGACAGTAGAAACCATATCTTGTCTAGTTTACCATTGAATCCCCAGCTCCTAGCTCAGTGCCAAGCATGTAGCAGATGCTCAGTAAATGTTGGCTGAATGAATGAATGAATGAATACATGAATAGCACTTATTCTGAAAAGACACTGGTCAGTTCACTTCCTGTTCTCAGTAGGACTAGTGTGGCAATCTCTCAAATTAATGTTGCAGTTTTGACAGCATGGAGGGCCTTCTCTCTACCATTTTCCCCCCAGCACTAACTTGAGTCAGATTTTCCATGCCAGTCTAGCCACTTTCCCTTATGGAGAATAATACTCAACACAGACCCCTCAGAAGGACGTCAGTAAATCCTTGTTGAACAGATTTTGCAACCCCCAAGAGTTGTTTCCCATAAGATAACTGCAACCTGTTTTCAAAAGGCAACTTGAATCTCTCCCTGTAAACATTCAGCCTTGACCCCAGCTTCAACAGCAGGAAGATACCTCAGTAAGCAATATACCCCAAGCGTTACCTGAGTTTGCTCCCAGAAGAAGGTAGAAAAGTTTCTTAGTGAAAACCCTTCTTTCCTCTACTGCAGCTCCCTGGGCTGTGAGACTTCTAGTCTCAGCTGGAACTAGCAACCCAAAAACAGTCCCAGAAAAGAGAAGGAAAAAGAATTAAATCGCACCACCCACGAGGGATCGGGAGTTTACAAAACAGTTTCCCCATGGCTGGCTTCGAACATAGTGCGGAGGGTGGTCTCTTCGCCTCCACTGCCTGCCCCGTGTCCTCCCTGTGCCAGAGGGGTGTATATTACCTTTTTCCTTCTGTCAAATGCCAACACACAAACTCCTGGAAACCACCCATCAGCAATTCGGAGACAGGATCTCCCACATAAAGCAGGATGATCCTGAGTTTCAGCTTCCTGTCTCCATTCACACTGTACCTTCCAAAAGAAGGGAGGCTGGCTCCCTGGAAGCCATCAACCATAATGGTCAAGAACCAGGATTCCAGCCCTGGGAACTCTGCCACTTCCTCGTTATATAATCCTGGGCATTTTATCCAATCTCTATAAAAACTCATTCTCTGTATTGGTAAAATGAAGAAATAAATGAGATAATGCATGAAAAGCGTAAGCTTGCCACATAGCAAGCCTCCAAAAACTTCATATATTTTTATCCAGCTTCAATTCAACTCACTTACCTATGAAACATACTCTGGGAGGTTGTTAAATGTCCTCCAAAGCATTTTCTCCTGATTGGCTGGTTCCCACTAGCCTTATATGTCCTGCCTATGTCCTCTGAGTCCACCCACCTTTCCTAGGCTCATTCCCTCTAAAAGAGCTGCTCCAATTCGAGAGATGCCTCCCAAAAGATTGTGGAGCCCACTCTGGGGCTATCTCAGTTACTGCCTTAGTTACCCGAACCTGGCTCTCCTATTCTTTGCCAGGCAAGTTACCACCCCTTGGTCTGTTTTCATCATCTAAAAATCAAGAATAACCATTTCTACTTTGCAGGATTGTTATAAGGTTTAAAAATTAAGTATTTCTAAAATGCCAGGCACATACCGGGCACTGAAATCAAGCTTAATGTTGTTATTCATATTATTATTATTCAAGATCCAATTTAGCATATGCCTAAATTAAACAGAAAAAGAAGAGAGAAAAAGCAAGAGCAAAAGAAATTCTTTTTTCTTTTCTTAAAACTGAGATGCAAGTTGGCAATCGGCTGGGGTCTGGAAAGGGAGCTGGCCAGCCACCCAGCGCACCACTGCTTCCCAGGAAGATCCTGTTTTAAAGTTGAAGCCCCACTGGGCAGGGTCCAGTGATGCTTGGCACATGACTGGCACTACCACACAAATACAGAAGAATGTGCAGTTGAAAATGCATTTACAGATTTGGATTAAAAATAAAGTCCCCGGATGGACCCACCAAGCTTATATTTTAGAAGGAATTTTTTTCTCTCTCTCTGGAAATGTTCTGGACTCCTGAAAATAGAGGTTTATTATGGAAATGCTGACAGACCCTTAAATAGAGCACTGTATTTGCAACACTGTAATTATGCCTCCATTGAAAAGCTCCAAAGAAAACATGATTTCCCTGTGCAAATAAATCGTACATGGCTTTAAAGGCCCAGATTTGGATCAGTCGAACCATAAGGAACCATCATCTTCTGTATGTAAATGAATTATAAATAATAATGGCTCTAAAAAAGGCCCATCCCAGGGAAACGTGGACCCACTTTTGTGACATTTGTAAAACTGGACCCACATCTCACTATTGTCTTACTGCATGAGTAGGCACCAGATTAGCCTTATTACAGCATTGATTTGATTGCCCTAGAAATTGTCCCTGAATAAATAAGAGATTTATATCTTCTTCCACTTATGCCCCACACAGAACTTTCTCCCCATTCTCTCTCTTTCTCTCTCCCACTCTGTGCCATTCCTCAGCAAGACAATCTGAGGTTAGATCTTGCTAACAACCACTTCAAGGAGATGCAGTAGCTCAGATGTGTCCAGTGGCTGCAGATCTGCTTGCACACACCATGGAAGGTGCCACGTGCACTTCTCTATGCTCTTGACACATTTTATGGAGGGTGTGGGGCCACAGATACTTTAGAACTGCGTCTTAACAAGCACTGTATGCTTGACATACAACATGTGTCTGTAGCCTCGGCAAAATGTGCTCCAGATTTCAAAGCCACGGCCCTGAGTACTGGATAAGGGGCCATTATGTGAATCTACAGCAACTCCAAGCAGTAATCAGAAAAGCAGACCACAGTCCTGGAGGACAGGCTTTATTCTCCCATCCAGATTGTGGTTTGCTGATTTTCAAACAGTTATTGATACTTCCAAATTGCAGTTAGTAAATGACAGGTTTCATTTAGATGATCATCAAAAATGAAACTAGCAGAGTTGAGGCTATAATTCTTTTTTCTTAATAGCAAAAGAAAATCTGCATTATAGCTATATAGAGCTACATTTGATTATACCTACAAAAAATAACTGTTACATGACATTTGTTTTTTTCAACAACAAAACTGTATGTATAAATCATAGATATAATTTTCATATTTGGGGATAAGCAAAATCCTAAGAGGCCTTTTGAATTACAAATGAGAGATTTAATTATATTCCTTCTGATTTTCTTATCAAGTCTACTTTATTACATTCTCATTAGTTGAAATCGAGTAACAGAGAGTTGCCTGAATCTGCACATAACACATATAAACTCAGAAGCCCTGTGACCCAGGCTTGATGAAGTGCTATGCTAAAAGCAATTCAACAAAAAAGATAGATACATATAATTGAAAGCTATTTAAATCTTTTCTTGTTCTTTTTAGAAAACACCAAATTAGGGAAGGAAGACATACATTTCATATAATAAAATAGTTTTTTTTTATTGCATTTTAGGTTTTGGGGTACATGTGCAGAACATGCAAGATAGTTGCATAGGTACACACATGGCAGTGTGTTTTGCTGCCCTCCTCCCCTTCACCCACATTTGGCATTTCTCCCCAGGCTATCCCTCCCTAGCTCACCCCCCCTGCTGTCCCTCCCCTATTCCCCCCAATAGACCCCAGTGTGTAGTACCCCCTTCCCTGTGTCCATGTGTTCTCATTTTTCCTCACCCGCCTATGAGTGAGAATATGTGGTATTTCATTTTCTGTTCTTGTGTCAGTTTGCTGAGAATGATGTTCTCCAGATTTATCCATGCCCCTACAAAGGACACGAACTCATCGTTTTTGATTGCTGCATAATATTCCATGGTGTATATGTGCCACATTTTCCCAGTCCACAATAAAATAGTTTTAAAGCTCTTGTTATTGACTGAATTATGTCCCCTCCTCCTAAAATCCATTTGTTGAAACCCTGATCCCCAATGTGACTGATGTGATTGAATTTAGAGACAGGACCTTTAAAGAGGTGATCAAGGTTAAAGGAGGTCATTAGGGTCATTAGAGGAGGAGTCCTAATCCAGTATGACTGTAGTCCTTGTAAGAAGTGACATCAGGGAGGCATGCATGAAGAGCAAAGGCCATGTGGGAAGACAGCCGTCTGCAAGCCAAGGAGAGAGGCCTTGGGAGAAACCAACCCTGCCAACATCTTGATCTTGGAATTCCAGCCTCCAGAAGTGTGAGAAAGTAAGTTTCTGCTGTTTAAGCTACCCACTCTGCAGCATTTTGTTATGACAACCCAGCAGACTAATCCAATCCTCTTTCATGTTTATTCTCTTATACCTTTCAGTGGCTCCCCCTAAAAATCTATTTACTCCTTCCCTCTTTATGGCTCTTACACTCTCCCAAAAGCCCATTTCATGTCTGCTTTTGTGTTTCTCTTCCAGCTCCCCTCTTTGGCTCAGCTCTTTATTATGTATATCGACTGGGCTTCTCTAGTAATTTGAAATATTTTTCTTCTTCTTTTTTTCTTTTCATCTTATCTTAACCAATATAAGAGACACTGAAAAATTAAAAGCCTTCCTCCAAAGCAGAGGTGGGGGAAGAGGCTATAAGTATGTATTACAACCCATTGTCCTCATTACATACTTCAAAATTATAATATAGAAGCAACAGGGACAAGAAAGAAAGGGATGAAGTTTCAAAAAGACAGAGATACAAGGCCAGATGCAGTGACTCACACTTGTAATCCCAGCACTTGGGAGGCTGAGGCAGGGGGATCACTTGAGGCCAGGAGCTTGAGACCAGCGTGGCCAATGTGGTGAAACTCCATCTCTACTGAAAATAGAAAACTTATCCAAGTGTGGTGACGCATGTTTGTAATCAGCTGCTTGGGAGGCTGAGGCAGGAGAATTACTTAAACCCAGGAGGTGGAGGTTGCAGTGGGCCAAGATGGTGCCACTGCATTCCTGCACTCCAGGCAACAGAGTGAGACTCTGTCTCAAAAAAAAGAAGGACAGAGACACAAGCAGCAGCGCTGCCGACATGATGCCAGAAATGCTGTACGAAAGGTCAAGTCTCTAGCTATTTAAAACAAAAAAAGAAATCTAAATGGCCCGCTGCATACCTAACCTATGCGGTATAACCTACTCTCCCAGGCTACAGACCCGTGCAGCATGTTACTGTGCTGAATACTGTAGGCAATTACAACACAATGGTAGGCACTTGTGTGTCTAAACAAATCTAAACATCGAAAAGGCATGGTAAAAATGTAGTATAATAGAGAAAAAATAGTACACCTGTATACAGCAGCTCTATTATAATCTTAGGGAACCACCATTGTATATGGGGTCCATCATTGATGGCAATTTATAACAATGCATGTCTGTAGCATTTTTGCCACCCTGAAAAGTTGACTAAAAGCCTTGACATCCTGTCCACCTGGTCAGAAATGAATGTGAAGGTAAACAAGAAATGATGTGTTCAATTCTCAGCGGGCTCTCCTCTAGGGAAAAGCAGACAGCTAAGTAAACCTCATTTGACCTAATGGAAAAGAAAGGAGAGAGAAAGAGGGAAACTGGAAATCCTCCACAGAACAAGTACAATTTTATAAGCTTCAATAGAAGTTCTGATTTTTTGTTTCGGAATGAGCTTGTTTATAGTTGACAAGCAAAATATTTAGAAATGTAATAGGAAGAAAAGATCACCACCAACTCCAACAAAGTCTACTATTAGTCAGCAAAACGCCACCAGTCTGGATTCAGGCTTCTGTGTACAATTATAACAGCATTCACGATGCACTCTTCACCTTCAAAGCCCTTTCCCCAGCATTAACGAATGAATTCTCACAACAGCCTTGTAGGGGAGGTATGATTATATCTGTGTGGGAGAGAGAGATTGGGATAGCTCAAAGAGGTTCTCCTTTCCCTATGCCTGAGAGAGACACATCCTGGAAATGCAAATTCTTTGCAGTCTGATCAGCTAGGGCCCTCCCAGGTCTCCAAGGACTGCAGATGTCCTGGCTTCCCCTGAGTTCAGGAGCCATCCAGAAAGGAGGTCACAAGCTTTACTGCTGCCAATCACCAAGAAGTGAAAGACACAGCTCCCTCTCTCAGGGGTAACAAAAACTCATTTCTGTATCCAAACAGTCATCTCTCCTCCAACCATTAGTTTTCTGAGTTCTCTTGCAACATGTGCTGGCTTTGTCCTATGTTGACTTAGCTAAACTGTAACTAGAATTCTCAGAATTCTCTTCCCTGGGTAGTTAGTTCTAGGTTAGAGTTGGCTGCAAGAGACTTTAGAGTGGGATCTGGGAGGTGAAAGTGAGGTAGCCTCTATTATGCTGGGAAGGAGGTATGGGGCTCCAAGCATCTTTTTAGCTTAAAATTGCTGCTCCTGGTTCACTGCTCATCTGTTGGAAGACAGCAGAGCTGGGCCTGTGGCTCTTTCAGATCCTACAAGATATCCTCCTTCAGCTCCTCTGAGTCCTGAACCAGGCATGTGCTCAATTCCATGGAGAAGGACACCTGCTTCTGCAAACCAACCGCTTTGTCAAGGTGGTGAGTGCTATGGTCTGAATGTTGTTGGTGTCTCCTGACAAATTCATAGGTTGAAAGTTAATCTTTGATGTGATGATATGAAGAGGAGAGGCCTGTGGGGAAGTCTTATGTCTTGAATATGATTAGTGCCCTTGTTAAAAGATAAAAGGGAGTACATGAGGACACAACTAGAGGGCACCGCCCGTGAAGCAGAACACAAGCCCTCACCAGACACCAAACCCACTAGTGCCTTGATCTGGAGCTTCCCAGCCTCCAGAACTGAAAGACATACATTTCCATTGTTTATAAATTACCCAGTGTAAGATGCTTTGTTAGAGCAGCTTGAATGGACTAAGGCAATGGGTGAAATGCATGGGTTTCAGTTTGTCTTCAAGACTTCGGGATGGTGCATTCCAGTTTATCCTTGGCCACTTCCACTTCATATTCAAATTTTTCTTTCCAATTGATGATCCTAGAAACCTGCAATGGCCACGGGCCCATCATCAGATGAGGCAACAGCCGTCCATAGACTTCCTCACCAGCTTCCACAACTGTGTAAAACATAATCCCTACAGAAAAGCCCTCATTCACCTTGTCCCTCATCGTGGTTCAGTTTCCTTGATCAAATTCTAACTGACACAGAACATTTGACTACTTATGTGATCACAGAATCTCCAAACAGCATGCATCCCCAACCAAGAGTCTACCCGCTGGAAGCCTACAAGGCATGTAAAATGGCATCTGTAGTTTGGGTGAGAATCAGTTTCCCCCATTTCTCTCCTATAGATCTGTTTGGCCTCATTTCCTGTGAACTAGGACATAGCAGACCTGTGAATCTGAATTCCAACCCAATAGCACATGGCCAGTCTTCTCTTAATCCTCCTACTCACCTCCATCCCACTGGTGAGGGCAAATGAAGAAGCAAAGACTGGACAACAAAGTACACCCAGCCTGTACCCTTACTGATCAAGTGTTTGTTTAATGAGGAGCTGCCTAAAAGGTGTTCCATTCATGTAAGTTTCAGTCTGAAGTGTGAGGCTAGTGTAGGGGTTTAACGGCCTCCATAAGTAATCTGAATATTTTCCAAGAAAGGCCAAATATGAAAGAAAGAGGAGAATAGTTCTGTATAACCTTCCCAAGGGGCCACTATTTATCCAAGCAGAGTGTACCCACGTTCCCTCAAGTTCACACCATACAGAAGAGTCAGCAGGAGTGTTGAGGATGGACGGATGGATGGCTGCTGTGCTGGACAGCTGCCAACAAGCTCTAAGATCCCCCATTTCCTGGCTCTTCTCTGTATTCAAAGAAGGATGACCTCTGTAAACTACCAAGGTTCCCCACTGCTTCCTGCTTGGTTTGGCCAATAAGAAACATGGGCAGGATAATTGAGAATGAGCAGAAAAGAGAAACCAGGTTTTCACCCCCCTCTCCCCTACTAGGGGCTGAGACTTCTCTATTCAAGACACCACCTGTTGGATTCCCCTCAGAACCAGCTTTCAGCAGGTAGCTCAGGCTCTTGGGCTCAGGTAATACCTTTGTTCCTCCAGCCCTAGGGAAAATAGGGGCTTTCAGCAATTGCTAAGCTTGGGGTTGCCTTGCCTTCGCTGGTTGCTCTTTCAATTCTTCTAAAAACCTTTGTAACTAATTTCCCATTTGATATTTCTTCCATTAAATTATTCTGCATGGGTTTTGTTTTTTCGGGAGAGACACTGGCTGATACATATGCTTTCAACTCTAGGGATTAGAATTGCCAAACCTGATACCCTTCCAAGATTTTTAAGTTCCTTAGGCTAGCATCATTTTTTCAATTGCTTGTAGACAACAATACACGAAGTGTTGCCAACTAAGATAATTGAATGGTAACTCTACAGCCAGTCTTCGTGTGGAGGGTAGGGGTAGAAGACAAGGAAAATTGACTGAGGTTTTCCTTCTAACTCAGTAAAAGTAGATATATACTAGAGGGGTTTCTCATGTCATAGTAATGGGTTTCTACCCATCCTTTCCACACGGTCTTACCCAAACTTCACTTCTTTCATATCTTCAACCAGCATGTACTGAACATCTGCTAGGCCCTGAGGATATGAAATGGACACAAATGCTACTGACCTCAAGGAACTTCTAGTCTAGTGGTCATGTGCATGTCCTTTCTAGGATCAGTCCTGGCTATTAGTACGTGTAGTACTGATGTGAAATTATCCATTTCAGTCAAAACAGACAGGTAACTTCCTCACAGACCAGATCTTTCCAGCAACTTCAGTAGAGGTATTCACAAACAAAAACACATCCCTTCAAATTCATCCTCACAGCAGTCTTCATCCTGAGGTCCTTTATTTAGGAAGGCAGCCACATGGACTCCCATAAAGGAGGCCATATTCTCCCTCTCCAAGTTCAGATCCCAGCTTCTTCCAGATTTGGACATTCTGATCATCCATATTATTTCCATGTGTGCTCTGACCACATATTAGTCCAGTCTACTAAATCTTCAAGGATTGTCTTGGCCTACATGTTAGGAAGATCTCATCTTTCCTTTTCCTACTCCAAGCAAGACACTGACCCTGCTACTCTTCAAGGTTTATTTAGATCATGCTTCCACTCCTTCCTTCTTAATCAGTTTTGCATCTTTCCTAAGCCCCTGGCAGGTTTTGGCAAGTAGAAGGCATTCAGGGTTTGTCGAATGAATGAATGTATAGATGCATGGATGATGAGTTAGGAGTGAGAAGCAATCAATGACATGTTAACTAGGGGTTGTTTACAAAAAGCTGGTTTGGAAATCTGCTTTAAGTGCAGTAACATGCTCATCCATGATCATCATTGGAGTCATACGCCAAAAATAAGACTTTCAAGGAATAATATTGAAGCCTCATCCCCAGGCAGAAACCAGCACCCTTGTGTACAGAGGAAGGCTGGCTGTTAAACCCGGACCTGCAAAACTAGTTTTGTCCCAAGATTCAGCCAGTATTAGAAAATCAAGATTTCTAAGGAAATGTTTGAGCCATCCATTTCCCAGAGTCCCCCCACAAAGTTGGCTCGGTATGGATCCAATATTTTTAAATCCTCCACTGGCATTTCCAGTTGCAGAAAATGTGGATCATAACAAAGTGCAGCAGACAGCTTCTTCATTTTCCTTTGCCAGAGAGGCCTGCAAACCCAACACCCACAGGCAAAGCCCTCAGGCTTGTGTCAGTTAGAGACCACAGGAGAGTGTCTGTTAGTGGCTGCAAGACTTTCCCTCTTCCCAGACCTCAAACCTTAGAACCTGGCTCATTAAAGATAGACAGTAGGCTCCCTCGAGCCCCAGACCTTTCCTCAGTCAAGAAGCCAGAGGTGACTCAGCTCCTACTTAGACCCAGACTGGCTTTTCTACCAGCCAGTGCCATTGTTTCAAGGTACCCAAGCATCTGGGTCCCTGACCCCTGCTTGCTTAGACCTCCAAGACGTGATTGCCTTACCCAGTCTTTACGAATCGACTTTCTGGGCTGCAGGCTTGCCTTTGACCTCTGAAGGGCAGGCTCATCAGTCCGGCCTGCAGACCCCTAGTGTCGATTCCTGTTCCAGCTCTGCATGTCCAGTCTTGACAGGAGACACCCACACCCCAATCTGTGAGTAGCTCTTCCCCAAGAGAAAACAAAACAAAACATAAACCAACAAAAACCCTGAAGATTAGGTAGCAGATTTGCAATGACTTGGGCGCCATGTAGAATTAACACAGAATGCCTCATGCCATAAGATGAAACCATAGCACCCAAAGACAACCCGAAGGATGGCCTCCACGTCTCCCTACATGGCTGAGGCGAGTGGCAGAGGCCTGCCCTCTCTCTGCCTTCTGGGCAGGAAGTCTTACATGACTTTTGCATTCCATCCAAAAGACAAAAGAGGGGGTGGATTTATCTGAACCCTCGCCAGGTTGCACTGAGGTGGGTGTTGGGTCTTTTGAAACTGTCAGAATGAGTATGCTTCTGATTATGGGGTTCCCAAGACTCTGAGCCAGCTTTTCTTTTTTGTAAGCACATACATTTTCTTTCTGGACCACAGCCACGTTGCTCTGGCTATGCTAATCCCCCCAAGTAGTCACAGTGCTTCCCAGGGCATCCAGGGAGTTACTTGTTTTAGGGAAACCCTGTTAGTTTGAACACTGTTCAAGAATGTGCCCAGTGTACTTCAGCCCAGGAACAAAGTGGATTTGGCCTGGAGAGTTAAAAGCACTTGGGTCCTCGGGGGTAGGGGACAGAAACGATCTGTGAGTCTGTAAGCCTGGAGGAATAGTCTGCAGATCCAAGGGTCAGTTAGCTCAGCCCTGCAATGTTCTGACCTACACACTTGAAGATGAACTGGCTAGCGGAAGAGTCTCTGCATGCCCTGATTAGTGAAGGGTCAGTTTACGTTGATGTGATAAGGGCAATTGCAAAGGGGGATTGTCCTGGTCACTCCACCTCTTGTTTCAGGACCATCCTCTTCCAGTAGGTTCCCTGAGCTCTTGTCTGTCTAAGAGACCCACGACTTCTCAACACAGTGCCTTTGCCAGTAAAGAAATACTCTGCTCTTGCCAGGCGTTCACCTTTAATTTTCCCTACTCATCAAAACTTGCCTGTCCTGTGTGTCTACACTGATAATAGGAGATGATAATTACTCCCTGTTAATGTGTTCTCCAGGGTAATCCTTAAAAATAACTGGAGCAGGCCACTTTCTATATGCTGGGAATTTAAAAGAGCCTCTAACATTCCCATAAATGCTCCACCTCTGACTCAAGGGCACTTAGAGGTTTACCATCAAGGGTGATTCATTTGGCTTAAAGTTTTTGTTGTATGTCAAAAAGCAAATCGAAGAGGCAGTATAATCGAGAGGACGGAACATGAGACTGAGAATCAGGGGCCTCAGTCCTCCTACTGGCTCTCCCATAGCTAGTAGCTGGATAATCTCAGGCAGTCACTTCACCTGCTGGTCCCGAAGGGGTGGAGCATCCCCGAAGGTGGGAACAATGCAATTTACTGAATCGATCAAGTTACACAGCCCCAAGGACTGCCTGTAGGGAGCACATCTAAATAGTCGATGACCAACTCTGTTCCTGCCATAGACTCCCTGCTCGGGAGTGCGGCCTTATGATCACTCAGATGTGTGCATTCATCAGATTCCCTCCTGAGAGTGGGTTTTATTTTGTTGGCAGAAGAAGAGAGAAAAACAGAGAAAGGGAGGGAGGGACAGAGAGATGAGCCAGAACATTTTCCCTCTTCTGAGCCACCCAGAAAAGGGAAAGAAAGTAGAAAGGGAAGCCAAAGGCAGTGGCACCGAGGAGAAAATGGGCCTTCCTGTGAAATGCACTTCCGGCTCTCACAACCTGGCTAAGACAGATGCAGGGTCCGTGTAGCTAATCAAGCTGACACAGAATGTTTTGAATTTACATCAGAATGACTTTACCTCTCATTCTAGGAAAGTTATCTAGCCTTTCTAGGCCTCCATTTCCTACTCTATAAAAGGAGGTTAATTGTAGAACCTACCTCAGCGGGTTACTTGGAGGACTAAAAGGAATAAAGCATGTTAAGTTCCGCCCTCATGCTGCAGAACTTTTCCCCACCAAAGTCTCACTATATGTAGGTAGGCTAGCGTTCATTATTAGGGAGGAACACAGATTACCTGAACTCCAGGAGGTGTCTGCAGGATGAAGTATCCTTCAAATAGGAGGACAAGGGACGTGTTGGCTTGCAAGGCTTCTGAAGTCACACCAAAGTAAAATGGGAAAATTAGCTCTGCTGAATGAGCTATACTAAAGAAATGCCTGAGACCTCCTTATAGACCCAAGTAACCCATAGACACCAAGATAGTAGTGCCATTAAAAGTAATGTCAAAAACCACAATTACTTTTGCCCCAACCTAATAGCATGGGGCTGAACCTGCATATGTGCTATGTTCCCTACGACGCATTCTGAAATTTGATGGTTCATGACCAATGAGTTATTTTTAGTTAACAATGGATAGGCCGGGTGCAGTGGCTCACCCCTGGAATCCCAGCACTTTGGGAAGCCAAGGTGGGCGGATCACTTGAGGTCAGGAGTTCGAGAACAGCCTGGCCAACATGGTGAGACCCTGTCTCTATTAAAAATACAAAACTTAGCCAGGCGAGGTGGTGGGCATCTTTAATCCCAGCTACTGGGGAGGCTGAGGCAGGAGAATCACTTCAACCCGGGAGGTGGAGGTTGCAGTGAGCCAAGACTGTGCCACTACACTCCAGCTTGGGTAATAAAGCAAGACTCTGTCATCAAAAAAAAAAAAGAACAGATAGATCAAAGTTAAAGTATCATCTAGAATAAGGTCAGCTGAAGCCTGGGGATACAGCTATGCTCAGAGGGAATGAATGAGGATGGAGGATGGGTTGAGTGGGTGGGTTTTCTTCTTAAGCGGTAACTTGAGATTCTTATCACAATGATAATGACAGGGGCTCTCAGCTGGGGCAACTTACTCAACTACTAGGGCTTAAAGAAGTTTGTGTGAAAGAAAAATGATCTAACAAAACATGTTTTTTGAATTATTCCACAGAGTTCTTTTCTGAAGAACTAATTTTTAAAAATCCAAAGTCTTTACAATGGCTTCAATGTTCTGTATGATCTAACCCCTTCTGTGACCTCATCTCCCGACACTCTTCCCCTGCTCCTCCTCAATCACTGCCAATCTTACTCTCTCTTTAATGTGCCTTACCCTGTTTCCAGAAAATTCTCCCCAGATATCCACATGGCTTGCCCTTTCACTTCATTTAGGTCTCTGCCCAAATGTCACCTCATCTAAGAACCCTTCCTAACCATGCTATTCACAAGAAAACCCTAAAAATTTTTTCCTCTTACCCTATTTTATTTTCCTCATAGCACTTAGTACCATCTTATCCTCTAGTAATAGTACTTACATGCTAATAATGGCACTTAGTGCCACCTTACATCCTGATGCACTTAGTACCGCATAGCACTTAGTACCACCTTACATGCTAATAATAGCACTTAGTACTACCTTACGTGTTGATGTAGTTAGTACCACATAGCACTTAGTACCACCTTACATGCTAATAATAGCACTTAGTACTACCTTACGTGTTGATGTACTTAGTACCACATAGCACTTAGTACCACCTTACATGCTAATAATAGCACTTAGTACTACCTTACGTGTTGATGTACTTAGTACCACAGAGCATCTAGTACCATATGCTGATGAGGACATTTTAAATTTTCTTATATTCATCTTAGTATCTATATACAGTGCCTGGTACATAATAGACACCCAAAAACTATTTCTTGACTTAATGAATGAATGAAATTACTGAGTAGATGAATGAATGAGTGGAGATGCAATTAAGTGGCACAACTGTTAAGCTAATGTTGGCTCTAGAACGTGACTTTCTAGCTGTGTGTAGTAATCCTACATGTATTGTTTTATGAAAGAGAGTATAAAATAGAAGACTTTCCCATGACTTTAATCCATTTTGTATTCTTATTTGGCCCTAAAAACATGAATTCCTCTTCCACTCATTGCTTTGTGTAGAAAAGCCCTGGATCCAGTTGACAGTTGGATTCAATCCTGAGTCAGTCACTTCCAGGTACATGATCTTGGACAAGACATACGACTGACCTAAATCTGAATTTCCTCATTGGTAAAATGAAGCTAAAATAACTTCTTTCTCAAAGGCTGTTGAGAATTAAATGAGATGCTATATGCAAAGGCACTTGGAATTGTAAAACCTGATGTTAATGGGGGTGGTAGATGCTAATGTTTTCTTATAAAACACAGAAAGTGTTCTCCTTTTGAAAAGTTGATGCTTGATGAATTAGAAGAAAGTAGAGACTGCAGTCAGGACTATATCTCTAGAGCATTGTTTTTTGAAACTGTGGGACTTCACCTCCATATGGGTCATAAAATCAATTCGATTTAAAACCAACTATTTTTGGCCAGGCGTGGTGGCTCATACCTGTAATCCCAGCACTTTGGGAGGTCAAGCCATACAGATCATGAGGTCAGGAGATCAAGGTCATCTGGCCAATATGGTGAAACTCATCTCTACTAAAATACAAAAATGTATTAACTGGGTGTTGTCGCGCATGCCTGTAGTCCCAGCTACTTGGAAGCCTAAGGCAGGGGAATCACCGCAACCTGAAAATCGCAGGTTGCAGTGAGCCAGGATCATGCCACTGCACTCCAGCCTGGCAACAGAGCAAGACTCCATCACAGAAAAAAAACAAAAACGAACAAACAAAAAACTACATTTTGCAGTAAGTGAGAAAAGAATAAAAAATATCAGGATATTGCATAAAATCTTTCATTTTGTGAATGTGTTTCTAATGTCATAATATAAAGTAAATTTGTCACTGTGGGTCATGGTTAAAAGGTTTGAAAACTACTGGTTTGAAAGAATCTATTATTACAGTGCTAATTTGGGTCACCAAGGCCTAAACTAGATTGGAAGTATAAGTGAGTAGAAAATACTCAAACCGTTTTTCTGCTGCTCTCACTCCACAATGATCAACATGGAAGACTTCTGTGACCAAATGCATGGGGATTTTTCTTACATACCAAGCAAGCAAGCAATTTTGCAGTGGACAGTAGCTGGATAGCCTCTAATTTAATTCAGTTCTGACACTATCTTCCTGAAGATAGCATCAGATCCCACAGAACTCAGTCCCCTAAGGCTGTCCCCCTTTCAGATGCCAGATGCAAATCCAGGCCTCTGGAACTTCTAACCAACTGACTTCAAGTTGGGATTCCCATGACTGCCAGTTTAGCTTTGATTAATTTGCTAGCGTGGCTCACAGAACTCAGTAAAACACTTACATTTACTGGTTTATTCTCAAGGGTATTGCAAAGGATACATATGAAAAAATGTGTAGGGCAGGGTTTGGGAAACACGAAACTTCCATGCCCTCACTGGACATGCCACCCTTCAGGGAACTCCATGTTTCAACATCCTGGAAGCTCCTTAAACTTTGCCCTTTTGGTTTTTATGGAGGCTTCATTGCATAGGCATGACTGATCAAACCATTGGCCATGGGTGATCAACTTCACCTTCAAACCCCTCTCCCCAGACGTATGGAGGTGGGACTGAAAGTCCCAACCCTCTAATCATGCCTTGGTCTTTCTGGTGACCAGCCCCCATCCTGAAGCTACCTAGGGGTTGTCAACCATCAGTCAATCATTAACATACAAAAATATATCACTTTAGAGATTCTAAGGATTTTAGGAATCTTATGCCAGGAAATAGTAGAAAACTAAATATATATTTCACAATATCACAGTGAAAGAAAGAAGAAGAATAACTATTTTTATTAGCTCATATTATTATTGTTACATAATCATCATAATAAGTCTATGTGGAAGTTGCCTCTTACCCTAATTTTTAAGAGATTGAACAACAGGTCCAAGGTCACATAGCAAGTAAGTGGCAGAGCCTAGTTCCAACCCAACTTTTATTTTTTGTTTCTCTCTTTACTTCAGATCCTGCAGTCCTATCACTAGACTATCTTCCTTATCCATAAAGAACTGAAGAAGGTGGGAAGCCAAGGAAAGAAAGGGTCAACATTGACATCAAGGCTTCAGTACTGAGTAACTGAAAGAATCTCTACACAAATGTCCAAAACGGGCATATCAGCAGAATGAGTTGGTTTGACCAGGGGAATGGGGAAAACCTGAATTTAAAATGATGGAATGACTCCCAACAATCTAATTTTCAGGTCAAAAGACAACTTCAAGGCCTTGGGAGACATCATTGGAATTTCAGAAGACTGCAAACTCCTCTGAGTTTTCATATCTTGGCATCAGAACCAGCACTTGGGTAAAGGAGCACTTCCGACACCCCAGAGTGGCTGCAAGTGCTTGTGAACAGTGGTGCCCACCTCATCATGGCGCCAACATCCTAGTAACACGTTTGGTTTGTGAAGGTCATCAGCCCTTCCCTGTTTGCACACCTTCTCCACTCCTCCAAATAGTGGTCCTCCACTCAGAGGTCAAAGAACATGCTAAAAAGTCATTTCCTGTTTTGCAGCTGCAGTCTCCGAAGGCCTCTCAAATCTCCTTCAACCCTGTCCCTCACCAGGCTGAAAAGAATGCACTGAACCCATCCCTTGCCTTTATGATCAGACCTTCTACATATCTCATCTTAGCTTCTCTCGTGACAATGTGAGACCCAGTGCTTTCAGAAAATGTGAGCACTGGATGAGCTGTGGCCTTCTGAGTAAACGCTGACCAAGGGCAACCACAGGCTCAGCATCTGAACTGAATGTTAATCTCATAAGGACAGGGAACATTAAGGCTCATATGTCAACGAGGAGTCAACAACATGACACAAACATGTTGCAAATTATTACACTGACACTGGTGTGAAGTGACTTCAGCTATGGGATCTGGAGTCAGAAAAATAAACATCAACAAAATGTGTAAATGGCTGAGCCGTCAACCTAGGCTGCTCCGTAACATTCATAATTGGTCTGTATGATAGGTTGATTCACAGGCTCCACAAAGATATCCATGCCCTAGTTCCAAGAACCTGTGAATGTTACCTTAAGTGGCAAAAAATAACTGTAAATGTCAAGGATACTCGAGAAGTGAACATTATCCTGTATTAGCTGGGTGGGCCCTGAATGTAGTCACAGGTCCCTAAATATAATCACACGTGTCCTGTAAGAGAGAGGCAGAAGAGGTTTGACACACGTGGAAGAGGAAAAGGCAGTGTGATCACAGAGACAGGCTGCAGTGATGTGGTGAAAGCCAAAGAATGGCAGCAGCCACTGGAAGAGACAAGGAGCTGGAAGAGACAAGGAGCAGATTCTCCCTGGGATCCTCCAGAGAGCGTGTGGTTCTGCTGACACCTGGATTTCAGCACAGGGATGCTGATGTCAGACTTCTGGCCTCCAAAACTGTGAGGAATACATTTCTACTGTTCAAGCCACTGTTTGTAGTAATTTGTTATGGCAGCCATAGAAAACTAATACAGTCTGGAACAGAGAGATGTGAACATGCCAAGCACAATAAATGGCATTAGCAGATACAAATAAACACACAGTGCTGGTAATCAAACCCAGTGTTCTTCTCTATAGGCATTTACCCCGGGGTCATCTGAGATGAAGAAACGTTTGTCTCTTCCCTGCATGCCTTTCTCCACCTCTTTACTCCTTCATGTGCCTTCTATTTTCTCATCCCCCTTTAAAATACAAAAATATCTAGTCTGTAAGGCATAGAAATAGGAGAACCAGCTTTGGAGTCTCATTCAAATTCCACTACTGCCTGTTCACTGAGAAAACTTAGGCTAATCATGTGACCTTTCTCAGTTTTCCCATCTGCAAATGGGGACAATGCCACCTACTTTTTAGGGTTTTTGTGAAAAGTAAAGTAGATAAACCATGTAAATCTTGATACAGTTGGTTTATATCATGTACTCATTTACCTCACAAATTTAACTTTCCATATTTGGTGGGGGCAGTGGAGAGAAAATTAGAGAAAAATAGAATTAGCAAAATAAATAAACAGTGCTGGTAATTAAGCCCAATGCTTTTCTCTATAACCGTTTACCACGGAGGGCATATGAGATGAAGAATAGAATCTACTGCTCCTTCTGTGGCTTCAGGCCTCAGATGCTTTTGCTGAGTGCAAGTCCAACACTCAAAGAAAGATATATTTCTTATAGAGCACAGTTTCTAAACACAAGACAACTTTTTCAGGTAGTACTTAACATGGTGCCTTCTATGGCATTTTCACCAATTATTTAAGCACGCACAGTATACACTCTATAGCAGACTGCAGAATGTGGACCCAGGCACTATGCGGCTCCACTGTAGTGCCTGGTCGTTATTCTCCTGCCCTAGTATGCCCTGAGCTTACCTAAACCCTTCATTCCCTCACTGAGCTAACTCTTACCAAACTCCCACAGGCACCAAAGGCTACTGGCCTACTGGTCTTTCAGCAGCCGTGGAGTTCTGGAACAATTATCCTGCTTGTACCTTATTCCATAAATTTAATGCAAGTTGCAAAGGTGCCACCAAGAGGCCTAAAGATCCCCCAAAGTTTGGAAAATAGAAAATGCACTAAAAATTCATGAGATCCATCAAATACCAAGTTATCTCAATAACTTTCTTGCCCTCAGCAATTTCTTCAAACAATAAAAATAAAAAATAAAAAGGACCTACATATTTAGAGAATAGTGGTCTTCCTACAGTGTTCTCCCAGCACTTCAAAAGTGATTTTTTAAACTGTGGCAGAACTTACTGCTAAACAGCCACATCCACATCCAGTAGCTTTTGGGGAGGTTATAAAACAAACAGGCAGCTCTTTTGGAGTCATAACATAGCAAAAACCTAGTCATACCACTGAAAAGAAGAAACCTGAAATTTGCCCTACCCATCTTAAAATGGGACTCTCTCAGGGAAAAGCAAAAGGGGGAGGGGGAAGCTTTCTGGCTTCTTTAAATATCTTCCTGTATTTAATTTCACTGAAAACCACGCTTCTGGCCCTACTGTGCCTTCAGCCTTCTCATTACCTCCAGCAATTTACATTGCATCTTTTTTGAACTCTGAATTCCCGGACAGAGTTGAATGTGGTGTGGCAAATTAGTGAATCATAAAAATTAGAGCTGGAAAAGGCTTCTGGGGTCATAGGGTTATCCTCTGCCAATTCTAGATGGTTCTCTGTGGTTTATTTCTGAGTGCTTTGTTCAAACTGGTTTTAAGTCAACAATACATCTCACAGGGAGGGGAGAAAGAGAATAACCACAAAAAAGTCTTTTGCCCATCCATTTCCCTAGCCAGCCCAATCCAGGAGAGGGAAGCCTAGGGCTACTGACTGGGAAAAGAAGGATGAATCATGGGATATGAGGGCTGGAAGGGACTTCAGAAGGTATCTAGTCCAACATTAAATTGTACAAAGAAGGAAGGGAGGTTCAGGGAGTTTAATGCACAGTCCCACAAGGATTACATGAGACCCATGTCAATGAAAGCAGGACCTGGAACATCAAAGGAACCTGACAAATATTGGTTCCATTTCCCTCATCAGATCATTTTCTGCCTTTGTATTAGAGTTTGTTGTTTACACGTATTAAACGATATCTTGTGAATTCCTTGAGGGTGAGGATTCTATTTTATTTATGTCTCCCACAGAGCCTAGATCTGGGCCTTGCATAGAAAGAATGGCTCAGGAGATGCTAGTCATGTTGAATTAATGTTTCCGAATAAATGGTCTCCCTTCCTTATACAGAACTCACTATCTTATATTTATGTTTGTGCTTGCCCCCATCTCCCAGATCTTGGAATAATGGCTGTGCATTATGGGAAGTTGGGTTTAGGGTCATTGTGAACAGAACTTTCTATGGACTGCACTTGAAAAGAATTGGGCTGCCTCAGCATGTATCAGGCAGAGCTAAACACTTGGGCAGAGACAAAAAGGAGGGGACTTGGGCATCCAAATTAGGTTTAGAGCATTGACCTCTGAGGTCCCATTCCACCTTCAAGGTTTTAGACTCTGTGATATAAAAGAGCTTTATTTCCAAATGCACATAAGGTTTCAACTAGTTGAATCCCTTAAAAGTCAAAGCCCTCTCAAGACAGATCCCCATAGTCCCTCACCCTTATAAATCAAAGACATCAAAATATGACTCTAACTGTGGGCAAGGGGAAAGAGGGGTCCCCAAAGTTTTCTCCCAAATGCATCTCTTGATCTAGCTTAGAGACTTCAAAAGTTATCCTCTTAATACACTTTTTAAAAGCTCATTTAACATAGTCTAAAGTGGAATTCGTTCTGTGAGTTAGTTTGGCAGAGATGAAATCACATCAAATCCATATTCATTATAGATATCCCATATGTCATCTATGAGGATGGATGGGAGCTCTTGTGTAGGAGGAAGAGTAGCTCAAGAGAAACACTCCAGGGTTTACAGAGACCTGCCTTTTGCTTTCCTGTTTCACCTCCTTTTAATTGATTCATCCCCAAACACTGGGAGACTCATACATTCCAGCTGAAACTCTTTCATTCTTAATACCTCTCTTCCTACTTTTAGCACTAGCTAGTTACATCTAAATGAGCCCTTGAAGACATTTGAAAATTCTTATGTGTTGTTTTAAATTTTAACTTACTTAAAATTGGGAGTGTCATTGTAGAAAACTTAGAAAATGCAGGTAACCAACAGAAAACCCTCACCTCCTGGAGAGAATTCTATGAATATCTAACACTGTAAGTTTAAAGCTTTCTTTCCCCTCCCATCCTCTACAGCAATGGGAAAGAAAGTAGTTAGAGAATAACTGTGTAACCTAGACCAACAGTCCCCAATATTTTTGACACCAGGGACCAATTTCACAGACAATTTTTCCACAGACAGAGTTGGGTGGGAAGCACGAGATTCTCATAAGGAATGCACAAGCTACACAACCTACATCCCTTGCATGGGCAGTTCACAATAGGGTTCAGGTTCCTATGAGAATCTAATGCTGACAGTAATCCAACAGGAGGCGGAGCTCAGGCAGTGATGCTCACTCACCTCCTGCTGTGCGGCCTGGTTCCTAACAGGCCACGCACCGGGACTGGGCCACAGCGCAGGGGTTTAGGATCCATGACCCAGACCACACTGAGAGTCTGCCAGACCTGCTAGGTCTTGACTTCACTCTTGAACTCCAAACGTAGAAAAGCCCAGAGTAGGGGTGAATGGAAAAAAAAAATGTACAGAAACAATGCAAGCTATTTCACACAAAAGCATCCTCATATGCGTGGGGGAAGGGAAAAGGGACAGGGATGGGATTTATTCAGACTTTCAATCACTGTAATCATAACAACTATTTATTCAACATTTATAATGTGTCAGGCATCCCTCATCTTATTGAGTTTACACCTCCTGGAGCTTTCCCAGGGATGTGCTGATGAAGGATTAGCATCTGGAAAACTGCGGAGGAAAGCCCTGATTGTAGCATTTGCCATTTCCTGAGGTGTAAATACTCGTACCAATTTCAAGCTTTGACACCAACTCAGGAAGAGATGCTCAGGAGTAGGACATCATATAGTATTTCCAACTTTCGGATGGAATGATCATCGATAACCTCAAAAGCATAGATAATAATGAAATGCAGTAACGGAATTTAGATATGGTGAGTTTTGTATATTTTGCATGTTTTCAATATAATTTGTTCCACAGAAAGTTTATATAACTTAATTTTCATTAATGGCTGTATTTAACACCTGGTTTGCAATATTCCTGAAAAGTGCAAGCTCCTGTGGAGCCAGCGCCATTGTACCACTGAGCCTTCCTCATCACCTCTTCTTCATCTTGCTGTGTAAATACAACCCAACTCATGAGCTTTTGTTTCACCTGGACTTAGGTTTTGTTTTTTGTTTTTGTTTTCCTTTTGAAGAACAGGGTCTCACTATACTGCCCAGGCAAGTTTCAAACTCCTGGGCTCAAGCTATCCTCCTGCCCTGCCTCCCTAAAAGCTGGAATTACAGGCATGAGCCACTGCACCCAACAGGTTTTGTTTTAATCTTTTCCATCTTCAAGATATTTTGCTTCTCTTCCCCCTCCTCTGATTTTGGCTTTCTGCAACAGGAGAGGTTAGGGTGGAGAAGAGAAACTGGGGTCCAGAGGGAAGGACTTTCCCATTCGATAAAGATCTCAAGAAAGGGGAAGCGTTAAAGCAAGACATGCAATGCGTGATTAAAAGTGGTGCTCTCCAATATAGCAGCCACTAGCCACATATTGTTGCTGAGCACTTGAAGTATGGGTAGTTTCATTTGAGATGTGCTATAACTATAAACCATACACCAGATTTTTGAAAGCTTAGTTCAAAAATATGTAAAATATCTAATGAATAATTTCATATCAATTAATTGTTAAGATAATATTTTATGTATACTGAGTTTAAAAATGTATTACAAAATTAATTTCACCTGCTTTTTTTCACGTTTTAAAATACATCAACTGGATGAGGTGGCTCATATCTGTAATCCCAGCACTTTTGAGAGGCCAGAAGGATCATTTGAGCTCAGGAGTTCAGCCTAGTCAACATATGGAGACCCTGTCTCTCCAAAAAAAAAATAAATAAAAATAAAAACGTTAGCAGGGCATGGTGGTGCATGCCTGTGGTCCCAGTTGCTTGGGAGGCGAAGGTGGGAGGATCACTCGAGCCCAGGAGGTTGAGACTGCAGTGAATCACGATCATGCCGCTGCACTCCAGTCTGAGCAAGGAAGTGAAACCCTGTCTCAAAAAACAAGTATATAAAAATAAAAAATAAAATACATCTACTAGAAAATTTTAAATTATGTATATGGCTTACATTTGCTTTCTACTGAACAGCACTGCTATGGAGAGTTACCAGACATCAGGGAGCTTTTGCTAGAGACGGCATTTTGAATTATGTAATCCCAGGTTCCTCAAGCGGGAGGCATGGTTTCTGAAACTTGCTGGTGGGAAGGTTTTTTTCCCATGGAGTCGTTCAGGAACTCAGGCTGACCCTGATTTATTTAGTGCTGACGATTGGGTGCACTGTGAACAAGAACCAGCATGTGCTGGCGCAGCACTAACAGAACACTGCTGCTCCTTCAAGCCATCTGACTTCCTCACTGCATCACTGTCCCCAAAACCAGCAGCATTAAGCCGCATCTAATGAGAAACTCCTGAAAACAGCTGGAGTCAAGTTATATACCCAAGCTGTTATTAAACATTTGCCATGTGCTAGCCCTGAGCTGGAGCTATAACAGAGTAGGGTTCAAGCTTACAAAAGAATAGCCCCATAAATACCTGGCCAAATTGATTTCTGAAATAGGTGCAAAAGGTTTTCAGAAGAGAAAGGAAATTCTTCCCAATAAATGTTGCTGGAACAATTAGATACTCACATGCCAAAATATGAACTTCCATCCATACTTCAAATCATCTACAAAAATTAACTCAAAATGGCTTATATACCTAAAACTTAAAACTATAAAACTTTTGAAGAAAAAACGGGAAAAAACATTTGTGATTTTGGAGTTAGGCAAAGATTTCTTAAACATGATACCAAAAACACATCCATACAAGAAGAAAGATTATAAATTGGACTTTATAAAAATGAAGGAATTTTGCTCTTCAAACGATACCATTATGAAAATGGATAAAACAAGCCACAGACTAGAAGGAAATATCTATAAGTCACATATCTGACTTGAAAAAAAGACTTGTGTCTACAATATACAAAGAACTCTCAGAACTAAATAATAACAAAGTAAACAACCCAATGGAAAATTGAGCAAATGATTTGAACAGACAGCTCACCAAAGAAGATACACATGAAAAGGTGCCTATCGTTATTAGGAAAATATACATTAAGGACACAATGCAAATTAAAATCACAATCAGATTCCACTAACTACTAGATACTTATTAGTATGCCTAAAATTAAAAAGATTGACCATAACAAGTGTTGACAAGGATATGGAGCAACTGAAGCTCTCATACAATGCTGGGTGGGAAAGCACAATATTACAACCACTTTGAAAAGTAGTTTGTCCCTTTCTTGAAAGGTTAAATATACAACTACCAATAATTCATTCCACTTGTAGGTAATTACCTAAGAAAGATGCAAGTGTGTGCTCATAGAAAGACATGTACATGAATGCTCATTGCAACTTTGTAATAGCCCAAAACTGAAAATGACCAAAATGTTTGTCAATAAGTGTACAATGGAATAATACTCAGCAATAAAGAGGAATGAACTATGTAAATGTAACAACATAGTTGAATCTCTGAGTAATTACACTGAGTGAAAGAAACCAGACAAAAAAAGCAATACATATTGTTGATTCCATTTATGTAAAATCCTAGAGAATGCAAACTAATCTATAGTGACAGGAAGCAGATCAGTGATTGTGCAGAGATGAAGGGGGAATCAGGGAGGACCAAGAGGAAGAAATTATAAAAGGCCACAGGGAACGCTTTTGGGGTGATGGATATGTTCATTAGCTTGACTGTGGTGATGATTTCAAGGGTAGATACACACATCAAAACTTATTAAATTCTACACATTAAAAATGTGTAGTTTATTGTAAATTATACTTCAAAAAAAGTGTAAAGCATACTTTCGATAGTATACTATTGAAAACTCCTTCTCCTTGGAAGACAGCTTTCAATAGACTGTGTCATCAAGATTCACCTTGGCTTTTCATCTATTTATGAAAATTATTGGAGGATTATGGGAGGGAGTCTCATGCCTGCCTCTCCCCAACCTCCCCCATTAAGCTCTGCTGTTGCATTGAAGGCTCTGCTAAGAATCCTAACAAGTAAACAAGAGTGATTCCATTTAGAATCTGGTCCCATCTGGCCCAAGCCGGGGCCAGTGCGCAATAGCCTGCCCACCTCTCATGCCCCATTCCCATATGCATTCCCTCTTGCTTCCTTGTCCAAGTGCCTGGTGAGGAGCTCTGTTCTCAGCTACTCACACTGAAACATGTTTGCTTGAAAAATACTTGTGCTATTTCTCTCAACAAGACCTGAATTTTTCTTTATTTTTCTGAGACTCAGTTTCACTCTTGTTGCCCATGCTGCAGTGCAGTGGCATGATCTCAGCTCACTTCAATCTCAGCCTCACAGGTTCAAGCAATTCTCCTGCCTCAGCCTCCTGAGTAGCTGGGGTAACAAGCATGCACCACCACGCCTGGCCAATTTTGCATTTTTAGTAGAGATGAGGTTTCACCATGTTGGCTAGGCTTCTCTCCTGATCCCAGATGATCCACCAGCCTTGGCCTCCCAAAGTGCTGGGATTACAGGCAGGAGCCACCGTGCCCAGCCAAGACCTTCGTTTTTTTTAAATACACTGGTGGAATTTAAAAACTCAAAAGTCTTCATGTCTACAAAGGACATTTCAGGCTCTGTTGAAGCTGGGGGGACCCTACCGCCACATGGACAATCTCCTGTAATCATCTACCTTCTGCAGTTAAAAGTCTGGAAACCTTTACCCTCTAGTGATTGGCCTGCTGGTAGAGAGAAGCTGAGCTAATCTCTCACCTCCCTTCAAATTAAACACTCAGAAAAGAGCAGGTGGTAGAAGAGCCCTGGAGCCATTGCTGCCTGTCGAAAGCTCAGCTGTACTGCTCATCACCAAAGTTGCCCCTGCAATGGTGAGTTTCAGAGAGAAATGGGGGACAAACTCAGTGTCCTATGAAAACGCATCTCAATGAGACTACACCTGCCAACGGGTGGCTTGAAGTCTTCCTGTAGCAGACTCCTTCTTCCCTCCAGGTGATAATACCTGGGTCAGGTTAGCTTTAGGTGGGGTTGGGTTAGAGGAAAACCTGAGACTCTGTCTCAGAGCCATCTGCTTTCTGAGATGGCACAGGTGGGCCCTGAAAGAGGGCCTCTTACAAGTCCCCCTCACCTAGTGCTGGCTGAGCCCCAGGTCAGAGCCCAGTCATATAAACAAAGCAACAGTACTGTTTCTAGACAGGTTTTAATTCTTCTGTGATTCTTTGGAAAACTTAACACAGGATCAAGAAATCTCAGTTGGAGGAACAGTAGAAGTATTCTAGCCTGAATGCCTCACTGACACATAAACCTCTACTCCATCGTACCTGAGAAGTGGCTGTCTATTCTTCGCCTGAATGCTTCCTCTGACAGAGTTTCATTTTAAAACAAGCTCTAATTGTTAGAAACTTCTTCCTTATATGCGCAGCTGTGAAAAAGAATGAGGAAGTTCTCTTTGTAATGATGAGGAAAAAATCTCCAAGATATACTATCAAGTTAAAAAAAAGGTGGGGGGCAGGTGCTGAACAATATGTATAATATACTAGCTTTGGAACTTAAAAAATAAGAAAAATAAGAATTGATGTTCACACGTGCTTATATAATATATACATTTTAAAACTCCAACAAAATACAGACAGACATAAAAATAATAATTGAATACTGGAGAAAGGGGAAAGCTAAGAGAATAATAAGAGCTAACACATTTGTGGAATTGACTGCATGCCAGCAACTGTTCTAAGTACTTCTGTGGATGGACTCATTTGATTCTTACAACAACCCTATGAGATAAGTACCATTATTATCTCCATTTCTCAGATGAGGAAGCTAAGGTTCAGAGGAGTTAAGTAACTTGCCGAAAGCCACACAGCTAGAAAGTAGCAGGACTGGGACAAACTGAGACACCACAGCTTTCAGAGACTACACTCTTAAGGACCATGGCAAACTCTCCCTACTAGAGTACAAGGATAGGAGGGAGGCTTCTCCCTGTATTCGTCTTTATTCTTTTCGTCGATTAGATCGGTTGGTTGGTTGGTTCATTATTTCTACATTTATTTATTCGGTTGGTTAGCTGGTGGGTTGGTTTAGTTGGCTGATTGGTTTCTGAACCACATGAATGTATGATACAATTAAAAAGAATTTCTCTGGCTGCTGTCAGGAGGCAGAGTAAAAAGCCAGGGGACCAGTTTGAACAACAACAAAAAACTGCTATCTTGCTTTTTTGTCATAGGTTGGTTCTCTGGGCAGCAACCAAACCCTACTAAATGAACCTTTCCCAAGGAATAAAAAGAACATTTTCAAATCTTCCTGTGGATCCCTAGATGCCCCAGGTTTTCATACTTGTCACTATGCTGGTTAGTCTTCCCCAGATACACCCCGGGACCTCATTGCCCTCTTAAGGTGGTGCCCAAAACCCAGCTCAGTTCTTCAGCACTGGTCTGGCCGATATGACTAATACCCCCTTGTTTTGAGAACTGCATTTCTACTAATGCAGCCTGTTTGCACTTGGCCTTTCCAGAGTCCTCATTTCAGTGTTGCCATTAACTGCAACGTCCAGCACTCACTCTCATGTGCTCCTGCCTGTTCAGCTCTTTCCCATTCCAACTGGGTAACCGTTTCTGAGTCCATGTCTGGGACATTAAATCTCTTCCCATTAAACTTTATCTTGTTAACCCATTTGATCTATTGTTCCAGCCTGGTTCGGTTGGTTCCTGACTCTGTTTCCCAAAATAGTCAAGATTCTTCCCAGCCTCATGTAAGACAAGTATAATTATTGTCATTTGGCTGTTAAGGACACTTAGCCCCAGAGAAGGGATTTACCTAACATCTCACAAATTTTTTGTTCGCAGCCTGGGCCTGCTGGAAGAATTCTACCCTACAGGCACTAGGTAGGTCCAGGCTTAGGACTGCCTCCCAGGGTCCAGCACTACCACTTTCAATAGGGACTGGACAGAGGGAGTGCACTAAGGCAGACTCATGCTCTAACTTCACAGGCAAGAAGGAAGGCTGTCATGTGCATGGCACATGTTCAAAGTTGGCTGGTGATTATAGCAGTTTAAAACATCACGTTCTAGATGAGTTGCTGGGGGTTTTCTGAAGCGTGTGCCGAAATCAGAGATGCCATGGGGATGACATCTTCCTTATCTGTGAAGTGATGTGATGTGGAATTACTCAACGAGCAATCCCCAGAGACCACAAACCAAGAAACTGATCCAGAAATTCCACTCTCGTCCGCCTGCCAGATGTGCAGGTTGAAGTGCGTTTCCGCGCTCCTCATCTTCTCTCCCAGAGAGGAGATCAGACAGCTATTTCACAGATGAGTTAAAAAAAAAAAAGTGGGGGTATTGCCTACCTAATCCATAGGCTGGTCACATGTCTGATTTTGGCAAAATGGGTGGACAAAGTGAAAACAGAGCAATTTCCCAGGACCCATTAATCTGTGGTCATGAAGATACCAGAAAACATGGTGGCAGAGACAGAGAACCACAATTGGGCTGATCCAAGTGCTCCAGGACCACCATCCATGGGAAAAGCCAGGAAAGCACAAGGAGCAAGAGGCGACTCCTGGAGAACTGAAAATGCCTTTGAGATGAGGTGATGCTGGGTTGAGGAGAAGTGAGCCAATCAGATTCACTGAAATCCAGCCCTCAGTAAAAGTCATGGCAGGACACGCCTCAACATCTCAAATTAAGTCTCAGATGCCATCAGGAACTCTGGTTCGACTAGATGGGAGTGGAATTTAAAATGAAAGCTTTCCAACCTGGAAACCAAAACGTGGTCTCTAATTCTGACCTTGCCTTATTGTAGTGGCTTTTGAACATTCCATGGCCAACGTGTGCCTCAGTAACCCTGTTTTCAAGGTGACTGTTGGGAGAGGCAGACTAAAAGAGATGATGAAATCCACCCTGCCAGCCTCACAGGTGTCCTATAAATTCAGAGACGATAACATCAGGACATTCTTCTGAATTACTTAAAGGATGACAGAGAATAAATAGGATTCTTTATTACTGCTGTTATGATGAAATTCATCAAATTGCCTGTGGGGATATGTTTTTTGAAATCCTGAAACGTCATTTCATTCTTAATTATGTAACAGTTTTCACCTTGTCAAAGTTCTTAACGGAAAGTCCCCAGGACCAGGACCCCATCATGGGAAATTAAACCCCTGGAGAAGTAGAAAATGCTACTAAAATATGTCCTTCTGACCCCAAACCAGGAGCAGGTTAATGCGAGAAGATGATTCGAGTATGTTCAGTTGTGAACTGGGTGTAGCTGGCACCCCTTAACGGATGAAACTGGTTCCAAGAATGAGTCACACTGATTATACCCTTGGGACATCATTCATAAATATCATCTGTCCCCAAAGACTTCCAAAACACAGGAGTCATGGCAAAATACACACACATATATACATGTAAGCAAGACTTCTAACAATCAGGCCATTGTTCGCAGCAGAAAAACCAGGCACACCCTTTATCTAAGATAAAAAAGAAAATGCAAAAAGCAATCAAATGAAACCTATCTTGCTTAACCTGAAAAACAACAGTTGGATTAAAACATGTCTAAGATCCATTTTCAGCAAGCCACCTTCCTGGGAGCATTTCAGTGAGCAGGAAGCTTTCTGGGGCCGGCCCTCCCCTAAACAATGAAGTGCTCCTTGCCACCTGTACTCATGTCCTCTTTGTGGCTACCTTCCCAGTTCAGTCCCATCCTCACTCAAGGGGTACAGCACCTGGTTAATTAAAGTTTCTTCTTTCCTGTAAAAATAAGTTATCCGAAAATAGTGGGGTTTTTTTTTTTTTTTTTCATTTTTACTAGGGAATAAAACTTAAGAAACAAATGTTAATTTCAGGCACCTACAGGCTCCTGGAGAGAGGACGAGGTGAGGTGAAGGGATTATGTATAATCTTCTCCCCAGTCCCACAAGGGAGAACCTCAATTCAGCATCTCACAGGATTCCTCCCACCTCTCTCTTCATCCCTGCACAGAGCAGAAAGTCTCGAAAGGGCTAGCCATCTACATGGCCACTTGGTCCAACCGTGGCATCTTACCCCAAATGAAACTCTGCAAAGTATGCCTTTCTACCAAAAATGGCCTGAGAAAAGCTGGCCAGCCACATAGTGTGAGGCCAGGTGTAGAATATGTTCACCCTTGCTGAGCCTGCAGCAGTGGGGTAGAAGTTGAGAAGTTTCAGACTCCGTCCCCAACCTGTTGGCGTCCTTGCCTTCTTGTGCACACCTCGGAGGTACACGCAGAACTCCGTCCCCATGGTCCCTCCCCACTGCTCTTCCCTTTACTACATTTCAAGAGATAGGAACTAACAAGAGCTCTGCCTGCTGCATATGAAAACTTCAGTGAGGCCATCACTCCCACACCCACAGCCTGCAATAGCACCAGTCCTAAAAGAAATCACACACACACACAACTGCCTGCCCTTTAGAGGGCATTAGACATACCACTTCCCACTGGACACACATCTAATTTGCCCACCCAGGGACAGTCACTCAAAGCAGGAACTATTCTAGTGTTGATTCTGCATGTTCAAAACACTCATGCAAAGAGAGAGGGAGGCAGAAAGAGAGAGAGAGACAGAAGGAAAAAGATGGAGACAGACAGATGGAAGAGAGAGACAGTGAAAGGGAGAGAGGAAAGGGAGTTTTCATAGACTAGGGCTAGAAGGCACCTCCTTTTAATTTGTTCAATAGTTATAGGTCTATTGAGATTTTGTATTTATTCTGAGTTAATTTTGGTAACATACCTTAATAGGAAATTGTCCACTTAAATTTTCAACTTTATGATATAAGGTTATTTAAGGAATCCCTATAATTTTAAACTCCTATGTTTATATTTACGTCCTTTTTGTCATAGTTTGCTCATGCTTAACTTTTCTGAAGATATCCAGTAGTCTTTAAAGAACAGCTTTTGGCTTTCGACAACCCTCAGTTAAATTTTGCTTCTGTTTCATTAATCCCTTCTCATACTATCATTTTTCCTCTCTTTCTACTTTCTTTATCTTTACTCTTCTATTTCTCCTAACTTCCTAAGTTGGAGATTTAGCTCATTTCTTTTCTAATTGTAATGATGTCCACTCTCAGACAATTACACAATCACAGCAAACCTCCCTTGAATCAGCCTCACTTAGAAGAACATGAACAAGAAACACAGCATGCCTGTAGGCCGGGATCAGACCCTGCTCTTCATAGCAATCCTCACCGTAGTTCAGTAGTTCAAGGGCTAGTCTCTTGTTTTTAAAATGAGGAAATTGAGACCTAGAGAAAGAAACAGTTTGATAAAAACAACAGCAAGCTGAACCTAGACCCTAGGTCCTCTCTTTTCAATGTTGTATTAATTAGAAAACTAAGGTCACTGTTCAAGTAGCAGCTGTGCCTTCCATAGTGTCATGATATCTTTGACTCTCTACTTCAGTTTCTTCAACTGTCAACTAGAAATACAATCCTTCTCTTGCCCCTCCCAGATCACAATCTTTGGAAGAAAAGAGCCGGCCATATTTAAGAGTTTTTCTTGGTTGTTTGGTTGTGTAATGTTGTCGGGGTGTGAGGGTGGATGTGTGTTGAGTCAGCGAAGGGGGACAGTGGTTATTGTGGGTAAGTATCATTAAAAACTGGCCCTGTTCATGATGGAGTTTGGTTGAGGCCAAGATGTCTTGGTTTGCATGATCCATGATCTTAGCACATATCATTTGAAATTCGCACCAAAGTGAGTTCCCCACTGACAAGTACCTTTTAGTTCTTCAAATTACATCAGTGGGTATAGCAGGTCCCCATAGAATTCAACAGAGGAGAAAAGTTTTGCTCAAGGCTTTGATACCTCATTATCTAGGAGGGCCAGAAGGAATGGACTCACATTTATTTGGGGCCAACTCTATGCCAAAGACTTTGATAGGCAACTTCCCTACCATATTTCTTTTTGGAAGAGTGTTAATTACAAACTTAATTTCTTGTTATAGATCTATTCAGATTTTCTATTTCTTCTCTAAAGAAGTTGGTTTTGAGCCTGGCATGGTGGCTCACACCTGTAATCCCAGCACTTTGGGAGGCTGAGGTGGATGGATCACCTGAGGTCAGGAGTTCAAGACCAGACCTGGCCAACATGGTACAACCCCATCTCTACTGAAAATACAAAATTAGCCAGTTGTGATGGCACATGCCTATAATCTTAGCTACTTGGGAGGCTGAGGTGAGTGAATCACTTGAACCCAGGAGCTGGAGGTTGCAGTGAGCCAAGATCATGCCACTGCACTCCAGCCTGGGCAACAGGAGCGAAACTGCATCTCAAAAAAAAAAAAAGAAGAAGAAGAAGAAGTTGGTTTCGGTATTATTTCTCTCTAAGATTTTATCCATTTCAACTACATTGTCTAATTTGTTTGCATAAAGTTGTTTATAGTATCCCCTTAATCCTTTTACTTTCTGCAGGGTCATTGCTATTTTGGTAATTTGCATCATTCTTTGGCCAGTCTAGCTACAGTTTTGTCACTTTGGTTGACCTTTCCAAAGAATCAACTTTGGTTTCCCTAAATTTCTCTGTTGTTTTTCTGTTTTCTGATTCATTCATTTCCATGTTAATCTGTATTTTTCCTTCCCTCTGCTGGTTTTGGGCTTAGTTTTCTCTTCTTTTCTCTAGTCTCTGAAGATATAAACTAAAATTATTAATCTGAGATCTTTTTTCTTCTCAAATCCATACACATAAAGTTATACATTTCCCTCTTACAGAATGGTGAAAGGAACTTTGAAAGCCAATTCTTCTATAAAGCCAAGAACATTGGCAAAAATGTCAAAATGAAATGTTTTCAGAACTCTAATTAACTAAAGACTTGCAATAATCCAAGGAACACTTAAGGATCAGCTTTCCCATTTCTGCAAGAAAGGCAGTTGGAGTTTTGATAGAGATAGCATTTAATCTACAGATAAATTTGAGGAGGATAGCCATCTGATATGGTTTGGCTGTGTCCCCACCCAAATCTCCCCTTGAATTGTAGCTCCCATAATCCCCACGTGTCGTGGTAGGGACCCAGTGGGAGGTAATTGAATCATGGGGGCAGGTTTTTCCTGTGCTGTTCTTGTGACAGTGAATAAGTCTCACAAGGTCTGATCTGCCCTTTACCCTTTGCCTTCCACCATGATTGTCAGGCCTCCTCAGCCATGTGGAGCTGTGAGTCCATTAAACCTCTTTTTCTTTATAAATTACCCAGTTTTGGGTATGTTATTATTAGCAGCATGAGAACAGACTAATACACCATCTTAGCAATATTAAATTTGCTGATCCATGAACATGAAATGCCTTTCCATTTTTTTAGGTCTTTAATTTCCTTCATCTGTGTTTTGTAGTTTTTAGTATATAAGCTTTATACTCCCTTGGTTAAATTTATTCCTGAGTACTTTCTTTCTTGATTATATTATAAATAGAATTGTTTTCTTAATTTCATTTCAGATTATTTATGGCTAGTGTATAGAATTACAACTGATTTTTATACATTGATATTGTATCCTGCAGCCTTACTGGACTAGTTTCATTGCTCTAAAAGTTCTTTTCTGTGGAATCCCTAGAATTTTCTATATACAAAATAACTTCATTTGCAAGTGGGGATAGCTTAATTTCTTCCTTTCCAATCTGGTTACCTTTTTATTTCTTTCTCTCGTCTGATTTCCCTGGCTAAAACTTCTAGCACAATACTGAATAGAAGTAATAAAAGCATCCTTATTTCTTACTTTAGGAAGTTTTCAACCATTAAGTCTGATTTTAGTTCTGGGATTTTCATAGATGTCCTTTATGGCTGGTGGGTATGTAAAATGGTGCAGACACTTTGGAAAACTCTTTTGACAGTTCCTCAAAAGCTTAAGCATAGAGCTCCCATATGGCCTAGCAATTTCACTAGTAGGTTTATGCCCCCAAATAATTGGAAACATGTGTCCACGTAAAAACCTGTACATGAATGTACAGCAGCATTATTCATAATAGCTGAAAAAACAGAAACATTCCAATGTCAATCAACTAAAGAATGGATAAACAAAATGTGGTATATCCATACAATGTATTATTAAGCCATAAGAAGGATTGAGATACTGATACATGCTACAAAGTGGATGAACTTTGAAAACATTATGCTAAGTGAAAGGAGGCAGACACAAAAGGCCACAGATTGGATCATTCAATTTTTATGAAATGTCCACAATGTCCAATCCATTGCAATAAAAATTAGATTCATGTTTGCAAAGGAGTGGGGGAAGGAGGCAATAGGCAGTGACTGGTAATGGCTATAGGGTTTCTTTTTGAAATAATGAAAATGTTCTGAAATGGCTGATGATAGTTACAAAACTTGGTAAATGTAGTAAAAGCTATTGAACTATACACTTTGAAAGGATGAATTATATGATATGTGAAGTATATATCAATAAAGCCATTATTTAAAATTTTTTCTAAGCACTTTAGCTGTATCATATATATTTTGATGATGTGGTTTTGTTTTCATTAAGTTAAAAATATTTTATTGTTTCCTTTGTGATGTGTTGTTCAATTTCCAAATACTTGGAGGTCTCCCATATTTACTTCTCTTGTTAATTTCTAATGTAACACCACTGTGTTCACAGAAATACCTTGTATTATTTAAATGCTTTTAAATTCATTGACACTTTGCTTTATGACCTAGGATATAGTATGTTCTGGAGAAGTTTCTATATATGCTTGAAGAGAATGGGTATTTTGCTGTTTTTGAGTGGATTTCCATACATCTATAGAAATAGATGCTGGGTAGGTCAAGTTGGTTGATAGTATGTTCAAGTCTTCTTAAATCCTTACTGATTTTCTGGCTATTCTATCAGTTATTGAGAGTGGGATGTTAAAACTCCAACTATTGTCAAATTATCTCCTTCTCACTTCAGTTCTTTCCATTTGTGCTTCATATATTTTGGGACTATGTTCTTAAGTCTATATAAGTTTATAACTTTTTTATGTCCCTGGTGAATTGATCTAATTATCATCATAAAATGTCCTTCAACAATACTTTTTGTCTTAAAGTGTATTTCATCTGACATTAATATATCCAATTTTAGCTTTCTAATCATTTCTGTTTATATAGTATATCGTTTTCCATTTTTAAAATCTACTTGTGTCTTTGAATCTAAAGTGCGTCTCTTGAAGATAGTACATAGTTGGATCTTGTTTATTGTCCAGGCTGACAATCACTGCCTTTTGATTGAAGTATTTAAATCATTTGCCTTGAATGCAACTACTGATATGCTTGGATTTGCATCTTCCATTTCTATTTGTTTTCTATAAATTCCATGCCTCTTTAAATTCATCTGTTCCTTCTTTACTACATTCCTTTGTGTCAAATAGCTATTTTCTAATATGACATTCTAATTCCTTTATTGGCTTTTAAAACTATTTTTTAAATTATTTTCTTATGGTTACTCTGGGGATTACAATATGCACCTTATCAAAGTACACTTTAGATTAATACTAACGGAATTCCAGCACCATATTGAAAAACTTGTTCCCATACAGCTCCATTTTATCTCTTTTCCTTTGTGCCATTATTATATATATTAAATCTTTTTATATTATAAGCCCAACAATACATTTTATAAATATTGTTTTACACAATGATCTTTTAAACCTGATATGAGAAGAAAAGAGAAAAATATATACAGTTCTTATATTTATCTATGTAGTTACCTTTTCCAGTGTCCTTTCTTACTTCATGTGGATTCAAGTTATTCTCTGGTGTCATTTCCTTTCAGCCTAAAGGATTTCCTTTAATATTTCCTGTAAGACAGGTCTGTTAGCAATGAACTCTCTCGATATTTGTTTTTCTGGGAAAGTGTTTAATTCACCTTCATTTCTGAAATTTTGTTGAATATAATATCCTCAGTTGACTTTTTCCTTTCAGGATTTGAATATGTTCTCCATTGTCTTCTAATTTCCAATGTTTGTGGTAGAAATTCAACTTTAATCACATTGTTATTCCTGTGTACATAATGTGTTGTTTTTCTCTTGCTGCTTTCAAGTTTTTCTCTTTGTCTTTTAACGGTTTGACTATGATGTGTTTAGGTATAGCTCTTTTTTTCCTTATACTACTTCTTTGTTGAGCTTCTTTGATACTTAAATTAATTTTAACATCAAGTTTTGGAAAGATAAAACTATTATTTCCTTAAATATTTTGTCTGCCTCTTCTCTCTTGCTTCTCCTTCAGGAACACATATTACACAAATGGTGTATGCTTGATAAAGTCCCACAGATCTCTGAAAACCTATTCACTTTTTGTCATGCTATTTTTTTTCTATTCTTCAGTTTAGATTATTCCTATTCATTTATCTTCATGTTTGCCAATTCTTTCTACTGCTGTTTCAGATCTACTGTTGAGGGATTTTAGTGAATTTTTCTTCTCACTTATTGTTCTTTTCAACTCTAGAATGTCGTTCTTTTATACATTTTTCTCCTCGTTTATATTCTCTGTTTGATGTGTCAACACCATGCTTTCCATTAATTCTTTAATTATGATTTTTTTATTTCTTTCAGCATGTTTCTTATATCTTCTTTGAGGTCTTTCTCTGCTAGGTCCAAAATCTGTGTTTTTCTCAAAGACAGCTTATTTTGGTGGCTTTTTTTTTTCTGTGTATGAATCATTCTTTCCTGTTTTTTATATGTCTTGTCATTTTTTTGTTGAAAACTGAACATTTCAGTTAATATATTGTAGCCACTCTGATTCCTTCTCCCTAAAGGTTGTTGTTGCTGCTTTGCTTGGTTGATTGGTGACATTCTTGGACTGACTCTTTAGAGTCTGTCTTCCTGTAGTGTGTGGCCCCTGCTGTATCTGCTCAAGTTTTTTAAATTTTTATTTTTTTGATCTCAACTTCTACACCTTAAGTTTAACAAGAGATGCGTGGATAATTAGGGCCCTCTCTGGTCACTACTGAGTGTGTGCACAGCTTTGCCTCTGTGTGCAGCCTTCCAGAATTCCCAAAATGTTATCAATGGCCACAGTGGCTATCCCACTCCTTGGGTCTTCCTGTCCTTTTTGGGGGCAAGTTGCCTTTCTATTGCTTGCCTGAACCAGCATTACAACCTCAGGATGACTGCAGTATTGGCCTTTCTTATTCATTTGCCATTAAGATGGTTACTGTTTTAACAGGGTTTTCCTGCACTTCACTCCAAAGCAAGTCAACCCCCTCCACCAGCAAACCTGCTGGGTTTAATGGCTTATCATGCCCTTTTAGGAACTACTGTGCTAATGGAACTGGATTGGGAGTTGGAGAGGTGAGAGCAGTCCAGTTTATAGTGACACAGACTCCCTTTGTTCTTAATTAAGGTTCAGAAGTTTGTAATGAATAAATAATTCTTAATTTGTTGTGTATCTTTAGCTAATTTTTCATAGTCCCAAAATAGTTGTTTTTTACAATTTTGTCCATTTTGTACAATTTTGTCCAGTTTCATTGTTGTATTTGGGGAGTGTTGGACAGGCCTCTCATTCCACCATTCCAGAAGTTCCACAAGTCTCCATTCTGTATTTCATTTCATCTTCATAAATACTAAGAGATAACTTTGTTATTACTGATTTACGGATGACGATACAAACTTCAGCGTGGTTAAGTAACTTGCTAGAAGTCATGACTCATATTTCTCAAAGGTAGTACAGTGTTTTGAGGATTCTACACCAGAATCTGATTTATTCCTGAATCTTTGAAGGCACTCCCCGCTTATAGAGATGCCATCTTTAAGAATTTTGTAGGGGCCGGGAGTGGTGGCTCACGCCTGTAATCCCAGCACTTTGGGAGGCTGAGGTGGGTGGATCACTAGGTCAAGAGATCGAGATCATCCTGGTCAACATGGTGAAACCCTGTCCCTACTAAAAATACAAAAAATTAGCTGGGCACGGTGGCGCGTGCCTGTAATCCCAGCTACTCAGGAGGCTGAGGCAGGAGAATTGCCTGAACCCAGGAGGCGGAGGTTGCGGTGAGCCGAGATCGCGCCATTGCACTCCAGCCTGGGTAACAAGAGGGAGACTCCATCTCAAAAAACAAAAAAAGAATTTTGTATATCTTGACAAGGTTAGGAGTCAACACTATTGTCTTGATAGTTCAGGTAACTCTATTTTGGTGTTGATGATGCAGATAAAAGTTGTTTTTATGATGAACAACCCATGTTCCAGATGCCAAGCAATGTGCTTCTGTATTTCAAATGTAATCCTCATAGCAATGCTGAAAGGGAGTGAGACCTAGTCATGCCCACTATGAAAATTTGGAAGCTGAGACCCATGAACATCTCATGTTTTAAGTGGTAAAGACAGGATTCAAACACAGACTTCAGATTCTAAGGGCTAGTGTTGGGCATAGTTCAACAGTCTCCCTCAACTGGAATGTCATCCTGCTAAAATAAAGTGGGAAACTGGGATGAGCTCAGAGAAAACAGATAAAAATAGTAAAAGATTTAGAATACAAATCAAGGGAGAAAACTAACATTAGGGGCAATTTGGCCTAGAGAGGAGCTAAAAATAACAATGTAACTACCTGAAGTGATATTAACATTTGCTGATAAGCACTAAATTTTTATTTCATTGAAGGAAAAAAGGAAAGCAAAGAAATAGAAGTGTATTTCCATTTCATCAGGAAAATCTCGCTTCTTTTAAGGATTCAGGAGATGCTTCAAAGTTTGTTACCCAAAAGATTATGTAATCTTCTTCTTCAAAAACTAACTGTTTTTCAATTCTCCTTATAATATGGCTTAGGTAAAAGGAGGGGGTGACATACAAGACGTTTTTAGCCCTACCTGCCCTTCCCAGATTAGAACAGCAGAGTCCACATCCAACTTCCTGGTGCCTAAGCCCCATATCCTCCTGTTCACCTCTGTGTTTCCATACTTCTCTCTCGTTCATGTAACCAACTAAAGCAAGACTCTTGCAAGATACACCCCCTTCAGGCAGGCCAAATCTATGTTTATCAGGAATAAACAACTACTATGTGAGTTCTAACACAGAAGTATGTAAAAGCCCCACTTGCTCGAGTATTTCTTCCTGATTACCATTAAAATCCCCATTTAATACTTTGGGTTAAGGTGTAGTCTCTGGAATGTGACTGGTAAAACACATGCATCATGGTGGCCACATCTATTTCAGAAGATGCACACATCAGGGGAAGTTTACATCAGGGGAAGTTTGATTTGTGGACAAGAAAGGTAGAAAGGTTGCACTTTTGCCTTGGTGGATAAATGAGTCCATGGGTACTGAGAAAGGAAAAGTGAATGAGAGGAGGACAAGCTCACATTCAGAGAAGTGGCATGACACATTTGTTCTTCACAATTGTCCTTCAGTCCAGTCTTGACAAAGATTATCCAAAATTTATTCCTTGGGGCCAAAAGTCAGAAATGGGGACCTAAATCCTATGCAACCTTGGCCGCATCTCCGCCAGCCAGCTGGAACCATAGCATATGTTTTTACATTCGCTTTTATATGAACTTCATTTTGCCAGCAATTTCATTAAAACCCACTTCCAGAGCTGATATGTGCAACTTGAAATCCTCCAGATGAATAAGTTCTGTAGATGGTGACAACACTCCCGCCACACTCCATGGATCAAATTGCTCTTTATCCACTTGACTTGGCCGGAATGTAAAGGCAAACGCCAAGCAAATGCTATGAAATCAATAGCTGCAGAGTGTTGGTTTTGGGTTTTTTCCTCTATGTAGACTCCAAAGGAGACTGACACGCAGATTAGACAAATCACTTTTCATAATCCTAAGGACTGCTGCATGATGTATCCAGAGTATTAATCAAAGGCTGAGACCAAGTAAAATGTGAATTAAATTTCTTAATGGAGAGAGACATGAACTTTCTATCCTTAGATCTCTGGCTGTGGACGTCTGTAAGGCAATGAAAAATTCAGCTACCCAGTTTATAATATTCTGAGAGATATATCACCAAGTGACACAACCTATCGTGGTTACAGTTTCTGTTTGGAGAACTCGGTTTCCGATGCGGTCAAAGGGAGCTCAGGGTCTGCTGGCAGAGAATTTAAGGGTAGCCCATGAAAACCGGAGTCCTGTGTGTTTGGGGTCATTTGAAGAGCCTTTCCACCACTGGGGGCTTGCCTGAGTCTCAAGCAAACATCAGAGACTTAACTTTTTTTATTTAGTCCATGGAATTGCAATGAAGTGAAATCGTTTACTTTCTATGCCAACAAAGCCAAGATGAACCTAAAAGAAATTAGACTGAAAGCAAATAAGACTTCATGCTAAAATTGAAAATAACCCCATGTCATGGCCACATGTGAAGATAAAGTCACTGCTGTGACACTGGTCAAGCTAAGGATGAATGGCAAGAAAAAATGAAAAGTTGGTAAAAGTGTTTGTAAACAGAACTTCTTCCTGCTCTCTGCGAAGATGTTTTGGGTGCCATGGCACTGCAGAGTCAAGTCAGTACAACCATCTACCCCAGAAGGAATGAACCTAGCAGCAGCTGGAGATGATTCCACTTCATCTAAGACTGTCTCTAGTTCTTTGAGGATGGATGGGGCTATGAATCCACATGGAAACATTATAGGATACCGTATTTGTATGTGGGCAACTTTTTCCTAAGTCATTAAAAGCCTTTTATGGGCATTATCTGACTTATTTCCATTTCTACAACTTGCTGGTAGATGGTGGTATGGGAGGGGATGCCAGCACTACAAATGGGAACACAAATCAGAAATCCATAAAGCCTATATTAGGAAGTATCAATGACTTCCCTAGGATAAAACCAGCTGGTGGGAAGGAATGTGAGGCATTCGGCTATTCCAAGGAGTTGGAAGCTGCAGGATTGCATGCCTCCTCCTACACACATACACACACACAAACACACAAGTCTGAACCTCGCTGTGACTCAGTTTTCTTCATTTCTAAAGTTGGGGTTACAGTGTATAGGATTTTGATGAGGATTCAAGGAGATGATCTAAGTAAAAAACAGTAATAATAATCCATAATAAAAAGGCAGTTCCTGTTAATCCCTTTCTTTCTCCTCCTCACTGCCACATGCGTCCAGAAAATGGGCCATCCACAGACAGAGGCAGAACACATGAGTTTGGCAGCGGAAGGAGTGATGCATCTAACAACCCCTCAAACAAACTGAGTTTACTATATATTCCAGAGTGTGCCTGGTGTAGGTTAAAGTATACTATATATTCCAGAGTGTGCCTGGTGTAGGTTAAAGTATATTATATATTCCAGAGTGTGCCTGGTCTAGGTTAAAGTATACTATATATTCCAGAGTGTGCCTGGTCTAGGTTAAAGCAACATGCTAAAATGTATGTTGCGTTTTGTCAGGCTGTTACGAATGCACTGAATCACTGGCTGAAACTGCAGCCTCTTCCACCATGTCCATCTGCTTCTCTGTGCCTCACTGGTGTTCTTAGTAATTGGGAGGAGGGGAATTTCCCTCCATTTGAGAGACCCCATGAGATTATCAGCAATTGTGCAGTAAATCTTAAAGATCTATCCCTCCTCGAATGCAGTATGCTATGGCACACCAGGTTACAAGATGCATAATTAGAGCTCATTCGGCTGACAGATTAATGGGGTTGTAGCAAAGGCCAGATAGCAGTAAATTAGGCAGCTAAACGCAGCAATCTCTGGCATAACCTCAGCACTAAATTGCACATCTTCTGCAGTGTGTTGGCCACTTCTCACAGATTCTTAAAAGTGTGTCTGTTTTATGAGGTGTTTTCCTTTTAAGGAACTCAGCATAAATACTTTTGTGGGCAACTTGGCCTACTGGTATTCAGCACTTTCATTGCCCCAACTATTTCAGAATCACCTACTTAATATCTATGTAATATATTGTCATGGTCTATTATTGGAAGAACAGCTAAATGTAACAACATTGACTTCTTAGTAGCACTTATACTCTTGCTAACTAGCTTAAAGAAAGACTAACAAGCTCATGATTATTGTACATGTTCTTATGACCCAATTCTCTTAAAACTTGGTTTAAAAAAAAGGAAAGTAAATTCTAGAGTGTTCAGATGGGTGAAACAAATGAACCTGACTGATTTGGGTATTTTCATTCTAGATAGGACAGCTCACCACGATGATGCAAGGTCAGGCAAATTCACACCCATACTGCTGGCAGTGAGATCTTCTCTCCCAGGGTCTCTTTAATTCTTTTCCACCTCTTTTCAGATTTCTCCAATTTTGAGAGCATCTTTCCAATCCCACAACTCCTTTCTGCCTATTAATAGTTTCCTTTTTGCCTATGTCTCTAACCCTTCTCTAAATGAGAGGTCTTTGAATGATTTGTTTGTGTACACCCTAAAAGAATTCTTCTAACTACATTTTTAAGATGACACCTAAATTTCATCAACATATGTTTAGGTTGTTACAAAGGACGTACCACCTGATAGTCTGTGCATTCTGCTGTGCATTAGCTTATTTTCATCACAAGTTTCTTGCAAGAGATTTAGATGATTCTGTTTATGTCTGCAGAGATGACCTTAATGGCAAAGCAGCCCTCACAGTCAATCCAATTAGCGAAATCATACTCACTTTCTCATGGAGAAATTCTAACTCTGTTTTCCAATTCAAATGAGTATGTTAATATGTCTCCCCAGGGCAACTAATTCATCCTGATAGACAAATGGATGATGAGTAGGTAGATGGATAGTCTGACACTACATACATGCATGGAGGCTTGCCAGGAGTTTGTCATGGGACAGAATAGTGCTCTGCCCCCTTTCAATATCTCCCCACAACGTTCTTTTTTGTTTGTTTTCCTGGGACTGTAGTTTGGGAGAAATGCCTCTCAAATTGTCCCCATTTTTAGAGACCCAGAGGATGTTTAGACCCTGAGGAAATGCTCCATCCGTGGGAGGGGGATGGCTGAAAGGATGACTTTTATTCTGAATGTGAGAAGGACAACTGTGAAGGGATGGTGGGACAGGGAAACGAGAGGTGTGTTCTCAGGCTGGTGAGTTTTAGGAAAAGGTGCACATGAAAGTTGAGCATCTGAAAATCAATGGCACTAAAGCCGCTTGCTTCTTCATAACTCCTGAAAAGTCTTCAGGCGCTCCCAGAAGGATGTGCACCACAGCGTGAAGATGGCCGCTCTTGATCAAACACACAAGCTGGGGTTCATTCTGGGGCAAGCAGTGAGAAACACTTGCTGTGCTAATATCTGCTTCTGTTCCTCTAGCCACCACGAGAGAGTGACTCACTCATTTATTCTCTCAACAAACACCCTCTTTATGTGATGTTCAGTGCTATGTGTGCTCCCTTGGCTTTGCATGCTAGGGGTCATCTTGCATGCTGCCGTCAAAATATGGAGACTCCTATCAGCCCTCATTTGTGACAACTTCTTGTCATAACAAAACCAGGGTGTGTACAGACAGCAACTGGTGACTTGGTTAGAAAAATTTACATAGGGTAATTCCAGATGCTTGAGCCATCTAGATTCCAGATCCAAAATAAAAGGAAATAAAAGAGGTGGCAAGGGAGCCTGAGGGAAGAGGTCATATCCTAAACTCATCATTAAATTGCCAGGAAGTGTGAGTGATGAAAATGGCCAGGAAATAAGATCCTTTGGTGAATTGGGATCTTGCTAATATTTAATTGGGTCTCCGGTGAGACATTTAAATCCATGGGCAGCTATCAAGGTTGAGAATTCTACTCTAGTGGCCCCAAATGATTTCACCTTCACTTTCATTTTAGTGATGGAGGAAAGCCAGGACATTTGCTAAAATATTTGAACTGTAAGTACGTGTTTTAAGGCCTGCATGTGTGTGGTAGTCACCATTGAGGAAATTCAGAGCTTGATGATCTCTTTCAGCACATCGGTTACCAAAAACCAGGGCAGCCACACTGGAGGTCTGGTCACCCTTGTACATGCCCTGGATTACTCAGTTTCTTAAAACAGTTTTTTCCGAGAAGGACGGCTAGGAAATGACCATCTTCACTTTTTCTGCAAGTATTTATAAACCTCCTTAAGGCTGAAACCTAGGTGCTTTCAAATAAACAAAAATAGTTTGCAAAGCACTCCATAGCCTCTGCACTCCAAGCCCCCTCAACATAAATGAAAAGGTAAAATGCTCTGTGTGTGTGTGTGTGTGTGCGTGTGTGTGTGTGTGTGCGTGTGTGTGTGTGTGTGTGTGTGTTTTCTAAATTTCACCACATCATCACAGGCTTGGACACCAGAGTCAGATAAGAAAATCATTGGACAGCAGGGGGTGGGGAGGGTGGGGAGGGATAACATGGGGAGAAATGCTGGATATAGTATACGCCTAAAGTAAAATTTACAAAAAAAATACAAAAATTTTTTTAAAAAGGAAGAAACTCAAAAGTATATTTTTGAATAAATGTTTAAATGAATAAATAAAAAAGAAAAGAAAAGAAAATCACTGGACCAGGAGGAAGGAGACAAAATTTTAATCTCAGGTTTATGATGGGACCAAGAGAGTTTTGAAAAGGGTTATGAGCCTCAGCCCCATACTCGTCATATAATCTTCAACGAGTTACTTAACCGCCCTTGGCCTCAGTTTTCTCGTCTGTGGATGGACAAGCCTACCTCTCAGTGAGCTGTGAAGAATCAAATGAGATTAGGCATGGTAAGTGCTAAGCCTCACAGTCATATTTGCTATTACCGTTTGTGGCATGGGGCAAGTAAGTGGCTCCGTGTCTCCAGACCCCTATTTCCTCCTCTTCTCCGTCCATGTAGAAAAAAGAAAAAAACAGAAGCACATTTTATTGTTTTTAAAATGTAAGTTTTACTAAAAGGCAAATGGATCAAAGTCCAGTTTCTGCCTCCAGTAAATTGCAAATGTCTTAAAGCCTGGAACCAGAATCTTGCTTTAGCATTCCACCCCAGCCCCCAACCCTGATCCCCTCCATTGCCTAACAGTGCCTTATACATGGTAGACATCAATAAATATTTATTGACTTGAATTACCTCTACATTTAATTTTGTGATAAGGGAGTAAATGAGTGAGACAGTTTTTGTGGGGGCGTTAGGTGAGTCTGGGAATCTGTTTGAGTGAGAGTAGGTGTGTTTATTAGTGATTTAGTGAGGGGAAGGGGGATGGCTGCCCATGGTTATAAACATTTCTGTAATTACTGAAACTGCTTTAACTGACCCAAGACTTCACAGGAATATAAATCTCTGTCTAGCAGACAGAAATGCTGTTATTAAAAAAAAAGAAGAAGAACTTATTCAACCAACCCTCAAGTGAATCAGATTTTGAAACTGATCTTCCAAAGATAAATTTGTGTGAGGAGAAAATGAGTTGCACTTTTTCCATCTTTGCCCTTTCTTGTCTTTGTTTATCAAAAACATCACCTAAAAGAGAACTTTTTCACACTTCAGAAAACAGCTAAAACCAACCCCTGTTTTTCTGTGGGGTCTCCACTTATCTCCTCTGTAAATAACACCAAGTACAGATTAAGCCCTTTGAGATAAGCACAGATATCCGAGAAGCTACTTCAGAAACCTAAGATTAAAAACAAATCTAAACAGTGGATATTAATTTATATATATGCATTTTAAATAAAGGAAAGAAAAAATAAAAACACCAAGTGTTTAACCTGGCTCGTGGATTTGTGATGACTCACTTCAAGAAAATTCTCGGGGAGAAAACGCACCTTACTTCTACCTCTAGGAAATTCCCTTTTCATGGGAATGAAAATCTCAGCTTCCACGCTCTCAGATCTGGAGACCCATGGCATGGGGAAGTGGGTCTGTCACTCCACCTTGAAGCTGCAAACCCTAAGGCAGGCCAGTGCTTTCTTTCTAACCAGATCATATTTTTCTATCTGAACGATTTTATGGTGGGGGCTTAAGCAACTTCCTACATTCCTGTTGTTGCTCTTAATTTCTTCTACTTGGACTGAAACCCCTACAGGGAAGCTGTAAAGAAAATAGAATAAATAAAGAAGGAAGAAAATGTTTCTCTTCTCTTTCCTCCCTAAACCCCCTCATAAACATCCCACCCCAGGTCACAAAATGTATGGCGAGCGTTAAGCCTTGGCAGTATTTTGACACGGTGCACAGTCCTTTTCTCCTCCCTTTTCCTTTGAGGTTCATCTTGCAGCCCGGGGCTCTGTTCCCCTGCCAACTTGGTGGGAGTGTTTAGTGACTGGAAGGCTGTGGCCTGCTCTCCCCAGAACTTCACACTTCATTTTTCCATATCCCTAGGAGCAGCAGCAAATATTTCACCAGCCTGGTTTGCCGGCTACTGCCATAAATCAGACTTAGGCCTCAAAAAAAAAAAGCCAGGCCTGTCAAGGCATTAAGCTTTTATTTTCTGACTCGATCCAGTGGTAAATGAGAGCTTGTATTTTCCTTTAAAACTGTAAAGGGATTTTTAAGGATTGTCGCTGGATGGCTGCCAGCTACAAAAGATACAATGCAGAGTGTAACTGGTTAGGAGAGATTTGAAAAAGTCTTAAGTATGAAAAATGTCTTTTCTTAAAGGTTTTTCAATGAAATGGGAAACAGGGCTTAAATTTCATAAAGACTTAAAAAAAAAAAAAAAAGACCCAAACTATTCATGAGAAAAGCATTAGGAAATGGAAGAGTCGCGCTCTTCGAGAAATATGAGTTATACTTCTGCGTGCTCTCTGCCATTGGCCCCCTTTCTTCCTCTCTCTTTCTCAGTGTACACAGATACTTGGGCCGGTTCATTAGTCAGTTCCTGCCATCATTACTGATGATATGACAGCAAGAACAAACAGACTGGACAGTTTTATGTGCTGTATATTAATTGCTTCATAATTTAGGCCTGCAAACCAGGACAGTGAGGCAAGTCTACTTGGAAAACCCCCTGCTTGAAATTCTAAGCAAGTTTGCAAGGTGCAAATCATGCCTATGAGATCACTTCTGAATATTTCCCCTGGTTGAGTAATCAAATCTTAAACTCCAAATGCTGAAAGCCAAAGCCTTCTTGCAGTTGGAAGAGAGATGGAGTTAAAATAGGTAGGTATCGCACCAAAACACCAAGTCCAGGAAATCTGGAAAACGGTGCAGGAAACCAGGCTCAGATCAGGTCCTAGGTGTAGAAAAACAGTCTGCTTAGATTTTGTGATGTGTCATGTTTCATTGAGGTGCACATTTAATTTCAGTAAAATGCAATTAAATCAGAGTAAACATAATCTTCCCTCTGCCTAGTCTGGGTTGTTGCATACACTTGCAGCTGGGGTCACAAGGAGGTGTGGGAAGTGGAGGAAGAAATCACTAAGGAAATAGTGAACCTCTATTTACAAAGGTTTCAAAGTAGCATTTAGATCAGGCTGAGACCAATCAAGACAGTAGCAGGGCCGTTTAGACAAGGTGATCTGATTCTGTAGTCAGGAGAGCTGGGGATGAGGTAAAGGGGAGTGATGGGAACGCCCAGTGGGATGTGGGAAGCGGAGTTCGAAAATGAGTAGAAAGGAGTATCATTATAAGGAGGCTTGGGGGACGAACAGGCTGCCACCGCTGACTCTTCAAGGACACCATAGACCATTTACCCTACTGGTGAAGTTATTTATGAAAACCTCTCGCACTCCAACCTCAAGCTGGTTATTTGTGCTAAATCTTGGGTGTTCTCAAGGTGGGGCATTGTCTTCCTGGGTGTTGCTCTTTCTTCTTGAAGGAGTTCAGAAGAACCTGAAACCAGACTTTCCGGCCTAACACAGTTCCAGCAATGGTCGAATCTTGGTACAATCCCAGAATGGATCCGCTTCTGAAGTGCATTGCAGCTGATCTCCCTCCACCACTTCTAACCTTTCAGGACACGGAGATGAACTATGGGTATCTGAAGCCTCTCCAGGAGCACATCTCACATCCTGCCTCTCACTCAGGGATCTATCCCACCCTTCCCTTAGCTCTTCGACTTGTCAAGGTCTCTCTTGCCTCTGGTCTTTTCCTTCATCCTGTGACATCACCCCCAAAACTCAGCAAATGGTGGTCCATGGGCCAAATCTTCCCTGCCCACTGTCTTTGCATGGCCCACAAGCTAAGAATTGTTTTCACATTTTTTAATGTTCTTTTTAATAAAATTAAAAGAAGAATACTTTGTGACATGTAAAAATTATAGGAAATTTAAATTTCAATGCACTGAAGTTTTATTGGAGCACAGCCACGTTCACTCGTTTACATATTGTCTCTGGCTGCTTTCACAGTATAACAGCGCAGTAGAGTAGCTGTAACAGAGCTCACAGGACCTGCAAATATTAACTATCTGGCTATGTACAGAAAGTTTGCCAACACCCTGCTGTCCCTCCCCTGAGCAACCACATCACACTGAACCTGACTGATCCCTCTTCTTCCTTGATATCACCTTTCAGACTCACTCCCAGGCTAGCCGTTCCTGCCTGGAACACGCTACACTTCTTCATGCATAGTGAATATTTTGTACATTGAATTCATTTTAAAATGGTTTGTATTCAAACTACAAAATGGAAAAACTACTGGATGAAAACATAGTAAAACTCATCAATCAATCATAAAAAAATACCCTAATTGAAATCTGGAATAATAAATCTAGAAATGTTCCTAGTGGTTATCCATAAGTAGTGGTATTATGGGTGAGTTTAACATACTTTTGATTATCAATATTTTGTACATTTTCATAATGTGTATTTTTTAGATTTTCTCTATAACGTTCCTGTTCAAAGAAGGGCTAATGGAAGGGTGTGATCGATCACTGAGTGAGAGGCTGGATTGTATAATGTTTCATGTTCTGAATTTTCTATAATATACATTCTATAATGTATAAATATTATTTTAATGGAGCTTTTACAAAAATGTGTATTGAGCACCTTTTTCATGCAAGGCACTGAGCTGAGCTCAGTGTGGAAGATACACACATTTTGCCTGTTTGGGTTGAGTATTCAAGAAAGCAACTATTATTTGCTGAGGAAACATGTTTAGGTATTACCAGATAGTATATATGTGTCTATGTGTACGAGCCTCTTTTTCATTCCTTCTTCCCAGGGTTATCCACTTACTTATGCTAAGTTGTTGAATATGTCTATATCTTTTTAAAAACTGGGGTATACATGTTTACTTTACACTGAAGATATTCTGCTATAATATCCTTTTATTTTTATGTCCTTTAAAATAGTTTTTTTTTTGTTAATTTCCCAAAAATGTTTTGGGTGATCTTACGTGAGGTCAATTCCCGGGTATGTTGTGGGCTTAGCTGCCATTGTGAGTGGTATTTCACTTTCTATCATCATTTCTCGATGGTAACTGCTGGTGGATAATGAATCTTGAACCTGGCAATTTTGCTGGGGGAGGGAAAATATAAATAACACAATGAAGGAAACTCTTACTGATCTATGCTGCAAATGGTGGAGTTGGGAGTCTGCACCTGTGGTCTAAGAGGCTGGGGTGGGGTGCGGCAGGGTGAGAGTGATGGGGGACATCTCCATCTGTTATTGATGGTGTGTTCCACGCTTTTCATAACTGAGACCTCTGCAGGCCTGCTACGTGTGCAGCTGGCATGTCCTGACACCACACCACTGCCCTACTGACTACACAGCACAAGCCCCTGCTGCAGGAGCAGCCACCTGCCTACGACCTGGTGGCCAGCCAGGGCGACTACGTGTGCGGCCCGCACAGCTATGGCACCATCCCTGCTATACCTCCGATGCCACCCTACCCCTACCTCATCACAGGGATACCCACCCACCACCCCAGGGTCTACAACATCCACAGCTGGCGCCAACTCCATCATGGTCGTGGGAGGCTGTCCCGTCTGCAGGGTCGGGGTGCTGGAGGACGCTTGACCTTCCTGGGCATCTTCCTGGACATCATCCTGTTTCCCTTTGGCTTCATCTGCTGTTTTGCCTTGAGGAAGTGAATATGCCCCCACTGCGGAGCCACTTTGGCTTAAAGGGAACACCAGGCCCGGCTTTCCTACACCCAGCTCTGTTTTTCTAATGTAAATGTCATGTACAATAGTTTTATCTGATTCAGCTTCAGGACTGTTTTGTAAAGCGAGGTGGGACCGGTGTGGCACACGCCAGCTGTGGTTTCCAGAGCGTGGAGACGCAGAGCTGCTGCTCCTGCCCAAGGCTCATGGCAACTCACTAAAGCACTGCTTTTATTTTTGCAGTCTTCAGTTTGAGAAAGGTGAGAAATAATGTTTTCAATAAATGAGATTCATACCATTAAAAAAAAATACTATCCAGCACTGTCCACCAAGTAAGCTATCATTTCCTTTAAAAATCCCTGAACTTCCAAGTGCAGTGAGTCATCCAGTTCTTTCAATAACTAGAGTAGTGGCTCTACAGAGTCTCACTGAGGCTTTAAGCCCATAAACTTTCCTCCTATAAATACATTGGCAAGAAGCAGCCCTGGCTCTGCCCTCTCTCTCCTGAAGTGGCATCTGTGCCCTCCAAGCTATCCTGGTAGGTTTAAGGTGGCCTCCAGCATCTGGCAGATGGTATTGGATAGAGTTCATTATTCTAGGACACACCTGTCAGTTCAATTGCATCTGAAGAACTGTGGAATGATCTGAGCATCAGCAGTTTGAGGTCTTGGCTGGTCCCTTTTACCATCACCACCATCACTTCAGCTAAGTCATTCCATTGTTGTCATAACTTCTCAGCTCTCCAAGTGATTTGCTGAGTACGTCATTTTGGCAGGTATAAAATGAGCTGGACAATATATGCTCTTTGTCCACACCCATGTAGTGTTGGGAATACGTTTTTGAGAGCCTTGTCAGAAGACTCCATCTAGGTAGTGAAATCGTCCTTAGCTAATGTTGGTGCAGGAATAAGAAATGCTAACTCTTACAAGCTGGATTCAACTTTTCCTTCGCTGACTTATCTTCCAAGTGCAGTGAGTCATCCAGTTCTTTCAATAACTAGAGTAGTGGCTCCTGATCACCTGGGAGCTTAGAACAAATACCTACACCTGGACCCGACCCCAGAAAAACTGAATCAGAATTTCCCCATCTGCTGTGCCAGGAGTGTCATGTTCTGCTCTCTGAGACCATGTAGAACATATGGGTGGGGGGTTAAGGAGTTGTGTAGAGAGCCTGTCCTCCGACCCCACCTCTCTCTAACCACATCTAAGCGAGAAACCACAAAACCAAGTAAACAGGCAACTGAGGGTTGATGCAGTGATTGGAAGAGGCAGGGGTGTGGGGTGAGAAGAATGGATGAGGACAAGAGACCACATCTCATTAACAGAGTCTTCCTCAGACTTAGAGCTCATACTCCACGGTGGAAGGGACCTTTGGGTGCCAGGGTTGAGGAGCTGACACTGCTCTGGGAAGTACTGTGCCCTGACAGTGTCCAGGCTGGAGAGGCCTCAGCACCTTTTCCTCCTGCAACCTCCAGGCAGCCCTCCTACCCCTCCCTGGTGCCACCCCAGGCTTGCATGCTTCATCATCACCGCTGCTGCCTGTGCTTCTTGGGTGTTCCACCCAGCTCTGGTCTCTGACCCAAGTGAGGGGATTAACTTCCTGCCACGCCACAGCTGCAGCAGTCCATTTCTGCAGAGAGCAGCAGGGAGGCCATATGGCCCAGGAGGATGTGTATCCAACAACTAGGGGTGCTGAGTATTCATTCCGGGGGAACTTGGGGTGGGAGAATTTACTCTCTGGGGCATTTCTGAGAAAAGGGGAAATTGGAAATTGGCACTTGGGGGCCTTGTCTGACACTTTCACCACAGTTACCAAGAAACAGAAAGAACATTGCTTCCATCTCCATTTTCCTCGTGAAGTGACTTTGCTTTCCCCATGCAGGTCCTCTTTGCGTCCTCCCTCATAATAATAAATGCCTTTTATTTATGGAATGCTGGCCATGTACCAAGTGCATTTCATGTGCTCTCTTCTGTAATATTCTGTTTGTAGATGAAGAAACTAGGGCCGAGGGAAATGAGACTCAGCTTGTTAGTAAAATCAGAGGTGGTGCTCAAAGGGGCTGGCCATCATTAACCAAATCCATCAGAACTCAGAGCCATGTGGACAACTCTGATGGAAGTAGCATAAGATAGAGTTGGGAGCACCACAGACTTTGGATCAAACAGTTACTTAGTTCTCCAACCTCCAACCTCATCTGTAAAACAGGACAACAGTACCTACTTCATAGGGTTGCTGAGGAAATAATACAGGAGGGGCATTTAGGACCAAGTCAGGTATAGCACAGGAGCTTCATAAAGTAGCCATTTTATTATTAATCTTATTATTAGTTTTAGAAATATATCTGCCAAACATTTACTCACTCATTCAGTGAATACTGATAGACAGCCCTGTACCCATCACCAAGGTCCATCTGTGAACCAAAAATCTAGCACTGCTATCAGTTGATGGGTTCATTCTCTCCCCAATTGGAAAGCTCACTGTGGAAAGCAGGTCACCATTGGAAGGTTACCTGGAAATTGTGGGATCGTCAGAGGACAACGATGAGTGTTTTGCATTGAAGTGGTCACTTCCCTTCAAGAGCCTTTGAATTCCTGGAACCAAGGCTCAGAATCATCTGTCTCATGGAGAGGAGGGTTGTGGGGAGAAGAGACAAATCCGTATTGAGCATCTTCAGGTAAGATGCCTGAAACTCATGATGCAGAAAATGCTTGTAGAAGGCACTTGAGATGCTCTTGGGGGGTATGAAGTCAAAGCATTCAATAGCACTGACTGACATGTGAGAGAAGATACAGTCCTGTGCTAAAGAACTCCAGCTCTGGAGTCAAATTTCTTTGCTTCCTATTGTCTACACCCCCTAACTAGCTGTGTGCTCTGAGCAGCAGGTTTATTCTCTCAGCCTTGATGTCCTTAACTAGAAAACGAATGGAAATGATAGGAGCACTGGTCTTATTGATCTGGAGGTGTCAATGGGAGGATATGTAAAAAGAGATTCAACAAATTTTACCTACTACTATTATCTGTCAGTCTTTCTTACCACTCTAAGAAGACCGTCTAGGTGTGCTGGTAAACCTAACACTTTCTAATCTTCCCTTTAAGGAGCAATCCTCAGGCTGCAGACTTCTACAGGTAAGAGTACCTCGTTAGAACTTCACAACATTGCTTAATTTTTATGTTGTGCAGAGGGAGGGAGGATGATTATCTCCTAATTATGGCAAGAGGTACTGTTTTTTTCCCTGATAATGACAGAAAGCTTCCTTTTAAAATAAATGTTTCAATAAAAAGAAATCAACTTCTATACAAATATTAAAGAAATAATAGGGCAGGTGGATATGGCAAACATCTTAAATGTAGCATCCAAATGACTGAAGTTTGTGAAATAGTGACAGAACAGCCCCCATGCCACTGCTTTTGGCCTCCAGTTAGAGACACGGTGCTCCAAAAGCCACGCTTTGAGACCCATTCTAACTACCCCTGACATCACTGCCCTCTCCTAACATGTCCCATCAACAGAAATGTGCCTTTGTTCCCAAGCCACTCCAAAGAGACCACTGCACTTCAGTCATCTCCTTCGGACAGGTCACGTACCAGTGCTATCCGTTTCACTCCCTGCACTCCTGGCTGGGGGATCCAGCCCAGTCCCTTGACAGGATCAAGTTGTTTCTTGATTCTTCTTAAAAACACAACTATACACTGCCTTTAGGTGTGGCCTACTTTAGCACATGGCTAACCCCACTCACAGGGTGTCAATTCCAACTACTTCCTTCCTCAGGTGGCAATTTTGGCACTTTGCTGTAGCCCCTCATGTTCCAACCACATGGAACTGAGATGAATGAGTATCTCCTCAAGCTGGGGAGGCCAAAGCCACTGAAGGATTCTGTTTCTATTGTGGCTCTCGTTACTGTTCCTCACGTTAGAGCACATGTCATTCTGGGCAGACATCACTGGATTAAAGAGTATTCTTTCACACAGCCATAATTGTGGGTCTTAGAAGTTAGTGAACTAGGGAGCCCAGGGGATATGAATGAGAATACAAAAGGAGAATCATAGAATTTAGATGTACAAGTTCCCTAAAACTACACAGTCCCACCCTTCCACTTTACCCATGAGAGGAATGAAGCTGGGAGAGGTTAGTTGACCTGCCCAAGGTCACATGCATCCCAGTCAGAAAACTACCATGTTCCCCTTTGGGCTTCGGAACCCAATTTGACCCTGGACTGCACTGAAAATTCTTTCCATGTCTTCTTTCTTCGATGGATAATTTAAAATAGAAATAATAATAATAAATATAACACCTTGTTGTATATGTGTAGCACCTTTCTTCCAATAAATGGCGTTCTTTCAGCTTGCCCACCCATGCTGCACAGAATGAAAGTGTTTCCACTATGGACCCTGGCATTGGTTATTGACTGGGGCTCAACTTCTAGCCCACACACATACCACTATCAAAGGGGTAGCTCAGAGTACAGGGCCCATGTCTGTTATTATTAACTACTCCAGGGGTAGTGTTTAAAAACAAAAGACCCTCTCTAGCATAATACATAACTAGAGGTCTCCCCACTCAGCATATTAAGAATATGTTTAGGAAGCTTAAATCTTAACTATTTTAAAAATTAATGATTTTGTTTTAATCAGGTAGTTATTTGATTCTCCATGGAAGAAGAGGCTCTTTTGTGTTGTTAGTAATAGGTTGTACTAATATTGATAGTGTTAGTAGAATAGTAGCAGCAATAATAGTAACAACCATCATTTATTAAACATCTACATGGAAGGCATTTATATCCAGTCTCTTATTTAATCCTCACAAAGATCTTAATGATATGTGTTTTTTCACTTTACTGAGGAAATAATGAAAGCTTAAAGACATAATTTGCCCAATATGCAAAAAAAGTGACGTCTTATCTTTTTGACAGTAGAGACGACATGATTTTAAGAAAATATCTCACTATATTAGGTAAAACATTTTAAAGAATTTTAAATGTATTGTAGATCTAGCTAGAAAATAATTTTTTGGGCCCCATGAATGATCAGAATGCCCAAATCCAGATTCACTGTTAAGTGATGGAGTCAGCATTTCCTACACATGAGAGACAAAATCTGAAACCCAAGGTGAGTGAAATATCAGAATGGATACCCAAAAATAAGCCAATATTATGGAAGGGCAACACTCCATTGAGGGAGCTAGAAAAACATTTATCTATGGAGATACATGACAGACTTGGTCTTGGCTCTGAGTAGAGGGAAAAAAAAAGGCAAGAAAAGAAAAGGTCTCCCTCCCTATTTCTAATTACAGATGTACAGGTTTATGACTTTGCGATTGAATATACACAAGTGTGGCTAAAATAAAACTCTGAAAAGTTAAATTGATTCCAAGTTGATGATACCTTCAAGCACCTGGTGATACACTCTGGAAGAAAATACTTTTAAATGGAGCCTCAAAGAATCCTACATATTAAGTTACAAAGAAAATGAGCTCTATTGAAAAAAATCAGTAATAAAAAGTAAACAAACCACCCTGAGTGAAAGTCAGCAGAAACAATAAACTCTACAATCAGACCCTCCAAGACCACAGAATTATTCAAATATAAAATATAAAATTAGTATGTGCAATAGATTTAAAAATATGAGAGGAGATTGAAACTATATCAAAGAAAAAAGAGACTATCATAATTGGCCACATTTGAAAAGCACCAAATAAAAATTCAGAAACTAAAAATGTAATAAATGAAATAATTTCAATAAATAGGGTAAACAATAAAATAAATGAACTGTAATGCTGAAAAGATTACACAGAATCTAGTAGCAGAAAAGCAACGAGAAATGTGAAAGTGGTGAGGAAACATAAAGAATAGTGTGAGAATGTTCTATAGGAAGCAATAAAGAGAATGGGGAGAAGCAATATTAAAAGAGATAATGGCTAAGAATTCTCCAGAGTTAATGAAAGATACTAGTCCACGAACGGAGAAAGCCTAGAGAATCCTGAACAGGATAAAAGCAGGACAAAGGAAATCCCTTCCCAGATATACCATAGTGAAGCTGCAGAACAAAAAAGACAAAGAGAAGACCCTAAAAGCAGTCAGAGAACAGGCAGATTACCTAAAAAAGAATGTTAGGCTGACAGCTGAGTTCTCAAGAACAGCAGGAAAAAATTGAGTGAATTCAGATCAAGTAACTATCTAGAACTCTAAACAAAGAAAACTATCTTTCCTTAAAAAAAAAAAAAAGGAGGTGTGGTCAAGGAAACACAATTTCAAACCACAAATTGAGAGACTTTATTACCAAAATGCTTTCATTGTAGAAACATCTAAAGGACATTCATCTTAGAAAGAAAGAAATTATCCCAGAAGGTAGATATGAATTGCAAGTGAGTCAATGACAAAGATAAAAGTAAACGTGGATAAACCTAAACAAATACTTATATGTACAAAACAACAATGTCTAATTTATAAATATTTAAAAATCAAGAGATAATTAAAATCTGGACAACTTCATGTAAAATTTAGAGATGAATAATTGATTTCAAGAGTTCTTTGTTTCTTCTATTGTTCAGAAAAAGCTTATATTAATTAGTTTTCAATTAAATTATGTTAAAGTTGCATATTAAAATTTTTAGGGTGGAATACAGGGGAAAAAAGGAATTCAGAGTGGAGTGAATGAAACCAATAAATGCAAAACAAAGAAGCAAAGGAGAAAAAATAAAATATATATATATAAAACAAGAAGGTAAATATTACTATAAAGTACAAAATAAGATGGTAGAAATTAATCTAAACAGTTTGGCTATTACAAATGATATAAATGGACTAACATCTCCACTTAAAAGACAATGACAATCAGACAAGAAGGAGTTGTTCGTCCAAGCTGAGAAGTGGGAAAAAGGTTCAAAAGGTAACCCAAGCAGCACCAAGTCATACAGTGCTTTCTAAGTTTAGCTGAGGTCTTTGACTTCAAAGCTGTACTGTTGAAGCATGGAGCAGGAGACTGCTGTTTTTCATTATAAGACTTATTATTATTTTTTAAATGAACTTTCATTTAGCATATAGATGAATTACAATGATAAAATATTTAAAGTTAACAAAGAAAAAATCTCAAAATAGAGAACAATCCTTTGGTTTGAATATATATATTTTTATACATGCACACACACACATAACATTGCTTAACAATGTGGATATGTTCTAAGATATGCATCATTAGGTGATATCTTCATTGTGTGAACATCAGAGTGTACTTACACAAACCTAGATGGACTAGCCTACTACACATCTAAGCTATATGGCATAGCCTATTGCTCCTAGGCTACAGACATATATGGCATGTTATTGTACTAAATACTATAGGAAATTATAACATAAAGTTAAATATTTGTGTATCTAAACATAGAAAGGATAATTTGTTGCACTATGATGTTATGATGGCTAGGATCTCACTAGGTGATAGGAATTTTTTAGCTCCATTGTAATCTTAGGGGATCACTGTTGTATATGTAGTCCTTCAGTGACTGAACCATCATTTTGTAGTGCATGACTGGGTGTGTGTGTGTGTGTATGTGTGTGTGTGTGTGTGTGTGTGAGAGAGAGAGAGAGAGAGAGAGATGGTATCCATATATATGAGATAGTTTCCTTTACATATTTATGTATTGTTTGAATTTGAGACAATAAGTAAGTTTACCTTTTTATAATTTAAAAAATAAAACTTAGGCTGGGTGTGGTAACTCATGCCTATAATCCTAACACTGGTGAGAAGATTGCTTGAGGCCAGGAGATCAAAACCATCCTGGGCATCATAGTGAAACATATGGGTGTGGTGATGCATGCCTGTAATCTCAGCTTCTTAGGAGGCTGAGGAGGGAGGATCACGTAAACCCAGGAGTTCAAGTCTGCATGAGCTATAATCTCACCATTGTACTCCAGCCCAAGACACAGAGTGAGACCCTGTCCAAAAAAAAAAAAAAAAAAAAACTTAAGAATAGGCAATGGGATACTGTAGATTAGATTGTTTCAGTCAGAAAGGGCTTGAGTATAAAATATTATGTGGGAAGGTGGGAAGTAGAGTGCAAGATGGATTTAGAGATCAAGAGACAAAGACTGGAATCAGAGAAACAAATCAAAACAACTAAAATAATTGTCTGGGCCAGTGGGATAAATGCAAGGTAGAAGGAATGGATAAATCTAAAAGCAGCAGCAGAACTTCTTAACTGTTCTTGTTCTTGCAGGTCAGTGGTAGGAAGAGCAACTGAGTGAAACTGAAGGAAGAGGCAAAAATGACTTAATGATGATAACAATGCCTGCTCTCTCTGCTCCTGCAGGAGGCTCACTTAATGGACATTCTGGAGCCTTCATACAAAATAGTGGCCCCTCCCCAGTATCTTCCCTTGTTTGGCATAACAGAGGATGAAGCACCACTATGGTCTTGAGAGCCTCCTAAAACACGAATCAGTTTGATTAGAATGAAAAAAAAAATCCTTGTTTGCATGTTCTCCAAGGACCCTCCCTAATCCCAGTCCACAACATTAGAGGCTCTGGAAAGACCTTGAACATTCAGATAAATTGTTGGAAGAAATGGGGAAGTACCCCAACCATGCCATGGGTTCTCGAATGGGGCTGGCAAGTGCACCCTCTGTGCCCTAGACCAGGAACTTCTTGGAGTCCCATTATCCAGGGGTGAGATACAAGATCTTAAGCAACCAAAAGAGAAGGAACCAGTTACCTGGAAATGGAGGCAACTTTATCATCATTTTCAGTGCCTCTAGAATGGTACCCAAACTGGCCATTCTCTAGGCCTTCTTGAGCTCCACTTGTGTGGCCTACATAAGTCATTTAGCCCCTCTGAGATTTAGTTTCCTCCTCTGTACAATGAGGATGGCAATAACAGACATCGAAAGGTTTGCTGGGAGGGTTAAATGGGATGATAATACAGAAATTACCTGGTACAGTGATTGGCCAATCTAATAACTCAATACTTATTTTTTAAAATTAATTTTGTAGAAGTGAAGATAAAGACAACCCTTCCATTTCTGTAGAAGTGCTAGTGGAAATGTGAAGGAAAGAAGAGAGAGAAAAAATAGAGAAGTAGAATCACTAGGACTGAATAGAAGGAATGAAAGAAATGGGATTTTCATGAATTAGAATGTTAAAACCCGGCCTATTATGGAAATTATTTTATCAGTGATCAAAATAAAGCTGTCAGAAGGGGAAGACTTGTTTCTGCAGTGGAGCTGTACGATCTTTAAGGCAAGAAACTTGCTCCTTTGTGCTCATAGCATTGAGCATAGGTCAAACATTTTAGTTCTAAAAAAAACAAAATATTTGCTGCGTAAATAAAGAACATTGAATATTTGCTGCATAAATAATTGAAGAGTGAATGAACAAGTAGAGGAAAGGGAAAAGGAGAAAGCAAAAGAGAGGTGGGGAGGAAGGGAAGGAAAGGAAAGAGAGAAAACAAACCATAATGTGAGGCAGGTACTGTCTCCTGGAGCTGGGAAAGCAGCTCCTCCATGCTAAGGAGACCATCGCTGTGGCATCTCCCACCCATTTGGTCTCTTCTTTTTTTTTCAGTTTTTAGATGAAGTCTCGCTCTATTGCCCAAGCTGGAGTGCAGTGGCATAATCTCGGCTCACTACAAACTCCACCTCCAGGGTTCAAGCCATTTTCCTGCCTCAGTCTCCCGAGTAGCTGAGATTACAGGTGCATGCCACCACGCCCAGCTAATTTTTGTACTTTGAGTAGAGATGGAGTTTCACCATGTTGGTCAAGGTGGTCTCAAACTTTTGACCTCGTGATCCGGCCGCCTCGGCCTCCCAAAGTGCTGGGATTCCAGGCTTGAGCCACCTAAAGCAAGATGGATTCTGAAGCTTGAGGCCACCTGCATATTATCATCCAGAATCCTCTACGAGTAGCCAGCATTGTTCTTGAGCTTCCTCTGTGCTTCTTCATAGCATTTCCCAAGTCTGAGCTCTGTGAAATGACCAAAGAGCTAGAGGTGTGCCCAAAGAAATGTGCCCTTCGCTGGTTACAGGTACTCCAACACGGCCAACCCTGAAGATTCTGTGCCTATGCTGCTCCAGACACAGCTTCCATGGCATCAGCCGACTCCCAATTGGCTCTCTCACTGGTAAGGACAGTGGTAGTTGAGAACCTTGTATACGGAGTCAGGAAATGGAAGGAGTTATTTATTTTCCCTGAAGACAGTTTGTTCTTTCGATAAACTACAGTTTTATTTAATTTAATTAATGCCAACAGTAAATTGTGTTTTCTCATGACTAAGCCTCTTCCTCCCACCCTCCCACCGCCTTTAGACTTTGGCTATAAATAGGAACCTCTTTGTTCTGTCTCCTCTGGCAATAATTACAAACATCAACTGGGGAGAAACCCTCATGTCTTTCTACATCTCTTGGTTATTTCTCCACAAGTAGGCAGTCACACAAACAAACAGCCAGCTCTGTTTGTGTTCTCTCTGCAGTCACAATTCTTCCACTGCTTGTTGATGCATTCCAGCATCTCAAGAACTTCAGGACCAAGATTGATGGTATCTTAATATTTGTTTGAACATGTGCACTTAATGTGCTTGGTTAATTGGAGTAATTAGTAGTCTTTTCATTCCAAGGCCATGGCTGAAATTAAAACAGGGCTGTAATTTCTTTTAATGGACTAACCGAAGAATTATTATTTTGAAAGTGAATCAAGACTGATGGATGCAAAGTTCTATGCTCCAACAGAGGAGGAAGGGACAAGAATTCTAAGAATCTGAACATCTTCGGGGACAATTCCAGCCTCATTTAGTCCCTCCAGATATCATAATTCCCAGGACACCTTTGAAAATGAAATGGGGCCTGTCTACTGATTTCATCAGGATGACAGTCCTAAACAGAGTCGGTTCCGGCAAACTGGAACATGATCATTCTACCAGCACCTGACGAGAGTATGGCCATATACACAGGGGACTAACCATTTGATACCAACTGTTTCTCACACACGTCCATGAGGCAGGAATCATTCCTGTTTAACAGACAATATAACTGCTGAAAAGCTCAGCGACTTGCCCCAGGCCCACCAGGCAGTGGATAAAGCCATGCTTCACCCAGCACTTCTTCAGAGCCTTATTATTTGTCCGCCTCACTGACCCACACTGATTCCTTCCGGTCAGCCAGGAATGGCACAGGGGAGGGCTGGTACCATGTGAGTATGTGCAGCTGAACTGGAAGGTGGCCAGGAGCTGAAGGAGCAAAGGGCAGAGCTGAGTTTCAAGAGGAGGCAGCAGGGCATCCCGGCCAGGAAGGCTCACAGGCAGCCGGATGGGTTGCCAAAAGATGCTGCTGCCTTGGTGTTCGGGACCAGCTTCTGTCCCTTAAGCACAGATATGTCTCGGATGAGCTCCAAAGGTCCTGTGTGGCCAACAGAGCTTAATTGCTAAGGCACCAGCTGTTGTGACAGAATTTTCCAGAAAATAACTTTTAAAAAGTTCCTGTACTGAGAGAGCTGGCCATAAAGGGCTGGATATGACCCTCTTCTGTGACGTATCCAAAGGGCAGTGTTGATGCTCTCATTTCCACCTGTTGCTTCTCTCACCTTCCACCGCTCCTGCCCTCTCATCTTCCCTGCTTGGTGAAGGCACGTGTACACTGCTCTGCTTAACTAATTTCCTTCGGGTATTGGCAATTCTATCTTTACAATTTGCATCTCAGTGAGGTTTCCCTTCGTACATTTTCCTGTTCCTGTATTCCCATTATTCAGGTATCATCACTCAATAAACATTCGACAGCAGTAATGCGTTTCACATGGAAAGAATTGGGTTTTTATTGATGGCAAATGTTGTGATGAACTTTCATGCCCACTTGGAGCCGGAGCAGATTTTTTATAGGATGAACCACAATAAGATGTGGTTCCAAGAAATGTCTTCAGAGTGTGGACTGAGATGTACTTTTAGGAACAGGTCCTGTGGCCAGAGTGGGGAGAGAAGAGCCTTCCCACTGTCAAAATCTCATCAATCAAAATGGATAATAGCAACATTATTAATAACCCTACAGTTGCATTGTACCTGGTACTCTTCCAAGCACTTCCCTAGAATCCTGAAATGAAGGCCGGGTAGATATTGGTTCCATGTTTCAGGTTAAACAACATTGTAACGAGACTGACTAACCCCATAAGTGACGAGTCATCTGATCAATGGGTAAGTGTGCTATGAGAAGGAGACTTTTAGCAGCCCGGAAAGCTGTCTTTGAGGGTCATAGATGCTTTCTGTAGGAGTCCTTCCAAGGCTAAACTCTTATCTAGCTCCCTTTTGTCCGGTCCAAATATAAAAGCATGACCACCATGTCCAGGCATGACGCTTCACCTGCAATGCAACTAAGCATCCTGACACCTAATCCAGATACAGTGGGGAACCAGGAATTATTTTGCAACATATGCCATTGGTACATGGTATGGCAAACACAATATGAATGCCATGTATCGACTTCCCAGGCTAGGCTGGAAACACTATAGGAAAAAGACACAGGGCATTCTGCATTGGATCCAACAAAAGAACAGCAAATGCTGGGTGATGGAGGGGGTGATGTTAATGAATCACATCCGCATCACCCAATAGGCTAGTTTGGGTCCTAAGCCACCCTGTACTCCTCAGAAGCCAGTCTTGGCACTTGCCTTGGTGACAAAGAGAATTAAGGAACTAGACAGGAACTTGCAAACCAGCTAGGGTTATCACCGCCACCATTTTGTTAATATGGAAGATAAAGCCTCAAGACTGTGAAGAGACTTGCCCTAGTAGCAGGGTTAGCCAGGGCAGAGTGGCGCTAAGAATGCAGGCCCCTGGCAGAGAATGCCACCCAGCTTCCCACATTGAATCAGGAGATTTTCTTTCTTTTTTTTTTTTTTTTTTGCATTTTAGGTTTTGGGGTACATGTGAAGAACATGCAAGATTGTTGCATAGGTACACACATGGCAATGTGATTTGCTGCCTTCTTCCCCATCACCTATATCTGACATTTCTCCCCAAGGTATCTCTCCCCAGTTCTCCACCCCCTGCTGTCCCTCCCCTATTTCCTCCCGACAGACCCCAGTGTGTGATGCTCCCCTTCCTGTGTCCATGTGTTCTCATTGTTCAACACTTGCCTATGAGTGAGAACATGTGGTGTGTGATTTTCTGTTCTTGTGTCAGTTTGCTGAGAATGATGGTTTCCAGGTTCATCCATGTCCCTCCAAAGGACACAAACTCATCATTTTTTATGGCTGCATAGTATTCCATGGTATATATGTGCTACATTTTCCCTGTCCCATCTATCATTGATGGGCATTTGGGTTGGTTCCAAGTCTTTGCTATTGTAAACAGTATTGTAATGAACATTTGTATGCATGTGTCCTTATAGTAGAACGATTTATAAAATCAGGAGGTTTTCTAGCTCACCATGACGTCTCTTCTTCATCCTTAACCTGGACTGTCCCTGATTAGCGATCTGCAGTACTCAGGGACTCAGCAGTCTGAGTTAAGAAGAGGATGCCTTTCCTACATATGTGGCTTCTCCGTGCTCTCCCCACCCTCACTACTATTGCACAGTGCGGCAGGTGTCCATGCCCTTCATTGTGAGGGAGCACCCATCCCCAGGGCAAAGCTCCCTGAACAGCAGGTTGGGCAAGAAGCACGGGGAGGCTGGTATGAACCCACAAGATGCTGCAACTCAATAGGGGAGTGCGTCCTCCGCATGCACCTGGCGCACCCCAGCTGGCTCTCCATGACCTGTGTCCTGACAGCTCATCCTAGTTTTAAGTGCACCAGATTACCCAGGAGTGTGCCTAGAGGAAGAGTGCTTTTGTTTCTAAGCCACCTGCTTCCAGTACACATGGATGTCCTTCCCCAGGTCCGCAGCCTCATGACTTCGGTCAGGAGTTGATTCAGAAGGTAACACTTGGACTCTCTGGACCTCAGGTCTTTTGTCATTTTAAACCTAACCCTTCCTGGCTCGTGTTTCAAGGGATGTTTTTCCTGTCCTGCTTGGTTTTCCTGTCTGCTTTCTGCACTTTGCTTGGCTTATGAAATGTCGTATTTCATTCTAAGCCAACATACTGCTCCTATATCAATTCAATTTTAGTCAAAGAATATTGAATAGAGGGTGGACCTAGACCATAATTGGCTTCTATAGATCCTAAGATTGTACAAATGTCATCCAATGCATCTACAGCCCATGCTGCATGCAGTGTTCTTAATTTATATTTTGCTTGGCAAGTAAAATAACCCAGGGGACTTTCCTCTTCCTCCTTACTTCCCCTCAGAAGTCAACCATCTCATGCTACCATTACCACAGTTGATGAGGAAGCTGAAGCCACCAGACAGAGCGGCGGCGACCTGCAGGGCCCTGCTTTCATGACCAGACGATGTCTCAGCCGCTGGACCTACCACACTGTCCCATCCAATACTCTGTCCTTTCAGTAGCTGTCGCTGCCAGGCCTTCCTCACATCAGCTTGTGAGAAAAAACCGTGTGCATTACTTCTCAACCCTGGTTTTAGTGACATCATATTGATAGCTTGAACTTTGCCATATTTACATCACAGAAATCAGTAAACACCATTTAAAAGACTTTTGTTTTCTTCGTTTTATTCTCAGACAGCAGTTATTAAACATTTACCAGCATGTGCGAGAATGAGTTTCATAGTGAAAAACAGCAGAGGAGCCGGCTTACCTGGTGTGCCTTGAGTGGTCCCCACAAACTCCAATCTGTTCAAGACTCCTTCACCACATTGTCCCCTCCAGCCAGGGCAATCCCCCCAGCCTGAGCCACTTCCCAGACCAGACCACAGAAGCAAGGCCATGCCCACCGAGCACCCTCCTGGTCAACCAGACTTCCATCCTGCTCTGCCCTCAAACCCCGTAGCCAGGGTCCCAGGAGGAAACTGCCATCTGAAGCACGGGTGTGCCTAGCAGGGACACAGGAGGACCACAGCACCATGCCGATGAGGATGGCAGCTAAGTCTGAAGCTTCTTATGCTCTAGATTTCTGTTTGCGGGGAGGGAGCCTCTAGGAATGGCGAGAAGCATGAGAACTTTGCAGAGGCAGGAAGGTCAGTTAAACTGGGAACTGCGAAGTTCCTGTGTTCGGGGCTTTCCCTTTTTCTCCTCAAAGTTCCGAGAACAAACTTTCTGCTCTAACTCAAGAAAACCCAGGCCGGGTTGACTCCGCTATTGTTCTGTGGATTCCCCTGACCAAAACCCCAACTTCCCTCTCACTCAGCTTCCCATTTGAGGTGAAGGATCTGAAAGGAAGAGTGGCGGGAGGCAGGTCAGAAAGAAAGAAGGAAGAGAATGGAGGTCAACACAGCCAGAAGCAAAGGAGGAAAGCCTAGGAAATAGCAGCTTTGCTCTGGAAAGCAGAAGGAAGGGAGAGTCGGGTGGGGCTGGGGACCGGGCTAAGGAAAAGACAAATGCCACCATGTTGCACATTTCCGCCACGAAGGCTTTCTCAGTTCGAATGCACTCTGCCTGCAGCCATATGAACACTGCTTTCCCTGGGGCCACCAGGAAAAAGAAACTTGCAATGGCTTCCTAAGGCCCAGGTCATTTGCTTCATACCTAAAATCCCCCTTATCCGGCGCCAGTCTCCCTTCTCAAATCCGCTCCTCTTCTCTGCCCTGGGCCTCCCCTAAGGGATTCTTTTCTCACACATCCAAACCTTTGCCCTCACTGAGCCGTCTGCAGAGGGCTATTCCAAATTAAGAGGCATGGCAGCTAATGCAATATGGGATCCTTGATCGAATCATAGAAGATTTGTTAAAGAGTCATGAAGACTACTCAAGCCAATTTGAAAAATGTAATATATTGCTATTTAGTATATTTAATATTATTTTACCTATTAATGTGTTTTAATATTTAAATAAAAATATTAATAATACTATTTTATTGAAGTTTCCTGGGTATGATGTCATGTTTTGTATACATATATATACATATCTATATACACACATATACATATACATATACGTTTGTAAATAATGAGTATTTATGCCTGAAGTGTCACGATATCTGCAACTCACTTGAAAGTGCTTGAGGGGGGAAAACAGAGAAAGAAGAGAGAGAGAGATGCGGTGAGATATTAATTGGTGAATAAGCTAGATAGAGTATCATAAACTTCTTTCAACTTTTCTGAAAGCTTAAAAGTATTCTAAATGCAAATTTGGATGAAAGGTAATATAACAGGCTGGGCATGGTGACTCGTGTCTGTAATCCCAGAACTTTGGGAGGCCAATGTCAGAGGATCACGTGAAGCTAGAAGTTTGAGATCAGACTGGGCAACAAAGCAAGACCCTATCTCTACAAAAAAGCAATTTTAAATGATTTAAAATTAGCTGAGTGTTGTGTTGTGTACCTGTCATCCTAGATACTTTGGAGGCTGAGGTAAGAGGATCACTTGAGCCCAGGAGTTGGAGGCTGCAGTGAGCTAGCATCCCGCCACTGTGCTTACTCCAGCCTGGGTAACAAAGCAAGACCCGCTCTCTAAATTAATAATAATAATAATAATAATAAAACAAATGAAGCCTAAGATAGCTCGTGGCCTCCATCCACCACCACTATGGCTTCCCCAATTACTCAGAAGAAAATCTGAAGTTCTTCCAGTCTGCTGGTCCTCCATGTTTCAGCCCAGTCTCCTCCCTGACTTCTCCTACTGCTCCTCACTCTCTTGCTACATCCCAGGGACATAAGCCTCCCGATTGTTTCTAGAGCCAAGTGTGGGCATTATGCCCAGGGAAACAGACAATAAATATGTAATCAGACAAAGAACATAAGATTGGTTAGGGCGAGAAGAAAAACAGAGCATGTGGCTGCCCCAGGGCCTTTGCACTTATGGTCCCTATGGCTTGGCCCTGTTTCCCCTAAAGTTATAGCTCACTCTCTCACTTTCTTCAGGTTCCCATTCAAGTGTGTCCACTTCAGAAAGATCTTTCCTAACAGCTCTATCTAAAATAACATCGCCACCCACTCCTTGCCCTGTCTTTGCTTTTTGTTTATGCAAAGCACTTATCACAACTGGATGCGATGTTGTTTATTTCATTATGAATTTATTGTTCATCTGCCTTTGTTATTGTCTCCAGTGTCTACCACAGTGAATGGGACGTATTTCACATGAAATATGTGAATGAATGAACGAATGAATGAATGAATGAATGATTCTTTATATATTAATTTGACACATATCGTGCCTGACCAGTACTGTTGGTTACCTTTCCACGTACTGGATATATATCCTCCAGCACACCTAGCTATGGTAAGTTACTTTTGATTTAGGCAGGGTGTGTTGGGTCACTGTGTATAATCCAAGCACTTTGGGAATCTGAGGCAGGTGGATCATTTAAGGTCAGGAGTTCGAGACATATCTGGCCAACTTAGTGAAACTTCCTAATAAAAATACAAAAATTAGCCAGGCATGGTGGTGCATGCCTGTAATCCCAGCTACACAGAAGGCTGGGGCACAAGACTCGCTTGATTCCAGGAGGCAGAGGTTGCAGTGAGTCGAGATCGCACCACTGCACTCCAACCTTGATGACAGAAGGAGACTTCATCTCGAAAAAAAACTTACTTTTAATAATTTTGCTTGAGAATGGTTTCAGGCATCGTATACACAAGTTCTCCCTTTGGAAAGTACACAGCAAGAGAACCTGTATTGAAGCCCCAGAGAACCTGCATTGAAGCCCCAGCTCTATCATTTACTGTTTGTAGAACCTTGGTCAAGCTTCTTAACCTCTCAGAACCTTCGTTTCTTCACTCATAACCTCATTACCTACTCTACTTTGCAAGGATATGCATTAAATAAGATCAAGTCTGTGAATGAAGTTTGTAAACTACGAAGTAATGTAAAAAAAAAAAAAAGTCTGTTATTTTACCTCTGAGAAAGACTTGGAATAAATAAGTACCTTCAATACCATTAAAAGTATTAATTAAACTAGCAGTAGAACTCGTTATGAAAATGCAATTCCTTGTCAACTTACCCTCTAAAGCAGCACTGTCCAGTAATCCTTACCACAAGGATGGGAATATCCTAAGCCTGCTCCATCTGATATAGTAGCCATTTGTTGCATGTGGCTCAAGAGCCCTAGTGCAACCAGGGAACTGCATTTGAAGTTTAATTTTGTTAGTTTTATTTAGAGCTGTGCCGCCACATGTGGGCAGAGGCTATCGCATTGGGTAGCACAGCTCTAGGGCACCATTTCTTCAAATACACTTTGCAGAAAATTCCTTGTTCCTGACTATGAAGGGATTAGGTTTTGCTGACATCAAGAAGTCTAGTGATGGAAATACTATAGTTTAAAGAAAAGCGTGAAACGGAATGAAGATGGAAAGAGAAGGAGAGCAGAGGGCGGTGTCCTTTTCCCGGACAATGCTGATTTTGGAAAGGCAAATGAAATCTGCCTCTTCGGAATTCCAGCATCCCCTCTTACTGCTACGTGGCCTTAGAAAAGATATTTAACATCTCTGAACCTCAGTCTCTTCACTGTAAGTTAGGAAGCACGATGCCTACCTCATAGGATGACTGTGAGGATTAAACGAGACGGGCTAATGACACAAAGTGCCTAACGCAGTGCCCAACACAAAGCAAGCTCTCCGTCCTCTAACTGTCTCCTCCCCACACACTTTTGCTACTCTGGGAACCCGGGGAGGTCGGAAACGGTGAGGTGACTTGTGTTTCTTGCCCCAGACCACTTGTTCTGGGGCTGTCGGGCTGAGAGTGGGGCATCCCTCCAGCTGCATGCAGTCTGGAAGCAGCCCGGGCTGGCGCACACCCAGCCTCTCCCGCTCCATCCAGGCCTCCTGAATGCCCTGACCTCACCCGGCACTTTGCTGTGAATATCTCTGAGGGCTTCAAAGGCTCCTCTTTGGATTCAATACAAACAATGTTCCTTCTGGGTATGTACACAGGTGGGGGGAGGCTGGCGGGTGGGGCCCAACCACCTCCTCCTAATGAAGCCACTGCTCCCTCTTCTCGGCTCTTAGGGAGAGTTCCCTGCACTGCCATTTCCTTTGCTGTCGGTAGAAAAAAATGCACAGTCTAGTTCATGCCCACACAGGCTTCTGGGCGAAAGCTTCCCCTGGTTGTGCCCGGGCGGTCCCTCTCCAGTTAAAAAGCAGATGGTGGTGGATCCACTTCTCAGATGTGGCAAATGAAAATCTTAAGCAAACTGCTTCAAACCCTTCACCTCCCTCCCGGGATTACCCAAGATAGTCTCATTTTTAATTATTCTGTCTCTAAAGCTTCAAAAATGCCCCCAAAGATTCATCAATGTCCAAGTCTCATCTCTCAGGCTGCCTCTCTTCCTGGAAGCAGCACCAAAATCCTGTCAGGCAGTGATTCTCGTCCTTTGACCAGCCCAGTCAGGCACCCAGCGTGTGAGTGAAGAAGCCTCAGAAGATTCTAGCCCCCAGCCTTTCGAGTCACCCCCTGCCCTTTGAGGTGGCCAGCTGAGGCCACAAATATTTAGAGTGGAGATGAGCCATTCCTAGTATGCCTCATCCAATTCCTGATCTACAGAGTCTGTGAGGGTAATAAAATGTTCTCTGACACCACTGAGTTTTGAGGTGATTTGTTGTGCAGTAAAACATGACAGGCCTTGGTACAATGCCTCATGGAACCCAGGCCTTCTGACTCTCATCTCATCTGGAAAACTGATTTCCATCTACTGAAATGCCCTGACTCCTTGTCAGTGGACCACGACGTTCCCAGTGGTACTCGTTGATAAGAGGGAGGCCAATCTGGACTTGGGTAAAAGTTGTCTGGTATAGAACTGGCAGGCAAGGGTGGAGTGGGGCACAGCCTGGAAAGAGACATACTCTTAGACATATTCTTTTTAAAAAAATAATTCTGGCTGGGTGCAGTGGACCATGCCTGCAATCCCAGAACTTGCCAAGGTGGGATGTTTGCTTGAGGCCAGGAGTTAAAAGACTAACCTGGGCAACACAGTGAGACCCAATCTCTACAAAAATTTTTAGCCAGGTGTGGTGACACAGACTTGTAGTCCTAGCTACTCAGAAGGCTGAGGTTGGAGTATTGCTTGAACTAGGAGATCAAGGCTGCAGTGAGCCATGATCGTGCCACTGCATTTCAGCTTGAGCGACAGAGTAAGATCCCATCCCCTAAATAACAGGAATTCTGAACTCTGATCTTTAAAATAATTTTTTTAACTAAAATAGAAATGGATACAAAAAGAGGAGCAAGGACTTACTAATGTGACTTAAGTGGATGGCAATGGCTTTATTCAAAGATTTTCATGTTAAAATCTGTCGGTGTTTTAATTCATTTTATTTAGTCGTTTGTTTTTTAAGCTAGGATTTCCTCTTTTGGTCACCCCGTGTTCTTCGGGGTCACATAAAGTGCGCTACTCAAGAACAAAGGAAAAAAGTGACCATTATGAGTTGCGGTATGGCTATGATGAAAATGCATTCACAGAGGGGCTTCACAGAGGGGCTGCAACGTCTATGGAACAGAAGCCAGAGCCCTGGGCAAGAGGAGGAAACATGGATTCACCAACACATTGTAAATCATTTTAACATCTCCAGGCCTCAGTGTGGTCATTGACAAATGGAATTCAACAATTTCTAAGACAACACGTCCAACATCTTGGAGAGAAAGAATTTAATGTTTAATAAGCGCTTACCCTGTGGCAAGCACCATGCAAGTCCCTTTAAATTTTTAATTCTTTATATAAAAAGTCCTGAGAAGCACCACTGTGCATTTCTCATACCACTAGTGTGAGATGGAGAGTCCCATAGCTGGGAAGCAGAGGGGCAGAATTCTAGAATCAACATTGCCATCCCCAAGAAACGCTGCCTCCCTTCTGCCTCGGCAGCATTTCCCACACCTCGTGCCCAGAGGCTTCCGCAGTCTGGTTCTTCAGTCTTTAATCCTTCATAGTTAGGAAGGAGGGTCCTAACTGCATTCCTTTGTACAGTCATCAGCTACTTAAAGTGGCAAGAAACAATAGCCTCTTTCTCTGGAGAGTCCCAGCTCTGCTTTCCTGGAAGGGTGGCTGTTTGGACCCTGCTGATCTCTGAGTGATGGCCAGGGCAGCCCCCAGGTACACTGGAAAGTTCAGAGGACTCCTGCCACCCAGCACTTCCCTGCAGACCTTGAAACTGGTAAAGCGATGTGAGCTCCTGTTTCCCCCTTACCAGGGCTCCCTATCCTGCCAGTTATTTGACAAATACTCGGTCTATTACAGGACTCAAGAAAGCATATAATGACTCCTTTTACAAAACACAAGGGACTCATCTTTTCCTGCCAAACACTCACTTTCTCTCTCACCATGGTGCCTCTTATCCTTGTGTCTTGATGAAGAGGTGTCTGCCTGTGCAGGGATGCCTCATGCCCCAAATCTCTTCTCCTTGTACACCTGTTACTGATGCTGGGACTCTGAAATAATCACCAAATATTCACTAAGTCCCACTGCAACCAGCACTGAGAGGGATCATTGAGAACTGATCTCAGTTTTAAGAGGAATCACTGCAAAGCGATTAAGATCATGGGCTTCAAAGTCAGTCATGATTGGTTTCAACTATTAATACACGTAGTAGTTTAAAGATAACTCTAAATATGTTATTCCCCTCTCCTTGATTCGGGGCTGGCCTCTGTAACGGTTTTGACAAAGAAAACACAGTGGAAGTGACCCTGCCCACCCGTCTTCCAAGGCAGACCTTCAAAGACCTGCAGCTTCCACTATTGTGCCTCCTAGAAGCCTGTGCCATGTAAGAATTCTAACTACCATGGGAACCTCACACTATGTATAAGGAAGCCCAAGCTAGCCATGTGGGGAGAGAGAAAGGCCACATAGAGAAGCACCAAGAAACTAGACTTGTACGTAAAGCCTACTTCAACTTTCCAGCCCAACCCCAGCTGAATGCAGCCAAGTGAATGGCCCCAGCTGATCCCCTGTGGAGCAGAACTGCCCTGCTGACTCCTGCCTGAATCCCTGATCCACAGAATTGTGGATATGACTGTTTCCCTGAACCACAAAGTTGTGGTATCACTGGTTAATCAGCAATAGATAACTGAAACAGAGTGTAAGAGGATTGGAACACCAAACTCACAGTGCAGGCTACATATACTATCACTGAGCAATTGGGTGAGAATGGCAACGAAATCTTCCTGGAGGAGGTGGGTAACGGCTTGCAGCAAGGGATGGAATTGGGTGAATGAAAGGACAAGGAATGGGGGAGAAAATTCTACAAGAGCCAACCACTCCATAGGCCTCTGGGGAAATGCCCTGAACACTGACAGGACTTCACAATTCTTTCTTTTTTTTTTTTTTTTTTTGAGATGGATTCTTGCTCTGTAACCAGGCTGGAGTGCAGTGGCGCCATCTCAGCTCACTACAACCTCCAACGCTCTGATTCAAGTGATTCTCCTGCCTCAGCCTCCTGAGTAGCTGAGATTACAGGCACCTGCCACCATGCCCAGCTAATTTGTGTATTTCTTAGTAAAGACGGGGTTTCACCATTTTGGCTAGGTTGGTCTCCATCTCCTGACCTTGTGATCCACCCACCTCGGCCTCCCAAAGTGCTGGAATTACAGGCGTAAGCCACCATGCCCAGCCTTCACAATTATTTCGATTACAGCCACCTACTGCCTCAATACTGGGGAGTCTGCCTGAGTTTGGCTCAAAGCAGATTTCTCCAAAGTCCTGCTTTATCTTTACAATTCCTGTGACTTTTATACTGCATTCCATAATTTAGTCATCTACATTCTAATTTTTAAAATGGTTGAAATTACTTACCAATTAAATTGCTTAACTTCACCCCACCCATTCCAATCTCTTCAGGAAAACAGATGCCCCATGAAGAAGGGTCATAATCAGACCCTGAGATACTGTGTGCCCAGACCACGTGACCTCAAGGGGATCAGAGACTCGGGTGTTCCTTTCAGGATCTGTACACACATCTTCAGCAGCCAGAACTGGCCTCTGGGTTCCCCACTCCTGTCTCAGACCCAACTTTATGACTTAGGAGAGCCTACCTGCTGACTCTATCCAGAGGCAGCTTAAAAACAACCTAGTTCTTCAGTCTCTGGACCATGCTCCTGGCATTCTCCCACACAGTTTTTGGAAAGCAACCCCAGGCAATGTTCAGTCTTCCCTGAACATACTGGAATGCTCCTCACACTTCTTTGTTTCTTAAACAGGCAACTTACATACGCATCTATAACCTGTGTAGATACGTTGACACTTGGAAGCAAAATAGAGGAAAGCTTTCATTATTGTTTGCCATTTGAAAATGATTATATAGGGGATGATGGGTATTGAAGGAGACAGCTTGTAGTTAGCATCCCAGGGAGACCTCCCTCCCAAGACCTGGGTAAGACTATACTACATCCCGGTTTTCAGAGTGGGGACTGCCTGGTGCCAGACCTGGATGCCTACCAACACAAATTAAAGGAATAAGACACCTCCTAGAAGGGAAGGCGGGACACCCGAGAGTGAGAATGCTGAGAATTTTAAAGGGATCATCACCTCTGCAGGAGACCAAAAATCTGCCCCAGAAAGAGCAGCTACCCCAACAGATGGTTCCCTCGCATTCAGAAAATCTTTTGATTCTGTGTTACTGTGAGATTCCAGGCTCTGTCTCTCCTGCATTCCACCCCAATTCCAGACCAGGATCTCTGCTGCTCCCCATGAGAAATGCTCCCTCTCTCCTCTCAGTCCCATACAGAAATACAGCCATGCCTTATTTAAAGTTGTGAATCCCTAACTGGACACTCTGTGGAAACCAAGCTAATCAAGTCAACTTGCATTCAAAAATGGATCTGGAGGTGAGAACAGGAAGCAACTGTTTAATGGGTACAAGGTTTCCTTTTAGAGTGATAAAAATGTTCTAAAACTGGATAGAGGTGGTTGAACAACACTGAGAGTGTGCTAAATGCCAATTATTCACTTATTCACTTACAAATGATTCATTTTGGCTGGGTGCGGTGGCTCACTCCTGTAATCCTAGCACTTTGGGATGCCAAGGCGAGTAGATCGCCTGAGATCAGGAGTTTGAGACCAGCCAGATCAACATGGAGAAACCCCATCTCTGCTAAAAATACAAAAAAAATTATCTGGGCCGGGCGCGGTGGCTCAAGCCTGTAATCCCAGCACTTTGGGAGGCCGAGGCGGGTGGATCACGAGGTCAACAGATCGAGACCACCCTGGTCAACATGGTGAAACCCCGTCTCTACTAAAAATACAAAAAATCAGCTGGGCATGGTGGCGTGTGCCTGTAATCCCAACTACTCAGGAGGCTGAGGCAGGAGAATTGTCTGAACCCAGGAGGCAGAGGCTGCGGTGAGCCGAGATCACACCATTGCACTCCAGCTTGGTTAACAAGGGTGAAACTCCATCTCAAAAAAAAAAAAAACTTAGCTGGGTGTGGAGGCCCCTGGCTGTAATTTCAGCTACTTGCAAGGCTGAGGCAGGAGAATTGCTTGAACCCGGGAAGTGGAGATTGTGGTGAGCCAAGATCGAGACATTGCACTGCAGTCTGGGCAACAAAAGCAAAACTCTGTCTCAAAAAAAAAAAAGATTAATTTTATGTTTTGTGAAATTTTAATTCCATTTTTTTAAATCTCCCAATAAAGAGTCAATCCTTCTAGTATCCTATCAACACACATTTAACTCGAGCTTCGTTTCATTTGTTAATGGGAGGTTGCGGGAGAAGAAGGAATTCTGACGCCCTCTGATTGTTCTGATTCCTGGCAGGACAAGGACTCCAGATGATCCCAGGACAGGGCAGAGAGAAAATAAGATCAGAAAGCTGCCAGTAGGCTAAAATTAACTGACCTCCACGATCTGGATTTGGCAAGTGACTGAACCTCTCTTATGTTCCTCCTCGGTGAGCTCAATCATATCATATGAAACTCTTGAGATCAGCCCATAAAAATGATTCTAAGACTCAGGCCAAATCTGAAACAGTTATATATTTGAATCCTATAACTTCATTTCTCTCTCAGCCATGAGCTCGTAGTCTGCAAGAAGTCCCAACATTAGGCAACGCAGGATTTTTCTTAATATGTGATTATAATCGTCAAAAGCCCTTGCCAATTCAAAACAAAAAGAAAAGAAGATGCCAGGAGCCGGCACCCTACAAATTTTAAAAGAAAATGAAAGGGGTCCCATCTGGTACTTCAACAAATTGATTTGATACTTAGAAAATGATTCTTTTGGACAAAGAATATTTTTACTTTGTGTGTCTATACAAATACCTTATTTTTTAAATAGAAAGTACATCACTAGTCTCTGAAACCAAACGTGGTTTTGATTGAACCAGACCTACATTTATATCTGAAGCTCATTTGCTAACAATAGAACTGGCTTTCCCATTTGCCAAGATCAATGTTGACCTGTTTTCACCTAAATTTTATAGATGTCAGAAAAAGAAACTGTTCACTATTCAGTGGCATACCCTGGCCTTTTTCAGCCACACTTGCTTGCATTTTTGCAACTCCTTTAAATTCCCCTTGTCACAAAAACTAACAATAAGGTCAAGTATTTCAGTAAGAAATATTGAATTATTATCCAATGTTGTCAAGCAGCCAAGAACCTACGAGAGCTAACCATGAACCGTAGAAGACAGCGGCTTAACCTCAGGCCTCCCGGACCTGCCTCCATTGCAGGGGGAAGGATTTTTGGCAGTGGGGGGCACCTGAAGGGTTGGGGAGGGGGGAGGGAGGGTAGATGGGTGGAATGAGAACTGGACCGCTCACAATCACGTCCAGGCTCTCGTCCCTCAGGAGTGTCTTGTTGCACTCAGTTGCTGCTGCAAAGAGCCAGCTTTGATTTTTCTTGGAGAGGGCTCCAGGCACCCTCACATCTCAGCTATGCCAACACCATGAAGCTGCCGAGCTCTCCTGATTTCCTGGCCGTATCCCTGTCCATCAAGGCTAATTTCTGTGACAACATAAACTTCACTGTGTAGCCAATAAACTCAAACCCGATGGAACTTGATGTGGCCAGGAAGGAGAATGACAAACGGGCAAGATGTCAGGGCTGGAAATATAACTCATTTCGCCAGCCAGTGGTTTGGGAGGGGCAGAGATGAATTAAAAATGTGCGTGTGTGTGTTTTATTTGTTCTAATAACTCTAATAAAGATTCCACAAATTGATAAAATGTCTCTCACAGAGACAGAAATCTATGCTAGCTCCTAAAATGGGCCTCTAGTAGAACCAGAACTCTCTCTCATTTTCACCCTAACCCACAGTGGCTACGGGCTCAGATCCTTGCTTACTTCAAGGGATCTGGGCTGCATGCTTGCGCGCGAGAGAGAAGAATGCCTCCTAACTGGGCGGGGATGAGTAGCATGCAAGGAGGCAGCAGCTCCAGGATAGGAAGTGAGGATGCAAAAAAAACACCCCAAGGAAAGTTCCTGCCTTTCCAGGAGGCTATGGGGCTTTGAAAGTGAGGTTTTCATGGTTCCACAAAACTTCCCTGGAAATGCAGACTCACTCCTCAAAGGTGAGAGTCAGGACAGGTTCATTTTATAAAAGGGGAGGTCCGTGGTAAGGGGTGAGCTGATATGGGCTTAGAGAGAGAGGAGTCCAGGTGAAGTCCTTTAGAAGCATGGTGGACCTCCAAAGGAGAGCTCTGGAGGTGTGAGTAGAGAAGACCCCAAGATCCTGCTTTAAAATGCTACATGGGATCAGTTACAAGCATAGCTCTTGTCAAGCTCTTTGAATGTGTGACCATGCAGAGTATAAACCAACCCCACCGTTTATGCCTGACAACCTTTCCTATTGAAGGCTGAAGGGTTCTCTGTGCCAACATTATCCTCCACTGTTTCATCAAGACTCCAGTTTGCTTGGTAGTAGGTACAAGGTGAGCAATCAGATAAAATATATCCCTGTTCTGTACTGAAAATTTGACATTTTATGCTGTCATCTCAATAGCTTCATACCTATGCCCTCTTTTGTTAAACATTAAAATCTCACATGTTTACATGTTGTCTGTTTTGACAACATAGGTGTTTCAATTTTTAATTATTAAATTCTGCTATTGAATATGGTTTTCCCATGCACAGCTCCTATCCCAGAGATTCTGATACTGCCCACCCTACCCCACCACTCCACCCCCTTTGAGAATGCCCATTGCTCAGCCTAACCATAGATGCATAGTGTGGCATGGTAGAGAACGCCGCAGAGCCTGGGGTCATTAGCTGTCTCTCTACCACTCTCACGCTCTCTCTTTCTGAAGAGCTACACATGGGAGCTCCATGCTGGCAGTATTTGCCCACTCCCCGGTGCTGCACTGCAAGGAAGATGTGAGCTGACACTAGCTCAGCTTCAGACCCTGAATGGCAAAGAATTACTCAGGCTTCAAGATCCAGCCCAGATGGCACCTTCTTGCCTTTCCCAGGACTTGCTGCCTCAATGGGGCCCCCTCTGCCCTTGGTTCAAATGGCACCTGCTGCGCCTTACAAGTTTATGTACAAGTTTATATTTCTTTCTTTCTTTCTTTCTTTTTGAAAAGGAGTCTTGCTTTGTCACCCAGGCTGGAGTGCAGTGCAGTGACACAATCTTGGCTCACTGCAACTTCTGCCTTCCAGATTCAAATGACTGTCCCTGCCTCAGCCTCCCAAGTAGCTGAGACCACGGGCATGCACCACCATACCCAGCTAATTTTTGTATTTTTAGTAGAGACGGTTTCACCATGTTGGCCAGGCTAATCTCGAACCCCTGACCTCAGTTCGTCTACCCACCTCAGCCTCCCAAAGTGCTGGGATTACAGGCATGAGCCACCACACTCAGCTGTGAAGTTTATATTTCTGTCTCTCTGAGCAGACGGTGAGCTTCATGAGAGTAGAGGTGTACCTCATTCATTTTCATTTCCATCATGTCTAGTAAGTGTTTAATCAATATTTATTGAATGAATACAGATGCAACCCCTCCCTTAAGATCAGACTAGAGTTGGGGACTGAAACAAAGCAATGACAACTATTTCCTCAAGCAAAGGATGGGGTGAAGCCACAGATTCCTCCTCCTCTCAGCTTTCCACCTTCCTCTGCCCTGTAATGGCTTGGCACTTCTGTCTGATAATCACTTGTCACAATAATAGCTGTGTCTATTATTAAACAGGGGTCAGATGAACTATGCTGTAAGTCTTATTAACACAATACTTAATGCCTGTGTGTCCTATCGTTGCCCCATTAGAATGGCTTTCCCCTTCTACTTTTTAAATTGATGGGTGATATGGTTTGGCTGTGTCTCCACCCAAATCTCATCTTGAATTCCCGTGTGTTGTGGGAGAGACCCAATGGAAGATAATTGAATCCTGGGGGCAAATCTTTCCCATGCTGTTCTTATGATAGTAAGTCTCATGAAATCTGATTGTTTTAAAAAGAGGAGTTTCCTGCACAAGTTCTCTCTCTTTGCCTGCTGCCATCTGTGTAAGATGTGATTTGCTCCTCCTTACCTCCCACCATGATTGTGAGGCCTCCCCAGCTACGTGGAACTGTGAGTCCAATTAGACCTCTTTCTTTTGTAGATTGCCCAGTCTTGGGTAAGTTTTTATCAGCAGTGTGAAAATGGACTAATACAAAGGGATACTGGTTATAGGTAACATAGGTAGCAAGCAGATAAAAGGTAAAATTGAGATGACAAGCCCATAGCTGTTATGTTTTGTTTAGGTGGCTAGGACATCATGTTAATGAAGTCAAGAGTATGGCCCCATCTCCAGAGGCCAAAGTATGAAACAGCAAACGGAAAGATCTTTCCAGAGCAAGGCTGTTACATCTACCCTTAGCATTCATGGCAAGGGGCCTGGATGAGAAAATCCCTCTTGTCCACTAAAGGGAAATCAACTTGAAGCTTGTTACCAACAGACATATCAGCTTTCTCCAGGAAGAAATGGCATGGATGCTCTTAGACTGGATTTCGAATCCATTAAGTCAGGCCTGGTATGCTAACTTCATCTGTGTTTTAAATAAAGCAACATATAACAGGTCTTTAATTAATAAGGTTCGCTGGAGCATGGTATGGGATCAGCATGTTAGCAATTAATTTATACAAGCAAGTTTTAATAAATCATTTTGCCTAAATTTATAACAAATGAAAATAGGTTCATGAAAACTAGGAAATTAAACAAATAGTTAATGAAAATGTAATGCACAAGGTCCTGCTATTATGAAGGAAGGAAATACCTCTTTCAGTGAGTGAGTATAAGAACTGCTTGAAATCAGTGTCCTAACCCTTGACTTCCAGCCACCTATCTATGGGGTGATCTTACTTAAGTGATTTGAGCTCTCTGGGATTCCATTTCCTCAGCCTCTACAAAATGGCCATTTTTGCCAGTTCTGCAGTAAACAATGGACCCCATTCTCTTTCTTAATTTTAGACAGACTAGTCTTTTAAAACTCCCTGTAATTTCTCCATTCTAAAAGCTATGCCAAATCTATAGGCAAGAACTCCATGGTCCCTCAGCCAACCATCTGGCTTGCGATATATTATTGTCCACATTTTAAATTGTCAGGAGAGGTTAAGTGGCTCGTTCAAGGTCACACATCTGGTTAGTAGGGGTTAAGGATCTAGAACCCAGAACTTTTTGCCGCTTTCTGATGTCCCTCTTTCAATAAAATGCTCAATCCCTTCATGGAGAGTTGGCTGCATGGCTGCTACAACAGGGTGGAGAAAATGGAAGAGCAGATCTTCCCTCTTTGACTGTATGAAAATCACCCACTTTTAGAACACCAAGCCACCCATACATGTGATGGGAATGAAAGTCTTATATGACTAAATATAGATGCCAGGTACCTTACAAATACTTGAGCGTTCGTTTTAGGAAATGAGAAATGTAAAATGAAACTGGCTATAAACAGAAATCAAAACTGTCTAAATTATCTCTATAAATTAATTACTAACTTTTAACCTCTGTTTTTTGCAACCTGAAGAATTCATGAATGTGCTTAAAGAATGGCATGACAAAAACCTCTTTTACCTAAATGGACTAAGTTGAAGAGACATGCTTTCCAATATGCTTCTAATGATAGCAAGCTTTCCAACATATTGTTCTGACTATAGTAAGTGTTCAATAAATACTTTCAAAGAGAAGAAAGAAAAGAAGGCAGAGAGGGTGAAAAGGAGAGAGGTTATTGCTATTATCTGGACTTTCAGCAAAATGTGATATTATTTTCCATACAGATTTAAGAAAATAGTCTGCAAGCTACTTTAAGATACTTGGAGAAAGCCTACCTATTCATTCAAAGTGATTTAAATCATTTAGGGCAAGAAACAGCGATGCCCCTTCCCTGAACTCCTCCAAGCCTCTGCACACCAACACCAAGCCCTGCCCACATCAGGGATTCCACTTCAGATATGAGGGAATTGGGTACTGCCCTTTTGTCACATTGCAAGGAGGACCCTAGAGCCATTCATACAAAGGTAAGGGTTGAAGTGAACAGGAATTTCTTGGCTTGGGTCTCTTCATAGTTAGATGAGGCCAATGCTCAAATTAAATACAACAGTAACTTTTTCAGTGACAATGTTCACACAAAACTCAACATGCCTACATGGAAGACTTTGGAAGAGACTACAGGCTGAGGATTGGGATGGGGGTAAGGTCAACATTCTTCTTCTGAAGGTGTCAGTGTGTTACATTCACAGTTTACGTGGTATGGTATCTCTGGGTTCCCTAGGGAAGCAGCCTATAGTAAGTCAATTACCAAACTTAGCCTTGATGTTCAGTGGAAAAATAGTTTATAAAATATAGAGAAAAACACTTCTGTCAAAGAGCAACGCTTTTCAAAATGTTAAAATAGTATCTTTTTAAAAAATCTTCCACTTCTGGCTGCAGCTCTATTGTGATTCAAACTAATTGAAAATTGTATTTATGCTTTGAAAAACAATCTTAATTATTATCAACAATAATAATACATACCATCTGTTTTACAGCTATTATCTGCCAGACACTTTGCTGGGCAGTTTTAGATCTCATTAATTCATGTACTTCTCATAACCTCCATCATATAGATGATAAAGAGATTGTGACTAAAATTGGATCTTAGGAACATAGTCTCTAAGCAGATCTAGACTTGAGTCTTAATAGCCATATAACCTTGGACAAGTCTGAACCTCAGTTTTCCTATCAGTGAAATGGGGATAAACACAGTACTAACTTCTTCATAGTTGCTGGGAAGATTTGAGATAAGGCTCATGAAACATTAAGAAAAGTGCCAGGTACACATGTGATCATGCCACTGGTACCAAACCTGACTTTTCCTCCAAAGGAAATTCAAACAATGGCTTTCAGTGCCATCCTAAGTGAAGAAAGAGGAAAATCATCTTTGGCTCCCATTCCTTTCCCCCCAGGATGTTCCTACTAGTGAGATCAGGGCCAAGTGAACTTCAAGGACCGCTAGGGAGGAAAAACTAGAAAGGATATTGTGCCCTTTCTGCATTTCATGGGAGGATGCGGCAGCTGGAGAGAAGTATGAGGGTTTAGGAGGATGAGGTGAAGAGGAAAGGTAATGAAAGGGGTCTCCGGGGAACTGATTGTTGCGGCAAACCTCTCAACCTGGTCCTAACATCCCCTTCTTCTCTCGCTCACTCTCCTTCAGGCCTTGGAAGCAATCCCCAGAAGTGACTGCAAGACAACACTCTGCAGACCACAGAGCACCCCTGCTCTCCAGGAAGGGCCTTCAGGGCAGCATTCAGAGGCAGCATGAGCTAGCAGCGGTGTGCAGCCTGGTCACTGGCTGATTTGGTCAGCCCAGCCGCACAGAGCCCCATACAGGCTCTGGCAGCTCCCTGGGAAAGAAGAAAGCAGCCTCTTGCATGTGTGGCATATTCTGAAAGGAATAATATCTGAGGGATTCTGACAGGGGGAAGAAGGTAGTGAAAAAGATGGAACAAAGATGCCATTTAAAAATAATTGGCTCGTGTTCAGTATTTCACTGTTTTTTACAGCAAGGAGCAAGTAAAAAAAATCCTCCTATTGATGAGTATTTTTCTACAGTCATTAAAAGTCAAAGGACTCAGGGCTTCCGACTTTCCCTCTTGGGAAACCTGTGAGCTCGTTTTCTGGATAGCTTAGAAAAGGGCTGGACGGTGAAGGCGAGAGGCTCAAAGGCCCCCAGCAAGCAGCTCCGCTGAGGAACGGGTGCAGGGGACACACTGTGTTTTCAGTTCAGATTCTGTGATCTTTCTGCCAAACAGGGGTTTACAAAGCAAAAACCTCCAGAGAATTCTCATACTTTCTGGCTTATTCTCCTGGTGTTCGTCTTAACAGGAATCAGCTGTTTGCCTTCTCACTTATACAGCATGCTGCTGAGGAGAATTTAGCATCTGGCCTGGCTATGATTAAAAACAAGAACATCCTGCTCTGTTGGGAGAACAGCACCACTGGCAATAAAAGGACAGAGATCATTTGCATTCAGGATTCCAGAGATGTGTTTCAGTTCAATATCTGTGCTCCCTCCTTCCACCCCTGCTTTCATTTTAAAATTTCCAGATGCATCCATCATTTGCAGCATGGTCTACTTTTTTCTGAAACAGGCACAGAGAGACAGAGCATATTTTTTCTTTTCCCTGGGAGGCAGGAATGACTGGAGCTGTTCAAACACCGGGCCGTTCCTGCAGTTCCTATGATAAAGTTGAACTACCAGAGGAATTTTTTTTTTTACAACTGCGGAAATGAAAAAGTAAACAAGACTGGGACTGCATTGGTATTTAGGCTCCAACTTTTTGTTGTTGTTTTTGTCTTTTCCTTTTTTTTAAGCCATTGGGCTAGGAGCCTGAAGGGGCCATATAATATGAAAAACCCTGAGAGGTTTTATTAGCCAATAAAAAAAACTGAGTTCCTATTAACCACTTAACTCCTTGCTGAAGTTCAAACTTGCTTTCTCCTTGGCTCCTTCTCCCCATCTCATGCCCAGGAGGAGTGACAGTTGGTTCACCAGTCTTTCCCTTCACAACCTGAGCTCACAGTTTGTGCTTTGGAAGGTGTGGCTGAGAATCATATTCAATAATAATCTCTGGATTTCTCATCTGTGAACCCATAAATAAGATTTCTGCAGGGAGCCAAACGTTCTATGCCCCCAAATCTGCACACACAAAGACTCAGCACTCCACTAAAAAGGAGTAAAGTCATTGTGATCTCCATGATTTTAAATACTAAATGATGGTGAGGGAAAACAAAATCAGACTAAAGCATTTCTGGGTTAAATAATAATCCCACACAAGGCTCCTCTCATTTGTGGGCAGAAGAATGAAGAGAAACTCACAGAGAAACAGCAAGTGAAACTGGTTTGACTATTTCACTGCTGAGACAGATGGAGTTAGGAAACATAGATAGGTGACTTGGTTTAGGAAAGAAAGGTTGTCAAAGGAGATTGAAATCGTAACCGTTTTATGAATCACACCACAATTCTGTGTGTCATGCGGTTTTGTTGTTTGCTTCTTGCTGCTTTTAAATGCATTCGTGCCTTTCTATCAGTCTATCTCCAATCGGGTTTTGGGTGTTCTTGGTATTCCATCTCTCAAAAACACCCTTAATTTCTGCCATTACATATAAACTGTATCTCTAATTCCATGAAGCCTACTATATTGTAATTCCATTTTCCACATTCGGGCTAACTCTAGTACTTTTGGTTCTCCCAGAGAAATTTCCTAAGGCCACATGAACCTGTGCCTTTTTGTGTTCTGGTCCCATTTAATGTTGCTGCTGAAGAGCTACTCCTTGAAGGGCTTATGTGGAAGAATTTTGCCTTTTCATTAAAAGCATTTTTCTCTATGTCCTTGGTTTCTTTATAAGAATAGCAGGTGGGGAAAATTCTTCCCTTTTTATTGGCTATGGAGTGGGGCAGAATGACCTAGAAATAACAGATAGCCATCAAGAAGTGAGCTATGTCTGCAGCGCTAAAACATGAAGCAAGTTTTGCAGAAAACTCCACGAAGCGGCCTGATACCACTGCAGCAAGATAGTAAGAAATGAATTAAAATACATTTTGGTAAAAGTTAAATGTGTTTCCAGAAATCTGATCCCTCTGCTTCCCAAATGGCTGAGCATATCTGAATAGGAGGGCTGGATTGAGTCGCAAGCTTTTGAATAAAAGCTTTAAAAAATTACCAAAGACTCCTTAAATGTCAGCTTCCCCGTGCTCCCTTAACAGACATATCAAGGAGCATTCAGTGTCCCTTGTCCCAATAACCTATTTGAAAACAAGTAATTGCTTCTTCATCACTTGTGGGATAAAGGCAGTGCTTTTTTTTTCTTTTGAAAAATTTGCAGAATTAAAAACTGAGGCCAATAAATTCTGTGTCTTCTGAGTACGCGTTCAGGGGTGGTGAGCCCCATTTTTCCCTGAATGGCTGGCTCACATACCCTTTCCAAACTTCACCCTCCTTCCTCCCTCCCTTCAGGCATGCACATACCTGTGCACGCGCACGCAAACACACCACACATGCATATATTCCCACACCACACACACACATACACCACACGAACATATACACACACATATATACACACACTCACATACATACACCACACACACACTACACACATATACACACCACACACCATGCACATACACCACACACGCGTATACATACGTACCACACATACATACAAACCACACACATATACACACCACACACACATATGCACACACATACATACACCACATACACACACTATACCACATACACACACATACACCATACATACACGTGTGCATGTGTGCACACATGCACACACATACACACATACACCACTGGTGTATTACCCTTTGCATCTTCAGTAGATTCTTTAGTTTTCATTCATAACTTTTTAAAATTTCATTTCCAAGGCCTCCTGATTGAATAGCTACCGCTGAGAAGCCCCTAGGAAGATATAAAGGGGCTTATCGGGGTGCACAGGAATGATGGTAAGAAAGGAAAGACTCCCCTGCCTTTGCTCAGAGCCCACAATTTAAACCAAGAGCATCAGCTCTCCATAAACTGGATCCTACCTGGCCTTAAGCACCTTTTCCGGGCCAGCAGAGAGAGGCAATGAGGGAAGAGCTGAAATGGGTGGGGAGCAGTTTGGAGTATACCTGGGGAACATAGGCCTAGGGCGCAAGCCTGATTCCCAGTACTGATACCTGGACAGCTCAGGTATTATGAACTCTTGCATGAAGACATCCTTCCCAGCCCCACAGAAACTGACTAAGGAGTGAATGCAAGAGGGTTTGCTTGGGATTTCACAGGTGAGCTGGCCCACACTCACTAAAACTGGAGCAGGCAGTTGATTTGTCCTCCGCTTCCCTAGAAGAACTTAGAAATGATGACAGTGTTATGACAAGCATCCTACCTTTTTAGATACCTCCAACTTACTGCTTCCTAGGACTGGTCTCTAAAATAATTTTCAAATAGGACAGAGAGGCCAACTGATAGGATTGCTTATTGTTAACCTGCTAACAATATCAGCAAAGCTAAATTGGGCAAGCCAGTACCTCCATTTCTACAGTGGCTCTTGGCTAGGTCATTATTCTTCACCAACCATTTCCAGAGGGAAGGAAAAATTAACTAATAAAGAGCTGTAGGCCCTGCTCTCACTGACTGCGAATGAGGGCTTCCCTGACATCCTCCCTTGCCTTTCGGACTGTTTGCAAGTCCTGTAAATATAAACATGTGGCTCTTCCAGTGCATCTGTAGATAATAACTTCAGGGGGCTTCCTGTTTACATGGCAATACCCATTTCCCAGCCAAATAAACTTGGTGACAGAGACCTGAGGTGTTTATTGGGCCAGTCGTGGCTGGGATTGAGTTAACAGGAAACACCCACTCTTGCAGAAATGCCTGATGATTAAATATTTGGGGGATAGGGGACACCAGGGGTCAAAAACACTGCAGAAATTGCTTTCTTCTTCCGCCTGTCGTTCCAGTGGGAAACAGAAAGGCCATGATAAATATGGCCAACCAATCCAGGCCTAACGAAGTCCCACAGCTGGGCTATTCACGGGCTGCACAGCCCACATTGCAGAGAAAAGTGAAGAAGTGCAGACAATAAAGCCAGCAGCATCCGGCACAATACATCCAAATCTTGGAGTGCCATCACATGAAGGGATGGAAAAGGTTGATGTGTACCCATCACTGGAAAGTCCCTCAGCCTCTGCCTGGCTACTCTGATTTAATAAGCAATGTATTCTCACATAAGCTCTGTCAATAAAGCCTCCATCTCAGTGGTTCTCAATCAGTGGAGATCTTGCCACCTGGGGAACATGTGGCAATATCTGGGACATTTTGATTGTCGTAACTAGGGAGGTGCTACTAGCATTTAGCGGATAGAGGGTGGGAATGCTGGTAAACATCCTACAATACACAGGACAGCATCCCTGACACACACACACACACACACACACACACACACACACACACACACAGAATTATCCAGTCTGAAATGTCAATAATGCCAAGATCTAGCCCAATGCCTTTTCATAAACCAAGAAACTGAGACACAGAGGAGTAAAGTGACTTGCTCTAGAAAACCCTGCTGGAGAAAACTGGAGAGAGAAAGCAAGCCACTGTGACGACCTCCCTTGTGAATGCTCTTTAAAGTCACACAGATGTTTAATTTTAAAAAATAAATAAATCTACATCCTGAAAGTTGCAGACAAGTTCCCTGGCTTAAGCTCATCCAAGTGCTTTCAGGATCTTTCCTATTCTTAGAATTTAACTGTCTCCAAGATTTCTTAGAAAATAGTGCCAACGTGTTAAGAATGAGCAGATCTTCAAGGTCCCTTAACTCTCCCTATGATGTGGGTCAGCTTGGCCACTGGCTGACCTTCTCTGCACCACGATTTCCTGGGTCCCTCTTTTAGAACTGTGGTGAGCCCAAGCATTCAGAAAGCACAGGACACAGAGAAAGCAATCTCTCTACCCCAGGCCCTCAACCTTATCACAGGGCAGGGTAGGGGGTGGACTTACCAAAAATAAACAATGGCCAAGGGAAAAATAAAATCTCCCAACTATAGTTATGTTCACTAGGAGAATTCTTTTGAGGCGATAGCCCTCCAGGCCAAGGTCCATTTTTACTCATCCTTGGGCTTTGTTGACTTTATTTTTAAGAACCCAAAAGAGATGTGGGAAGGAAAACAGACTAGTCTATGTCTGGGCTGCCTGAGATCTTCTGACGACAGCCAGAGGTTCACTTGCTGGGCTCAGTTCATATTCCCAGAGATTAGATCATTAAGCCATCAGGACTGCACCCATACCACCGATAGGTCCCACAGTTGGAACAGATGGCCTTATTCAAGGATGGATGTGCAGTTCTTCCTTTAGACATCAGCTAATAAGGAAGGGAGTTCACTGCTAGGTTCTTTGCCCACCCCTCCCTAGGAACAGGACTAAACAAGAAGACAGCGTTTACCAAGCCTTTTTTTTTCCTTCTCCCCAGTAATATAGCATCTTTCCTCTTAACTAGCCCTGGCAAGTCCTAAGACCAAACAGTGCCCAGGTGTAAGCAGGGGTAAACATCAGACTAGGGAGAAACCGTGAACAAGAAAAGACCCAAGGTACACACATAACAAAACCAAAAAAGCCATTTTATTGAAAATTAAATTCAAACTTCAAATTAATATTACAATCATGAGAAAATGCCAAATAATTCCATTTACAGTTGCAACATACAATACAAATAGTCCCTTTGAAGTTAAGAGTAAACTCATCCACAATCGTGACCTGTGGCACAAAGCGGAATTTTTACAATATGTGCATGGAAAGCAATTCTTGGGCAATAGCAATTGGAAAAAATAAAAATGAAAGCTTGTATTTACACAAAATGCTACAAATATTTTTGTTCCACAGAAACCTAAGAATTGTAAAGCATATCCAGAAGAAATGGAATTTTATTCAGAATACCTAAGAAATTATTGTAAGTTATGGTTTTGGCTGATATATTTCAAAGTACTGCATTAAAAAGCAAACAGTTATTTGTAAACATGAAGTAAACAATCTAAAAAGTTCTCACATAGAAAATTTTTTTTAATGCATTAGTTTTCTAAAAACAACAAATTCAAGGTTTGGAAGAATTGTCTTTTATTATTGTTCTTTCAAATACCATGGGTATAATAATTACTTTTGCTAATGCTTCATATTTCCACGTATTAACCTGGATTTTGGGCCAGGCCCTTTCCTCAGAATGGAGGGAATCCTTAAAGCTGCACACACATCTCCTCCCTTCTGAATTTATCATGGATGCTCCCTAGCGGTGTGGATTTCTCTGCTCATTTTTAAAGGGCCCTGGCGGGGGAGAGGCAGTAAGCCTGTCTAAAGAGCAAACGATAGTTGATCTGTTGAGTTTCTCAGTTCCAGGCTGAATGTTATTCCACTAATCTAAAACCAAAGCTGTGGTACCTTTTCTGGAACTCTGATATGGGTTGAAATTTGTGAGACAACTGAAATGGATAAATATGTGGCTGCGCTGATCACACTGTAAATTCCAGCAATGTTTGTGCTACATCAAGAACCACGCTATTTTAATTCTCAGGAACTAGAGCGTTGACTAGTACATGGTTCCACAGTAGTAGTAAGACTTTGCTTTGGTCTTGAAATCACAAATCAAACACATAACCCAGTGCAAATTAAGGGTTCAGTGGAAAAAAAGAAAAACAAAATTTTAATCCCTACACCAAAAAAGGGCAGAATTTGTTCTAAGAAATGTGAATTACCCCCAATGGGGTGGATGGAATGAGGGTGGAGGGAAGAAGTGCTTGAATTTTTCCCAAGGTAAAAAAGCTTCTAAAGTGTTTCTGGGTTGCCGCCTGCAGCCACTATAGTAATATTTCGACACAAAAGCATCCCTAAAGTCACTCGGTAGGTGTACTGTAAACTTAAAAAAGCCCTTTTAGCATTAAAAAATAATGTACAAATATAGTACTTTTTTAATTAAATAGGATGCAGCTGGCACTGGCAGTAACATTTTTATGTCAATTAATTAAAATTGAAATGTGTAACCAGACACTGGCTTTTTTAAGTGCTGCTGAAACAAACACGTATTTTACACTTAACAAATAAATGGACAGTGGTGTGCTTCAAGCTACCACACACAAACAATAAATAGTATCAATGACTACTTCCATCTTACTTAAGTAATAGAAAAGTGGCTTATTTATCTAAATATACTTGGTATATGGCCTTTAGAAGGCAAAGTGTTTTGTTTTCCCATCAATTTTTATTAGGAGTCAGGATGAATTCCAAGGGAGACTCCCCAGCAGGAAGAACAGGTCCAGCTGCCCCACACGCTGTCCTGCAATGCTGGGTGGCCTACAAAGGTGGGTTGGAGAAGGACCAGAGAATAAGGGGGCCATTAGGGGTTGAAGGCAAATGTCTGCTAAGTTCCGCTTGGGAAGGTGGAGGATTCCAATGAAGGGACCCTGACTTTTTGGGGAGGAGAGCAGGGATTGGCCTGGTGGTGTCACTAGATGATCCTAGTCTGGATTAAGGATTCGAACTTGGAAATCTGCCATGTGACTGCCAGGAGTGGTCAAAGTGCATGCCACAGAAGGGCTCTAGCTCAAATTTGTACGCAGTAGTAGACACCAAACTCCACACATCCTTGCCTTCCTTGGCCCTCCGTTGTAGGAAACACAAATGTCAAAGGCTGTCTGTAGGTCCCCATAGGCCATATGTCATCCTCTCAGCTCAGCTACCTGCTGGAACCTGGCTACCTCTTCAGAGGACCTACTCCCAACGGACACTGATATCATTCTGCTCCTCTAAATGCAAATTCAGTGGAAAGCTGCCAGTGGGGCCTTGGGTAAGGCAGATTGGGGTTCCCCTGATGTGTTGTCTGGTAAGGCTGGTTGGTTAAGAATCCCTGGTGCAACTTTGCTCTCCTGTATTAGATGTCTCATAATTGATCCTCTATCCACATGTGTGGCTTTAAGCTGACTATGTCTTTGCTGTGAAGCCTGGCGATTTAGAGTTTTGCTTAACTATGAAACCACAGAATATTTTTCTGTAGTTCAATGATTTGCTTGTGCTGTCTTTTTAATATGACAAGAGTCATAATTACCCCAAAGAAATTAAAAAACCACATTGTTCCAGCATTTCATGCTGATAAAGGGCTAAAGGTTGTTTTTAAATCCCTAATTACTGTTTTAAAAGGCAAAGCTGTGTTAGAGGCATTCAAAGATCTGAAAGAACTAAACATAACATTTCCTTCATACATCACCAAAACAAGCTATATCTAAAATCTTTGGGGATGGAAGTATTTTTTTAATCACATTGTGCCTGGATGTACTAAAATTGCTTAGCAATATTTCAGATATGGCTCTAGACCACTGAAGACATTTGTTATTTAATAAAGAGCACTTTTAGAGACCTAAGTCAACATATCAATACACTAAGAAATGTTTCAAGGGTCCAAATGTCATTAAATAATTATAAATATATCTTTAAAGTTATATGACCATTCACGTTAGCAAGTTACCTCAGATTTTACACATATTCATAATTTAAAAAAAAAGAAAACAAATACCACATAGCCAAACTCGAACACTATCTATACCATTATGGCTATAATACCATATTGCCATTTTCAGTTTCGCATAAAAGGAGAAGGCAGGTTTGAGGGATTGGAATTCTTTTTGGTTCAATGGGAAAAGGGGAGGAGGAATGTTCAAATGTAAAATAAAATAATCTATCCTGATCAATTATTTTTGAAGTCACTTTCTTAGAGCAGGAAAAAAAAACAAAAAAAAATGAACCCAACAGTTCAGATGAGGACCTGCAGCATGTCTGAAAGCAGAAATTGGAAGTTATTCTGAATGATGGTACTGTGATGGAAGCGTCCATTCTACCTCATGTCCCTTTAGTGCACCTCAACTGGTTTTGTAAGCTGTCTGTGGAGGGCACTGGTCCATACACAGCTGCCACCATGAGGGTGTGAGGTTTCAGAGCACAGAGAGGAAGCGGCTTTGCTCTTCTCCCTCCTGAACCTGGAGTCCACCTCTCTGAATTGGCATATAAACAGGTTATTGATGATAACAGGCCAAACAACAAAAACAAAAATACCTTTTCCCTTGTTTGTTCCTTTGTAAAAGTGTATCTTAAATAGTAAACAATCTGAAACCCGATTGCAACTATCTCTCTTGAGCCTTCTGCTTCTCAATATCTACCCTCCTATGGCTGCAAGATCATGACTAAGCGAGTGAATGAAAAATCTTCTAAAAAATAGGCACTTTGTAGATAGCTAATCGATATACATATATATGCACTCTCTCTATATATATGTATATATTGATACATGTGGGATGTGACTCCCCAGATACCACTGGGCCACGGCTGAGGAATTTCAATATGGTCGCCAAACAGATTCATCCATTCTGCCACTAGAATTCAAAACAGTTGGGGAACTGCTGTGGCTTCCATCAGCGTCAACACCATCATTCTGGTTAGGCAAATTTGGATTTAATAGCGTGCTGCCATTCGAGGTGGTGGTGCATGGCGGAAGCATTCTGGAAGGAGACCGGTCTCCCCCCGGCACCATGGGAAACTGATAGGATCCTGACGAAGTGCCATAGTAGAGATATGGAGTGCTGCTGGTCTGGAAGGGTCCACTCTGGCTTTGGGAAGAGCCGGGATAGGGTGGTGGCAGGTAGGTGTGGTAGTGAGTGGTGGCGGACATACCGAGGGACATGCCTGAGGTGACTGGCGGGGTGTAAGTAAAGGTGGCTGGATAGTGCATTCGTGGGTTGGAGAAGCGGCTCTCAGTGAGGGATGAAATGCTTGGGAACTGCCTGGGGTCTGAAAAAGGGCCCAGTTCTGAAGCACCTAAAAATTATAACAGAAGACGGGGGGGAAAAATCTGTAAATATCAATTAAAATAATGATAGAATTGTTACAAGAAAAAAAAAATGAAAACTTTAGCTTTCCCAAATAGGAACAGCAAGCCACAAATAGACCTTCAAATGCACCAGTCACTTTACAGTCTTTTTTACCCCCATTTTGCAGTCTTAACAGCATTGATCCTCAAGTTCTTCACCCTCAGAGCATCCCAGAGGGCTTTAAAAACCCACATGTGTGCCAGGTCAATGTGTAAACCAACCCAACACTCTGATCACATAGGTTCACTCACCAGACTTTAAGACCAAATCCTTATGGATTTTTTTTTCTCTTTTTGTTTCTTGTTGCGCATTAGATATTTCAAGTGAAATTTTTACTAAGTCAGACAAGTTTATTTTCCTCAACTCAATATAAAGAAATTCCAAAATAATGTCTTACTCTTTACTCTTGGCAGACTCCTTAGTCAATGAAGGAGCATCAAAAGGATATCCTATCATGTTCCTATCATTTCCTTTAAAGCCTTAAAAGAATTTAAAATCTTGTCATAAGCCTCATCTTGTTAACAGTGAAATCAAACCAGAAACTCCTAAATTCTCTGGAGATGGACAGGAGTGTCATAAGCTACTAGACAAGCCGGTTTTGAAAGTGGGAGTTAGGAGGCAAAAGGGGGCTTGGTATCTTAGGAATCATTGCATTTCAAGTCTTGATGGGAGACTTGTGACCTGATTTAGGCCAGGTGCTGACAGTAGCCTTTGCTGCCTAGGGGAGATTAAGAGGAGGGCACTCCCCACCTATCTCACAGGCCCCAGCACCACATCCTACAGAAACAGCTTCAGGTCAACTTGAAGCAGTAACCTAGAGGCGAAGATGGTTTTCCCCTAAAATGTGAAGTCCTTTCACGTCTAAAGCTAACAGTATGCCTCCTTAATAGACATTCCTGGTGCCTAACTTATGAAACCACCATTATAAACCATTTAATGTGGAATTTACTTTTTTGAAATGCTAAAAATCTTGTAGTTGTGATCTTTAAAGATTGGGTCTATTAATATTTTTTTGGAATTGACAGCACTGTGACAAGCCCTTTTCTAACACCAGTGCCCTTGTTAAGATAATGAACCCTTCTAAAATATCTGGATTATTCTAATCTCATATATTTGTTTTTCCTACAGCTTTTAGCTATAAAGGAAAGCACTAAACAATTCTTGAGGACTTTAGTGAATGGTTACTTCTTCGTCTCATTTTTATTCAGACCTTGTTCTCGGGTATTACAACATTTATTAAAGGAATAATCCGAACGCTTTTCTTTAAAGTTGCTGATTGAAGGTTGTTAATTTTTGTTAAAATGCACACTGCTTAGAATCTTCATAAAATGCAAGGTTTAAGTGCCATGATGTGCATTTGTAATAAAACATGACTCTTTGAAAGCAACACATAGTTAACAAACTCGCAAATCAGACAGTAACAACCAGACAGCCCAGCCCAGCCCAGCCCTGCCCAGCCCAGCCCAGCAATTGTTAAAAGTCTCACCTGCCTGGCTCTTCTTACTGAGAGTGGAAGGCCAGAGGCAGAAGTCAGAGGTGGCAGTGTCATCATCTGTAAAATGAGGGGGATGAGCTCTAAGTTCCCTTCCAGCTCTAATGTTCTATGACCATGAATTCCAAGAGAGAAAGAGAAGCAACAGCCTTAGGGGAGGAGTAGATAGAGAGGTTCCCATCTGTCATTAGTATTTTCCCAGAGTCCGCATGCCCATAAGCAGATCGTAAAAGCTAGTGAGCAGCTTCTAATGCCAGAAGCACTTTCAAGATGAAGAACCAGAACTGACATATCCCAGGCAGTCACTCTCTGCTTTTTATAAATTCTTCCATCCTCAACTAGCTTCTACCTATTCCTCCCCAAAATGAAATTCTGTCAAGCTTAAGTTTAAAAATGTGGAAGCTGTGATTATGCCAGAATCAGAAATGGGAGCAGATGCACCATAACATCTCCCTGCCCAATGCTCGTGCCCTGCCTCATACAATACAGAGGCCAAATGGAGGCCACAGATGTTCCTCAGGTGGCCTCTGCATTGCAGGGCACCTGGGAGACCCCCAAGCAGGCAGAGCTAATAGTGATGGGCAAGTCACTTCTGTATGCATTAAGTTCAATATTTAGATCATATAAGACCAGAATAATGTGAGCAGTGTGCATCAGAAAGAAGTAGTATTTAAAACGCCAAGGTGTGCCCCCTGCAGAAGCATGGAGTTCACACAGATAGGCATGTTAATGTAAAAACTGCTTCTCAGGTGTATTTATACTTAAAATACACTGTAGTAATAATTAAAATTCCATATGGTTTCACTTATTTTGATGCAGAAGCCCCATTAAAACCCGTTATGTGGGGCCCTGGCAGTAAACTCCAATATGGTTTTGAATTTACCCCTCCCCACACCTTCCTCTGAATTTTACCTGATACGTTTTGCTGACGTTTTTATTGCCCATCACATGCCAGGATCACTGTACCTTTTTGGTTTATAGATGCTCGCTAACACAAACTGACATTTGGTTTTCAATTAATGAGATCTGGTTATGATTTATAGAAAACAATGCAACAAATTTCCGCTGGTTTACAGTATTTTAACCAATCACTTCTAGGCATTTGAGTCTTAATGCCTTGAGAATTGACTCTTACTTGACAAAGAGAGCTAATGTTGACTTGAAAGTGATTATAGGATGATTTTTCAACTTAAAAACAATAGAATTTTCTGGAATTTGTTTAGTCATTTTATGGTACCAAGAAATGTTCCTGAAACATATTGCAATATGTTCTATAGAAAGAAATACTAACAATTTGCTCTCGTATGATATGAGATCCTTTATAAAATCATCGCGATAGAATGGTGGGAGGAATCCTAAAGACGATAAACTCTTTCCTAATCTTCAATTTTTAAATAATTGTTACAGAAGCAAATAATGTCATTAACTTTTCTTTCATTGAATAACGTATCTATGCTTCTAATCTCTGTTTTGTACATGAACTCAGGTTTTCTTTTAGAACCCCTTCTTGGGTTATTTTGTCATTGTATCCTAAAGTAGTCACACCTTATGTCACTAACCACCTTATAGCCACAAACTTACAAAAATAGAACTGGATATGACATCAACTAAAGTAAGCAAAATGTAAATTTGACTAATCAAGAGTCCACATTATGAGAGCCTTGAGTTCCAAAAGCAGTGCCACCCCAATCTGATTTTATAAACATAAAACCAAAGCTCCGCCACTGCCCAAGTGATACAGCTGGTACCATCCGAGCTCCCAAGAGCCAGTTTAAAACTCCTGACCACAACCTACTGGATAAATAAAGTCAAAGGTGGTTCAGGGACCTTTTTAAAATAGCAAGGAACAACTTGCACAAATCCATTCTTTTTGCTGTTATCTATGTTATCTCTTCCATATACAAAGTACATTCAGCTATTAGGCTTTGCTGAACAGTGGAGAAGTTAAGAGAGCTACAGTCAACACTAGATCACTTGGTGCTAAGAGTTTCAAAATGGTATGTGCCTACATCTGGGGTTTTCAGGGAGAATGCCAGGAGTTACCAGAAGCCCAAGATAATCATCATGCATTTTCCTGATGGGCTGGTATTACTCAACTTGGGGAATATAATACACTATACAATAAACATGGATATAATGTGGAGGAGAATGTAACATTTATGTGAATTTTTAGATAAATGAAAAATGACTTCAACAAAATTCTGCACTCATAAAGCTTTAGGCTATGCTCCTAGATCCCCTAAGGTACCCAAATACTCCTTTATGCTGGTTGAGGAACTCTGACAGAAAAGTCTAAATTCCTAATTTACTGTGTAGGTAATGCAAAGCTAACCCCTGTTTGACAAATAGGAAAGCTGATATCTAGAGAAATGAAGCCATTTACTCAATATCACAAAAACACACAGCTGAAGAGGCACAGCCACAGCTAGACAGACCTCTTTGACTTCTAACAAAGAATATGCGATCTTAGTTACCCTTAAGGAATTTGGTTAACATGATCACAGGCCTATCTACACACACACACACAAACTCTCTGTCTCTCTCTCTCTTTCTCTCTCTCTCTCTCTCACACACACACACACACACACACACACACCTGCTAAGAAGTTGATTTGCCTAAATGAATAATACTTAAAATGTCTCAAAATACTTAAGTTGACTCTTCTACTGCCTAAGTGTTACCCCAATGAGAGTTCCTATCTTTAGGATATTATTAACAGCTCTTTTAGGCCTTGTTGATCTAATCTGCTAAATAATGGGCAATTAGTTTAGTTGCTCAGGGCAATATGTGAATGAGACCAAGGTCAAGGGTATGATCCCCTTAGGAGCTGCTGGCTTCCTACAGATACATTTCATTCCAAAACTGCTGTCTACACCCCCAGCCAAAGGCAAACAGCTTGCAAACAAATGTAGCTGTCATAAAGGGAGCTGCAAGAACCTTGCTCATTAAAATAGTAACGGCAGCGGCAGCAGCAATTTTTTACAACCTAATATACACAGGGAAGAATATATTAATAAAATGTCCGTGGTGCGCAAATAAAAATAAAATCAATGTTAAAAGTAAAAACATCTTGTCCCCGCTCCCAACGTCTATGAGGGAAAATGAAATAGCGTCTCTTTTTACCCAGCTCAGTTTCTTGGGTCTTCGAGTGGAAAGTACGTGAAACCAAGATAAGGGGGAATAAAAGAGAATGTCTGGTCTTTAATTCTTAGGACCTGCAATCCTCCACCTGGCATCTTTCACACCCTGCTTTCCCATGCTGCCTGTCCTGAATCATGTTTGGCTCCCACTGAGAGCGAGCTGTTGAGGGCAGAGATGTGTCTGATATTTCTTTGTCTCCCCTTCAGAACTTCGTTAACAGTCACACCTGTGTTTGACATTTGTAGGCCTTTACCTAAGCCTTCACTTTAACATACATTTTCTCATTGACCAGACCCTCAATAAATAATGGTTGATTGATGGAAAATGGATAAGGAGATCTCTCAAACCAAAGGAAATTGGAATTTGAGCAAAATAACAGACTGGGTACTTGCCGTTGGGGCTGTCAGCTGGGCAACGCCATGCCTCGTGTTATCTCACCCTCTATGCAGTATGTTTCAACATCCCGGCAGAGGAGGCAGGTCAGGGCAGAAAAAAAGATGAGGGGCCTTGAATCCAGACTGAACAGCTGTTGGCATATTCAGAGTCCTCTGCCCACTTTGTGTGAGGACATAAAGGTACAGAATGAAAAGCCATCGTACTTCTCAGCAATGAGGTGTTAACTTCAAAGCTTCATTGGGGCCTTTTAAATAGTAGGAGTTATTGCTTCAACAAATCTCAAATAAATCCCAAGAACGTTTTATTAACCCCCTCTCAGCATTCTTTCTATTGGAACATTTAATATAAAAGACCTACATGAAGCTGCTCTCCCCTGATAACCAAGAATCTTCTCCCCCTTTTAAACATTTTGGCTATCCTCTTCCTAACTGCTCTATTACATAATTTCCTATTTTACTTCTGTTCCAATAGCATTTATATTCTGTATCACTCTTTTGGACCCTTACTCACTCCCTTAATGAATTATTAACTGTTTCTTAGTCTGCTTTCACCAACTATAAAGTCAGCTTTGGATGGTAAAGAATATGTTTTCCTCTCCTGTCCCTCTCGGAACCTAGTACGTTGTAAGAGGCTAAAATGAAAAATAAAATGTGCATGGTTGGATGGATAAATGAATATGTAAATGAGTCTAAGGATCAGGAACTCTGTACAGTAACTCTACAGTTTTGACACGAAAGAAAAGGATATGAAAAGCATTGAGCGATCCTGACATCAAACCTAAAATGTAATTCAAATACATTCCATACCTATAAAACCTTGTAAAACTCTCTTTAAAGAGTATTCAAAGCTACTCCTAAACATTATTGCTTCACTTAACCTCACATTGCAGACAGGAGCTCCACAAGCAGCAGTTGACACTAGTAAACAGATGCTCTGGTTTGCTACCCCTGTTACTCCCACTTCATTCCCAGCACCTGTCCTGCCTCCCAGCCAGTATCCAGGTATAGATCCACACAATGAAGCCCCAGGGAGACTAGATGAAGGGGAAAGAGGGCCAGGCCAGGAACACATGGCATGCTGTTAGGTAAGCACACTCATCTTTCCTCATGATTCTGGGTTAATCACTGCCACTAAGATCATAACCTTCATTTTGAGTGAGCAGTTTAAAGGAACAGAGAGTGAAACTAGAACCTGTTCAAATTTTTAGACTAGTATATAGAAGCAGAAGTCAGAGTCATCAAGAATCTTAGATGAGTTCTATAGATAAGTTTTATGGACATGGAAGCCTGCAGGCATGGTAGATCTGAGTGGCAACACAAGACTCGGACATGGTTCTCTGTCCCAGCTCCAGCATTCTATTTACCTCTGCACCCTGACCGAGCATGCATGGTATGGAGGAAAATGTAGAGGGTCTGACTTGAGATTCCTGAGAACTGCATTCTATGAAAAGGGAAATTCTTCATTTGCTGCCTTTTCAAGTCACACAGGCAGCAGGGCCTTAAAACAAAAATGTATTACCCCTCACTCAAGTATAGGCCAGCCACCTTTCAAAAGGCGTATCTAAACAATCCTGTAATGAAGGAGTGAAAAGGAAGGCGGCTATGGGTAGATGTAGAGTCCTCTGCCCTATTTCAAAGTCATATCCCATTGCTCCTCAGCATGGTCCCTCTTCCTGGTGGAGTGACATATACTCAGGATATTTACGGAAACTTTGCTCATGCTCTCCCCAGCACCCATGGCTTTCTCTCTTCTCTCTGCCAGACCAAGGTAAGCAAGCACTGTCTTCAAAGCTCACCACTACACAAGGACTTTCGGGACACACAAATTCTTGCCGTAATCTTTTCTTTACCAGACAAACCTGGGACATTTATGTAGATACATCTTACTGCTGCACACATTCTAAAGTAATTAGCATTGATTTTAGATAAGAATTTTCATTTTCTAACTAAAGAGAAAGCAAATTAAGAGTAAAAACCACATATTCTTCTTTCAGATCCTACCTAATACATAGTATGGTGCTGAGAAAACAAATGCTTCAAAAAATGTTGCTAAGCAGATGAATTACTACCAAAGTCTCAAGCAGGCAAACACGACAGGCATAGAAATGTTATATGAACAGTATCCAAAAGTCCAATGTAGACTATATGCAAAATATCACTTTGCATTTTCCACACCGAGGTTCTAAGGGACGAGTTTTCTACATTTCCCTGAATTTCTCCCCTCACACTAAAATTGATCCAATATTCATCACTAAGTTTTAATTTCACTAATTAGGAAAATATACCACATATGGAACACATGCAGTGGATCACGCTGATGGAGAAGAAACCAGCAAAACGAGATTGTAAAATCAATTTTAGATAATGAAATGCCCAGCAAACTCCATCCTTTTGCAAAAGAGAGGGAAAAGGCCTCAACCATCCAGTCTAAATATTTGTTTTCTGTGTTGTAATGAATTGTACTTTTCCACTGCATGCTCACAAATTCTGAAAGAACCAGATGATCCTAAGGCTGAGAAAGTATGTTATGCTGAAGGAAAAAGAGAGAGAGAGAGAAAAAAAAACTTGGCAATTTTCAGAAAATTCAGCCATTCCTTAAACCCACCCAAATTTCAAGGATATTGTTGGAAGAATATATTTCCTTTTGTAAAGGGAAAGAGGGTAGGCAGTAGATGTGTGAGTGTGTATGCATACAGGGAGGGAGAGTAAGGGAAGGAAGGAGCCAAAGATGGAGGGGGAGAGAAAGGGAGGAAAAATGAGAGAGATCTTCCTGCTAGGCCTTGATTAAGAACTTTTTAAATCCTAGGAAGGGTGGATAGTCTTTGAAACCAGATCCGCTGCAGGAAGGAGGCCAGCACCCAGGACACCGTGTCTTTCAGAAGGGGCCACCCACGGTGCCGTGGCGGTCATATGACTGCCCTGTCACATCCTGAAGCCATTTCCAGCCCATGCACACGTCTGTGCTCCCATTTAGAGAGGATGGGATATATTGGGAACACATATGGAAACACTTTCAGAGAATCAGTTTCCATGAAATTCATAATGAGCCAAGTGGCTTCAGATGTGGTTGCGTTCCTCCGATTAGCCAGCAAAAAAAAAAAAAGGAAAAAAGGAGGAAAAAGGGGACAAATCCACCCTTTCAGACCTTATTTCAGTTTCAGAAAAATTAAAAACCACTAATGACTTATGGCTACCAAAACATGGAGCCACAATTAGGAGAGGAGGAACTAGGAAAACGAGGGAGAGAGGTTTAAAAGCGATAGCCTTTCCCTCCTAAAAATAACAGCTTCAATATCGTTAATCTTATCTTAAATCCGAGAGAGGCTTTCCTGCGATGGTATCTGCCTAGAGTGGCATAATTAATTTTCTGACATCAGGCAGAAGGTTGTGCGCATGTGCAAATGAGAGGGTGGGAGAAGGTGGCGGGGAGACGTCAAGCGAGGCAGAGGCTGCAAGACCAGCTCTTATTTGATAACATATGTGGTCAATTAAAATTATTTTAAAAATTGCAAACTAAATGATAAATTGTTCCTAAGTAAATCTTTCAAAAAAAACAGCCTGAATTCAGACGGAATAGCCTGGTATTTTCCTGTAGCCTGCACTAGTGGTAACTTGGGCTATATTAAAAGCAGAAATTTATGAACTGGTTGAGATGTTATATATTAGACACCAAAGCCTAGTTGATAGGAAGGCATGAAATACAAGAAGTGGACAAATGGAGAAGGGTTTTAAAGAGGGACATTTAACTGATATTAGTAAGTTAAAACATTATATTAAAACAAAAAGACATATTATAAAATAAAATTCACATACGTTCTCAGATAAAACAAGAGACTTGAAAATATTCTCCTTAGGGGACTTGGGGTTATTTTGGGTTTTGCCAGATCAGGGAGAGCAGGGGCAATGAAGGAGCCCTTGAGTTTTCTCTGCCCTTTGAGGTGCTCTGCCGGAAAAATCTACGCAGTGTTTCTTTCAGGCTTGGTAGCAAGCCTAAAGCCCTGGTGCAGGAATGTTCTGACTTGATGCTGCTTGATGATGGGCTGGGAACCAGAACTGCCTATTGCTTAATAGATGAGTTAGCTGGTTTTCCCTAACCATATGAATCCTTGAAGTGATGGAATAGCCACAGCAGCCCATGGTGTTAGCAAAAATTGACTAAGAGGAAAGAGTGGCTAACCAAACCACTGAGCTGCCACAGCTCAGAAGCAGCACTCCCACTGCCGTTTTGTCACGAAATCCTCTGTGAGGTAGCAATGTCACTGACTGTACTTTATGAATGGCAAACTTAAGCTCAAAGACCATCTGTAACTTCATCGAAGTTACAGATCAGTACATGGTGGCCCAAGACCTGGCCCCAGACTCTTGAGGGCTCTGCCACCACTATCTCCCCTAAGGTGCAGGCATTCGGGGTTATTTTCACGTGAATTCTAGCAGCCTGGCCACGGCTACCTGGAGGGCGATGATGAAAAGCCTTCTGACCAATTATCACTGACAGCTCTGGGGATGGAGATGAGTGGGAGGTGGAATGGGAGGCAGATGTGTCCGCTTATTTGCCATGCTTGATCCAGCCCCAGAATTCTGATACTGTATTTACCACTGGTGTTCTGAATGATATGAAGCAAATCATGTTTGATATTAGTTAGGTAACCTCATTGCATGAGACTCCTGTAAGCAGGAATGGGTAACAGTACACAACAAACAGTAAACATCTCCATCCTAAAAGGGCCATTCCTCCTTACCCATACTATTTGAACTAGTAGAGCCAGAAAAGAAGAAACCCGAAATGATTGGGTCTCCAAGGTAGAAAATACATAAATTGAGAAGCAAAATCCTGAAATTCCTGATTAACCCCACACACTCAGCTCCAGGTCCAGCCAAACTCATCCATAAAAAAAACCGAAACTGAGAAGAGAGATGCTAGTTGAGGTAGGAAGACCATGAAATGAATAATCACCACCAAGTCCACTGTTTTCAGATAGAGTTTGAAGAGTTGTCCTACTCTGCTTCTTAAAGTAAGACTCAAGCTGCTCCTCTAAATGTAAAACCAACTTAATCTAAAACTACACCCGTAACAGAGACCAACGCTGGTCCAGGAGAGGTGGCTGGGGACAGAAAGAGTCCACTCCAGGCAGCCACTGCTTCCAAGGCCGAATCATACAAAACTTGAAAAGCTGGGGGCATTATTTTTTCAAATACAATTTCCCAAAATAGATCTCAAAAGGCTTGGTGCCCAGGTGTGGTCAAACAACCCTGAGGCCATCCTGGACCTTAAAGCATGTGGCTCAAATTACCCAATGCCCCTAGATCTGGGACTTGAACCAAGTGCTACTCAATCTATAATTCAGCTCCAAAAGATACAGCAATCCATGTTAATCTAGGATCAAAGCCACAGGCTTTAGTCTCAAACCGTATCCTGAGGCCCTCTGCTTATTTTTGCCCTCTCTCCCTCTACAGTCAGATGCAGCCACTTACCTGTGCCCCCATGGAGGCCTCGGCTGACCATGCCCTGGGAGGGGTTCCTGCCCCTGGAGGAAATACATAAGGGGCTTCCGGGTTGTGACAGAAGCTGGCTTTATATTCAGGGTCCACTTTGTGTGTTGCATCTTCTGCTCAGGTGGTTTATCTGACTTCCTGAATCTTGTTTGACTTTCTGGTTCCTTGGGATTTCCTTGTTCATGTCTGCCTATCTGTTCTGTGACTTCACATCAGGCTTTTTCACTCGTGTGTGTGCGTGTTTCTAGATCTCTGTGTTAAGTGCACACAAACATTTGCAAGAGCAACAGTCTTGTCCCAACTTACCTTTCCCGTCTTGTCTCTCATTTTACTTCTCGTGAACTCTACAATCCAATCAAACTGGACTCTTTTCCATCTTCTGAGCTACCCTGCTTTTTCCCACCTTCCTGCCTGGGTTTACATTAACCTCATAGCCCTTAGTAGGCCCCCTAGCCGCGACCCTATCTCAGCTCCTTAAAATTCTAAGCAGCCTTTAAAATCGACCTCACAGTCCCCCTCTGCTGTGAAGCTTCTTCACATATTCTTGCTTTAGCCCACAGTAACCTCCCCTTCCTCTCTGCAGGCAATTAGTTCTTCATTTGTATCCTTCTTGTAAGAGCACTGGGGGAGCAACAATCACGCCATCACCTCTACTAGCCTTTTAAAAAATTTTAAATTTTATTTTAAGTTCAAGGGTACATGTGCAGGTTTGTTATACTGGTAAACTTGTGATGCGGGGGGGTTGTTGTACAGATTATTTCATTGCCCAGGTATTAGGCCTAGTACCCATGAGCTGTTTTTCCTGATCCTCTCACTCCTACCAGCCATCACCATCCAATAGGCCCCAGTGTGTGCCGTTCCCCTCTTTGTGTCTGTGTGCTCTCATTATTCAGCTCCCACGTGTAAGTGAGAACATGCAGCAGTATTTGGTTTTCTGTTCCTGCATTAGTTTGCTAAGGATAATGGCCTCCAGCTCCATCCCTCTTCCTGCAAAGTCTCATTCTTTTCATGACTGCATTCAACTAGCCTTTAAAGTGCTTAAAAATGGGAATGCTGTCCTATTTATCTTTAAACACACCATTGCCCCTCTTAGAGTTACATACAAAAAGCATTTAAATGTGTGTCTAAGGGGGAAGTGATGGCAATAGCAGATTTGACCTAAGTCCTTGCTCTCACTGCAATTTGTGTGTGTCATCTGCCTTCCGCCTGTGCATCTTCAACCAACTGCCTTTCCTACCTGCTCTACCTGTGTTTACCTGAAAGGGTTCAGGTTAGTTGCAGAGACACAGCTCTGCCCTGGCCACCAGTTAGTTCTGCGGGGCATCTCTCGCTCTCTCTCCCCTGTTCCCTGGCTTGCCCCCTTTATCCTATGAACAAAAACTGTTTCTGATTTTTTCAGTCCCAACAAACCATCAGGTCCCACATCAACCTAATTCTCATAATGAAATGATGAGGTGACATCTCAGATTTTGCTTTTTGAGGTTTCACTGTTTTTACAAACATTTGGTTTTACCTTCACAAAGAACCTGAGAGGTAGGAAGGATAGGTACCGATTGATAAGGAAGCTTCACCAGAGAAAGAAGGCACCATCTCGAGGACATAGCTTATTAGTGCAGAGCTGAAATAAACATGTTGAGTTTCCAATTTGTGTTCTTTTTGCCCCCCAATATAGTTGCCTCATTAGCATCTACTATTTTTCATCCAAATAGAAGTCTCAACAGGAGAGCTGGGCATGGTGGCTCACGCCTGTAATTCCAGCACTTTGGGAGGTGGAGGCAGGCAGATCACTTGAGGCCAGGAGTTCGAGACCAGCCTGGCCAATTTGGTGAAACCCCATGTCTACTAAAAATCCAAAACTTAGCTAAGCATGTTGACGCACACCTGTAGTCCCAGCTATTCCAGAGGCCGAGGCATGAGAATCACTTGAACCTGGGAAGTGAAATGGGGAGGTTGCAGTGAACTGAGGTGGCGCCACTGCACTCCAGCCTGGCTGACAGAGCAAGACTGTGTCTCAAAAAGAAAAAAAGTCGTCTCAACAGGGGAAAGGATGGTATTTCTTTAAAAACAGGGCACATTTCAATTGATATTTTGAAAGCCTTGACTGGTATGCCTTCTCACATTGGATGTTTATATCCAGTGACATCAGGAACCAAACTACTACCTTTATTTTACTGACTTTGCAAAGAATTTCTTTCTCTTTGTTGCTAGGATTTAGCCTAAAACCATGTCCAAGAGTCTCTGCTATCCTGACACAATGCTTCTTATGTAACTTCCGAATCCAAATGTAGCGTTGTAGTAACTCGTTCCTCTGACAGTCTCAGCGTTTTTTCCACTCAAGCCCTGCACACAGAATTAACTCAAAACTTCTGCAAGAAAAACGTCCCTTTTAGAGTTTGATTTGGCATCAGTTTCAAAGAGCTGTCTGTATATTTTAGAATATGTAGAATTTTCCTTTGATTGAAAACTCTCTTTTAACAATGGACAAGAGATGATTTCTCTTCTGAGTGATTCAAACAAAAACAAACACATCTTAGTTACATAGAGCCTTGTTCTCAAAGTGGTCTCTCTCTGAAAGAAATCAAACCCTACAGATTGTTAAGCATTTGGCAAAAGCCTTCAAACAGCCAAAGCCAAATAGCGAAATTTTCCTTGTTGCAGGAGATAAACAAATACTAGAGCAAATTTTTTAAAGCATAGATCCTCCTTTCACTTTCCACTCTGCTCGATAACATTCCCCTCTCAACACACACACCCACCCCTTTAGAGGGGTTTCATCTTCAATGTTTATTCCCGGTGCTATAGTAATAAACTCGCCACAAATGGACATTTTCAACATCTGTTTGTGGCTGTTCCCAGACGTCTTGTATTTCTTTGGGACATGAAGCCCTCTGTCTCCCAAGTGTAAACAGACACACCTAATTATGTATTAAGGTGTCTGAGAGGAGCTACTTGTTTTGATGACCATAAAAAAAAAGAGGAGGAGGGGCAGGCTGCTTAGCTGGCTGTGGGATGTGGGAGAAATACACAGTAGTCCAGTAGTAGCTCCTCAAACAGTGGAAGTTCTCTGCCTGCCAAGGACAAGATCCAAATCCTATTTTTCTCAGCCTGAGAATAGTGTCCACTGAGTCCACTCCAGATGTGGACCGAAACAGTCAGTGACTGGTCAGGAGAGACAGTGCTGCCACAGGTAGGGGGCACATCTATTTAATCCTCTCATGAGGACTTAGTTTTCGGGTGAAAAGAGGAAAGGCACAGAGGAGGAAGAGGTCACTTAGGATTCATTTTTTTTCTTCTTCTTCTTCAGGTCACAATGGGCATGTATAGCAATGGTAATAAAATGTCAGTAGCCTATGAGAAATGTAACAGAATAAAACAATTCTAGCATGTTGGACTCGCAACTGGAGGTGTAGGTTCTGGTCATAGTGCTGTCCCTGGTGGTCACGATGGACTCCCTGTCCCTGCCTGACCCACACGTTCCTCATCAGTAAATGAGGGATGGGACAAAATCATCTCGTGGCTTTCCCAGCTCTAAAATTCTTATCCTGCTACATACATACTGGACAAGTCTGAGAATTCCAAAAAGACCTTCACAAATTCTACTAGAAATACTATTCCTGTAAAGAATGGTCCCCATTCATTAAAAAGCAGTATTAGCTTTCAAAATGAGGTAATAAATCTATACATTCAATGTGCAAAAAAAAAAAAAAAATCCAGGTTTTCTATGTACAAAATGTCAGTTCAAAAATGTAGGATCTTTTCTAAAAATTAAAAAAAAAAACACACAAAAAACGTAATTGTTAACAACAATTCCCAACACAGGCCAAAAGAAAATGGTAACACTACTAGCTTTTGAAGACAGTCTTTCATCCTTAAAGTTAGCATTAAAGGAGGTTAAAACTAACTTCTGGCTCACATACACAATGGAAGATATCAAGTAAGCTATTTCTCTCTTTTTCTCTTCTAGATTCTTTAAGAAAATTGTTTTGATCTGAATTATCTAAAGTTAAAATAAATGATTTTTTTAATCAACCTTTCCAGCTCTCGCAGGGTGGAATGTACTGTTGGGCATAATTTAAGTAGCTTTAAATTTCCTTACCCCACATATAAAAACATATTTTGAGGACTTTTTGGGGGTCGGGGACAGAGTCTCCCTCTGTCTACAGGCGGGAGTGCAGTGGCATGATTTCAGCTCACTGCAACCTCTGCCTCCTGGGTTCAAGCGATTCCCCTGCCTCCGCCTCCTGAGTAGCTGGGACTACAGGCACGCGCCACCACACCCAGCTTATTTTTGTCATTTTAGTAGAGACAGGGTTTCACCATGTTAGCCGGGATGGTCTCAATCTTTTGACCTCATGATCCACCCACCTCGGCTTCCCAAAGTGCTGGGATTAGAGGTGTGAGCCACCGCACCCAGCCTATTTTGAGGTTTTAAGATTTCACTAATGTATACATTTTTAATTTCTAGAATAAAATTTATGTTTACAAAATTGGGAGATAGATTGTGCCACTGTTATTTCTGATTAGGGATTTGATCCATTTTACTGTATTTTGAGTCCTCTGATCTGCATCAAACATGAATTTTGGCTACTTAGTAAGGATTAATGGTGTTATCCAGGTATGGCCTGGAAAGACCAGCGATATTAATATTCCTCTTAGGATGATACCCACCAGGCCTTTGTAGCAAAGTGTGATTCTGATATGGAGACTTCTCCAGTGACGCAGAGTAGAGAAAAGCACATTATGTGGAGCTAAAAGACCTGGAGTTGAGTTTTCACCCTCCCTCCCTTTCACTTGATGGCCCTGAACAAATCTCTGAATGTCTCTGAGCTCTAATTTCCTACTGGCAAACTACTGAGTATAATAGTATTGATACTCCAATGCATTGTGACGATTAAATGAAATAATGTCTGTGAAAGTGCTTTCTAGAAATGTAAAGCACTATCTAAGTATTATTCAAACTAAGTTTTGCCACACATTTATTTTTACTCTCACTTTTGGACTCAGTTGCTAAATTTCTTCCCATTTTCCTCCGCACTTAATTTGTCTTAGGTTCTAATATGATGTTCTTTATCTGTGAGCTTTAAGTAATTTCTGCCATCAGAAGAGACCTACTACAGAGGACCCGACTGTCCCGATTCTTTTTACTTCTCTCACTCTCTGGAGTTCCTGAAGGAGAGAGTAGTAGAAGAGTTCAAGGTGCCCTCCAAAGATGCCTCCTCCTTCCTGGAGGAGTCTTCAGCTTGTTTGTACATATTCTGTTGCACCTGCCTGAGTCTCCACTTCTCTTGGATGACCAGCAGCATCCTCTGGAGACAGCAGCTTGATAGGCTGCCAGAGTCCATTTACCATCTAACTGCACTGGGCCATGGGCCTCTTTATATGTAATATGATACTGTGGGGGAATGCAGCAATCCTAACTCACAGAGTGTACTTGTACCAATCCCTTTGTTGTCCCGTTTCCCTCAGTGTTAACCTGTTTGTTACATTTGTTGGACTTACTTGTGATGTTTTTAGATAACTCAAGGGATTTACCTCTAATTCACCTTCTATACAACCTAGAGTGGTACTGCTTATTTGATTGTAATAAACTTTTACAAAGATTGTTTTCAAACTTCTAACTAGACGTTGTATCATTTGCAGTTTGAGATGTAACCTTTTTATTAAAATGGTGGTAGGAAGACCCCTGGGAGGGATTCACTTTGGTGAAATCGTTTTTTTTTTTCCCTTAGGTACCAGGGAATGTGGTAAAGTACAGGAAGAGGCAACTTAGCCATCTGCAGAAGCTGTGGCTTTGCAAGTCCAAAGCTGACACCTCACATACTAGCTTGCAAAGTCTGCAAATAGGCTGAAAGATTACCACATCTCCAGTTCTCTAGTTTTAAGGCACTTAACTAAATGTCTAGTTACCTATCTCCTAACCCACCTGTGTGAGGATTTTCAATATTGTATCACAGTGGTGTTGTAGTGAAAAAGATCAGTACCAACACCTTAAGACTGGAGGGGCGGGGCATGAGTATAAGCAAGTCCAGCCACTCATCTGAAGAGGAGGGGAATTCATTATACAGGTGTATTGTCAGGACTCAGACCTCTTGGCTCATGGAGAGAAAGCACGCCTCTTTCCAATAAAGTACCCTGCCAATTTTATTCTTTTATAAAGTTACTGTTTTTTTTCCAGTGGCTGTTATCTGCTGCTTCTCACTCTAGTGAGAAAATTCACATTACATTTTTTCACCTCCATTCTCTTTTACTGTACTCTTCTAAATGAAAAAGCCAGGGAGAAAAGTTAAAAACTAGGTTTGACAGCCAGAAAAACAGCCAACCCATCATCCGAAGCTCCAGTCTATGAAGATTTCGGAGCTCTGAGTATGTTTCTGGATTCCTCATGCTGACACCCTTTGAATTGTATCTTCTTTTGAGTCCTTGAGCTTCCAAATCTCAAAACAAATCCATCAAATACATTTTAAATAGCTTTGGTCACTGAGAAATGTGCTCTCCAGGTCCTGATTTTACTACTCTCCTTTCCTTTAAAACAAACTAACAAATGGCTGTAATGGTTTTAAGTACACACACCTCTGCACTTCGGGATTCCAGGAAGAAAAGAGAGCTGTGTCCACGGAGAAATGGAATTGCATTACATTTTCAACAGGAAATGTCAGAAAAACTGCTCATCTCTGCATGAGATCTTGAAGCTAATTTCCAAAACCCCAATTTTAGAGTTTCATGAGGAAGAATCTCCTTTTAGGGCATGGTTGAAGGATCTGAGAAAGGAGTGATAGCTTACTACAACTGTGACGCCAACAGGCTTACCTGTTCAAACCCTTCTCGTTTAAGCTTGGCTTGTGGTTACGAGATTCTGCTCAGAACACGTTCCTCGTCTTTGATCAATTCAAGTTCCTTGCTATTTAAGGTAAGCCCCAATTTCTCAGTCCTCTGAGGCAGGTGTTCTGGGTACTGACTCCACAGGGAGGACAAGTGCTGGTGTCTCACCTGGATTGACTTTTCTCAATGGCTGGATATTAGCTCACCAACCTGAAGGAACTGCTAGCCCCTTGCCCAGGTGCTTCCTCACCTCAGAGTTGTTGCCACACACTCCCCAGTGTGATCATTCAATGATTGCCTGCAAAGCTAGCCTGGGCACACCTGCATGCATGATGGTTTCCATTGAAGTACATCGTTTATTTATTTATTTATTTATTTTTTGAGATGGAGTCTCGCTCTGTCATCCAGGCTGGAGTGCAGCAGCACAAGCCAGGCTCACTGCAACCTCTGCCTTCCAGGTTCATGCCATTCTCCTGCCTTAGCCTCCTGAGTAGCTGGGATTACAGGTGCATGTGCCATCATGCCCGACTAATTTTTGTATGTTTAGTAGAGACAGGGTTTCGCTATGTTGGCCAGGCTGGTCTCAAACTCCTGACCTCAAATGATCCACCTGCCTCAGCCTCCCACAGTGCTGGGATTACAGGCTTGAGCCACCACACCCAACCTGAAGTGCATCTTAAAAGCAGGGGAAGGAACTGGTGTGTATAAAGGATATAGAAGATAACATTTTGAGGATGAGAAGAATGTTAATATAGATCAGCTGCATCCCCATTCAAATCTCATCTTGCATTGTAGCTCTCATAATCCCCATATGGCATGGGAGGGACCTGGTGGGAGTTAACTGAATCATGGGGGCAGTTCTTTTCCATACTGTTCTCGTGGTAGTGAATAAGTCTCATGAGATTTGACGGTTTTATAAAGAAGTGTTCCCCTGCCCCTTGCACATGTTCTCTTGCCTGCCACCAGGTAAGATGTGTTTTTCTCCTCTGTTGCCTTCTGCCATGATTGTGAGGCTTCCCCAGCCATGTGGGAACTGTGAGTCCATTAAACCTACCTTTCTTTATAAATTACCCAGTTCTTGGGTATGTCTTTATTAGCAATATGAGAACAGACTAATACAAGCATATAATGTTGTTTCAGTCCTCAAAATTCATCTCATCATTGTACATCATTGCACTAAAATCTGGGTTTGCACAGTGCCAAGGAAAGAGAGCTATTGGAAATCAGCAGATTAACAAAATGTGACTACTGAAAATTAATAATTTTCAGCCAAACAAAACATTTCAGCTCTCAAAATGGATTTCTGGCCTGAAATTTCCAGGTTGGTAGTTCTGTATTCATTTAATAAATCAAGTAACTCCTAAATTACCAATTCACTTAGGGTGTATAAATAGCGTCTAAACATTAATTAAAGGTGTATAAGTATAATATTATTCCTTTTAAAGTAAACTAACAATTGGGAGAAAACATTACTAAAGCATTTTGATGATACCAGCAAAATGCTCTCTCTCAACCAGTGTCCCTATCCCCACCACTTACAGGCAAGCCCAAGTCACTGCCCTTTCACTAGGGTGACTGCCACAGCCTCCTAAACATGCTCTTCCCTCCTCCCTAGCCCTCTTACAATTCTCCACTCAACAGCCAGAGTGACCTTTGAAAAACAAAAATCGGTGTATATAAGACCCTGCTTAAAATCTGCCAAATGGCTTAGCGCTGCACGTAACAGCAAATCCAAACCTCTGATCTTGACCTGTAATGGCCTTGCATAACTTGGACCCAGCCTATCTCTCTAACTTCATGTCATCTACACACTCCAGCCACTGAGCATTCTTCTCAAACACTCACAGTCTTCCCACCTCTGGGCCCTTGCACTAGCTTTTCCCGCTGCCTAGAATGCCCTCCCTTCCTCCTGATCTTCACAGCGCTAACTCTTTCTTGTAAGTTAGACCTCAACTGAAATACTGACTCCTCATCGCATCACCCTATTTTACTTTTTCCATAGTACATACCCCTAGATAATATTTTATTATTTTAAATTGCCCACCCTTTGGTAATGATAGCTAACATTTATTGTGTGTCAGGCATTATTCTACGGGGTTTACATATATTAACTATCCTTTAGTCCTGATAACAACCTATTATAGCAAGTATTATTATTATTATCATCATATGGTCATTTAACTGATGCAAAAATTGAGGTACAAACAAGCCGAGTTGCCTCCCCAAAGGCGCAAGGCTAGTGAGTGAAGAAGCCTGAATTTAGACCTGGCTTCAAAGACTGTTTAGTCACTGTGCCATATGCCAGTAGAAAAAGTTCCACGAGCCTTTCTGTCTTGTTCATCAGAGTATCTCCAGTGGGTAGAATAGCGCTCAATAAATGAGTACATTTTATGTTGGCAACAACTTGTATTAATAAATATTTTTATCATGCAGTCATAAAACACTATGACAGCAATGTTTCATTAAGAGAAACTCGTTATGATTCAAATCATATTTCCTTTAAATAGATCTAACTTGTTTAATAGAGAAAGCCTGTTCCTGTGATCACATGTATTCTATTATTAACAGAATTCATCTGTTTTAGTAACCCTTAGCTGTTAAGGTTCTCATTTCTCCAGTAAGATAAATTACCACTTATAAATGTACCATTCTCAGGTAAAGAGGGTTAACAGATAAATTACATAAAACCACACAAGGGTATGAGAGATGTCAATAAAATTCCTTAATTTTACATTAAATCTGGGATTTCAAAAACTGTCTACGGATTCTGACACACATGCACATATATAAGGCTTCACCTTAAAGATAGGTTCAGCTGTGGTCAGGTATCAAGATCTAAATGTTCTTTTGGCCTTAAATAACCTGATCTTAGGTTGCTTCTCAGCAGAATCTCTTAATTGAAACAAAACTTTTCCTGACATCTGTCATAGTTGCTCCTGTTAATTTTGTTCTTCAATCAAATGCTATAGTAGCCTTCAGTGCTACTATTGATGGTGGTATTTTGTTTTCTTTCCTTTCTTTTGGAGACAGTCTTACTCTGTCACCCAGGCTGGGGTGCAGTAGCGCAATCACAGCTCACTGCAGCCTCAGCCTCCCTGGCTCAAGCAATCCTCCCCCTCAGTCTCCCAAGTAGCTGGGACTACAGGCATGCACCACCACCCCGGCTAATTTTTATATTTTCTCTGTGGGTTTCACCATGTTGCTGAGGCTGGTCTCCAACTCCTGGGCTCAAGCAAACTGCCTCAGCCTCCCAAAGTGCTAGGATTACAGGCGTGGGCCACTGCACCCAGCAGTTATTTAGTTTTCTTATGTGATAATTACTAAATCTCTCCTGTAAGAAAATCTACCCTCTTTCAGGCCTTAGTTTAGAATCACAGACATCAAAAGCTCTATGATGTACCTTGGGGAAAAACTAGCCCAACTAATGCAGTTCACACTTCAGGAAACTAAGACCTACAGAAGTTAGTGACCTGCTCAAGAACTTAGAGGCACATCCAAATTTAAATGATAGGCTCCTCCATTCCCAGCCAAATCCTATTTCTAATACATTGTCAGCGATGCTATGAATGTTTAATCACCACTCTACATGCTTGAGTCATGGAAGAAATGTTTTCCTGATAAACCAAATCCATTCAACACAATTTTATTGAGCAACTGCTGTTTTATCAGCGTTTAACTCAATTCTTCTTTGGGAGGCAAGACCCAAATCAAAAGTTTCAACCACCTGCTGGATTAAAAGGGATTATATGAGGTTTTATTAACTCTTCAAAAAGTATCTGCAGCACCTGCCAACTTCTAAAGTCAGAGAATAAATTTAACTTTCTTTGTTAACTGCCCTGGGGGCCAAATTCTTTCCTTTTTAGACTCTTTTAGGTCCGTTCTCTACCATATATATACACATATATATGAATTTTTTTTTTTGAGAAGAGTTTCACTCTGTCACCCAGGCTGGAGTGCAATGGCACAATCTTAGCTCACTGCAACCTCTGCCTCCCGGGTTCAAGCAATTTTCCTGTATCAGCCTCCCGAGTTGCTGGGACTACAGGTGCACACCACCACACCTGGCTAATTTTTGTATTTTTTGTAGAGATGGGGTTTCACCATGTTGGCCACGCTGGTCTCAAACTCCTGACCTCATGATCTGCCCACCTCGGCCTCCCAAAATGCTGGGATTACAGGCATGAGCCACCATGCTCTATAACTTTAGAAGCCACACTGAGAATGTACTGTTTTCCTAAGGTGTAGTTTGGGAGCTTACAAGTTTGTTTTCTTTACTGATGAGTACCACAACGCCTTTATCAGACTTTTCCAAACCTGTTTTTATTTCTTTGTAGATTTTATTTAGAAAGGGTTCTTCTTAATTATGTATGGATTTATTGTCACCACATCAATGGGTTTATTTATTGATTCTTTGTGAATCACTGCTCTCCTTGGCACAGGTCAGGGTGTGTTTGTAACCATCATTATATGTGTTATTTTTATTCCATTAACTATAGCACTATTACTAATTACCACAGAGAACTGGAATGGTGACCATTTTGGATAGAGCATGAGACGGTGATAAGCTTTAGATACAAAAGCACCGGGCTTCTCCTAGTCTCTCACGCTTGGCTGCATAAGCATGAGAGACTAGTTATGGGTTGGTCACTTAAGGCCGCAGTCTCTCTGGAAAATACATGACATGTTTCTGCTTAAAAAATCCTTTGGGATATTTAGGAACAATGTTGTCTGGGCAGCACTTTATTTTTATTTACATTACTTTAATGGATTTGAAATTCACTAATTTATTGAGTCATATAAAAAAATGTAGACAGTATAGTCAAATGGGGTCCTAGATTTGCCTCAGACCAAGTTACTTAAATTCAGACCCAGTTCCATAAAATATGTCTTCCTGTTTGCATTTCAGGAACACAAAAAAGAAGTCTGAAATGACTCTGAACTATTTGAAACCAAGTGTTGTCCACAAATGACTTTGAACAATTCAAATTAAAGTGCTCTCTTTTGCATTTTATCATATAGGATGTTTCCATTAGAAAAAAAGCTTTTTATTTGTTTACTTATCTCTTTTCTAAGTAACTGTTCTACATATTCCCTTGTAACTATTTCTGCATATTCACAAACCTAAGAGCCAATTTAAAATAATCATGCAGGCTGGGCACAGTGGCTCACGCCTGTAATCCCAGCACTTTGGGAGGCTAAGATGGGCAGATCATGAAGTCAGGAGTTCAAGACCAGACTGGCCAAGATGGTGAAACCCTGTCTCTACTAAAAATACAAAAATTAGCCAGGCACGGTGGCAGACGCCTGTAATCTCATCTACTTGGGAGGCTGAGGCAGGAGAATTGCTTGAACCTGGAGATGGAGGTTGCAGTAAGCTGAGATCACACCACTGCACACCAGCCTGGGCAACAAGAGCAAAACTCCATCTCAAAAAATACTAATAATTTTTTTAAAAGTAATGATAATAATGCAGTTCCTCTTTCCCTTTTCTACCAACAGTGATCAGTTAATGTTTTCTGAGAAATCAATGCTCAATGAAGTTAGCAAATATTAAGACATAGGGATGTCAGTGGTCCTATTTTTCCTGAAAAAAGTATTAGCTTGGCTGATATTTATTAATATTATGAATAATAGGCCTGTCAAAGCTATGTATATGTATATTCATTCTAAATGTAATGAACAGGTGAGTTCATGCATATGGGGATGTATATGCTAAAGCAGTGCTAACTATGTTGTTTTATGTTATCAGAGATGCTGGCATATTCCATAACACATTGCATGGTGAGACCATATTTGCATTTATACAACATGAACTTAAATGGGAATTGTCTTGGTCTCCTATAGAATCCCACTTTTAGATCTATTAGCCAGTTTCTAATAATAGTCACAGCATAAGAACCCTAAAGCATGCGGCACCAACTACTGGGTGGACTTTTCTACTGAATGCTAGTACTTCCCATGACATTACCCATGCAGGGCAACAGAGCAGGAGTTAGAGATAGAAGGGGATTAGAAGACCAGGCCCTGGGCCAATGGGAGTCTTCAATCTAGCAAGAGCTCTGGAGAGATAGCAAAGGATTAGAAGACTAGGCCCCTGACTTAGGAGAGCTTTCAGTCTAGCTGGGAAAAGACAAAATCCTCCATATCCTTGTCACATCTTAAGAAACATGAAGCCACACACATCAAACATATGTTATTTTTAAAAGCTGAAAATGTAATTGTTGAAGTGATTCAGAGTGGAAATATAATCTGAGCTGAATGGGATTGATTTTTTTTTTTTAATTTCCTAAAGTAGATAGCTTTAAGTTGGTTATGGATGTGAATCATTATACTAAAGCAAAGGGACAAAATAGGTCTCCTTTCCTAAAACCCTGAGCATTCTTTGCATATTTTTGGCATCTACATGCGCTGGTACCATAATGTAACCATCACATTTTACTTTATGTTATATCCTAAATGAGACTGAAAGCTTCTTGAAGGCAGAGACTATGTCTTCTATTTCCTTTTTACTCCTCACCTGTGTAAGCACATTTTAAGTATATGCCAAATATTTGTTGAGCTGACTTGAATCAAAGAAAAGCATTCCAAACAGGAAGGAATGTTAGGGGCTATTAATATATCGGATGACATTATTAAAATCTAAAATGTTCCAGACAGGCAGAAATTATTACCTGAATCAAATAAGGTAAAACCTAACAGGGATAACTGTAAAATATCATATTTGGATCTACAGAAAAAAAAAAAAAAACAGGTCTAAAAGTGAATAATTGGAGAAATGCAGCTTGACAAAAGTGGCAAATAGAAGACAGTGTAATATGGTCACCAAAAGAACAAAGGCCACTTTAGCCTACGCTACCAAAGGCTGAGAAGAGAGGAGTTTGCTTCTGGGAATGAGGCATTAAGATGGATGAACTGTGTCAGAGACCACTGACCAGATCAGTAGGATGACCTGCAACCATACTACACAGAAAGGGTTTAAAAAACAGGTGGAAGTGGGACATACAGAGAAAAAAATTCAGCCTGAAGAAGATAAGACTTTGAGAAATGATAGTTGTCAAAATCCTATCCTTTGCTTTATTCTAGAGGAACAGCTGTGCTTCAGTTTACAGCTTAGTTAATATAATTTCTATCATTTTCTCAGAAAAGAGCTTTGACACTTTATTATACGATGGCTATAATTAATGTCAGACTCTAAAGTAGAAATCAAAAATTCTATTTGATCATTTTTCAAGCTGGACCTAAAATATGTTTTGGCATTGTTACTAACTGTTAGCAGCAAGTTCTGGAAACAGATACAGTCTTGATATGTGTTCTAAATATGAAACACATTGCAAAAAGACTTGGAGATAAAAATATATACTGCTTATGCACACTCTTACTGAGCTATTTCCTGTCCTTATCAGCAATGAAAGTTTCTCTTGTTTTGCCCTTTCTTTGTTGTTCCAGGTGAACAAAACCTTTTTTCTTCCTCCCTTTTTTCTCCTACATCTCTTCCTCTTTTTTTTTCTATTTTCTTTCCCACTAATACTTGTTTCATTAAACATTCCTAAGGGCCTACTATGTGCCAAAAACTTTGCAAAGTTATAAGGATTCAAGAATATGCAAAACATAGCCACTGCCCTTAAGAAGCTTATAAAAAAAGAATGGCATGCAATTAAATTTTTATGCTAAAGGAAGATACGGGCTGGGTGCGGTGGCCCACACCTGTAATCCCGGCACGTTAGGAGCAGAGGTAGGTGGATCACCTGAGGTCAGGAGTTGGAGAATAGCCTGGCCAACATGGAGAAATCCCGTCTCTATTAAAACTACAAAAATTAGCTGGGTGTGGTGTTGAAGCGCACGCCTGTAATCCCAGCTACTCGGGAGGCTGAGGCAGGAGAATCGTGTGAACCCGGGAGGCAGAGGCTGCAGTGAGTCAAGATCATAGACTGCACTCCACCCTGGGCGACAGAGTAAGACTCTACCTCAAACAGAAAAGAAAGAAAGAAAGAAAAGAAAGAGGAAGATATGCATCTATTAGAGGGTGTGTCCGAAGTCCTGAAATGACATACAAATAGGTGTAGATGAGCGAGCGATTCCCTTTGAAGAAAGTGGTGGTTGGGAAAGGGATCCTCAAGAGGGAGCAACAGGCTCCTGCCCACCAGTGCAAAGAAATGGGCTGACATGGAAGTGAGAAATAGCACAGAAAACTTAAGGAATGCCAGGCATTTTGTAAGAGAAGAGGTCCCCCTTTACCTGGGAGATCTTTTCAAATATTTTGGGAGAGTCAAATATTTTGGAGGCAGCTAAGCAGTCACATAACTGGATTGTTATTTTTAACTAGGTATGCTCTGTATTTTAATTGGTATGCATGACCACCAGAAAGTAAGTGTTCAGGAATTTATCTATGGGCAAGATTAGGAAAAAAAAATTTAATTAAAAAATGCACCCAAGATGCTTTGGTGACAATTGCTGTGATAGAGAACATGCTTCTCCAAGAAGAAATGTGTGAAATGCTTTCTAATAAGAAATATCACTGACAAAGTCGGCAATAAAAGGAAAAGGGAAGATAGAATAGCATCCTCAGGTTCAGGTAGAGCACCCTTGATGATTTTAAAAATATAATAGCATATGGCCAGGCACGGTGGCTCATGTCTGTAATCCCAGCACTTTGGGAGGCCAAGGCAGGAGAATTACCTGAGGTCAGGAGTTTGAGACCAGTCTAGCCAACATAGTGAAACCCATCTCTACTAAAAATACAAAATAATTAGCTGGATGTGGTGGCAGGTGCCTGTAATCCCAGCTACTCGGGAGGGTAAGGCATGAGAATCACTTGAATCTGAGAGGCAGAGGTTGCAGTGAGCTGAGATCCTGCCATTGCACTCCACCCAGGCAACAAGAGTGAAACTCCATCTCAGAACATATATATATATATAATTGCGTCCTTCCAATGGAATGCAATTCAGGGGTAGAATGAAATGCACTACTAAGTCATGAAAAGACATGGAGTAACCTTAGATGCATATCACCAAGTGAAAGAAGCCAGTCTGTAAAAGCTACTTATTGTATGATTCCAACTATATGACACTGGAAAAGGCAAAACTATAAAGACAATCAAAAAAAAAAATCTGTCGTTGACAGGAGCTGAGGGAAAGAGAGATGAACAGGTGGTGAACAGGGGATCTTTAGGGTAATGAAGCTACTCCTTATGATTCTGTCATGGTGGATACATGACATTATGGTAAAACCCATAGAACTGCACAACACCAAGAGCGAGCCCCATGTAAACTATGGACTCTATTTCATAACAATATGTCAATATTGTTTCGTCAGTTACATCAAATATCACACATATGCAAAATGTAAATAATAAGAGAAAGAGGGAGGGTAGTGAGGGTAGAATATAATAAACTATACATTCTTCTCAATTTTTCTGTAAATTTAAAATTGCTCAAAAGAATAAAGTATTAATTTTAAGACATACATAAAAGTAATAATGTCACACACATTTCTACTCTTGAAGATAATGATGCGACCTACTTTTTCCACTAGCATTTATCTGGTAAGGGAAATTTTTCTTTACTAAAAGTCCTAAGAACCTCAAATCCCTAAACAGATAGCATCTTACTCCTTGCAGACCCTCTTGAGACACGTGATTCAGCAATTTCTAGTAATTCATTCACCCAGGACCACTGAGGCACAATAAATTAACTGTATCTGAGAATGATGCAAAGACGTTTTAGTGACAAAGAAATGAAGACTCAGGTGTCCTAAGTTAAATTTCCTCCCCTCTCTCCTCAGACCCCAGTGCACTGCAGAAGCCATTGTATCTATGGTTAGAAAATTAATCCTTTGGGTGAAATGAGTTTCATACACTCAAGTTTCCTTTGATGGAAAGGAGATTTCAGCAAATCTTTCAATAAAGTGTATAACCATGTGTTTGCCATCCCTGCAAAAGCATGATTCCTTTCATTACTAAATCTTTTCCCTATGTGTGGGTAATTGTACATGTGTCAGAAATAAATCCCCACAGAAACAACTGAGAAAAACCATGTATAAAATCATATTCAAACCATGTACACAGGTTTCATGCTGAGCTTTAGTATCTCAGTGTGCTACAAACAACAGTAATTAGTCATACAAGCAAGCTTAGTCAACTTTGTGAGCTGGACCAACTATCTCCAAATGATCTAGTAGGAATGAAAACCACTTCTTTGGGCCTCAGCAGCAGTAAATCAAAAACTAGAGTAAATGGAGGTCCAGGTAAGATTAGAACACCAGCTGCTTATGTCAAAAGATAGGTTATTTTTAGGGAAAGCAAGATGAATTTCAACTTATGGAATGCAAAAGTAATCCATTCAATCAGTGGCGATATAATGAAGAATACTGAACATTCAATTGTTGACACAGGGCTTGCCTTTGTTTAGGGTCCATTAAATTTAATAACTTCCCCCTCTGTGGCTTTAAACAGAGAACTTCTTCAAAATAAGAGCTACTCCTATTAAACTTAATTATTTGCCCGTGGCTGCTGTGGCAGAGTATGTCTACCAAACAGGTGGCTCTTAATAAAGGAATGGTTCTGTTGTAAAAAAGTAGATGCTCTAGTGTTTTATTATGGTTGCTTTAACTTTCTGGTTTATTAGTATTAATTGCTGAAGTTTTCCTTTTAACCTTTCTTAAGGCATTGCTCCCTCCTGTGAGTTAAGAGCTCCTCTGCTAAAATAAATGTTCACATATAATTGGCACATTACTGAAGCTGCTAGTTTCAAGAACCTGACTCAGGGGACTTGATAGAAACTTGGTTATATGGGACATTTTAAAATGAACTACATCAAGCACTACTGGCTTTGAATACTCCTAATAGAGCCTGAGTGATAAAATGGGGTTTTTCCACTGGCAATTTCTAGAGTTCACAGTAGTAAAAACATAATTTTTAATAATTTTATTATTAGACTAATGCTTATTCTCCTGACCTTTGGAATATTGTAGTTTAGCAACTGAGAGTCATAAAAATGGAGACATCTTCAATAGTTCTGTGCAGCTGAGTAAGTGAAAAGTGTTAATATTTACATATTTTGAAAGAAGAGATTCAAGACTATTTTCCTAAGCAGAAAAAATGAAATAATAACCTTCAGAAAGATTACAGGTCTTAACTCTGTCCTATATTAACAACAGCAGTAACAACAACAAATACCCACAAATGCAGAGAAAAATCTTCCACACAATCTATAGTGGCAAGGAGGCAAGGTGGCTCACCTCTGTAATCCAAGCACTTTAGGAGGCCAAGGCAAGAGGATCATTTGAGGCCAGGAGTTCAAGACCAGTCTGGGCAACATAGTGAGATTCTGTCCCTACAAAAAATATTAGCCTGGCAAGGTGGTGCATGCCTTTAGTCCCAGATACTCAGGAGGCTGAGATGGAGGAATTGCTTAAGCTTAGGAATTCAGGGCTGCAGTGAGCTATGCTCACACCACTGCATCCCACCCTAGACAACAGAGCAAGACCCTGTCTCTTAAAAAAAAATTTATAGTGACCTCTCCCAGAGTAAATGAGGCAGCCAACATCTGTGACTAAGGTGCATCTTACCTGTTCATCTTTAATTAACATACCCTAAGTCTCTAAGAAACCTCCAGAAAGCAACAGAAAGGTATAAATCCCTTCTACCTCATATATGCCAAAGAGTAGTACAGACATAGGTTAATCTAAGCTACTTCACTCAAATGAGTGGGATAGTGGAGGAGTTCCGTGTAGTGGAAAAAAAAACCTCTACAGGCTCTCTAGGAGACTCATACTCTGACCCACAAGTCAAACAACCAGCCTCAATAAACAGTTGTGCTTCTTTCTATATATAGCAGGATAATTGTATAAAATATATTTTGAAAGTCAGCAATTATTTATTTACATAGTATTTTGTAATGACTTCTAGAAATGTAATTATAATCTTTGTGCGAAGCCTCACAAGTGCTTTGAAGATCAAAACTGCCACGGGTGATAAGACTGCAATTTTAAAGACATGCAGTGGTTTGGGTCATGTAAGCCTTGCTGGTCCCTTCTTGCCTTGTCACACCTTGCCCTTCACTAGAATTAATGAGAAATAGTTGTGGCCACCTCTGTGTAGTGAGTAATCTTTTAGAACCATGTAGGATGAAGTGAGATAATGTGTAAAATCATGTGGGGTAGAAGTGCTACTTAAATACAGATTATTCTACAACGAGGCCCTACTTACCAAAGTAAGTGTGCTGGGGAAGAAGGTGGCTTTTGCACTGTGGCATCACCAGACTGGGTTCTCAGAGTAGTGCTTGACTTTGACAATTCAACTGAATAGGATTCAAACTTAGTACCATAATGTACACCTGTTAGTCAACTGCATGGCAATAACTTCTCATTCAGTTGTAAAACTATAAGTGCTCTTGTTCCACTACAGTATTTAAGGCTACCCAATGACAAGGAAGTATTTCCTTAATCATTGTATTGTGCCTCTGAACTTGAAGATATCTAGTATTGTATCTTTCTCTGCAGTAAAGTAAGGATTATAGGCAACCTACCTTTATCATTTTATTTTAGCTTATTTTGTTTATACCTTGCTTCCAAAAATGGTCTGAGGAAAACTAGAGGACTATCTAATATATCACTGTGATTACTGTCATTTATTAACTTCTAGAATTGTAGCCATGCTTGAAAATTACTCAGAAGAAAGGATGCTAATAAGATGAAATAGTGGCAGGTCTTTAGGTAGATTAAATCATGATCTTTCTTTGGAATGGTCTTTTAGGAGAAAATGGAATTTCTTTAGGAACAGTTCTTTCTGGAGGATCTTTCTGGTTGCTTTTATTCCTATGATCCCTAAGAATACAGCATTAGCATACCAAGTCAATTTAGGTGTAAATCAACACTTTCTATTGTCTGACATAATTGAATCGTTATTTTCTCTTAACACTTTATTGGCTTTTTTGTGAATGGTTCCCCATTGCTTTTTGCTCTATAAACATTTATTTTCAATCTATGGAATAATAATAATGGGAAACATTTGAGTACTTCTATGTGCTGGGTACTGCATTAAGTGCTTTGTGAATGCCCATATGGCATTTAGCTTATTTAAATATTTAGATAATCTAAGGGCTTTGTTTTAAATATGCTCTGTGGTGATTCATTTTGAAAAGGAAAGTCCCCTTTAAAAGTTTAGATTTTTATTTAATCTAACTTGACTCACTTAACAAGGCTTGCCTGCAAATTATATATGGATATACAATTTTTACAAAACAGTTTTAGCTTCATAATATCAGCTACAGTCTATTTGGTACATATCATGTGCCAGGCCTGTCCTAAGCACTTTATAGAAAGTACCTCATTTAATCCTCACGCCAACCCTGAAGATAAATATTATATGCCTGTTTTACAAATAATAAAACTGAATTTCAGAGAAGTAAGAAGTTGCCTGATATGTGTATGAGCGGGGATTCAAACCTGGGTCTGAACATCCAATCCTACTGTGAAGTGAGGAATTTTATTCTTTCTCACCCAAAATCACATAAGGATATTTGGTGTTTCTCTTTAGACATAAAGATGAAAATTGACAGATGCACATGAAAACATAAACTGTTCTGGAAAGCCTCTCAAAAAGAGCCCACAGGACTGCCTGCAGACAGGGACAGAGGTGAAAATTTTAGCTGTGCATGTTACGGGGAAATAGCATTATTTGGCACAGAGCAGTATGAAGACTAAAGGCACAGGAATGGACTCAATCCAAAGGGTTTATTTACTAAAGCACAAAAAAAAAAAAAAAAAAAAACCCAAATTTTAAAACCCTTGTATGCTTAAATCTCACATGTAGGAGCCTCTAGGTCATGGACTTAGACATTAGCTTTAGATGTTGAGGGAACTCCTAAGATATAAATTGTCTAACTGGGTACCTGGGAACCTATGAGACAGGCTTCCCCAAGAAGGCTCCCAGGACTGGTCCCGAGGGAAATTAGAAATGGTGCACACTCTGATGACATGGTCCCCGAGTCCACCAGGACATGCTTGGCTGTGTAGGCAGAGCCCCGCTGCCCAGAGCAAGGTCAGGTAAGTCAGTGCTCCTCCGGTTCCCGACAGTCCACGTCTAGTTGTTTCTTCCTGTTTCCCCACCTCCATGCTGACAAGAGGGATTTTCTGTTCTCTTTACTGTTTATACAGAACCTCCCACCCTGGCACCAGGTTACTTAACCAGTAACAACTGCAGAAACGTTAGGGGTAGGAGGAAAAAACTGGACTAAACTCAGTATAAACCAGTTTAAAGCAGGGGCTCACTCCTACCTTTGACCTAAGATTGACATATAGCTGGAAAACTAACCAGTTTCTGCTCCTGCCTCCTTCTCCGTGAAATGGAAAAGGTACTGTTTTGTGGAAATGTTTTAAGTAATCCTCAGTAAACTAACTTGAAATAATCTGGCTGTTTTCCATTACACATGTACATGATAAACAATGATGACTGACTTCTCGTTTAGGCAGCATTTTTCCAATGTTATTTTCAATGATTTTACTGGTGAACTCATAGGAATATACCTCGGTAGGAAAATGCTGTAGATAAGTGTCTCCAGTGCTACCACCACTCCCTGAGGTTTTTTTCTCCTAGGTACTGACAGAGAAAAAAATAGCAAAATCTACTCAGCCGCAGTGGGTTGGGCAGATGGAAGCACCAGGGGATCCCAAACAGAAGCAAGTTTGCATGAGTCTGTTCTGTCAAATTGTCCTTTTGGCCCTATGTAAAGCAAAACAGATTCTCAGTATGAAATAAGGAAGGAATAACCAGAACTAACTCAACACCATCAACACCGTGCCTTTAATCCCATATCAGCCTTTGTTATCCCCACTGTGCCTTACTCAACCTTTCGCGTATCATTAATTAATGTTTGCCTAAAGGCGACGGTAATTCCAGGCAAGGAAAATAACTAAATTCTATACACTATACAATTTCCCAATACATACTATGTGATTCATAAAAATGATAACAGCAGTCATAACGAAAAGTGGTAACATGGTTTTTCAAAAATCTTGCAGTTCTCCCTCCACCCCTCTTCTTTCCCTACTCACCCCCATGGGAGTCCATCTGCTGCAGAAAATATGAGGCACTAGGACCAGAGAGCCCTTTCCTGCTATTTGCTTGAGAAACAAAGCCTTCCCTCCTCCCAAGTTGAAAGAAATAAAGGAGTCTGAACTAATCAAAACCCGCAAGCCTGCTGGTGGAGCTTCAGCTTGTCAGTGATGCAACTCAGCGGAGAGAGTAACGGCTTCGAGCTTTGCGGAAAATGAGAGAGGGAGAGAAACAGAGACAGAAACACAAAGAGAAAGAAAGAAAGGCATTAACCTGGCCAGGAGTCAAACAGGTGCAGGGGCCCGAACGCTGAGAAGAGTATCTGGCAAACGTGGGATCCAATGGGGTGTGTGCCTCCATGGACATACATCTTTGAGGGGGGACAATGTTTCCAGTTCGTATGTCAGGATGGACCGAGAGGTTTATTTTCTTATGCACGGGACTCATACAGGCAGGTAAGGGCCTTTAACTTTTCTCTACTTGTCAGTTTGTAGTCTTCATGAATACTTTCTGGCTCTCTGTGATGAATTCGCCAGGATATAGGGGCAGCCAGGTCATTTATCACACACACTCCCACCATGGGCCACACATTTCTGGAGTGCCTTTGGAACAAAGAATTGTGAGTACTGGGCTGCCGGGCTGCCAGTGACAGCAGCATGCATTATGCTTCATGGAAAGGCTGTTTCCTTCTTGAGTTAGCTACTCAGAAGCCATGCATTGCCTTTTAAGACTCTTCCAGGCCTCACTGCACTTCAAAGGACTAGTTTCTGACCAAGATCCTAAGTTTGCAGGTGCTCTTTCTTGGAATTGACTAGCTTGGATTCCTGAGACTTATAAGCCTTTAGGAATGGAGGGCTGTGCCATCAATTTGGTTTATAGGCAGATGTTAGGAAAAGAAAGGAACATAAGCAGAGGAAGGCCTGGCATAAGACCCTCCGGAAAAGGCCCGAGTTATGAGACGGTGCCCACCAAATGGGATACAATTCATCAGGACACTAACTGGGTGGCATTAAAAGCCATCTTAAAAGTTGCCATCTCTGGCGGATTTTCAGTCTCTTGGCTTAAAATGTTTGAGTGTTTGATAACCCCGTAATTCAGAAGATTTAATTTGCCAGTTGTCATTCCCTTGCCCACATGGCTCTAATAGAGAGTTGCTGTGAGCATGGATGAGACAGGCTCAGCCCATCCCACTCCCCCCACCAACCCTTGCGCGGGGATGGATTTTTAGTTAAAGCACGGTCTTTACCTGAAATGCGCCTAGGCACATCGGTGATGGCGGGAAGCCCAGTGCCCCGTGTGGAAGACAGCGGGGTGGTAGAGTGGATGGACGGGGACGTCATCTGGCTCAGGTAGGAGGGGTAAGACTGGTCATAGGACCACGGCGGGGAAGACTGTGCCTGCCTGGGGTCTGGGAAAAAGAAGAAGAAAAATCTTTAATATAGCAACCATTGCAGACTTAGAAACATGCAACCCAAAACTTAGAAAGGAAAAGCAGAAAAAGAGAGAGAGGGGAAAAAATGGCCTATATATGTAAAACATATAAGGAATGGCTATTGATCTCTTATAACCCCATCCTTTCTGGCCTTGAAGAGTACAAAGCTTTCTAGACTTTAAGTCTCAATGAAAGCAACAAAATGGATGATGCATAAGGACTATTTGTCTCTCTCTTCTAAATATTTCTATTTGGAAAATCTAACAGTCATTTCGAAAACAATCTGCTTTGGTTATCTTTACAAAGTGGAATTATATTTATTTTCCATATTCTCTAAAATTCCTCCAGTGAACATGGATTACTTTTTTTTTAAGCTAGAATATTTTCTGAACAATTAACTTGGTTAAGGAATATGCAGACTGTGCATTTCGCTGCTGCATATCCAGCTACTTACTATCTTTCAGGCATGCTTTTTGGTTTTAAAGTGCACGATTCCATGATTTCATCTCAGGGCACTTTCTTTCCAGGCAGGTCAATGGAATGGCCCTTTCTAGCATGGGGTGAAGGGAATAAGGGCAGGAATGAGAATGTAGGGGCAGATGAACAGGAAGGAGGGGAATCAGTTATATTACTCTCAAGCTAAAACCAAACCAGAAAATAACCCTGAAGAAAAAGACAAAATTTAATTTCAAAGTCAACTACCATTAAGAACTGACAAGCTTCATCACCAGCCAATTTCAATGTCAACTACAGAGTTTCTGACAGTAAGAAAATGGCCCAAAACAGGAGAGCGGGGAAACATTTTTAATCCGTTTAAAAGATGTAACATGTCTGGAATTTGGCCTAGTGTTACCTACAGTCACTATAATAATAAAAGTAATGGGCAGTCAACTGGTTAAGGTTAATTACTGAACATTGACAATATTTTTTGATGTATCTCTAGGAGTTTCTTGGAGGTACAAACTCAAGGCCACATAGATTTATTATTAAAAGACCTTCTGTTTGCTTACAGAAAAAAAAAGGTAAATGTGCTGTATGTTTCCAAAACAAAAAAAGTATGTATTTCAAACCCTTTTGTTCTTACTTGAGGGCTAATCAAGCAAAATCATAAACAAATTTCTCTTAACACATGTTTTAATTCTAATTTTTAAATTATGTTAATTTTTAAAATTCTTATAGACCAGACTGTTCACAAGATAGCTTGGTATCTTAGAATATGCATGGACCTTGGAATATCCAGAATTAGGTTCAAGTTTTGACACTTCTGCTTTCTGTGTAACCTTGGCTTAATTACTCAGTTACTCTGAGCCTCAGTTTCCTCATCTGTAAAAGGGAGGAAGGAGGAGCAGCAATAATACCTGAATCACAAGAATGTGAAAATTACATGAGAAAACTAGCATAGAAGGCACTTAATAGGCATTAATTCATAAATATATATATATATATATTCTGGGTGGCACAGGGATAGTTCCATGTTTCAAACATATCTGTACTGGAGTTAATACATTTGGAATAGGTTTCAAATTATCCCCACATATCATTTATTACTTTTTGAAAATAAAAAGTTTAATTTTCAAAAACTGTTAATATACTTGAACAGTTAATTCAGATTTATCTCTAAAAGTAAAAATGAATATAAGAAGGTGTGGGTTTTTGAGCTGATTCCTCTGTTAAAATCTCTCAGTTTTTCTATATAGTCAAAGCAGTTTAGTTCAGCTATTTCTTGTTTATTTGTTCAATTCAGAAACAATTTATTTAAAATCTGTCTAAATAGGACGTACTTCCTTGAGTCAAAATAATTAAACACATCTGGACATGTATCTGATGTTTACTGACATTGACAGATATATAGAAAAATGTCATCCAATTCGATTTTAAGGAACATTTACCTGAGTTTGCAATTGGAATAAAAGAGTAGTACTATAAATGGTTAACAAACTTTTCCTTCAAACATCTAAATGATACTTGATCATTAAAGGACTTCTGTGCCTTAAAATTCTCAAGGCTGAGATTGTAGAGATTGGCAACATTTCAAATCTGAGTGACTGGTCCTTGTTATATATCTGATATTGACATACTTCCTTGCCTTACACCATTAATGTAATTCACTATTCAGAGAAACAGTAAATGATCTTCAGATGGAAAAAGATTCATTCCTTACAGCACAGGAAAGCAATCTCATAAGGGCAAGGCCTTCTCTCAAGCAACATTTTCAAAAGACAAAAAGGTTGAGAACCAGATACCTAAATAAGTTGGGTACACAGGACAAAAATTTGGATTTGGGTTCTCAGCTAACTTCACCAGATGACTTCCTGAGCAAGTAGTTTAACCTACACAATTCCTTTCCTCTAACAAGTCATCTGTCTAGGGCTCCCTGCCTAAAAATGAAAACAAATACAAAGAAATGTAAAAAAAAAAATGACTAAGTGGAATTAGGGTACTCAACTTGAATGTATGATACAGTCTTACAGTTCTCCTTGTGCAGAAAGGCGACTCAGTACAGTGGGAAACAAGTGGGCTTTCTAGTGAGAGGATCTGAGTTGGAGTGCCAGCTCTGCTACTGATAAGCTGTATGACCTCATCTGGGTTAGCTAACTCTGAATCTCAGTTTCCTCATCTGGAAAATGAGGCAGCATAACACAGAAAAGTGAATATAGCAAAGTGGTCATGCATCCTGGCTGTGCAGAGAAGCCTAGGCTCCAGTTACACCTCCCTACTGTGCTGAGCAAATCACTTAAACTTTTAGGCCTCAGTGACTCATCTATAAAATAAGTAATGATACTTATTAGGAATTTTGTGAGCATTACATGACCTAGGCTATATCTAATATGGTACCTGGCACTCTTAGCACACATTAAGTATATAACAAATGCAAGTGCTATCTATACAATGAGCATTATAATAACTACTAACATTTTTAAAAAATGAAATGAGATAATGCAAGTAAAAGCATTATGATAACTATAAAATGCTACAGGAAAACTATTTTGACTCTCTTTAGGAACTCACATGGTAAAGACCTGCCTGGCCTTGTAACCTGGGCCCTGTTTCTCAGTGTTACTGAGGTTTAAGTTCCTCGTCTGCAAAATGGAGATGATAATACCACCTCAAAGAGTTGACTCCTCAGAGTGAAGATTAAATAATATACAATAAATGGCAAATCATAATCATTATTAAAAATAAATATTAAAATATGGCTCTATGCTATCTAGGGTAGGGCAGGGTTTGTCTCATGTTGTTATTCTTAACAACTTCCAAAATCAGACTCAGCATAATGAAGTACAATGCCTGGCACAGAATACTCAATAAACAACTACTGAATGAACCTCCCAGGGTGGCGTGAGTGAATAATAAAATATTAAAATTAAGTCATAATTAGTAATTCTCTAATTTTCCCTTAGACTATCAAAGAGGTTTATATCAGCAAGGTTTCAGGTTTTACATCATGACTACTAGAAAATTCTATTAAAGGATAGTTTTGCTTTTAGTGGAGGTCTTTCCAGATATCCAAGATGAGGAAAAATAACTTCTCACTATCCCTAAACAAGTGACTTTTTGGTCTCTCAGAGGATAGGCTAGAGTCAAGCCAGTCTGTTTTGAGGTCACTGTCTTAAAGAGAGAAAGAGTTACTAAAGAAAAATAAAATATAAGAACTGCCATATGAGGTTCACTAGATCTGGTATAAACAATTTTTTTAATAGGATAGCAACCTTAAAAAAAAAAAGAAAGCAATGGTCTCCAAACACCTCCATGCCTTCTCTAATACCCTGTGAGTGAGTGAATACCAATCCAAGCTCCACCATTTCTGGACCATGTGATTGGACAAATTATACAACATATCTAAGATTAAAGTTTCCTCATCTATCAAATAGGGGTAAATAAGAATACTTCCTTCATAAAGTTGTCTGATGGTTAAATGAGATAATATAAAGAGTTTAGCACATGGAAAGACTTCAATAGATGTTTCTCACAGTGAAAGACTCTACCTTTACTGAATCTGCATTCTGTATTTGTTTCTAGCCCTTGACCTCTTTTTCTGGCAGAGTACAATTTTTAGGAGACCTTCCTGTAGTGCGTAGTTCACCATTTGGAGCATATATATCTGTGTTGGTCAGGCTGACATGTTTTTACGATGGCTTAACCTTAATCATGTTTCTTCTTAAGTTTTGGGTTCTTCCCAGAGAAATACTAATTTTTTAAGTGTATTTTCAAATACCATGTACTTTAACCTTTTCAATCTTTTAGTGGGGAAAAGAATACTGTAAAATATTTTCACTTCCTAAATGCTCAATCACCAAGAAAATAAAATCCTGTCATAAATACATGATTACAACATATTTGCTTTTTTATGGACAATTATTAGTGTTGATAGTAGAGGAAAGTCACCTTAACCTGATCTCATAAACAATTCCTGAACTCAGCTTCCTGAAGAAACCTGAGATTTCTGAGATTTACTCTCAAATTGGATGAGTCAGAACAGGTGATAGATGTTTCTTAGGCATCACCAGTCAATCCTAAAATCATTAATAGGAAAGATACAAGTCCTAGCTCTAAGACAAACCTACTGATAAACCACTGACAAACAAGAAACTGTCCTTATCTCAGCCTCAGGTCTCACAGAGCAATGATAATTCATCCATCACTCTGCCCCACCCACAGTTGTATTGGATGGGGGTGTCTTTTCGAGTCTGCAGAAACACGGAGGGAAGAGCCATGTCCTAACACTCCAGCATAAACACAAATATGGCCTTGAGGTGACACCCTGGCTGACTGCAAATACAGGTCAGCCAGGGTGTCACCTCAAGGCCATAAACTACCTACAAGTTTTCAGGGGCTAACTCAACGCTATCTCACAGAAAGTTTAAAAAAAAAATGAAAACCATTGCCAGGCACGGTGTCTCAGGCCTGGAATCCCAGCACTTTGGAAGGCCAAGGTGGGCGGATCACTTGAGCCCAGGAGTTGGAGACCAGCCTAGGTAACAAGCTTATGCAGAGATGGTGAAACCCCGCCTCTACAAAAAAACACAAAAATTATCCAGATGTGGTGACACACACCTTTGGTCCCAGCTTTTTCAGAGGCTGAGGTGGGAGGATCACTTGAGCCTGGGGAGCACTCAGTCATGCCATGCACTCCAGTCTGGGTGACAGAGCAAGACCTTGTCTCAACAACAACAATGACAACAAACCTATTGTTGAACTTTAAATATGTTTATGTTTTTTAAAAAACGCTAATTCATTCTTTTTATATGGCAATCTTCAGAAACAGTATCAATATTATTTTAGTTACTATATCAGAGATATTCAACAAATTGACATACATTTTTATATGAATATGATATATTATCAACCCTCTGGTGTTGGGTTTTTATGTGCACACTCGAGTGCTTGGGAAATCTGAAGCACTAAATACCACAAGAGCATTTAAAGAAGACTCCACTCCCGCTTCTCACCAACTTCTCTCCTGCCACCGAAAATGGGGGTCTTAGAGGGAAGTGGTAACCAAATCCGTGCTGTAACAAACTTGAGAGAGAAAATCAGGTCTTTCCTATCTGATGGGTCTGCTGTGCACAGGCAGGATGTGATTAATCAAAATGACCACATGCGAGAGAAGAGAATGAAGCAGAGGACCGGGGCTGCTCCTGCAGACCATGAGGATAAACCCAGGGAAAAAGGGGTCCCGTCCCCAGGGCTGAGAAAGCACACTAAGAACCACCACCAGGAATAAAGGGAAGGCTATTTATTGGACCTCTCAAATCTGCAACAACACACTGTCAGAAGCCATCACGGTTTCCTCCGTGAGAGTAAACCAAATCTAGCTATTAAGCATTCAGGTTAATTTCCCTTTTTCTGTCTGAGGTAGAAACCGTTGAAAGCCACAAAAAGGAACCAGTCATCTGACATAAGGAATCCCTTCAGCATTTGTTCCAACCAAGACGAAGACTGTCACGAGCATGGAATTGTGTTTTTAAAAACGCTCTAACGATGGAAAGGAACCATGGAGCACCAATGTCAGAACCGATTGTATAAGTTCTCCTTCTAGGGTGGTGTTCCTTCAGCTTAGACTTTCTAGAGAGTGGTTGCATCTGCTTTTCATTCTATAAACCACAAAACATAAAAGTACAGAAGGCAACCATACCCAGGGGGTGCTCAAAAATGCTAATTGGGAGTGGTTCATATGCCTCAAGTTGTCTTTCATCAGGCAAAAATGGAGACAACCATTTATGTAAAACTGTGGGGATGAAGAAAACCAACTGTCTTTTTTGAGCAGGACCACAGCTTCTGAAGTACAATCACCGGTACGGAGAACAAGAAGGGGTGGGTGTGCACTTCCTACAGTGATATATAAAGAGCCATGGGCTCTAAGTCTCCAGACTTCCAAATAACTGAAAAGCCAAATTTCGCATCTGCATAATTGAACTCTAAACACTTGGAGTCATATTGAGAAGGGCGGAGAGCAGACAAGAAAAAAAAAAAGACACCCCACAAAAATAAACTGACTCTGGGAAAACATGTCCAATTCTCTTTTGAATGAATACGTTTGAGTGGCGGCAGCAGAGCAGGCAGGGAGCTTTCTGAAAGCCCCAAGGTACGCTGGAAACAAGGCAGCTGCTATTAGCAAGGCTCCTTTTGTAAACACTTGGGTTAAACATGTGTGGGTGTGAAGGAGGATCTGCTTTCCTAGGAATCGCTCACAACAAGGCACACCAGGGACAGGGTGCTGAACTTCATGCAGGACGGGAGGAAACAAGTCAACGGGAGCAGAACCTGAACCTGCACACAAAAGGCTACTTCCTACAAGTCAACAGGAGCAAAGCCTGAACCTGCCACAAAAGGCTATTTCCTGTTCCTGCGGCCAGCAGGCCTCGTGTAAACTGACACCGCGACAGCCAGTGATTCTGCCAAAGCCCTCTGCAGGGAGTACCTGCCCTATCAGGGCAGCAGGGTGCAATCAAAGATCCCCACAATCCCACCCTTTATTCTCCACCCATTTTCCCCCTAATCAGTACTCAGATCAGGCTGCATAAACCTCAAATATTTCTTGAGAAAACTGGGGTGTTAAAAATGATGTAAAGAGTCTACTGGCTTAGAACTATGCATCTTAATTGCTACCAGGGGCAATCATCTTAACGCAGAGGGGCAGATTTACCATTTCCTATCTTAAACTATTTCTGTCGTATTACTGTCATTCAAAATATAGATATACTCACACTCATACATACACACATTCATACATACAGAGATTCCCATTTCAAAACAATCTACACTAAATACGAAATGTTAAATTGGATGTCTTTTCTAATAACCGTTTTAGCTAGACTGGCGTTTTAGAATGAGCTTTCTCCACTCACTTCTGGTTCTCTTGACTAATCGGAAACCCATTTGAAAACAAACGGCCTCCTCCAAGCATGGGAAGAGCCCTGGACTGGAGGCTCTGGCACCAACTGCAGCCATATACCAGTAATTTACAGTCTGAGTCTCACTGTTTTCACATGTAACATGGGAATGGGTGGCCTATCGTGAAGATGTTTTCCAGCTACAAGATGCTATGATGCTAACCACTCAGAAGCATGAGCTCCCAAACCTCGGTCCTTTCTGGAGACAGTAACTGCATCAGAAATGCTTGAAGCCATGCAGAGCTGATCGGGATGGCTATGAAAGGTAGCTGGCAATCCAGCACCTCCCATCACAGATCATCTTGGCTAATGTCTGCTGAGAAGCCCTGAAAGCAGGGTGCGGAATCCCCCAACCAAGGATCTTCTCCAACTGATCTGGCAGCTACCAGAATCATCTGGCAGGAGACAGACCTGAGTGACAGAGCCTAAAAATGAAAGCTGAAGGAAAAAAAAAAGCAGCAAACTGGTTAAAACTGGATGCTATGTAGGGTACACCAGGCATGACTATAGGTTATATTACAACACAAACAATGGGAGAAGAGAGAACTAGTAAACTTAGGAGACAATAAGCAGGAAAGAGAATGAAAAATGGTATTTATAGCCTAAGATACCATATCCTGCAACAAAATGTTCAAAGAAAAACCAGAAGGAAGTTGCATCGTTAAGACAATGTGATGAGAGGCGCCTCACATATCACCAACTTTTGCTGGATAGGGTCATAACTGTCTTACAGAAAAGGAGGAGCATTTCTTCTTCTTTTTTTTTTTTTGAGACAGTCTCACTCTGTCACTCTGGCTGGAGTGCAATGGCATGCTCTCGGCTCACCGCAACCTCCACCTCCTGAGTTCAAGCAATTCTCATGCCTCAGCCTCCCAAGTAGCTGGGATTACAGGTGTGCACTACAACGCCCGGCTAATTTTTGTATTTTTTTTAAGTAGAGACAGGGTTTCACCATGTTGGTCAGGCTGGTTTTGAACCCCTGACCTGTGATTCACCCGCCTTGTCCTCCCAAAGTACTGGGATTATAGGCGTAAGCCACTGCACCCAGCTCATGTCTTCTTTTTTAAAAAATCTAATAGAAGAAGAAAGAAGCTATACCACAGGTCACACCTGTCCTGGCCTCTCAGCCTTGGCATATCCTGAATCTCAAAGGTAAAGCCAGAAGAGGAAGGAAATGAGATACAAAATGGTGGGGCAAGAACTTGAAATACTACTGAGATGTAATGCTGGTGAGGGAGAGTGACCCCTAATTTGAATCGTAGTATTGAACTGGGTGTGGTAAATTCAGGTTCAAATCAGGCTGATGTCAACATCTAGGGAATGAGATACTGCCGTTGAGGTATTACAGAAGGTCCCCAGGCATGGTGATACCAGTTGTCACATGGATGATTATATCCATTGTTCTAGTAATTGTCTCTTAAGCATTCACTCATTCAAAAAAAAATGTATTGGGTATCTACTCTGGTATGGTGCTAGGCTCTTGGGATATTTATGTTGAGTAAAAATAGACCTAATCGCTTTTCCTATGGAGTTTTATGACCTAATCCCTGGTCCCATGGAGTTTCACAGTTGGGTAGGAGAGACTAACATTAATCAAATAATCATGTAACTATGGTAAGTGCTGAAAAAAAGATGTTCACGGTACCATAAGAATGTACAGTGGGGGAACTCCAACCACACTGGGCGTCAGGGAAAGCTTCTCTAAGGTAGTAAAGATTAAGCCAAGACCTGGATGACAAGCAGAAGTCTAGAAGATGAGTAGGGGACGTTAAGAGGGCTTTAGGCCTGTGTCCAGTTCCTGGGAAGAAGGCAGTCTCATTTTTTTTATGGACTTGATAGAAAGCCAGTGTCTGGAGCATTGTGAAAAAGGTTCAAAATAGCGTGAGATAAGAATGGAGAGCAGGCAGGGAGGAGCCAGGCTGTGCCGACCCTGCTGGGCCATGCTAGACATTTTACTCTTTATCCTAAGTGCAAGAGGTCACCTTAGGTGTTTAGGTATAGAGTGACAAAATCAGACATGCATTTTTAAAATTTCCCTCTGGCAGCATCACAACAGAAACACAGCAGAAGTCCAGTCTAGGACCAGTCTAAGACCAGGAAAGGGTATGGAGAGAAAACAGCAGCTGGAATGGACACACAGGTGGAGTCCCGGGGGCTGCACTAAGGCTTTGGGGGCTTAGCTGCCTCCGCACATCATCTGATCGTGGGGGTGAGCCTCCTAAGATGCCCTCATTCTGGATCAGGATGAGTTCTGGATGGGTAAAGTGAGCCTTGGGTAACAGGCCTGCCTTGGGCCTACAGCTGGGAGTGATTTGGGCTGGCTCCACCTCACATCTTCTAATTCAGGAGTAGAGCCTGAGCATCTGTACGTTTAACAAGCTCCCCAGGTAATATGATTATGTAGCAAAGTTTGAGGACGATAGGCATAATTTTTATTAACGAAAGTTAGAAAGGGAAATTACCAAACCCTATTCTGATTTAATCTTCTCTATCAAGAAGGATGCTCTTACATAGAAAGAGCAAAACAAACATGCGTAAGAGGAAATTAAGGCCTAAGAGAAGGGAAGAGATAAGGGAGAGCAGTGCGCTGCTTTAGATGAATTCAAGTTCCAAGGTAAATGATGTCCCACAACGTGGCAAAAATGTAAGTAACTAGTACTCAAGGGGCTGCTTCTTGACAGAGCAGGGTCTAAAAATTTCTTCCTTAAATTAAGTAAAATATATCTCCCTGTAACTCCACTCATTACTAATGGTAGTTTTGCTCTCTGGGATTACTACTCCACATGAGAGCTGTTAAATTACTTGAAGATAATGCCTTTAAAGTTTATGACACAAAATATACTAGGTTTTACATTCCCTTATTCCATTTATCTTATTCTAAAAACAGCGTTGCTATTGGTAAAATCTAAATTGCTGAAACTAAATTGTTTTGGAGCCACTGTTGGTGTTGACTTGCTTGCAGTCTACTAAAAACACTTTCAATAGAACTTTTCACACTTGATCCCACAGTGACTATCAGAAAGCAGAATGGGTTCACTCAAAAACTGTCTCCTAGAATTACTAGAGCAATAAATTAGAAGGCAGCTCATCTGTCTTTTGCATATCTGACCTCAGCAAGATATATGCCTTATCCCTAAATGATTTATAGCTAGTTAAAAGGACTTCCAGAAAGTGGTCATTAATATATAGATCATGGTCAGTTTAACAGAGGCATATAGTGGCATAATCCAGGGCACAGTAGTCTTTCTGTCCAGCATCTTCGCCTAGTCAATCGAAAGGATTACAAGTGGCCTTTCCAAGCTTCAAGGTGAGACAAAGTTGTGAGGAATAACCCAACACAACAGAAGAAGAATCAGAACTATTAATTAACCCTACAGGATGGAAAGAGGAGGCGAAAGCAACATGATGAAATGAAATAAGTGCAAAAGTACAGTGCTGCATTCTGTCAACTGCAAGACAGGATGGGGGAGCCTGCTCCAAGAGCAGAGGTATTCATGGACTGAAAGACATAGTGTGATGGGATAACAAAAAGTTAACACAAACTTGGGATATATTAACGGAATATGAGTAGACCCCTATGACCTGGTCAGGCATAGCTAGAGGATTGTGTTCTCAAGAGACAGTGTCAGGCTGGAGCACTGGAGAAGACAGGGCAAGGTGTGGGACCTCCATCCGTCATGAGAGGAATGCCTGGAGGAAGGCTAAGAGCGCCCACTACCTTCAGCCTCTCCAGATGACACTCTTTCTCCTTTCCTCCTGAACCAACACTCGGATTTCCCCAGATATTCCCTCTTAACCTTTCCACTAGGCTGCTGCTCATTTTCCCAGTCAAGAAGGGTCAAGTCCTCTTTGAAAGTTCTTCCACCTTTACTATAATCTATAAACCTGCAGGAGGTTCCCTCGCATAGGACACTGGCTCAAACATCTTCCTTGTAACCCTGTCTTGTACTGAGTCCTACCCAGTCCTAAGAGACAGACTAGCCCACTCCTAGTCACAAACTGCAACCACTGCGGGAGAGAATCACATAATCATGCCACTGGCTCTTCCCATGATCTCTACCCTCAGTTGGGTCCTCAGAGATGCTCATCCAAAGTCATTTTCCATTCCCACCATTCACCTTGGCAATAGCTCCAGATGTTTCTCATTCTAAATCTTTCCCCCTACACCCTCACCCACTCCCAACCTAAAACCATCTGTCAGGTTTCACCTTCCTAAGACACAGATTTCTAACTTCACCTGTGAGGATTTCAGAAATCTCTTAGGGCCTAGGTTTTCTTGTTCACTATATGGTTCACAATCTGACTCTTCTGTTAAATTTTGTCTTTTAAAGTCTGTTAAAACCAATTGTTTTAAATCCTTAAAAAGCAAGTCTTCATCACAATAAACAAAGCCCTGAAAATAATCTGTTGCTAATAACTGGGAGTAGTGCCATACAGTTCTATTCCTGGAATACTTTTGCATATATTAAAATGAAAACCCTTTTTAGACTGTTCGATCATATTTATAATATATTATTGTTGCTACTAATATTGCATAGTCAATGTATGCCAAGTTTCTGTGTGAAGCCCCAAGCGCCTATCCATTATTTAATGTCAAAATGTACCACCAGGGCATCCTTTGTACCAAGTGCATGCCTAACTTGCCCCTCTCCTGGGTTACCCTGTAAGTTAATATTTTCTTCTATGTTAATCTCCTATTCTGATCTTTTTGCCCACGGTCCATCACAAAAGGTAAAACAGGGCAAAAAAGGTCCCTAAACAAATAGTAAAGGGGACAGGTATGCATACATGTGGGTGTACACATATGTATACATATACATATATACATAAAACTAAATATAAAGCTAAAAGAGAAAGGTGATGTATTGGAAAAGAACAGGAGAACGAAATGAAGACTTCCTCTGCATGGAGATCTAAAGACAGGCTAGAAACGGAACTGTTTCGGGAAAGAAGGATAAAACAAGGCATTACATAGGAGATGAACTCTTTCTATCACAACTAAGTATTAACCATGCATCTTTAATTCCCAGATAGGAGAAAATTACAAAGACAAGTTTTTGGAACAAGAAGTTAATTTTTCCTGGAATATCACCCTCTCTACTTTTCTAAAAGCACAATAAAGTTAGATCATCTTCAGTTAATAAGGGAATGCCAACTGATAGAAATCCAAACAGAACACCTTTAAGAAGCTAATCTGTGGACACTGCTAACAGGCTAAGCAACAACATAACAGGTTGACCACCAGCCCCTCACAGAGTCCTAGGGAGCTTCCTTCTTTAAAGCCAGCACAGGCTGCACCTAAAGTCTACTCTTCCTCATAACGTGGCCACCAGAGCAGAACAGATGTGAAACTGTTTACACACAGGATTTGAGCCCTTTTTCAAAATAAGGATTGTGACTAGCAACCTCCTGTATAGAGATTCCCTGCTCACACATGTGCAAGGCAGCAGCAAATTTACCCAGCAGCTCCACCTGAAAGACCTCAAAGGAAGAAGACAGGGCAAGACTTCCCAGGAACTTCAGAAATTACAACTCGGCACCACTAAAGTAAAAGAGAACCAACCACTTCTAACAATCCGTCTTTGAGTGCGGTGACTTCAGTTCCTTGACACAAGTTGCCCACAAGTGAGCAGGACCACAGCAGTTGTGAAGCCTGAGAATTCACTTGACTCCCACTGTCCTCCACACCCACACTGCTGGTATCCTGCCACCATTCTTCCTGCCCACCAACATTCCCTGTGCCTCTTATGGGTCCGTCCGCCCTCACACTCACAGCCACCGTCATCCCAGGCCCACTTCACCTCCCAACTTGTTTCACATTAAAGAATCATGTGGTCACTCAGCACTTGAACAGAACAGTAACTTGAGACACATGCAATTCAGCTGAGCTTTCTGATTTCTGAAAGGATTACACTAGTCAATGTTTCAGGACAAGCACAGTGGAATCCTAGGATAGCCAAACACATACACCGCCTAATCCCAATGGCCTAATTGGCTGAGGTCCTCTTAATTTTTAAAGGAGCTCTGTTTTTTGAGGGAATACAGAATCAGACTGAAGTTAGGTGCAAACCACTTCAGTCACAGTAACTGCTGATAAGATTATCATTAGACAGGATGTCTGGCAGGTGGATTTTACCTTAAATACGTGCCTTCTATAATTGGAATTTAATCATTTAAATGATTATATTGCATTTTAAAGTATAATTCAGATATTCCTAATGCTAAATCCCTTTTATATGAAAATACTCACTCTAAGTATCTTAAATAATGTACAATGGACAGAAGAAAAAGAAATTAGTCCTGCAGGACACATGTCACTTAGACTGTTGGCAACAAGCCCAACTTGATAGGGATGAAGGTGACTGCCTGCTAAGAATCTGGAACTCACAGTCAACTGGAACAGCTGAAGTGGCCTCCAGCAAGTCATTTCTCCAGAATCAGTTTCTTCCATCTGTAAAATAGGTACTTCTAAAATTGTCCTAAGCCTTTGGTTTGTCAATGGTAAAGAACTGCATAAATGAAAGTGAGGTACAGAAATGGGAGGAAGCGGAGCCATGACAAAAGTACGCTTCAGCTTCCCAAGAGTACTTGGTGGTAAGTACACAGGGCCACGGAGCTATGGAGATCTGCCTTTAATTTCTATATTTGCCACTTACTAGTAGTAAGTGAGACTCTGGGTGGGTTATTCCACCTCTCTACCATCAGTTTCCATATTAATACCACCTATCTCAGAGAGCTCTTGTGAGGAATATATGAGTTAAACTCATTAGAACAATGCCTGGCACATGGTAAGCATTTAATAAATGGTAACTAATAGTAATTCAATCAAACAGACACTAGAAAAATATTAAGGCTAGGATAAAAATGGGTCACACTTCCTGAAGAAGTCTGTGACCCATTTATTCATTGATCACCAAAGCAAAAGTCATGTAGTAAGCACATACTGGTTAAGACAGTGGAGGACACAAAGATAAACAAAATATGGCCCTAGACTGAGAAGTCCACAGTCCGATGGAGGAGAAAGACATGTGGACAGTAATCATCCACACATGGAACAAGATGTAATCAAGGGTTGTACGAGGTGGCATGGGAGCCTCACTCGACTGCCTGGGTGGGTTGGAAGAGGCTCGGCAGAGGTGGCAGCATTTGATCTGAGTTTTTAAGAAACAATAAAAATGTGTTTAGAAAAACGAGATAAGGACGAGTGTCCAGGGAGAGAGAAAAGCATGAAATACAGTAACACATTAATTTAAAATTTATAAAAACAGTGGTGAAACTTCAAATGAATTGCTTTTCCATTACAAAAGGAAAAGATCACAATAAGTAACATGATAGAATATCTAGCAGCCTATGCAGAAATGTCCAGAATCTATTCCTAGGTGAAGGGCAAATAAGAGTCCAAACCAAGGGAAAAAACGTCCCGTGTACTTTCTTCTAGCATTTACATGCAGGGAAAATCAACTTCCATTGACTGCTTAGAAGAACAACCAAGACTCAAAAGAACCAAGAGCTGCTTTTAAAGGAGAAAGGAAATCACAGAAGGGAACCCTGCAACCAAAGAAGAATCATGAGAAGGGAGGTCCTTTGGGTGTCTGCAAAGGCAGTTGTATGAGCCACTGTAGGAGTGAGAATGCCCAGCCTCTTCTTTCTTAGCATCTTCTTTTCTCCACCTTACTACTTCTCTGAGCTCCTCAGCCCCACCCGACCTTATCCTCCCTGAGTCTTCCCCACATCAGTAAATTTGCTCTACTATCTTCAATTGCCCAGGCCAAAACTCTGAAGTCCTATTTTCCCCTCACCAGCAGTGAGACTTGTGAACTCCCTATTTAAAAAATCAGAGTATTTAGGGCCAGACACAGTGGCTCGCGCCTGTAATCCCAGCACTTTGGGAGGCTGAGGCATGCAGATCACTTAAGGCCAAGAGTTCGAGACCAGCCTGGCCAACATGGTGAAACCTCATCTGTACTAAAAATATGAAAACTAGCCAGGCATGGTAGAGGGTGCCTGTAATCCCACTGCTCGGGAGGCTGAGGCACGAGAATCACTTAAACCTGGGGGGCAGAGGTTGCAGTGAGCCAAGATCATGCCACTGCACTCCAGCCTGGGCAATAGAGCAAGACTCAGTCTCAAAAAAATAAAAGAGAGTATTCAGAATCCTTCCATGTCCTTCCATCTCCATTGCTAAGACCATTAACTGTCTTGGGCTACTGCAGCATCTTCCTGAACATTAATTCTGCTTCTTTCTTTAGCCCCTCGTAGTCCCCTCACACAGCATCCAAACAGGTTTTATTTATGCATGTAAGTGACATAACGTCATTCCCTTGCTTCTCATCCCCCACCACACTAGCACCCCACTACAATCAGAACTAAACCTAAGCAACTATTGTGGCCCCCACTAAGACTCCCCATAATCGAGCCTTTGCATGAGTTTTCTACTGCTTTAAATGCCAGTCTTCAAAGCTTTTCAAAGAACCCTTTCTCAACTTTCCAATCAAAATCAGCTCCTTCCCTCCCCAAGTTGTTCTCTATCAATTATCCTATTTCATTTTCTCACCAGCATTTATTATTATCAGAGATTATCCTGTATGTATATGTATTTAACTATTTATTGACTATATCTGACACTAAAATATAAGCTCCTTGTGAGCAGAAGCTGTATCTCTCTCACTCACTTGCATCAATGCCTGGCAGATAGTAAGCACTCAGTAAGTATTTTTTGAATACATGAATAACAGAATAGCAGCACATTCCCCCACCCTAAAAGTGAGATGAATGTTCCAATCCACCAAACCCAAGGCCCCAAATCAGCATTGTTTTTTAGGTGTAGCTGACCCATCTAGAGGATAATGAGTTTCAAGCTATCTTAAGTGATATCTCCTTACATCATATCCTTAGTCTACTGCTATCACCACTTTCTGAATCAAAAGAAGCAAACATTTGTGACAGACTAGGTGTTTCCTGGCACCTAGAGACAAGCAGCAGATGTCTGAATGATAAGAAGAGATCTAGAGGAAGCACCTTCCCCAGGAAGCTATGGGGTGGCCCTGGGCCTTCAGCTGAACATCAGCCATTAAAGACTTCCACCAAGGGCCGGGCGCGGTGGCTCAAGCCTGTAATCCCAGCACTTTGGGAGGCCGAGGCGGGTGGATCACGAGGTCAACAGATCGAGACCATCTTGGTCAACATGGTGAAACCCCGTCTCTACTAAAATTACAAAAAAATTAGCTGGGCACGGTGGTGCGTGCCTGTAATCCCAGCTGCTCGGGAGGCTGAGGCAGGAGAATTGCCTGAACCCAGGAGGCGGTGGTTGCGGTGAGCCGAGATCGCGCCATTGCACTCCAGCCTGGGTAGCAAGAGCGAAACTCCGTCTCAAAAAAGACTTCCACCAAGTATCACCATCAGACTGGCACTGCAGGGACACCAGGAAGGGCATATAGAATCAGACTGAAGTTAGGTGGGAACCACTTCAGTCAGGTTCTATCCACTACATGGCTACAACTTTTGGCCCTCGAAATTGCAAGAGACACTGGAGAAGGCTAACATGAAACGCTAAATGCTTGTAACTTCTTCAATTCATGGTTGTGAATTTCATTTCACTCTTCTGGCAGTTTAAAGATGTCTTCCGCCTTTTATTTTGGCACGGAGGAGAACCAGAAGGGACTATATAACCATGATAATTATCTACAGTTTTGGGGTAAGAGCTTGAGATATCAAGAGTGACAAGCCAATCAGAGAGAGGTAACTGGGCCCTTCCTGTTACAAATGTCTTGTACAAAGGATTACATGAACTAAAATGCAGATATGGCATATTGCAAAGAAGTTACAAAATCCATTACAGGAAAGAATTTAAATTTAATCATGCAATTACATTGACCCTAAACTGGAATAAAACTGAATGGTTTAACTATGTGAATATTTTATTGAAATGTGATGTAAGCTGCTGTCCATCACTGAGGAACAATGACACCCTGGGACAGGAAATTAGAAAGAAGAGTTAATGCTATTAAGATAGGCATGATATCATCTCAACCCTTCTTGTACTGATTTCTTCTCATCTGAACTTTCAATAATTCACATTTAATGAGACACTGCCACTGGGCTAGTCACAAAAGAAAATAAATCCCTGTAATAAATCCCTCAAAGAATTTACAGTCTAGCAGGGTAGAAAAGGTGAATACACAGTGTCCTTAAAATAAGGCAATCTTAACTAAAGCTTAGAGGATGGATACACCGCCTTTGGATGAAGGTTCCAGAACTCTTTTCCTGAAGAAGACAACATAGTGGGCTTGAACGATGGGTGGACTCTTGTCAGCAGAGATACTGTAGATGGGCTAGCTGAATAAACGGGTGCAGAGAGGAGCATGTGTACTCAGGAATGGTATAATACAGCTGGGGCACAGGATGTGGTGTGTCAGGGCTGGGGAGGATAACTATCTCTTCAACTGTAACTCAAGAGCAGCGCTTTTCTTCTCTCTCCATATTACCTAAGACCCAACTTGTTCCATGTGGTAGGCCCCAAATCATACTTATTGAATAAACAAGGATATCAATCTGGAGATTAAAAAATTAAATCTATTCAATTCATTTTCACATTGCTGCTGTTCCAGATGTTCCTGGGTTTTCCTTTAAAAACTGGGTCACAGTAGAACACGGCACCTCCTTGGTTACAGACAGATACAGGCATTATCTCACTCATGATATGAAAACATTTAAAGAAAGCTCATGTGGATGGGGTGACAAGTATATATGTGGACATCTAAAAATTTTGAAAGTTTAAAAAAAGTTGTTGGGTCCAATACCTAGTAGATGTTGAAAAAAAAGAAGACTCATCTATAAATCAATTCTATTACTGCTATAACCCCAAAATGAAGAGCACTAATACTGATAAAAATTCCAAGAAATTATCAATACCTAGAAAGTAACTTATTTTATATATTTGTTTTCAGAAATATATCCAGTGGATGTGTTCTGTGCCCTGCCAGTAACTGGCTGTGCAACTGCAGACAAGAAGCTTAACTTCCTGAGCCTCCCAACAGGGAAAACGGTGAAGAGAAGCTGACAACTGGAGGAGGGCCAGGCCTGCAGAGGTGGCCACACTCCCGATCTACTCAGACGCGCTTGTGGCAAAAGCCAGCCCCACACCTCCTCAGAGCCTCACTCTCTGCACGTGTATCTACTAGTAGGGGATGCTGAGAAAACATAGATCTTCTTCATAATTTTTCCAGCCATTGGGGTCATAATACCTAAGGTACCTTTAAGTTCTAAAATGTCCTCTGGATCTATCTTATGATCTCATCTTTAGATTTCAGGACAAAGCCTTGAGAGAAACAACTTCTTAAGTGACTCTAGCAACACGCAGGCTCCAAAGGTCATTTCTAAAGCATTAGTCATCAACAGCATAAATAGCAAACAGTTAAAGATTAGAATACAGAAATTAAACATTTAAAAAGCCAGTGGTTGCCAAATCATAGAACATATATTTATATATATTTTTATTAGTCATCATAAATCCATTACAAATCATATATAAACATGTATATATACACATATGCTTCTACAAACAAACACACACACGCACGCACACAGTCTAAGGATTACTATAAAGGCAAAAGGAAAGCTATTATGTGCCATAATGAATAAAGTCTACTACTTCATTTTTTTACATATATTTAGGGGGTATAAATACGGATTTCTTATATGTATATAGTGCAGAGAGGTGAAGTCAGGGCTTTTAGCATACCCATCACCCAAACAGCAATCATTGTGCCGAATGAGTAATTTTTCAACTCTCACCACACCTCCCACTCTCCCATCTTTTGTAGTCTCCAACTCCAGCACCCATAGCTACAAGCTTCAAATTCACAAGTTAGTGTGAATTTTAACCTTATATTTTTATCAAAGACATATGTCTCGTGAACACATTTACTTTTTAATTCCCACATATCAGTGTTTAAACTTTTATATCATCTAAAACATGGCCATTCTTCAAAGAGCAATAATGTTCTTTCTTAATGCAGATATCTGCTTATCTTTAGTGTTTAGATGTTTGATTTTTATAATTCCATATATTTTTTAAAATACACACTCATGCAAACTCATACATTGAGACTAAAATACATATACTTGCAGAAAGTGAAACCTACTCTAGGTAACTATCCAATAATACATTTATATAATATGGGCAGGAGAGAAGGAGAGATAGGTCATTTTATTTATAAACAATTATGTTTTGAGACCTTTAAGAACATTCAAGCCTAACCACTATAGACAAAAATCTAACCATTACAAAAGATCCATGTCAAGGGTTTATTATACATTTTGTTTTGACTTACTTTCCCTCTATTCTAGTCCACCTCTACCAATGATAGCAACTAGATGACATGTAAACTTCCTTTCAGTTCTCAATACTTTTATCTGTAAATTAAAGATTTATAATAATTAATATACTCTCTTGTCATCATGACCTAAAAGCTTTCAAACTAGTCTTTAAATAAGATCTGTTTTTGCACAAATGGGGCAAAAAGAAAAGAGTTGGGGATCTCAATGCACTAAATGTGAGTGATTAGTCTGTAATGTAATGCCGATGTTAATTTCTCAGAAGAAAGGTAAAGTAAGTAGCTGACTAGAATTTATAAAGAGAAATGTCGAATGAGAAACCAGAGCTAAATGTGAATCAGAAGTGAATTCTGTATGCCCGATGAGACACTCATTGACCTTGCCTTATAACTACCAATCAAGGCTTCCTGTTCGCCCTGGGCAATTTTCAAGCAGACTTAATGAAATAGTTATACATGTAAGAAATGTAAGCCCAAATCTGAGACGGTAACACTAATTTTCTAATAGTAAGGGTGTGATGTTACCCCCTGCACCACCTGGATACAATATAGAAACTTACAACAAACATTCTCCCAAAGTGCATTATTACCATTCCACCAGGGTACAGACTGACATTGCTGCAGAGTACAGCATTCTTACAAATATCCCCCAAAATTTTATCACCAAGTTATTGAATGTTAAAATTTTTTAACAAAAGAAAAAAAGAAATCAATGTCTCCAAGTCTTGATTCTTTAATAATAAGACACTTCACAGTTCCAGGAGTTTTGAAGAGAACACATCTCCTCTGGTAGCCCCTCACCCCCAGCCTGCCGGCATCTATGCAAGTGAAACCTATGAATCTGTCTTACCTGTAATCTGACTCTGTCCTTGTGGATTAAAAGGACTTGGTGCAGAGTTCAGGGAGGGCCGTGGGTTCTGAGGCGGGACACCTACTCTCATACTGGGATGAGGAATGCGCCCTAAATCACTGAGGCGGTCAGAGAACAAACTAGGTTTAGAGTCATCAAGCTTCTGTCTGTGCCCTGGAAATAGCAAATCATAAAATAAAAGCATATTAATTAGCTGAACAATTGACCATGCTAAATAGATATGTGAACATACAAACTGGGAGTTTAAGCCAAGGAATTATCAATACTAATATATAATGACGTGTATATACAATGCCTTCCATTTCAAATTGCTTTATAAGCAGTAACTGGTGGCCAGCATTCCTAGCTCTGTTTCATAAATGGAGAGCTGAGGTCTCAGAGGACAACTTGGAGTCAAGCATCAGCAGAGAGGCCGGATACTAGGCACCTTCTCTGTCCCTCTCAGTGAAAAAACAAGAGAAGTGTGTACTGGGGGTATTTGCTTGTTTCAAGATGGAGGAAAACCCCTCTGAAAGTTCAGAGAGTCCAAGTATGTTAGCCACAATGTCACAAAGCTGGAGCAGAGACACAGACAAACACATTTGTCAAAGGGAAATTTCCACAATGACCATAGTGACTTTTCTTTAATGTTACAACTACTCTTTTCTGGAAATTAAAACTCAAACCTAAACCCCTTTAAAAAATAGAAAAATAGAAATGTAAGCAGGGGAACTCAAATTCTCAAGAGGAATCTGGATATATTGTGATATGCCAAAGCTGGAAAGCATATAATAAACTCTGTTAAATCAGAGAGAATGCTTTCTTATTTTAAATCCACTACTGTGGTTTTGGAAAAGAAGCTGAAATATACTCTTTGAGTAAACATGTGACTGTGACAATCCATTATTTGGAGGAAAAAAAAGAAACTTTCTATCACTCTTTTAGTTTATTCAAGCCTAAAACCTAGGGAAATTCTGAGTATTAGAGAAATATGCAAAATTAAAATTAACCCAAGGTACTAAGACTTCTTAAAAATCATCAAATCATTCTTAACAGAAGGCATACTAGTGTCTTGGTGCAAGTATAACAGAAAAGCATCTGTATCTGGGTATGCCATAGTAGAGGAAATCTATAGGGTGGTGCTATTGGGGACAAATGCAATGCCCATTAGAGAAACGGAAATGGACTGTGGATTCCTCCCTCCAGATTCTGTGTCAGTGAGGCCCTAGGGTGCTGCCCTAACATTTTAGTATAAACATTAAGTGACCAAAGCTGATTTGAGGAAGAGCCATTAGGATGATGACAGGATTAAGAGTTTGTCCTTTCAAGAGAAACCAAGGGAATTAGAATATTATTCAGAAAATAAAAAAACCTCGAGGAAGGTTTATGAAAAGCCTTCAAGCATGGGCATTTTTCACCACTCTGTGGGTAGCGCAAACGTTTTAGCTTCCACTTAATACAGAACAAGAGGAATGCATCAGGATAGGGTTAAATTGAACATTAGAATTTCCCAACTATAAGCTGTCTTCATAAGACAAATTCCCTATTTTATTTGCCCCAAAATGTATTTTCCTGTCTCCTTTTTCATTGCCTACCCAGCCCAAAGAAAACAGATAGGAAGCCAAGGCTTGGTAATATGAGTGTAGCTGTCTCCACGGCCAAACGTGTTCCAACTAGGCCCATTAACTGAAATGCACCCACCACCCTATTTCCTGCCAGTGCAAGTTTTTGGGCATCTGCTGTAACAGGGTGACTAGACCTGGGAGAAAAATGATGGAAAAATGAGAGAAATTCATTGTTAATGGTTGTTTTCCCCACCATTAATGTGTTGTATCCAGATTACAAATAGATTTTAGATCCCTAGAGGACTTTTAGAGGTGACCCAAAACAGGTCCTACAGCCTGGCAAGCAATGTGTTCACCTGGGAAGTGACTGAGGCGTGCAGAGGTAGAACAACTAGCTTATGGTCCTCAGCTGCTGACTAGTTCAGCTTCAACAAGGATATAGCCCTCATCCGAGTTGACTGAGTTTCCATTCATCATGAGGCACCATCGGTGCTGGTATTCTAGCTTTCTCTTCCCTTCCTCTTCCAGCTGCTATAGAGGGCTGAGAATATCCAGATAATATAGAGTGAGACGCCTAAGAACTAAGACCAGTGAGGTGCCAAGGCTGGCTTTCAACATAAGCAGAAATAGTAACAAGGATTCAATTACAAAGTTAAGAATTCACTCCTTATCCTAAACAAATGGCTGTAACCTAACTCACCAAACTTCCATCAATACTTCTTGCTGGGTCTAACGAGTTTCACAATAGGGAATTATATAGTACTTGTCACAGATCCATGGAGTCTGTTCCTCACACTCACACACACGCGCGCGTGCACACATAGTATTGGTGTGGTGTTGATACAGCTGTAAACATTAACAAGAAAGCTTACGGAACTGTCCTGGAAGTTATTTTTCTTAATAGGCCATATTTTTGGAATGGCAGGATCCCTGAGGGCTAAGGGGAGGGCTACATGATCTTGCATGGTTCCTTTATACACTGGGACTTTACGTGGGCCACGGGTCACAAGAAAATTTAATAAGCTTTGCCTCTGCTTTCTATAGCCTTTTCATTAGGTTTTCCTAGAGGCTGTATGAGATGTGAGCTCAGACTGTACATGTGTGAGTACATTTTTACTCTCTGTTAGCCCAGTGCTTTCAGGAGTAATGAGAGGTTGCAGACAAGAATAAAGGACTTAAGCTAGCACTGGTCAGCGTGAAAAATTTTAAAGCCAATGAAATTTTAAAAGCCCCAATGACCTTTTGGAAATTATCTTCAAAGAGCGTTTCCAAGTATCTACAGGCACCCTAGAATAATTCAGGAAACATTTATCTGCAGATGCATGTATACAAAAACATGCGCATTTTTCTTTGTAGATATCTGTCCCTTCACAGCCACCACTGCAGCCACAACAAAATCTCCTCTTCATAATGTATGAAGTACATTGAAGAGCAAAAGTCAAACAGGTTCTTCACATTCCAACTATGACAAATACCTGTTACCACTAAACCACATCAGGGCAACACTCGAATAACGGGCTAAAAGAAGGCGTACTTAAATCCTCAGCACCCAAGCCATTCCTTCAGAAATCAAGAACATGGACGACCAAGGACATGCTGACTAAGGCAAGGACAGGGTACTCTGTCATAATGCCATGAGGACCAAACCTCATCCAAAGGACCAAAGAGTAGATCTTCCAAGCAGGAGGAGGGTATGAAGAATGGAAAACTCCTGTATTATACTTGAGACTCCATGCAAAAGCTCAGTCCTGGATCCCTTCTCTAGCTGCACTTTCTTCTCAAGTCCTTCCATGCTTGCTGAATAAGACAATTCCCTGAAACAGATGGATGTTCAGGCCTCACATCAGATCAATTAAATCAGAATTTCTGAAAGTGGGACCTGGGGAAAAGGTCTTCTTCTTTTTTTAAGCTCTCACCCCATGATCCAGTGTGTGGCCAGGATTGAGAACCACTGCCCAAGATTATCTCAATTTCATGCACTAAATACCACCTATTATACCAAGGACTCCCCCTTGCTGGGTTGAGCCCTGACCTCTGTCTTGAGTTCCGGGTTTGTGTGTTCCACTGCCTACTTGACATCTTCCCGGGATGTTCCAAAGGCATCTTAAGTGCAGTGTATTCAAGACAGAATTTTTTTTATTCTCCCCTCCAAAAACATCCTGTTCCTCTCTAGTAGTTCCACATCTCAGTAAATGGCACGAGCCAGTTAGTTTCCTAAGCCAAAAGCCTAGACACGTTCCTTGATTTCTCCTTATGTCTCACTTTCCACATGCAATCCATTACCGAGTCCTGTCATTTCTATCTCAATACTGTATGTCAAATCGATTCGGTTTGCTCCATTTCTACTGGTACAACCTTGGCCAAAGACCCTAACGCCTCTCTCTGGGCAGCTGAAAAACTGTCTCCTACTCAGTTTCCCATCTCAAGACCTTTCCATATTCCTGAGGTGCTCTTCCCCGATTCCTTGTAAGGCCCATTCCTTCTTATCCCTTATACCTCACAATGAACACCAGCTCCTATGAGAAGCCTTGATTGCCTCCCATAACCAGAGTAGGTTCCCACCCTCTTGAGCACACCCTCCCTTTATTTTCTTTACAGCAGTCACCACAATCTTTAATTATCTTGTGTGTTTATTTTTGTCTCTCCTGTAAGACTGTAAGTCTCCTAAGAATGAGCGCTCTGTCTTGTTCACAGCTGTAATCTCACAACCTAGTTCAGTGCCTGCTACACAGTTGGTGCTCAGTAAATATTTATGCAGTAAGTGAGTGAATGAATATTCTCCTCTTCTACATAAATTCCTTGATTGGAAGAAAATTTTCTGGCCCAGGATAGTATATTTTACCACCATTTTTCACAAAAAAAGTTCTTGTTTGGCAATCTAGTGAATCTAGTGGACAAAACCCTTCTCTAGAAACAAGCCCTTAGTGGCGCTTCCTACAAAATTTTACTGAAGGACATTCATTTAAGTGAAAACTTGCTTTCTTTCTGGAAAACCCTATTTGCTTTCACTGTAATGATTAAGCATCGTTGGAAGTCACTGAAAATTAGAGAGATGAAAAAGGACAATAGAAATCATTTAGACTCTAAAGTTTAGAGCAACATACTTCTTTTATGGATGAGGCTCCTGAGTCCCTGAGAAAGGAAGTGCCTTACCCAAAGCCATAGACTTAATGGCAGGACCAGAACTCAGTTTTCCTGATTGCTGGTCTAGGTTGTTCCCTTTCCCTTGCTATAACCAGCTTATTTCAGATCAGAAGAGTTCAACAGCAGTCATTCAGGGGAAATCAGGATCGAAAAGCAACTTAAAAGCAAAAAAAAAAAGTAATTTTCAGAAAAGATTTCTTCTAAAAAATTGAGTATGTTTAGCTGAATATGACTTTTGTTGCAATAAATTCAGGGGCACAAGAAGAAATCATAATCAAAAGGTCATAGCATTCACACATCCTTAGAGCAAAGACAAATGAGAAACAGTTAAGTCCCTAAACCATAGTCTAGCTAATCACCCTACTGTGCCCTACCCACAGTGAGTTAGTAATACTACCATTAGAACTTCTGCTTTCAAAAATCACACATCTGAAACTGGCACACAAAGACTCTGAAATGTGGTCTGTGAACTACAAAAGTAAACTGTGTGAGTGCAACCCATTTTGCCCATTTCTATGAAAGTTGATTGAGAAATGTTTAACAGTTTTAGAAAGCAACATGGCTCCCTAACCAGAACCTTATATTCTCTGTACTATATCCACAACCTGCTGCACTGCACCAGTCAGAGCGCCCTGAAGAATGTCAAAATGCACTTACAGAAAACAAGGTATCTTTCATGAAGAGTGTGCCATGTGATGCCCGTTCTACCCTAATGTGGCAAAGCAGAGTCATTTTGCTGATCACTAGGGCATGATGTTTGGCAGCTCATCTTTTTGTAGTATTTTAACCTGAGATAAACATTTTCTAGGTATCTACTACTTGTATTCTAAGTATCATTAAAACATAATTTTTAAATAAAGTTTAAAAGAAGATGTGTAATAGGGCATCAGTAAGGAATCAGTATCATGTCCATATTTGGGTCAGTTAGTGCAGCTACTGTGTACTGGGTATCTACTAGATGCAAGCCTCACTAGGGTATTATGAGAAGGAGGACACAGAAGAATATATAAGATAATATCCTTGTCCTCAAGGAGTTCACAGTCTAGTTGGGGAGAAAGCAATTAAATACAACTGAAGAAAGGTTGTGGTGGGGGCAATCACTAAAATGCCATGATTGGGAATCAATTGAGAAAATCTGAATATGGGCTATTTTTAATATTAAGGAAGTGATACTTTCTGTGATCATGTAGAAAAATGTGCTTCTTATTTAGAAGGGCTAACACATATTTAGGGGTTAAGGACAGCTCTTGACCTGGCACAGTGGCTCACGCCTGTAATCCCAGCACTTTGGGAGGCCAAGGTGGGTGGATCCCCTGAGGTTGGGAGTTCAAGACCATCCTGACCAACACAGAGAAACCCAGTCTCTACTCAAAATCCAAAATTAGCCGGGTGTGGTGGCACATGCCTGTAATCCCAGCTACTCAGGAGGCTGAGACAAGAGAATCACCAGAACCCAGGAGGTGGAGGTTGCAGTGAGCCGAGATTGTGCCATTGTACTCCAGCCTGGGCAACAAGTGTGAAACTCCGTCTCAAAAAAAAAAGACAGCTCTCTTGATTAATAAAACCATACTTTGGCAGTCCATGAGCCTCATCCACCATGCATTCAGACTTCAGTGGAAGAGAAGGTTGACTGGGGAGACATGAGCTAATTTTGCTGTCACCAAATATGTGATTAAATAAAGTCTGGTCCAATACTCTAGGGCTTAGGCCACAGGATGTAACCATTCCAGAACGTTGTGACAATGATCCTTGGAGTAAAAAGGAAGAGAAGAAAGGACTTGCATCAGAATTACTATTTCTCAGAGAAAATCAGTCATATGTCCACAGAGCTGCTATTCCACAGCAGTTTTGGAAAAAAATAATGAGACTCTTCACTTCTCATCTATCCTAAAAGTGCTACATGAAGAAGTGTGTGTGTAGGGAAGGGTTGGGGAACCAGCTGACTAATTTTAAAGTCACGATTCCATTCTAGGTGTAATTACTAGAATTCTGCTACTAAGGATGAGCCTTACTGTATCCTATGGAGTTTAGTTGATTGTTTCCAGCAAAAGCAATAGCACAGATTACACAGACTCAAGTATGTTCTTAGGGAAGCCACACAAAGTTCTTATCCACATACTTTATAACTATTAAGGCTCTAGATTAAAACCTTTGATTGTCTGCATTCCTACACACATGTAAAAATGAAAATACTACTGAGAAAAGTGAAAATCTGCTCCTCTGTTTTACTTTCAGATGACTACATTTCACTGGTGGTTTGTGAATGTCTGGAAATCAAAGACCTATACTCCTGTAATGTTTAGTTAAGCCCTTTGCCACTCCCTGCCTCCTCAAGCTGTCCCAACCAGCATCTCCTCTGATTTCCTTATTTCCATCATCATCATCTTCTAGTCTCCCAGACTCAGAATCCAGCTTGGGCATATCTTTGTTGCCTCTTTTCCTAGACCCCATCATCCACTTAAGCCCACTTTTATAGTTTCTTCAGGAATAGGCCCCTACTAGAACCCTCCTACCCTCTGACCTGTGGCTAATAGAACAGAGGAGCAGCCCGGCATATTTGGAAGGGCATCAAAATGGAATCCTGTTGGTCTCAGTTTCCTCATCTACCAAAAATGAAGAGTTCATTTCCATAATTTCTAAAATTCTCTATGCCCCCAAGTCCTAACATTCACATAACTTACCTGCTCAAAACCTTTCAATTGTCTTCCACTGTCTATTGAATTAAATAAAGCCCCCTGAGCCCAGCAAACAAGGACCTGGAAAATATGGTCACAATATGCATTGTCACTCTCATTTCCAGTGGCTACAACTGTACTGCTCCCAGCCTGTGCTCTACTCACACTGCTCTATCCACCAGTGTGGATAGTCCAAAGACACCCCATGCCTTTGCCCAAGCTGTCCCCTCCACTTGGAACACCCACTCGCCATCAACTCCATTTGGCAAAATCCCTTCCGAGCTCAACTTGGTCATCACATTATTCTGATGTTTCCTGTCTCAAGAGCCTTCATGATCCCTCTGATTTCAATCCCAGCAAGCTGAGAGCAGCTACAACTGTTTTTTCTCTACCACATGTGGTTATGCTTAGGTGCAGTAGGCATTCAGTAAGCATTAACTTACTATGAATTGACATAAAATATTTATACAAAATTTCAAACCCTATTATCTTAGATTTTCCTAGACTTGACTGAGAACCCCTTAAGGATGGGTGTCATGTTTTATGTGTAGCACAAACTTAGAGTCTAAGAACAGAGAAGTCACACAATAAATGATTGCTGAGTTAACAAATAAGAACATGGATAAATTGAAAATTATCTGTACTTTTGTGCAGTAAAGACAAAGAGGACAGGAAAAAAAAGCTGGTTATTGGGAAACATTTCCCACAGTAAAATTGATGAGTCTATAATCTTTGCTGGGAAAGGCTGCTGAGTCATCTTTTTTCCTAAGAGTACACTGTCTGATTCAGGTCAAAAACTATTTCTGGACTAGTATAAAGAAATAGACTAAGAAACTGTCTTTGTGTTTAAGGCCTCTAGCCCTTTGAGCCACTGGAAATTCATAGCCATGCAATGTGACACAGGATAGCTCATGAGTTGAGACAGCCCTAGAGCAATGTTAGTGTGTGGCTTCAGGCAGAGGACCACAGATCATAAACAAATCTGCTTCCAGAAGATTCTTCTCTGATGGCATTTCAAAAATGAGCTAACAGAGCTTCTCTCTAAGGGCCCCTCTGACTATATAAACCAATTTCTAAAGTAAAAATAAAAAAAACCGTAATCACTACCACATATCTTTGAGAGTCCTTTTTCGGCTCTTAAACAGAGACAGGCATGTAGGATTCGGCATTTATCAAGAGAGAAGAGAGGAAGAACAATTTCACCCAAGAGAGGTCTGAAGCCTTTCCAGTCTCTTGGGTGAAACATAATTATGGGAAGAAAAATATAATCTACTCAAGAGACATAATTACATGGTTAAGCCATAGACTCCATAGAAATATTCTAGGGAGTCCTGTTCATAGAAAAAAATGTTAAACGCTGAATTTGCTTTCTTTTAATTCTAAAAGGCACCCATTTAGGTCAGTGACATAAAGTTCACTATCTCAACCTTATAAGTAGTCATTTTTAAATACTATTAGATGTGTGCGAGAAAGAAGTAAAGGCCTGTTCCTTTCAAAATTTAGGCTTCTAAGGGTTAAAGAATTTGAGATCTTTGAATAAATACATAAATAAAAGAATTGTATGTTATTAACTTGAATGTCTATAAATGCAAGTTTCTATATAACTTTAGATTTTAGGCTGTGGTGAATCACAACAATCAAAGCATACAGGGTCTGGGAGAAAGGACAGTCATCAGGGTATGCCAATATCAGCCACACTTTAGGGAATAAATTATAATAAACACATGCTTACAGTATAATCCCTTTTCTTGAGATAATGGACTCAAAAAACTTGAGACAGCTGAAGAAAAAGAAACTTTATAGGAGGTAGAAAGCAAAAAAGGATTTAAAAAAAATTTTTTAAGACCAGATGAAAGCATCATGGAAATATACAAGAGAAGTAATACTTTTTGCAGGCAGAAAAAAAGAGCTAACCAGGTCCCTAGCTAACTTTGCCATAGCTCCTCTCCCACGTCCTCATACACCTCTAACCTACTATGTTTCTTTATTACAAATCTACTGATATTTTTTCATCAGTAGCTACTACTCAAATTTGTCTGCCTGTTGTTTCCAAGGGATGCTTCCAACCCTCCTTATTCTGAGTCAAAGTAAAATTATATGAATTAGGATTTTTCAGAGTTGTAAAAGAATATGGATTTCATCAGACCAGATTCTTCATTTTAGAAAAATAATTAATGGCCAGGAAAAGACTGAGACTAGCTTTGAAGTTACGAAACTAGGCAGTGACACTGGGAGGCAGTTCCCTAAACTGCCTGAGCCTCCTTTTCTCTACCAGACTGCCACTGAGGGAAAGAATAAGAACACCTGAAGCAAAGAGACCAGAAGGACACATTAAGAAAAAGTGCAGAAGTTTACTTCAAAGATGTTATTACATTAAGCCCGTCTCTCTGACCCTGTTTTATCACAACACATCTTGTTCTCCCACTAATTACAACTCAACATCCACACCATCCTGGGGCATGTGAATCTTCATCTCTCCCTTGACTATGGGAAATGAACAAAAAAATCTCTTTTTCTATATCTACACCTTACTTCCAAAACGTAGTAAAACTTGAGTGTTTTTGTTCCGAAAACATTTTCTTTGCCTTCTTTTTCTATAATATGTTCATACATACCACAGTTCCTTGTGTTTCTAACACGTATAGAGACCCCACTGAGAGATGTAAAGATTTTTTTTAGCAGTAACATTTTCAGCAATGGAAATAGCAGTTTTCATAGTTGAACAAAAAGCCTCACTGTTTATTTGCCAATCTAGCTAAACATGGATGGCATTATTCTTCAAAGAGTGCAGTGACAACTAGCCTACAAACAGACTGTCACGCAATTCCTGGATCCTGGCTCAATTTCCTTAGCAGGCAATCCTTTCTGTTTCTCTTTCATTATTACGGTTTTGTGCATATTTTATGTGAGACAGACAGAGTGAGACAGAGACAGAAACAGAGAGACAGAGTGTGTTTTAAGCAACGAGAAACACTACACAGATGTAATTAAAAAGTGCAAAGGGTTCCTCTCTTGACACTCACTGCTGCAGCAGCAAAGCATCATTCTCAATTTTCTCATTTCTGTAACAGGAAGAAAATGTTAAAAAGTAATAACCAAGGAAAAAGTCAGCCAACTCCCACAGCCTGGTCTTGCTGTGCTGAATGGCAGAGAAGATCACAGAGGAAGAAAAAAGAAAAAGACAGAAAGAAGGAGGGGGAGAATTTCTTGCTTAAACTGGACCTAGTCCAGCTGGCAAGAAGAGGTGATTTTCTTAACGCCTGCAAAACCTGATTACTTTTTTTTAAGGAATGAAGAAGAAGGAGATGTAAACACAGCCATTAAAACAGATTTAAGGTACTTAGTTTTAATCTAGTCTAAGACCTCTTCAATTGTATGCTGCTCTGCAATTCTCTGCTTGCTAGACATTAATACAGCACATAGGCACATGTCAGTGTCTTCTAACCCGTGAACGCTTTCAGCTGAGCTCTGTGGTTACCCTCTCAGGTCAGGCATGGAAGGAACAGCAGCTTAAGCAGTAATGGATGGATGTCTGTTATGTGCAATGTCTGTCAGAAGTCTGTTTTACAACATTAAAGGACAATTGTGTTTATATCTATACAACAGGTCTTAAACAGACTGTTTAAACATGATTAAACAAGAGATGTATTTGAAATAACCCCCCCTAATAAAACTCAGATGGGTAAGAAACTGAAAAATGCAGTCAACAGTATTTTGAAAAATCATTTCTCTCTAAGCTGCAAGGGTAACATGATATAAACTCCAAAATAAAACAGTTTTTACAAGTAAAACTTAAAGGATTACCTCATATATCAGCACTGCTTTCCAATGGAATAGCGTTTATCCACCTATCCGTCCACCCTTTCTGAATGCTGTTGCACAAGTTGCTAGTCTTGATAGACAGATAATTGCTTTATTCAGCCATGTGTAATGAAGGGAGTCTATTGTGTTAATCCCAGTATACTTATCTTCTGTGAACTCTGTAAAAGGAACTGAAAACTCTACCTCTTCATTTCAGAACTACTGGAGTTTACTCACATTCAGATCTGTTAAAGTGTTCTTACATTCCACTCTGTCACTAAAGGTGCCAAGTATTTTGAGTAGGATCAAGTTATTGTTATATAAAAAGGAATCTAAAGTAGTGTTAAATGGAGTTAGAAGATAGCAAATTTTACTCTTTTTTTCAACACACAACAGATATTTTAAAGAATATTATTCTTAACCCAAAAGAAGCAGGTTGGTGTGGGCCAATAGTAAAAAAACAACCTTTGAGTGATTATATTTAAAGCCTTTTTGTTGTTTTTCAAAAGCAAGAGTAGCATTAAGTTTTGTGGATATCTGCCTGCTGGCTTCATGCTGAGTTATTTAACCACTAATGACAGTTTGGTGAAATGTTTTTCTTTGGTCCCTACAAAATATATTGACTTTTCACATGTATGTACATATATGTGGTTATAAATTTATATTATTGCTATTATATGTATACATATGTGCACAGAGAGAAAGAGTCCAGCCAAAGGGACAGTGTTACCACTAACATGAGCTCCATGTCTCTATCCAGGTAATTCGGGATGCTGTCCTCTCAAAGCCCAATATGCTTTATAATCTATTTGCACCATGACATCAAAAACACTTCTGATCACAAACATACCTTTCTTTGCAATAGAAATATACCTTTCTTTGCAATAGGAAGTTATCATCCATCGGATTAATTAGATGCCTTCATTTTATTTCAAAATGATACATACTAAAGAACCTATGAAGCTCACTGGAAAAGTAATGTAATCTGGAAGAGTGGGATAATCCCTGAAAGAACATCATCATTTAATTCTTTCTCTTCTGGGTCCTATCTCTTTCATGGGCTTTTCATTGAGAATGTTCTCAGGAATGGCATTCTTTCTGCTCAGAGGATGGGCTCAAGATTTAACTTGCCTACTGTCTCAACAAATCCTACTAACAACTGTTGCAATTCAACACACAAAGTCTGTCCTATGGTGGGCACCTATAATCTCAGCCACTTGGGAGTCTGAGGCAGGAGAATCGCTTGAACCCAGGAGGTGGAGGTTGCAGTGAGCCAAGATCGCACCACTGCACTCCAGCCTGGGTGACAGAGCAAGACTCTGTCTCAAAAAAAGAAAAAAATAAAGGCTGTCCTATGGAACTGATGACTGCCCAAAATGCAGAAAGAGAACATGCAACTGAAAGGAAACATTATCGCTACTAATAGCAAGTGGAGAACTTCTCAGGTACAGAATTTTCTCATCTGTAAAATAGCAAATGACCTAATTTGCAATCCTAAGAATCAATAATGCTATAGATTCCTCACCTGTCACTATGAGTTCCACACACACATACACACACATTTACACATAATTAGTGGACTTAATGGAATAGTTAAAAGACCAAGGCAGTGTGACTAAAAAGGAGAATCTCATATCTAATTCTGGGCCTGACTATACGAGAAGCAGGAAAACTTGGGAGTCTATTCCTAGCTCTGCTACTAAGTTAGTTGTGAGGCTGTAGGCAAATAATCTATCATCTCTATGACTCAATTTCCTCCTATGACTCAACTTCCTCATCTGTCAGAAAAAACAAAGTATCTGCATCACAGGGATGTCATCAGGACAAAACGTAGTAAGAAGTGAAAATGTCCTACACAGGTAAAACCACAAGGCGAGTGGAATGTTTATTCACTTATCAATTAAAATGTCCTAAGCATTATTATGTTCCAGGAACTATGCTAAACTAGGGGGCTCATGGTATACTGGAAGGCATCATAAAAACAAATAATTACAGCAGTGTGATAAATAATGTAAAGTATGAAGAGGAAACCAAAGAGGAACCAAAGATTAAATATTTGACTTTCAAGAACAATCAGGAAGGGTTCCCAGAGGAGATGGTGTTTGAGTAGACTTAAACAATGAGTAGAATTCAGTCAAGAAAGTGCAGAAGAAACTGACATTCCCAACCAGAAGGAATAGCAGGTGCAAAGACAGTCAGTGAGAAAGTGGAGAGTGAAGCAATCTGGCATGGCTGGAGCTCAGCCAGAGGTGGGTGGGTGGAAGGCAGTTGGGCAGAGCAGATACTGAAAAGCCTTGCTGGTGTGCCACCAAGTCTGAACTTCATCCTGCAAATAACAGGGAGACACTGAAGTATTTTAAGCAAGGGTGTGCCATGAATTGATGTACATTTTAGGAAGATTGCTTTACTTATGAGGGAAGATAGATTTAGAAGGGAGTGCAGTTAGAGACATAAAACCAGTTAGGAAATTATTTTTATGTTATAGGTCAGAAGATAAATACTGAGATACTGAACTAGACTAAAGCAGCACTAACAGATATGAGGGAATGAATGTGAGACATAGAATAGAGGTACAGACAACAGTATGGTGGAATAATTAGATGTCAGAAGTAAGGCAGAGAAGGTGAGTCTCAGATTCTTGGTTTGGTCACCTGGGTGAACTGCAGGGCACTCAAAACCGGTAAAACTGGAGGAGGTTCATGTTTGGGCAGAGAAGTTCGGCTGAAGTAGAGGTGGGAAATCCCTAATGCTGTGTTGGCTATGAGTTTGAAGTACCCATGGGACATATTCAGGTGCAGACACCCAGGAAGCAATCTAGAAATACCAGTCTGAAGTTCAGAAGAGGCTGAAGATAGAGAAGGGCAGATTCAGAACCACGTCATCTCCTCTGGGAACCCTTCCTGATTGTTCTTGAAAGTCAAGTATTTAATCTTTGGTTCCTCTTCATACTTTATTTACATTATTTATCACACTGCTATAATTATTTGTTTTTATGATGCCTTCCAGTATACTGTGAGCCACCTAGTTTAGCATAGTTCATGAAACATAATAATGCTTAGGACATTTTAATTGATAAGTGAATGAATAAACATTCACTTTGTCGGTGATCATGGAAACCATTGTCAGTGGTCATGGGAACCTGAAGTTAATTGTGTCAATGAGGACACTCAGGGAATGGGTATAAAATAAGTGGAGAAAAGTGTCTAAAAGGGAATCCTGAGAAGCACAAATACATAGGGTGGGTAGGCAGGGAAGAGGAGCCCAAAAAGTGATCTAGGAAAGAGAAGGATGAGGAGCCAGCGGTCTAGACAACCCATGCAATGGCCACTGAAATGGTTCTGCAACTGCCCTTCTGCTGCTCCAGGGAGCCAGGGGAGCTTAGCAAGAAAACCTTCCATTCCAAGAAAAGGACACAAAGTTAGATCACAATGGTAAAAAGGATAACTCTATTCCATTCATTCCATACCCATTTCCCATGCAACCTCATCAATCCCAATGGCTTCAGGTTCCTATGACTATGGAAAATGCATCTCCAGTCTCTACCAAGCTTCAGATTCATTTTTCTAAATGCTTCCTGTACATCCTGGGTAAGAATACCTCTAACGGTATTCATTATTTAAAGGGAAAGATAGATTTAGAAGAGAGAAACGTCTAAATACTATTAGAGGTATTCTTATACAAGATGTATTGCAAAATGGAGCCCTAGACTGGTCTATAGTTTTATGTATCAGGTCACAGTATAAATTTTTATTTTTTAACACTAATTTGAAAAGAAGTGCATACACAGTGTCTTCTGAGTTCAATCTTAGTCATGTTATTTTAAATGGGAGAATTTTGTACCCAGTCTAAAAGCTCTCCCAACTGCATAGCAATCAGCCCTTTCTGGACCAAATCACAGGTCAGACTATGACTCTGTACCTGCCACTTGCACAGGCCAGAGAGTAGACAAAATCTGCTCTGGTCCAAATATTACATAGGGAATGCCAACATCAGAGTCAGCATCAAAGATGGGGGAAATCAAAAGAAAACATGAAGCAACCACAAAAATCTCCAAAATTAACCATCCTCCCCAGCCTATATTCTGAGCAAGGTTTCTTCCCAAAGGCTCCTTGAATCTCATGGGACAGTATAGCTCACCACTTCTTATCCCATTTGCCACTCCAGTAAGCTTAAGAGAAATATGGTAACAAAATAAAATAGACTCACTCCCTCCTTTCCACCCTCTCTCTGCATTCTCATTTCTGTTGTCTATCAGAAAGTAACGAACCCTGAACAATGTATAGTGGAATGGAAGAAAAGAATCCATCTGTTATGAATGGAGGAATGGCAAGGATCCAATGCAAATAGTGCAAGTGATATCATTTATAGAGCTGCAAACTTAACTACTAAACACATATAAAAGGGCTTGGGAAAGAAAGTCTGAGCCACCAAGTTGGCCTGAAGATTTTTGGGCCTCTCACTTTTCCCTACATAAAAACTGAACACCAGAGGTTGCTAAAATCTAGAACAATTTAGAACGTCCCTTGAAAAAACATGATTATCATCGTTTTGTAATGAGCTTATTTTCTAATATTTCAAGATCAGGCCCTAGGTCTATAATTTATATACCAGTTCACAGTATAAATAGTTATTCCTTAACACTAATCTGAAAACAAACTTCAATATAAATTTAAAAGACTAATTCAGTTACTGATTTATTTCGTTCAACTGAATCATATTCAATTGAATGTCTACAATGTGCGAAATATTATCACATTGTAGTGGTACAGCTCTAGTAGAGGAGATCAATAAATACAGAACTAAAAAATGACAGAATTGTTCAAGTACTAGAGAAGGTGGCATTTAAAATTAGCTCTGAATGTTGATTAGGCCCTAGATCAATACAGAGAGCAGATGGCCACTGAGGTGGAAGGAAGCACCTAAGCTAAAGCACTAAGGCATGTGATATTATGTCTCCATGCCATAACTTCCATCGGTATACCTGCAAATGGAGCCAGGAACAAGACAGTAAAAGACGTATAGTGTTAGTCTCCTAAAAGGCACCATCTATCTACCAAGAATTTTATAACCAAGAATTTCTGCCAATAAGCCTAATTACTAATCTTCAAGATTCAGCTCAAATACCTTGACTTCAGTAAAACCCTCCCTCCACCCCCAAATAGAAGTAAAACAGTTTCTGAACTTCCATGTCACTCCAGTTGCCACTTTCTTATGCCTTTTCTCATTTTCCATCACTTTCTGTCATCACAGTCATTAGTATCCACGCCTTATCTCCTAAAACAGATTCAGCTTCTTTCTAGGCCACATAATGGGCCAGAGATGGACCAGAATTCAATCATCATCTCTGAATTCTCACAGCCCTTTTTTACAGTACCTATGGTAGGCACCCATGAGTGTTTGTTGAATAAATAAATGATTGAATTCAGAGTGTGGTTCAGCGACCAAAGGATCTATATGCTAGCAACCATTCTACTTGATAAAAAGAGTTCTCACTTCAAAAACACATAAGGCAATAGAAAAAGCCTTCTCCACCATTCACCATCATAGATTATTTTGCCTTCTTCCTCTAGGATAAGAACTAAAAAGCTGGAGTCAATATCTATTAAGTACTAACCGAGAGTCTGATGCTCAAAGGGACATTTCAACTCCCCAGCATTACCAACAGCCGGACTAAGCTCTACAGATTCTGATAAGATCCCAGGCTTTTTAACAGATGTAAACAAATATCCACAGCTTGTTTATATTCCATCTATAGCAAAGACTAACCAGGAAGACCGCCCACTCCTCCCCCGAAAAAAGATGAAATCCACAATAATTCATCACAATATACACACTGTATTGTCTACTGAAATACATATATTTAAAAAACATAAAAATACGGTGGATATTATTTAATATATTTTCCTAATTTAGTTTATCCCCAAATATTCCCTAGCCATTATACAAACTGTAATCTTATTTGCTTTACCTTTAACACTACTACAGCTGTCTCTAGGGCACCCTAGCATTGTGACAAACAACTAGTTCAGAGAAAAGTTTTATAGCCACTGGTGCTGGGCAAAGAGAAAGAAAAAACAGCAAAGCCAGCTAAATCTACACCAAGGGTTTGGACCGACAGAATGCAATTATCCTGACCTTAAGATGTATTTTCAGTGTGACAAATCACATTTCATTGGATTAAGAGCAATTTTTCTTTTAGGGACAAAATCATTTGGTGCACATAATAATTCAGACATTTACACCTGAAGTGGTAGTGCTGCGGCAGCTCAGCCTGCTTCTTCCCAGGACCTGGTGACCATGGTGGCATTTGTGAAAAAGGAAAGAAAACATCTGACTTTCACAACTACGACTGAGGAAGAAAACTTGACGTTCATTCTCACATATGTGACTCCTTTCAAGAACTCCTGACTCAAAATTTCAGAGGGAAGTGGCCCTGTAATAACATCTCTTCAGAGAATAGTGCCATATGGTTTTAACAGAGGTTTATTTCCTGAACCCAAAGAGGGCTGCTGATTCTCAATCCAACGAAAATAATTATGCAGACAATTTCACTCTATTACTTTCAGTGAAACCCATTCTGTGTGGTCCACACATGCCTGCTGACACCTTCAAAGAGACATTAAGCCATTTTTATGTACCGTACCCTTAATGGGTGGAAGGCAAGGTAAATTTCCTTGAAGGTTAGCACCTGTCGTCATGCATAAGGCACTGCCACCCCCCACCTTTGAGTAGCACATGTTAATTCTCAGAGTGGGTCAGAGAAAAGAAGAGCGATGGACAGGACTTCCAAGCTAAGTAACAACTTATTATCAGTTAGATATGATATTAAGGCAAACATAGATACAAACGCTACACACACACACACACACACACACACACACACACACACACATACAAGAACCAGAAATACTACATCTCCCAAAGTCAACAGCACTGCTGGGAAATTACTTCAGACACAATTGGCAGGTGGGAGGAAAGGGGGAGGGTGGAGCTGGGGGAAGTGGGGAACCACTCCCTTGTGTAAATTCTAGCAACATTCAACTGCTAACCTTAAAATAATGAAGAGAATAGGAAAATAAAATCCCTTCAGCACAAGGGCCGAACAACACAAATGCTATAAAAATAAAGATTTAAACCAAGGAATAAAACTATTAAATAGTTCTTTCAAAGAAGACCACCCTTTAAGCCTAAGAATATTCCCTTAAGAACAGAACATGCTAACTCGCACCAGGTTGCCCCCCAATCTCAATTTTATGACACTAGTTGGGTATAAAATGAACCGGTTCTCCCTTTCAGGCTACTAAAGATCATTGAGCTTGAAAATGAACTGGTGAAAACAGGCTTTTATTTTGCCAACATACTTGGCGCACTGCAGAAAGATCCCCTTTTCCTCCCATAAGATCTTTGCTGTCTAATACCCACCCACCTCTCTTTGAATCAGTACAGAAACAACCAAAAGAAAATAGTTTCCCTACATGTCCACAAGTGTTTTACTAAATTGAACCAAAATCAGGAATAGTCTTTAAAAGAGAGACGGAGACAAAGATTATAAGAAAAGCAGCGTCCAGGACACAAGGTCAGAGCAGGAACCAGATACAAGCAGGCACAGTATTAACCACAAGGCAGGCCCAAAGGCTGCTCCAGGACTGTTTTCTTTAGACTGCCTAAAAGCGCTGCCAAGAAACAGACGGATGCTGCTGAAAGAATATCTTCCACAGCTGGGCATCTGGGTTCAGTGACAGACAGCCCTGCTCCTGTGTGTGTGGCCTGCAGAACATATCGAAAGCCTAGGAGGGAACACTTGGCAGAATGGGAGAAAACCTAAGGATGTTCTTTTGCGGGGAGAGGGGAACATAATTCCAGCATCATATACATCTGACTGAAACTTTGCCTTTGTTGCTGACACCCAGACTTAAATTTTGTTTCTCACTTTTGCTATCCATGTCTGATGTCTACTTACTGACTGGGTAGAGAAAGCCCTTTGCTCGCTTCCATTTCCACTTATACCTTTACATCTAGTTCTTGCACCAGGCAACTCTAAGGCTATTATTTTGTGTTTAACAATCCAGGGGGCTGTTTAGATGAAAAATAAGCTAAAGATCTTGAAATTTCTTAAAGACAGAAACAATTTTAAATGGCCAAGTTATGCATAAGAACTACTATCAAACAAATTTCAGTTAAATTTTCATAAATTAAGAAAAAGAAGAATCTGCTTACCTTCATTCGTCAGATTTATTTTCTTAAAACATAAGCAGTATCAAAGTTTAACTCAAATAGTATACTGGCTAAAACAGTAAAACAAAAACAGGGCTCTATCAAAGAAAGAAGATCAGCCTCTACCATATGCCCTTCAAAGGAAAAACTCAAAGCTCAATAGAGAAAAGGAAGGTAAGTCTGAAAAAATAACCATTAATAGAGAATAACTAACTTCCAATTTTAATGAAATAATAGGACGCTGTCTTCTTGATTATCCTATTTAAATAGCTTTGAAAATTTCTGGGGTGAGGGGTGTGGGTACCGCACAGGAAAAAAAATACACAAAATACCTTGCTTTTCAGGAACTTAAAAAGAGGGTAATTCTCTGATTTATATCCACAAATGTCACCCAAACACTAGCACTCTATTAGGAAGTCATACACACCCCTTACAACTAGAAACTTTCTTGTTCTGGACCTACTTTTTGATGTAACAAATCTAGTGATGTCAATGAGTGGAAATCACTCTATCAAATTTAAAAGTTGAGGCACCTTTTCTAAAAGAATGGGAAAAAATGCAGTAGTAATTTCCCACCCCCATTCCCAAACCCTAAGTGTCCACATCTCAAGATGGCTCCTGGGTTGGTTTTCTACCATTTTGGCTCTAACTAGCAAAACTGAAAAGCTATATCGTCGTGATTTCCACAATGCCATTATTATGTAAGCTTTTGTCAAATCTCAAATTTGTAGCCTTGAATTCACAAAGTCTATGCCAATTTTTCTGGGACAGAGTGATAGAGGGAATGGGTTACAATGAATCAGTTTAATATCTACGGAAACTTTTTTGCCCTCACAAAAGCCACAGGACCTGCCAGAGTCCTGAGATAACAAATATAAAAGCTACGAGAGTTTGAGGCATGTCTACAGAGAAATATATTACAAGGGGAAACAGACCTGTTAGTGAGATATTTTAATGCCCAACTATGGTGCAACCAAAAGGCAGTTTCTGGGTCCCAAGGGAAAAGCTCATAGAGACCAAGAGAAGTATTTCAGATACCAAAGAAAGGACAATCTGATCCAAAGACAATCTTGGACTCAGATGAAGGCCAGGTTGCTTTTTCTGAGTATCAGAGTCCACAGTGATCTCACCCCCAAAATCTGTGGTACTCTTGTCTGTATCACTCATGTGACATTTATCACACACTTCTTTGTAATCTCCTCTAGCAGATGATTAACTTCCCAGTTCTATGTAAAATCCTTGAAGGCAGAGTACCTCTTTATACTGCATTGTGTCTCTCAAACTACAAGAAGAGCTGTAGTTTAACTGACTGATTCAGCCCAAGTCTGGGCGTTTTTCTATCAAGCTGGGGTCTGGGCAAGGCTCAAAAGCATCTGAGGCAAGAGATGGAAAGAAAGTAATGAAAATGAATCATGTCATTTGGCCATATCATTTTCTTGGATCACTTTACATGGTCTCTACATTCAAAGACAAATACTTCCTACTTTGGAAAAAATCATAAACAAAGAGCTGTTAAGTTTCTTATCATCGCAAATAGTAAAGATACTTTTGTTGGTTAGCGTCTATGGTTCGACTAATTGTTTAATAAATGAAAACACAACCATGAAAACTATACATTGCCAGAGTACTGCAGTTGGATTGGCAGAAAAAATACCTACTTTTCCAGTGGCAATAGTGTGTGCAGTAGCTTAAATGTGTTTTTCATTGTTGAAGGGGGTCTGATTTCTTTCATATGGATATTGTTAGGAGGCTGAGGATTCATGATGGAGTTAAGATGACAGAAAATGAAGCCATGGCAGGAAAGACTGCACAAATGCTTGATGCTCATCTAGTTAGAGATGAAAGGTGGGTGGAGTGAGCACTGGGCTTTCCTAGCTCATGTCATTGGAGAGGGATACTCAAAAAAGTTGAAAGCTTTAGTTCTTGGACATCTTGCTTACTCTTTAGACTCTATGTGTTAGAAGGAGATCTTGAGGGAATTACCCATAGTGGTTTTGAGGTTTTTGAATAACAGGAGAAAACAGGGAAATTGAATGGGCATCCTGATGGACTTCAAAAGTTGATTTGATCTGTACACATTTCAGAATTGAATGAAAAAGAAGCACTTTCTCCATATTTTCTCTACAGTGTTTGAATGCTGGTTTAATTTTGCTCTGATCTCTTGCTATGTGTAGAGAATGATCATATCTTTAAAAATAATTCCAATGGACATGTATTCGTAAGTATGTGTACAGACCAAACCATGGAACTATAGCCTATGGTGCTTTTCTGCTATTATTTTGTACTATTAGATGTTTATGACATAAAGATAAAATGTAAATGTTATAAAAACAAAAGTAAGTTTTAAATGTTAAAATTAAAACCAACCTTTTCTTTTTTCTTTACAAATATTATTTTAAAATTAACCATTAACTTACTCAATAAACATTCACTGGGCAGCTACCACGTGCAAGACACTTTGCTATTACCCTGGAAATAACCTCTTATAACATGTAAATATCATAAAGGGTTTATATCCTCAAGGACCTTGCAAGCTGTTAGGCAATAGCTGTACACAAATAACTAACATGAAGCAGTATATTTTAAGAATTGTAAAGTGTCACAGTCTGGGTGCTGTGAAATTTTAGACTGGAGGAGAATTTAATGGGGTGTATAACATTTAAACTACAGAGATAAAATTTCAAAAATCAGAAATGAAAGAAATATATTCAAATCAAAAGGTACCACATAAAAAGAGATGTGCAATTGGGAAAAGGCAAGGCTTGTTCACCAAAGGAGAGCAGTTTGGCTAGAGCAGTAGTTCTCAGCTCAGGGAGTACGAACTCCTAGGGAGTTTGGGAAATTTGTGGAGGCAGTTTTGATTGTTACATGATTGGGGGTGCACAACTGTAATCTGGTCGGCAGAGGCTAAGGATGCCAGTTGTCCTGCAATGGGATGATCCTACGGAATAAAAAGTATTTCCACATTCCTCATGACTTTTGGGACATACACCAGAAACTCAAGTATATGAAAAAAAATCTGGTTATAATTACCTGAGCCTAGAACCTAGTTCTACTTAAATACAAAGGGATTTTTTCCCTAAAGTTTTAACACATTGGGTGTTCTAGGAATAAAACCATCTAGAAACGAAAGACAAAGGATATTTTGTTTTATTAGGAACTTCAACAAGAGTTGCTCTACATGTCAGAAAATCTTCACTAACAGTAACATTGCTCTTACTGAGTTACTAATATACACCTGCATCAATCTTGATGCGCAGCTGTCATATTCAAGGTGCTTCTACACATGTTCCAGAAGCTGGCTAGTTCATTGTGTTTCCTAGCATGTTCTCTAAGTATTTAGATATTAAATGTACAAATATAATTTTGTTTTAAGTTAGCTTCCTTTATTTTTCTTTTATACTATGGTAATGACATCAGAGTGATCTTTTGGAAATTGCGTGGATATATATAGAAAATCTATGAATTTAATTCAGGATAGTAAAGAGAGATTATTGAGTATTTGTTATAAAAAGTGTTGGCTCTAATACATTTGAGAAGTACAGGACTAAAATGTGTGTAAGAAAGTAATTGCAGTCCAGGCACGGTGGCTCATGCCTGTAATCCCAGCACTTTGGGAGGCCAAGGAGGGCAGATCACGAGGTCAAGAGATCAAGACCATCCTGGGCAAGATGGGAAAACCCCATCTCTACTAAAAAATACAAAAAAAAAAAATTAGCTGGGTGTGGTGGCGTGCGCCTATAGTCCCAGCTACTTGGGAGGCTGAGGCAGGAGAATTGCTTCAACCCAGGAGGCAGAGATTGCAGTGAGCTGAGATTGCACCACTGCACTCCAGCCTGGCGCCTGGTGACAAAGTGAGACTCTGTCTCAAAAAAAAAAGAAAGAAAGAAAGTAATTGCAGTTGTAATGATAAGACCAGGCTAAGTTATTTTGGACATAAGGAAACAGCCTGGGAAGCCTGTACTTGGTTGAGTAGCATGTGGGGCACCACAGAGGGTTTCACAACATGAAGCCCTCATGTTGACATGATCAGAGCTGAGATCGAGGGAAACTGAGTTGCAGCACTGCATGAAGAAAACTTTAAGGAGAAAGAGGCTGGTAGCTAGAAGAATAATTGGTCATCATTACAATTCCCCATATTAAGGTAAGGAAAGGTTAGCTTTTACAGAGATATATTATTTAAAGATCAGAAGGATTTTGTGGCATTAGTTTTAGGGATAAGGGAGATGGGGACATTGAAGATGACTAGAATGAAAGATAAAGACTTGGGAGTTGTTCATTAGGTCAACATGACTATTCATGTGAGAGTGCCTTTGATGAGTGAGCAAGAAACAGGAAGAAAGAAAAGTCAAGTTCAGAACTTTTGATGATGTCTACTTGTAGAAAGTAGGTATGGCGGGGGGAGGGGGGTCTAAAGATAAAGATGGCCAGATGCAGTGGTTCACAGCTGTAATCCCAGAACTTTGGGAGGCTGAGGCAGGTGGATCACTTGAGGGCAGGAGTTTGAGACCAGACTGGCCAACATGGTGAAACCCCCCCTTTAATAAAACTACAAAAATTAGCCGGGTGTTGAATGCTTGTAGTCCCAGCTACTCAGGAAGCTGAGATAGGTGAATTGCTTGAACCCAGTAGGCAGAGGTTGCAATCAGTTGAGATCACGCCACTTCATTCCTGGGTGACAGAGTAAGACTTAGTCTCAAAAAATAAGTAAATAAAAGATAAAGCAAATGAGAAATAGAACCAGTCATACAGGCAAGAGAAAATTAGAATGTGCTGTGGAAGAAACCAAAGATGGAGGCAGAAGGGGTTACCAACAGGGTTATACCTGCAGAGAGGCCAAGGATATGAGGATTGAGAGAAAGTCTGCCAGAGTGAGGTGTGGACCATGGCTAGCAACCTCCAAGACAGCAGTCAAGCCGTGGGAGCAGAAGCCAGACTGTAGGAGGCTCAGCATAGTAGGCGATGAGGAAATGGGGACAACACGTCTAAGTGATTCTTTCCAGAAGTTTGGTGTTTAGAAGGAAGAAAAATAAAACATCACCTCAAAAGAGTAAGAAAGGAAATGGATGTTTTAGCACAATCTGACCAAATAAATACTAACGTATTGCAGGAATTCTTTGTCCGTTTCTTATCTGTCAAATGAACTGAATCAAAGCAGCCTTTGTTACAACTCTAAGGTTCTATGATGAGCTACTCAGGCATACAAATCACACTGGTTAAGGAATGAAGCATTCCTAACAAAAATCTATTTAGTGGAAACAGGATTTATCTCTCTGGAGACAGAAAGAGGGAAAAAGATCAACTACGTACTCCTACTGGACTCCTACTACAAACAACAAAGCATTACAATACTGGAAGTTCTCAGCAAGGCCACCTGTGAAGAGATGGCAGTGCCATCCTGGCTGCCCTTCTTGGAGACCTGAAACATCATCACACAACCAGACTGGGATATACACTGCATCCGGCTTGGATGTTGATGCTGGGTTCCAATCCTGGTTCAGTGACTTACTGCGTTTGAGGGCTTGGGCACACCACCTAACTTCTCCATGCCTTTTTTTGTCACATTTAAATTGAAGGTAGTGCCTACCTCATAGAGTTATCATAAATGCTATGTAATTCTAGTTATTATTTTAAGTTTAGTTGTGTTTTTTTTGAGACAGACTTTTGCTCTTGTTACCCAGTCTGGAGTGCAATGGTGCCATCTCGGCTCACTGCAACCTTCGCCTCCCAGATTCAAGGAATTCTCCTGCCTCAGCCTCCCGAGTAGGTAGGATTACAGAGGCCTGCCACCATATCTGGCTAATTTTTTTGTATTTTTAATAGAGACTAGGTTTCAACCATGTTTGCCAGGCCTGTCTCGAACTCCCAGCCTCAACCAATCCACCCTCCTCGGCCTCCCAGAGTGCTGGTATTACAGGGGTGAGCCACCGTGCCCGGTCTGTTTTCGGTTTTCTTAATGTCTCAGGATCAGAGCTACTGCTGCAATTTAATAGGCATGAAACTAAGGCATAGAAAAAAGAAGTAAGAACAAGTAGAGTGTCTCACGCCTATAATCCCAGAACTTTGGGAAGGCCAAGGCAGGTGTATTGCTTGAGTCCAGGAGTTTGAAACCAGCCTTGGCAACATGGTAAAACCCTATCTCTACTAAATATACAAAAAAAAAAAAAACTACCCAGGCGTGGTAGTGCGTGCCTGTAGTCCCAGTTATTCAAGAGGCTGAGGTGGGAGAATCACCTGAGCCCAGGGCAATCGAGGCTTCATTGAGCGAAAATTGTGCCTCTAAACTCCAGCTGGGGCAAGTGGAGTGAGATCATGTCTCAAAAACAAAACAAAAAAACCCACAGAAAAATGAAGTCATTTTCATAAGTTCCTACAGATTCAGACCAGAAGGCAAAGTTCTAAACATCATATGGCCATCACCATATTACCTAGACAAGGCTGCTTTTTAATTAACTGAAAAGTTTATACTAGTTCAGATTAATTAAATATTAATATTTATTATATAAGGTATGAACAGTACTAACATTAGAGTCATTTGAGAATAGAACTCTTGATCCATTGCAGAACACCCTCAAAATATATAATTAACCATGAAAGAATGAAATTTTTCAGAAGAATGAAATAAAAGTTGTCATATTTCCATTTCACTGCCCATAATGATTTTCCTGAACAATATCTCTGAAAAATCCTCTGGGATTATAATAGGAACTTGGAGTTTTCAGAGTATGTATGGAATGCCTACAAGAAATGGGTTGGCCAAGGCTTATAAATACATCAAAAAGCAGGTAACCTATTTCAGAAGCACACTACTCTCCCCTGTACCACTGGGTGATTTATAAGGAACCATGGTAGAGACAAAAGAAAAAGAGTCACATATAAATTCTAAAGTATTTCCCCAGCTTATAAACATTTATCTTATAAGGCCCAAAAGATGGTAAATCTCGTATACTAAAGAATCCGCGCCACTCCCAGAGTTTCCTTGTGTTTGAAAGTAGTGCAGTAGCCATATGATAGATAAATGTTCCAGACACTTAAGAAGCTGCCACAATCCCACTGTGCATCAAGAGACTGTGATTCACACCCACCAGAGAGTTTGTCCAGACAACTTAAAAAAGCATAAATCCTACCAAGGCACATACATATGGCTATCATAATGACAACTTCTGATGTAACTTATAGGAAAATACTCATTAGGGTATGAGAAAAGTGGATGAACAGGCTACCTAGCTGCTCAATCATATGCAGATTCTGAAAGAGGAAATTCCTTCATTTTCTGTAAGAAAGTAAGCTTTGTATAATTCTGGGACATTGACCTAAGCTGGTTTTTCCAGCTCTGTAGAGAGCAAAACAAGACACACAATAATCTGGTTTGAAGCAGCTCATGCAACCCAAGGGCCACTGTAGATACAGTTTTAGAATGCTGACACCTATCAAACAGAAGTAAAGGATTTGTATTTCACTTTACCTTATTCTCATGTACTCATTCTAGTCCATCATTATTAAAAAGAAAAAAAATGTTCAAATTTAGCGTGTAAACTTCTGGAGTTTTGCAATCTATTAACAGTTCACTTATTCATTTGAAAACTTTACTGTTAACTACTATCTGACAGGTACTGAGCTGGGACCTGGCACATGAAGGTGAAAGACATAGTCCCTGATACACAGAGAACCGATAAATAATCACTTACAAGCCAAACTATCTCTGATGCTGTAAACATTTTTCTAATTTCAAACACAGTCCACAATGAGTCTAACTCATTGTCAAATTAGTCTTATCCCACAAATTAATGAAGATAGAAACATTTCCATTAATTTGTATATTCCAGGATACAGTAAAAATCTGGGTGCAAATGCCTCACTGTACGATCGCAAAGCTGACCTGGAATAATGAATAAACTGAGATACCCTCTTCTTTCCAGGAAAAAGTAAACTGAAAGAAAAAAGGAACAAAAATAAAACGAGGGAGAATTCAGTTTTTTTTAAAGCATTTAAACAAATTTGAGTATTGCTGTATAGATTTCTTTGCTTTACAATGTCATACTTACCCTGAGAAAATCCATCAGTCCTAATTCTACTGGCAAGACAAAAGGAAAAGAACCGGCATACACCAAATGAAATAAAGATTAAAGTTGGAAAGAATCTTTCTCCCCAGCTAGAAAATATCTCCTTGTTTTAGAATAATAAGAGTATCTAAAATGCCTTAATGGCAGTCTATTTAGCATACAGTCCACCTTATAACATTACTTTAATATTTGATGTCTTAGTCAATTCATTCTGTTTTTAATATGCCTGAGGATGATACAAATGCTTCCTTGTACCAACTTTTCCTCTTGTTTCTGTATGGAAAGATTTTATTTCTGTTGGAGAGTAATGGTATGCCTTTTATTTCCATTGGAAAGTATCAGCATGTATTTTATTTCCTGTGCTTACACGACCAAAAAGAAAAGTGACCCAGGAACTAAACCATTTGGTAAAAACTCCTGCTTTTTAAAAGTCATTGATCAATATTTGGTAGAAAGAGAAACTGCCTGCGACATGCTCCTGTTTCAGGTCGGATACCCAAGTGGCTGCTGCTCTTTAAAGGTGCCTGCGCCACTGTATGCATCCTTCACGTAGGGCCAGATGGGGACAACTTCAGCCTCAGCTTCTGGCCAACCAGCAGAACTCTGGGATTAGACAAGCAACTTGCTCCTTTACTCACACGAGCACAGAGAGACAGTATTACACTACGGCTCACTGTGGTAATTGGTGATGCCTTCCAGACATCTATGTCAAAATTAACTTGCAATTGATGCTCACTTGCTTAAGTTTCATTCAAGTTCAAATTATTTGCTCTGAAAGGGAAATGTTTACTTTTGTACACACTTTGGTTTCAACCTCCAAAACCATTGCTAGAAATTAATCTTAACCACTGAACATCTGCTTTAAAACCCAAACCCAAGTCCATCATTTTAACAACATCAATTACAAATATACTGTTTCAAAACTCTATTGTGAATAGTGGCATATTGTCGCCACACAAATCATTAAAACCAGAGTCCTAGCCCTGACGAATTATTCAAAACTATAGTTCACAAATTAGTAAGCACATTATTTCATTCTTACTAAGGTTTGTTTTTAGCCAGTTTGAGAGCTCCTTTAATCATGTCTCTGTTTATTCTCACCTAAATCTCCAATTACAACGTTCAGTGGTCTTCTTGTACATCCCTAACACAGGTACACATAAGACCTATGAGACTATCAATGTCAAGGAAAAGTGATGGCAGAACCGTCACACCCCATCAGCTTAATGTTGAGTAAACTGTGGAGTACCAATGCCACCCACTTCTTATTTCCCTGGTAAGGATCCAAGCAGTACTTTCACTGGATTAGAAGTAGAAACCTGGATTGCTTAACATACAGTTATAAATACTGCAGTGCACTTCATTGATTCTAAATCCTTTCATGTATTTAAACTAATTTCCTTAAAGCAGACTGTCAGGATGGAACCTTTTTTTCTCACTCTTTATTTTTAATCAGTGTCTCTCTGTACATTTTGCTTTATTTATCCTAATGTCTTTTTTATTATTCACTTGTATGAGAGTCACAGAAATGGCTTGGGGGAGCTTAGATTTGACAGAATTCCTTAGCAGTTGGACAAGCCAAATCTGGTCTTGTGTTCTAGCCCAGCTGCCCCAGAACATTTTTAAAGCTAGTCATTTATATTGCCAAATTACATTTTTTAAAAAAAATTGCAGCAACCAATTAATACTGCTAACTCATTTAATAGAAATCATTAGTTCACTTAGCAAATTATGTAGTAGGCACAGAAGAAATACAAAATCAAATGAGACCTAATACCTCAAAAAAAAAAAAAAGAAAAAAATAGCCTCTTTCTGTCACAGTTTGGTTTCCTCCCACACATTTCCTGCCCTTAAGCATGTTTGTAGTCCACGCTTAGAAGAGAGCTTAGAGGAGTGCCCAGACTAAGGCCAAGAACAGCAATGACATGTAGTAGGTGCTTAATAAACTCTGTTCGATTGACTTCAGACTCATTTCACGAGTGTCTCCCCATCTTAACACATTCCTTCTTTTTGCACTTTCCTTCTCCATGATGTTGATACTGACTTTAAATGGCACATGCATTTCCTAACAATGAGGTTCATTCCTGGGTCTCATCACACTAGAGTTGTGTGAGTACTTTTCCAGCTGGCTTCTTTGCCTCTATACATCCCTTACCTCCTATGAGGTCTTCCTTATATTTGGTTCCTCTTGCTTTCCCCACCAAACCAAAGTATCTGTATTGCTTCACAACCCTGGAGCTCTTCTGTGGACAGAAGTAGAGTGGACCCACTCCCTGTAATTCCATATCAGGTGGCAATTCAAAGCCTTCCCTTCAACTATTTTGTTAAAGAGTTCACAAGGCTGCCCTACAGCCTGCTCCATCAACTCAGACTTTTCTGAGTAGCTTTTACAGCCCTGCATCATTAGCCTGATTCTACCTACTCAATGTGATTTTCCTCTTTTGCCCAATATTCATCCTCTGTTCCAAACCAGCTGTTCTTGCTTCTACATATTCCCTGTCTTCCTCTTTCCTGTGCCTGTAACACATGCCTTTAGTCCACCCAATCCATCATAACCATTTTGTTCAGGACCTAGTTTCCTCCAAGTGATCTTGTCTTTCTTTTAGAATTACTATTACACGGTAAGTTCGGTATGAATTTTACATTCATGTTACACTTTACAAATGACAAACTTTTGCTATACACTATCCTCTAAAATAACCATAATAGGTAGGTGTTGTTATTTCCACTTTTCAGCTGAAGATGCCAACGCTCTGAGAGACAAAGTGGTTTGTCAAGGGTCACTCGCTCTTTTTTTTTTTTTTTTAAGAGATGGGGTCTTGCTGTATTACCCAGGCTGGAGTGCAGTGGCTATTAAGTGCAATCATAGTACACTACAGTCTCGAACTCCTGGCCTCAAGTGATCCTCCTGCCTCAGCCTCCCAAGTAGGTGGGACCACAGGTGCATGCCACCACACCCAGCTCAAGGGTCACTCATTCCTAACAGTTCAGCACAAGAGCTCCAGTTTTGTAACTCTTAAGTACAAATGGACTTTTCATTATGCCATAACCCCTTCCAGTTACTGCCCCATTTCTCTGCTACCCTTAAACATCCTGAAAATGTGTTCACTTTCTAAATTCATTGTACTTACCTCCTAGCCTCCATCTCTCTTAACTTTCAGCAAATAATCTTTTGAACCTGTCCTTCAACTGACATCTTTTTTGCCAAGATCACCAATGCCTTCCACACTGCCAAACTCAATGGCAGTCTTTGGTCAGCAAAGTTTGACACAGTTGGTGACTTTTTTCTTGAACAGAGTCCTTTGCTGCCTGAATACCACATTCTTTGGGGCTCTTCCTATCTCATTGGTTGTACCTGCACAGAGTTCCTCATTGGCTCCTCTTCCTAATCCCTATTTCCAGTGTTGAGAATTATCCCAGGGCTCTGTCCTTGGCCCTCTTCTCTATCTAAAATTATTTCTTCCAGTCCTATGACTTTAAACACCACACCAGATTTGACCTAGAGCCTGAAGGCCGACTCATGGTCTAGCTCCTACTTGATCTGGGCCTTCCATTCACCATTCTCTGTGGCCAACTCCCTCTGTGGCCTCATGGCCTATCACTTACCCATTCACTCACTCTGCTACAGCCACACTGGCCTGCTTGCTATCCCAAAACCATGCCAAAGAGCTGGGCCTCAATGCCTTTGCTCTTGACATTCTGCTACCTAGATATTGATAGGTGGCTCACTCCCTGTTTAATTCAAGTCTCTGCTCAAATGTTGCCCAATCAGCAAAGCCTGCCTGACCTACATGAAAAATCATCCACTTCCCTCCATTATCTCTGTGCCCTTACCCTTCTTCATTTTTCTTTAAAGCACTTATCACTGCCTGCATATTTGCATGTTTTATATTCATTAGTTTACTTATTGTCTCCCTTTTTCAACAGAATGCAAGTTCCACAAGGGAAAGAAATCTGTATATTTTGTTAAAGACTATAGTCCTAATACACAGAAGAATGTCTGGCATATGTCAGGCCTCAATAAATACTTGTTGAAAGAATGAACATGTGATAGCTAAATTGCATACACAACTGCCATCTAACTGTTTATTAATTATAATACTATCTCAAGGACAATACTTTAATTCTTCCAAAACAGAATTTCGGGCCTTATATTCCAAACTTGTATGTGGTTGGCATGCTTGAAGGCATACAGTAGGTGCTCAATAAATACTGTGGCTGACAGGTTGATTTGAGCAACATAGAGAAAAGCAGAATCAATTTCAAGTATATTCAGCAATTCAAGTATATTCACTTATTTTTAGGTAATTCTATTGTTTTTACAAAGAAAATTAACTGTTACAGTCTCTGCTCTGTGGGAATATGGTTTTTGATACTGAAAATGGAATATCATGATGTATGTGACCATAAGAATGTGTACAAATAATTATAAACATGTCAAGCCTTTATGGCAAGAAACCAAGCTGAAGTAAATTCAACTGAAAGAAGAATAAGGGTTGAGACTAAAAGAATACAGGATGAAACACCGCATATTCTCACTCATAGGTGGGTGATAAAAAATGGGAACACATGGACACAGAGAGGGGAGTACTAAACACTGGGGTCTATAGGGGGGAAAAGGGGAGGGCCAGTGGGAGGGGGAGGTGGGGAGGGATTGCCTGGGGAGAAATGCCAAATGTGGGTGAAGGGGAGAAAGCAAACAAAGCACACTGCCATGTGTGTACCTATGCAACTGTATTGCATGCTCTGCACATGTACCCCAAAACCTAAAATGCAATAAAAATATATATAAAAAAAATTAAAAGAATACGGGATGTCAAGAAATCTAGACAGAAATAAAGGCTGCATAATATCACATACACGCAGGGAAGAGGAAATTAATCAGAAGAGGGGAAGGAAGAAGGCAAGTAGCCCAAAGCTACAGGTTACTGTCAGGTTTTAGAAACAAAGAATATAGCTACACATTTCTGTTGGCAAGTTTCTTCCAAGAGAACAGATCGTGGACCTTGAGGATTTATCCATAGCACTTACCATCTCAAACCAGACATTAACAAAAGAGTAGCTCAGGAATTTGAAGGAGTCAGGAGGTTCTGTATATTTCCAGATCATACTTAAAGTAACTTTTTCTCTCCTGCCACAGATTACTACATATGAGTTTTATGTAAAATGAATATATGAACCTTGAAAGGTCCATTCAGCTAACTGGAAGATTCTATTCACAGTTTGTTTTTCATATATTTTTACTGAAATGTCTTATACCAGAGAGGAAAGTTGATTTAACTTATTGACATGACAAAAAGGATTAAAAACTGAAGGCAATCAGATTGCATTTGCCAGTTAACACACCGGTGGCATGAAATAAATGTACAGTTTATCAAAGCTATCACAGCGGATTCCTTAGTAACCCAATATTTCTATCCAACTTCTCAATGTTACAAAAGTGAAGCACAGACTCTAGGTAGTTTCATCAAGAATGTAAGATACTTAACAAATATTCTTCCTTGCCTACAAGTTGGCACTGTTTTTGTTTTTAATTTCCTAACCTAGAATTTACCATTGCATTTGGTTAGATTCCATACAGCCAGTCAGAAAGTCTTCACTGCCTGTGAAGTCTGCATATGCCTGTGAGCTTCCTTGTCATCTTAACCAGGAAAATGCATTTTAGAGCCACCTCTGCACACTTTTCACTAAGCTTTTAACCACAATGGTTGACTGGGCCTCTATGGTTTTCCCCTCAGTCCCAGGCTCTCATCAGCCAAGCCACCATTGCCCTGGCTTATTTCTTCTACATTGTTCTATGGGCCAGGCTCCTCAACTTAGTCTCCTACTTGTCTCTACTTTCTTAGCCTCTTTGACATTAAAAGTCACACTAGAAAGGCTGCTTTCATTTTTATAAGCTCTGAATAAAAAAATAATAATAATTCAAATTACATTTCCAGGTAGACTTGGTAGCTTAAGGCAAAGTGTTTGCCAAGCAGAATGCTTCTTCTTTTCCAGATATTCTTATGAACTGAAAATGTTATACTTTTTAAGATTTTTAGAGTCTTCAGTCTACATCCTCTCATCTTTCATGTTTCTAGAACTTCAGAAATAGGAAAGAGCATTATCTGACATTGGCTCTTCCTTCCACCTGCCCTTCTCTAGTCACCCTACCTCCTATGGAGAGGGTCCAGGCGGAGAAAAGAACTACCCTACCCACTGATTCAGCCATCCTTGACTTGCAGGCTTCTTCTGTTGGGAAAGGTTAAGCACTACCTTTTCCTTCCATCCCTAGTAATGAGCAAGCTGCTACACTGAAAAGGCAATCTTTTTTTTCTACACATATCTTTTTCTCCATTAATTCCGCTTTTGTTTTATCCTCCACCGGAACAACTCAGAACAAAAACTACCAGTACATAACCCCCAAAATCTATTTGAATTGTCTTTTTCTTCACACGTATCTGATTCCTACGTACTTTTGCCCTCTCCTCCTAAAAAAGTCATATAAAAATTGGCTAGTTTCTAATTAGAGTAATCTGAAATTATTTTTGATGTGGTAACATAGTGACAACTTACACATTTTTCTTCAGATTTGCAGCAGGAAACTTTTTTTTCATCTTGAATTGGGTTTGAGTCACACAAACCAATTTTAAATATAAAATGTTCAACAGAGATGTGTGATCCTGAGCAAGATCCTTAACTTTCCAACCTTCTTTCTCACATGTAAAATGTGAGAAAGACATCTTCTTCATCTACTTTACAGGGTGGTTGTGAAGTCATCAGCGTTATTACAAACTTTGTATACTATGCAAACATAGAATATATTATTTTCTGAAAGCCCAGGCCACAGGGCAGGTCTGAGCATCCTGAGCTAAGGTGTACATGGACCACTCGAAAAGATGACGTATAGAGATGGAGCCTTGAGGGAGTCTGAAGAGGAAGCCCAAGAGACCCTCAAAGCATGCTTAGAGTGCCCAACATAGCATATTTTTATTCGATTAGCATAGCAGACATCTTCTGAGACACCTTCTGAGCACAGAGGCAAAAGGAGAAAACAGACCAGAAGAAAAACAAGGAGAAGAATGTACACTTAATATGAGCTGTCTTCTGAGGCAGGCAATCATATCAGAAAATAAATAATCCAGTGGGCTATGTTTTTAAAGGAATAGATTTTATATCAATTTTTGTAAATTAATTTTCAAAATGTTCATTTTTAATCAAACACGATTTAGCATTTTACAGGTCAATTCCTTTGAATAATTAAAAAATAAAATCAGTTTAGAAGATTCAAAAATGTATAAAAAGTATACATGAGTATATATTCATACATACAAATGTATTTAGGAAAAAGTAGTAAAAGGGATCATATCAAAATATTAACTGAGATTATCTTTGGTGTTGAGTTTCAAATGACTCTTACCTTCTCTATGCTTCTGAATTTTTTTCCACATAATCTAAACTATCAAAAACTAGAAGTATGATTACCTCTCTACAGCAGCAGAGCATTTATCTACAATGGCATTAAAGACTAACACAATAAACAAATCTTTATTTATTTCTTGTGGCCAATACTACTTGCAATTTCTCTAGAAGAAAAGATGGCTCAGTAAGGGTAAGCAAAGCCCAAGGAACCTAAAGGCATACTGCTGATTGTTACGGGAGACTCTCTACTCCTTCATCTTCCACCCTAGTCCATCACACTTCACACTGTGCTAAAGACAAATAAAAGGACTACAAATTAAGCCCTTTATGGACCGTTATGGATGCTACTCTTGGGTTTATAACTGATTCTGCTGGAGATCCTTTCAAGTTAGACTCTCAAAGTTATTTCATCAGCACTCAGCATTCTCAAAGGCCCTGCAGAGAGCAGCCATGGCATAAATGTTCACTCAATTAATGTAGAAATAAACAAGATAGATATGTTATTAAAGCTGAATTTTACTGGAATATAATTATTTGTCCATTAAAAATGAAATAAAACAAACAAGAAGAATTTCACTGAATTGCTATAGATACTGTGTAAGTTGCGTAGAGGTCTTGGGATTTAAGATCCTATTATACAAATAATAGCATTTTCTAAAGCAGTTGTTTTAAGTAATTTCTAAACCATGAACTTCCCAACAGCTTGGCTAGATGTGGAAGAGAACAGTGAGACTATGTGTTCTTTTTTTGTTCCCCCATAATCTTACTCTGTTGCCCAGGCTGGAGTTCAGTGGCACAATCTCAGTTCACTGCAGCCTTCGCCTCCCAGGCTCAAGCAATTCTCCTGCCTCAGCCTCCCAAGCAGCTAGGATTACAGGCACCTGCCAATATGCCCAGCTGATTTTTATATTTGCAGTACAAATGGGGTTTCACCATGTTGATCAGGCTGGTCTTGAACACCTGACCTCAAGTGATCCACCCACCTCGGCCTCCCAAAGTTCTGGGACTACAGGCATAAACCAGCATCTCCGGCCTGAGACTGTGTTTCCTGAAGCGAAAATTATCAAAATCCAGTCTAAGAACTGGCCATGCAGCACCAGGAACAGAAGTAGGAATAGAATTCAGCTATGGTTCAGCTGCAGGAGCTCACTGCAATAGCAAAAATACGTACACACACATACATAGATACATACACACATGCATACATACATACATAATCTTCTGATAGACTTTCTGGATCATTTTGCTCCAATTTAGAAAGGAATGAAAGGAGATATTTATTTTAGCCAGAAATGCCACCTATTCCTTCAAACACAAGGATTTCTCCCTTCCCCATAAAAGTTTTTGTTTACAGCTAAGAGATGACTCATCCTGTTGAATTCTTAGCAGAGAGGCAGTCAGCAAAAGTGGTAATAACCAAAGGCATCTATCTAGATCACCAGATTTCCTTCCTCTGGTCAGTTTGTGCCACAAATCTCATGCTACAAACGCTACATTTCATCCTTCAGTGTCAGATTTCTTCCAATTCAGTTGCAAATTTTTATTTATTTATATTTCAGTTCTTCTAACAAGAGAATAAAGAAGTAAGTGGTGGCTCCATACCACGAAAGGGCTTCTCCAGCTATATCTGACAGTGGATTGACCCTCAGCAAAAATGAGTGCTCGGGGCTGGTATGTCTTGCAAAGTCCTTTTCCATTAACTTACTTCTATTCAAATGCTACCACTGGGCTAGGAGGTGACAACTTACAATCAGTATCTCCGTTCACCATCCTCAGCATAGCTCTGACACAATCTAGAATGAAAGCAAAGGGAAAGGCATCTCTTCTTCTTTTTATTCAAGCTATTTGGCTCTATCAAGGAACTGCTGCACCAGGCCTCACAAAATATAGAACCAACATATAATATAAAGAAAAGGGGCAAAAATACGTTCTGTAAAAGATAAAATGAAAGTTCACCCTGCATTTTGTACCATCAATGCTTTCCTAATTACAGAATCCCAAAACTCTTGGATCCGTGATCCCACCAAATTTCCTTGCTATGTCAGATCTGTGCCACCAATGTCGACTTTCACAAATACCTGAAGAGAGCCAATGTGGGAATCTCCCGGGACATGATCGAAGCACAGGACATTCAGACACATGCTCCAAATCATCCACTTTTGTTCCCTTCAACTCTCAGGACTTTCATAAAAGCCTCCATCCTTCCTGATTATGCTTTAGACATTATCATGGCCATGTGTTCAGCCTTCTACAAAGCCCTGACCACTGAAAGCTCTCACTCTGTCTCTATCACAATACCTCTTAAGGAAAGGGATACTGGTTTATAAATCTTAAGTGAAGTCCTCAGGGGAGAACAGATAATCAAACACTTTTTGTGGGTATACCAATGGGTGTTTTTTTTGCTTCAGATAACCCAATATATCCTAAGTTTCACAGCTTATTCTTCAGGAAAACAGAGCCAGCCTCAGTGATTGCAGAAAATATGCACCTGGCCCTCCACTGTCCCCACATACGTAATGAAGAGACCTTTCCTATAGCAATGTATTTGAGAAGAGGGTTCTTTTTTTATAAAGATTAACAACAGGAGGAAACCAAACCACTCTCCAGCTGGTTTTCCTTCCCACTATCAATCCTCTGGCCTCACAGCAAAGAAGGAGGGCCACTAATCCCCTTTAAGTTTGCTTTTCCCGTGAAGAGGCAGCTGTAGCTTTTACAAATCTTTAGAAGAAGTTTGAAAATAAATTAATGTAGAAATAAACAATATGGATATTTTATTAAAGCTGGGGGTGAGGGGTGGGGGAAACCCAAATGTAGAAGTCCTAAGAAGGACTAAATAAAGACCGGAAGTGCCAAGACCACTAAGGAGATGTCATGGACAAAGAAGAAAGGAGGGCAGTGGAAGAAAGCGAGTTGTGACTTCTGACCCACCTTGAGCTGTGGGTGGTTCTCCACCAGTGATGATGTTTTGGAAAGGTAAAGTATAGTGGCTAAGGGTCCAAATGTTCTTAATGAGCCATGGAGCCCAAGTTATTTTGGGAGGAAAGAAAAATAGGTTTTCTGAGTATTTTTCCTTTCCCCTAACCTAGCACTACACCCACTCAGCCTTATTCCATGTTGTGTCACCTGTTTCAAAGTCTGTTTCTTTGGTCTCTTGATTATTTATTTTCTTTTAGAGAAAATTGCACACACTTAGTTCAAAACAAGAGATCATCTAAAACACTGTGTGTGTGTGCATGTGTGTGTGTGCGTGCACATACTGTTTTTCTCATTGTTTCATCAGTGAGCTATCAGTGAATGCTTAAAGCAAACCATGTGCAGGTGTGCTAATTTATTATTACAAAACTTTCTCAGACAGGTATTCAATAAGCAAAAGAATGGATTAAAGAAAAAACTTAAAAATACAAACTCTGATGCTTGGCTTCTCCAGAAAAGGTTAACCCTGGAAACAAAGTCTTTCCTGCAGCTTCAGCTCCAAAGCTGAAAGGAATGATGTGTCAGGCCAGCCTTTCTCAGACTTGCTCTGCTGAACTTCTTCACTTCTCTGCCAGCCTTTAAATGCATGAAGGTTTCTGTTTTCAGAAATAAATCCTGCCTATTTCCTCTCTCTTGCCTTCTCTGTGACAATAAATTCCTTCAGGGTGATTTTTGGATTGCATTGCTCAAACTCCAGGTTATACGAACTTTGGTGTCACCTGGAAATGTTTTTAGTTTCTCCCAGTAGGGAAGGAACAGACAAAAATGAATCAATTTCATAAAGCCCCCTACCTTTTGTATCTGGAATATACAAATCAAATGAACCTGGGTTTTTCTAACAAAAAAACATTCTACTCCTCAGTCCAAAATTAATAATGCACCTATTCTGATTATCAATAACAATTTTTTGATCATATGGCAGATCTGTTCTTCTTTTTGGTCATATTTTTCTCAATTAAAGATTCTAATGGCCACTGAATCAAGACAAATTACCCTCATCATTTATGTCCACAAACCTCTGTGAGTCTGAGCTTCAGAATTATAATGGAAAACAGAAATCATGACTTTGATTGTGAAAGCAGAAAGGTGGCACTTTGTTGCACTTCATAAACACACAGAGAATCGCTAACATGGAAGGGATTTGAAAAGCCCTCCATTCAAGCTCTCATCCTTCAGCAACCTGTACTGTTTAACAATTCTTACAGTCAAAAAGTTCTTTAAATCTAACCTAGTTCAGTTAAAACCTATTCTTTTTTCTCTGACTTTGCCAGAAACAAAACAGCTGGTCACCATACACAGCTTAATAACTCTCATAATTTTGAAGTCTGTTATTAAGTCATTTTTTAGTCTCCTCTTCTTGAAGCTAAATGATCCCAAGTCTTTCAACTTATCCTTATAGGTTCAATTTTACAAGCCTTTAATCATCATCAATGCTCTTCACTAAACATTCTGAAGTTTTCCATGTTACTCTTAAGTTCTGAAACCCAGCTCACCTTTGGGATTGCTTCTCATTGTCCACAAAAGCCAAGGATTTACTGTGTGACACACAGTCCTAAGAGAATCTACTCATATAGGTAACCTACTGCTTTGTTTGGGTTATTTTGAGTACAAGCCTACTCCTATGGCTCTTCCTCTAAGAAAACACGTTCTTCGGGACCCAGAATTCTTAGGGAGCCCCAGCTACAGACAAACCATTCTCCCTCCACCTACTCCCACTCGATTTTTCTCACCAGAGCTCTTCAAGGTCTTTCTCAACCTGCTTTCCCTACCAATTTGGGACTTGTGGTCCTCTGCTATAAGTATCTATCTAATCTGATTTGATTTACCTATGTAAACCAGTTTGTTCATCAAAAATGGCTTAGAATGTGTTATCCTTTGCAGATAACATCTATGAACATCCTGTCCTCGAAGCCTTAACTCGAAGAAGAATCTCAGGCACCTGGTGAGAATGATACGAGAGTGGTTTGGGGCCAGGCGGGATGAACATGAAGAGTCCTTCTGTGCTCCTCTCATTACACCACACCAGCCTTGAGTACAATTATAAACAGCAACTTCTGGGTGTGTGAGTCCAGTCTACTCTTTCTGCAACCTCTGCCCAACCATGTAGGCATTGCTAATGCCCTCTCATCTAGTAAAGGTAGGTATTAGATTCCTACCATGTTCCAGGCTTTGCACACAATGTACCTTTTGTCTTGATGTCTCTTCCCCCAACTGTTCCTCAAACTGGCTTCTTCTCACCCTTTAGGTCTGTGCTCCAACGTCATCTCCTCAGACAGGTCTTCCTTGGACCACTCTGCCATAGGTTCCATTCCGTTCCCCGACACTCCATTATTCTTTACTATGACATCAGTTCCCTTCACAACACTTATCACAATTTGCAATTGGATGTGATTATAGTTAAATGTTTGTTGACTTGTTTCTTGTCTTTTTTTCTCTACAGAAGGCAGGCTCCTCCAAGGGAGGATCGTGCCTTCCTGGCACCTGGCTAACAGTAAGCACTTGAAAGTAATTTTTTGAATGAATAAATGTTCCCATGCCGGAAATATTTACATTTAAAAACACATCTCTAATTGTCACAGAAAAGGCTCTGTAAGCTATTATAAAGGGGGATGGTGTTTTCAGTGGTGGGACAGGGTGGGGCGAGGAATCGATCTTTCTCAGATCCATCTAGTCCTGTATCATTCAGGCAACACAGGCCCTTCCCATCACAGAGGCAGCCATTAACTGGAAACAATCGTCAGTTCTATTGTCATGCTTCATTTCCTTACAGCAATTATCCTCGTTTCCATTTATTCGCTCTCCTTTGAGCTTCAATGTGGTCATGGCATTCTGTAGCATTCCACCATTTTCCTGATGCTATTTTCCCCACTCCTGTTATCTTCCACAACAGTACCAGCATCAAGATATCAGTAGCAGTAATCTTGGGAGATGCAGTTATGGGTGATCTCTATCTTCTTCTCTTGATTAGTTTGACTAGCTTTTCTGCCACGTACTTGTATTTTCTCTTGTGCAATTTTTTTAAGTTAATTTTTTTTCAAGTACTACATTTCACTGGTATTCAAAGTAAGATTCTACTGAGGTTAAGTTATACAATGTATTATTTTCATCTCACAAAATTCAGTGTTTTCAGCTGTTAAACTAAAATGAATCCCATACTCATTCAACAGACATACCTATATCCACAAACTACATGCCTACTCTGTGCCCAGCCTTATACCTCAGACTTCTCTACTATTTAGCAATGTGACTGCCGCACTAAGCATGTGTCTTATGTAACACCGCTTCGTAACACCACCCAAGAATGCCCCGAGCCTGACACTTACAGAGACTTAAAGACAGACAGCAACAGGATAAAGAGGAAAAGATCTGGAATCCTTGCCCATCTCTATAAATCATCTACTGACTTGCAGAGTAACATAGGAAAAATGAGTTCTCAGGTGTCCATGCCTCAGTTTACCTATGTGTAAAATGCATAATGCATCCCTCAGAGGGATGTACAGAGAATCACTGAGGTAATGTCTAAGCATTTGGAACTCCTTGGCAGAAAGGCGCTACATAATTACTATTTGGTATTTAAGCAGCCCTTCATGTGTGCCAAGTACTTTATGATCATTCCTTAGGAGTTACTCCCAGCTACTTTGTGAAGTTGTCTTCATGTCTATTTCCATTTGAAGGATGAAGAAATGGAACTAGAGAAAAGTTTAGTGATTTGCTTAAGATCACTAAGATGGCCATGAGGTCTCAAAAGAAGAATTCCCAACTCCTCCAATTTTCTTAGCCATAAGGGAATCCACATCTTAAACATAAACTGCCCTTACAGATTAATTCCCTGTTAAGCTACTCTGAAACAGCCCTCATGGTAGAAAACGCATTGTCACTTGTTTTTGTAGGATGGAGTAAACGGTGAGGAGGTGAAACAGAAACCAAAGCTCTAGAATTAGTAACCCAGACTTCACGCTCACCCTTCTTTTTACACATCTATTTCTCCTGACTTCCTGTAGAACAACCCGCACTTGATACCTTCCTCATCTCCTCCAAGGGCCCATCTTTGCCTACTAGTAATTTCCTGGACCAAACTTAAGGAGGCATAAAGCCCAGATTAATTATCCTGAGTAACCCCCCCAACCAAAATACATCCTAGCATTTTTACCCAGATTGTATCTCATAAAATTTAACTCCAAGGAGGTAAATGAGAAGATGAGAATACGCGTCGTGGAGGGTGCATAAGCAGTCTGAGAGATCACAGAAAGGCAGAAAGCACCAGCTTGCTTCAGTGTCATCTGACATCTTCCCCACCAGCCACCTCCTGCACAACCCCGGGAAGATACACACCAGCCAACACTGGAGTCACCCCATCCAGCTTGCCCAGAGCTAGTTCTACCCCAGATCGTGGTCTCCTGGCGCTCTTAAACCATGCCCCTCTTGTCCACACATTATTTTCTTCCCTCTTTTTCATTCATTGATTCATTTAGCATACAAAAGACAGCTCTTCTGGTTCTGAGTCCCGTACTCTCACCAAAATGACAGAAACATGTGGACACCAACATCTAAAGATTCCTGCTCTGATTGTTCAGGGAGCAGTGGCCACATGACCTCTGGAGAGCAAATGTAATGATGGAGTTCTTCAACATAAATTTGGATAGAAACTTCCAAAGCAACTCAGTGCCTGCCCAAGGCAAAAGTGTAAACTAGGGGATTTAATTTCCTCCCCCTTTCTTTGCTTTCTCTGCAGGAACATTGCCTCCCACCTACTCCCCACTCACTGACCCTAGACCTCTCCAGAGCTCTCCAAAGTGACAGGAGCTTAGAAACATTTTCCTTCCACCGTCTTTCATGAATATTATCTGTCCTGTGTTCCATTTCCTTAAATACTACTCTGCTAACCTGATGATAATGACCTGAAAGTCTCAGTACAAAGGAAGGACTGGAAGTGTGGCTCTCAGGCACTCAGAGCAGACAGGCTTTCAGCGGGATGCCACTCACATCACTGCATGTTGGCAGCAGCTAACACACACAACTGCTAACGCTTTCAGGAATCGTAACTCTTTGAGAGTTTCACACCAACAGTTTCTCATTGAAGGAATTACTGAAGGGTCTACATCAAGGAAAAGCAAACTGAACTTAGAAGGAAGAGCTAAGGTAAAAGAAGGAATGATGAGCAAATGAATCAATAAACATAGTAAAATACAAGTATAAACATTTTAAACACTGATAATGACTAATCCAGGAGATATAAAACAAGGATATACTAAAATATCAGATAACAACACTAGAAGAGAGGTGTGAGACTGAAGTTTAAAGAGTGCTAAAGTTCTTGTATGGACAGAGATCACGATTATTTTAATAAGACAAATATACTAAGATGGTAAAGATAATACTAAAATAAAAGAAACACATTAAATGATCATCTGCAAACCAGTAGAGTAGGAAAGCAAGCATGTATCTAGAACAACAGAAAAGGAAGACTCTGAAAGAAAAACATTTGCAAAAGAGAGAAATATGGAAATACAAAATCCCAAAATTCTTACCTTTAAATAACAAAATCTTGCACTCTTAATAGTATATTAGAACTGAAAAGCATCAGGAATCCTCATTGCTACAGCTGACCTGCAGCAAAACTGTGATGCCTGAAGTTGGCAACCACTGTCCTCAAGGCCAGCAAAGGTCCTGCCTGCTGCACTCTGCCACTAACTGTTTACGTTCTAGTACCCAAGACTTCACTAACCACTCTCCCCTTATCTTCCAAAACCCACTTCCCAAAAGAGGAGTCTATATCACTTGTTTCTATTTTAATAAGAATTTAAGTCTGAGTGACATTTTCTAGGGGTGCTTGGGTTTAAGCCTTAATACTAAATTTCAGAGAAGGGTTTTGGTCTTCTAAAAAACAGATTTTCACCACCAGTGTGCAGTAGCAGAGAAATTCGGAGAACTGGAGCCCTTCCTTTGCTACTTACAAACACAGTCTTTCATTTTAACGGTTACGTATGATCTTGAAATAACATTTTAGACCTAAATGGTTTTTATGTCTTTTCTTAATTTCCAAAGGTTACTTGAAAAACAAGAGTAATTTTTTTATACCTGCCTAAATAAAAACTTTTAAGATTTTATGTGCCCAAAGATGTACTTCAGTTGACATCATAAATGTATCCTATAAAAATGCTAGGTAGGACAAGTATAATAGGAAAAGCAATACAACAAATCTTTTTTCCCCTGCTATTTTTAAAAATAGCCTATTCACTGGTCTAGTCTTCCTTGAAGAAATTGCCATGGCACAAACAAAACAGAGGTGAACGGAGTGTTTCAGTGATCTATCAGAATTTATCTTTCTGGAGAAGGGAAAGTCGTTTTTATAAAAAATAAATAAGATGGGAAAAAAAGGAGGGGAAGGAAGAAAACCTCTTTCTCTCAAGTCCCTAACGCTTTTCAGAATGAATGATTTCTGACTTACACCAAGATACAAACTACTGACACATTTGGATCAAGCATGTATCTGTTTTTAGGACACATATCACTTGAAAACTTGCCATGCTATATTTAGTTAGAACTAAATATATCAACTGGAACATACGCATGTGGAAAATGTGCTCTTGCTGTGAAAGCTGCAGCGCCTTGTTAACACAAGTCCAATACAATGAGAACGCACATTCAGAGCTGGGAAGCCAGGGGAAGAGTGCAAAGGAGGGACACGAGCATGTTTTAACGGCTGTGATAATTTGCCATGAAAGGATGTTAAGGCCGTAGCTCCTTGCTGCAGCATGCCATGTGCTGCTGAATTAAATTACTGCCATGCAGTCTGCGAGCTAAGGAATGTGTAAACAGGCCATATATCCTTGCATCAGTTCCACAGAACGTTGCACAACACAAAATGCCTCTCGATGTGTCATTTCCTTCTTGGCTATATTCCCAGCTCCTGACAGCAAGTCAACAAAAAAAAAAGAAAAAAAAAGGACTGAAAGATATTTAAAACTGGTCTTCTCAAGAGCACATTCCACCAACCACCAGACATAACCTCCACCAGCGCTTCTGACCCGTCCCCCCACCCCTCCATCCTTCTTGAAGAAGGGAAAACAGAGAACAGTGGAGTTTGTTTTTTTTTTTACTGTTATTAATCTCTTAAGTTAAAGATTTTCAACAATGTTTTATATCCTAGTAGCCAAGTGATTAATATCTATGACAATCAAATTGCTGCTTATATTTGCCAACTTGTAAATATCAAAACATGGTATTTACCCATAAATTCTATTCCTTGAGCCCTTCAAAGACAGTGAAGAACCCAGGGGAAAGTCTGAAAGTCAGGAAGTTAAGGGCTGCTCTACTAATGCTTTGCACTAGGGACTAAAACCCAGGCCTGTGGCATCTGGAGCATGGCGCAAAGCCTATCAAGGTTTTTCAAATGGTCTTCACAGACAGCAGGAGTGTGAATGCAAAAACTGTGTCCAGAAGAATCAAATAACCTTAAAAAATTCATCTGCTGTCCCTCTATCCAACACATTTTATGTGTCCCCCCACCTTCTTTCGCATGTGACCAATATCTAAATAAGCATCCTCCTGGGCAGGGCACAGTGGCTCATACCTGTAATTCCAGCACTTTGGGAGGCTGAGGCAGGCAAATCACGAGGTCAAGGGTTTGAGCCCAGCCTGGCCAACATGGCGAAATCCTGTCTCTAATAAAAATACAAAAAAGTAGCCGGGTGTGGTAGCACATGCCTGTAATCCCAGCTACTCAGGAGCCTGAGGCCAGAGAATAGCTTGGGAGGCAGAGGTTGCAGTGAGCTGACATCCCACGACTGCACTCCAACCTGAACGACAGAGCAAGATTCCATCTCAAAAAAAAAAAAAAAAAAAAAAATGCATCCTCCTTTGGTAAATAAGCAAAGAACATAGGCCGGTCTTTGGCATAAAAAGCTTATCCCTTCACCCAACTAGGATGAAAAGTAATAGAGAATAAAAGAGAGCTGGCAGGGTGAAGTGGTTCAATCCTATAATCCCAGCACTTTGGGAGGCTGAGGTGGTGGATCACAAGGTCAAAAGATCGAGACCATCCTGGCCAACATAGTGAAATCACGTCTCTACTAAAAACGCAAAAGTTAGCGCGGCGTGGTGGTACACGCCTATACTCTCAGCTACTTGTGAGGCTAAGGCAGAAGAATCGCTTGAACTCAGAAGGTGGAGGTTGCCGTGAGCTGAGATCATGCCACTGCACTCCAGCCTGGCAACAAACTGAGACTCCATCTCAAAAAAAAAAAAAAAAAAGAGAGAGAGAGAGAAAGGTGCCACTGACACCAGCTGGAATGAGGAAGAGAAAACGTCAGCCCCTCCACTCTCTCCACCTCCAGGTTGGAAAGCAGTCTCAGAACTAGGTGGAACAGCATGAGAAAAACAAGATGATGTCTTGCCTGGACCACCTGTTTTGTTAAGTCTATTAACTAAAGTTTGTTAAGGTAAAACTTCTGCAATGGGACATGCCTCAAAAATATGGAGAAATGAAACTTCTCTGAACAATTACAGATTTGTTGATGAATTGGGCACAGGTGAGAATGAGCAAACAGGAAAAGAAAATAGTTTAGCTACAGGACCTAAGCCGAACAAGCTGAGTGAAGCAGAATACTAGCCAAGCCTAGAAACACCAACGGTGCCCTATACTTCCAAATAACTTCTCATTCACCTAAGTAAGCATCAGAACCTTACTGAAGGTCACACACAAATCCAAGTAGAGAAATGTTGCAGCAATGTACTCTGAGCCCGCAAGAAAGGAGCAACATCACTGGAGGAAAAAAGGCAGAGCTTCTCCTTTCTCCCACCAGGTTGAGACAGGTGGCTGGCTGATCAGCGGTGACTGCTAATGCCCTGGCAGGAAGTATGCAGTTCACAGCTTTCGTCTCTCCTTGAGAGTAAATATAGTTTACTTACCTGAGACCCAATACACAAAAATTTTTAGAAACCCACTCACATGTATCAGGCAGTAGGTTTGCAGGGGTGGCAGCAAGCAAGAATTTCAAAGTTAGATGATATAAAGTATAACCCCTCTAATCTTGGCTAGGCATGGTTGCTCACAGCTATAATCCCAGCACTTTGGAAGGCTAAGGCAGGCAGATCACCTGAAGTCAGGAGTTCGAGACCAGCTGGCCAATAGGGCAAAATCCCGTCTCTACTAAAAATACAAAAATTAGCTGGGGTGATGGTGCGCACCTGTAATTCCAGCTATTTGAGAGGTTGAGGCAGGAGAATAGCTTGAACCTGGGAGATAGAGATTGCAGTGAGCCAAGATTGAGATCGTACCATTCCATTTCAAAAAAAATGTTAAAAATAAATAGATAAAATTTTAATGTTAACCATCTGAGGATTCATAAGATATTTCTGATATAGACTTGTCATGTTGCCAGGTAAGGCTTATACTTCTTTTTGTTCAAACACTTAATGTTCTTCTCATTTGAGTACTGATCTGCCAATACCAAGCACCACAAGGGAATACCAACCACTAATTCATCTGATATTTACCAAATTTGTTCAATTCAGAATGACGCTACCATTAGACTAGTAAACTTGGAGTCACTTTCTTTGAATGTCCCCTAGATTGAAAAAGCCAAGACTCCTTACAGAAGATAGCACCTTGAAAAAATTATTTCTCCTGTTGTGACAACTGCCAGCTAAGCACTTATGTAAGTTGATGACATTGGTGTTCCAATGAACCACAACCCCCAACATCCACACCACTGGTGGTTTATTCCCTTAAATCCAGGCTGCACCTGTGTCTTGCTTTACCAATAGAGTGCAGAGGAAGCAATTCATGCCAGTTGTGAGCCTAATCCTTAAGAAGGCCCAACACCCCTGGGTGCAGTAACTCACAACTATAATTCCAGCTACTGGCTACTCAGGAGGCCAGAGCAGGAGGATCACTTGAGGCTAGGAGTTCAAGACTAGCCTGGGAAACATAATGAGACCCCATCTCTACAAAAAATGTAAAAATTAGTCAGGTATAGTGGCACATGCCTATAGACCTAGCTACTCAGGAGGCTGAGGTGGGAGGTTCACTTGAGCCCAGGAGTCTGAGGTTGCAGAGAGCTATGTGCATGACACTGTACTTCAGCCTAGATGACAAAGCAAGACCTCATCTAAAAAAAAAAAAAAAGGCCTGAGAGCTCTCATTTTTGCACCTTAGGGAGCCCTGAGCTGCCACCATGTAAGAAGTTAGACTCAGCTGGAAAGACCACATGGAGAGGCTATGTGGAGAGGGAGAGGATCCAGGATAACATGGAAAGAGATGCAGCGGGGCCTGTTGTCCCATCATTCCAGCTGAGCTCAACCATCCAGCCATCGCACCAAAGCATCAGACACGTAAATGAAGCAGCCAGGATGTTTCAGCACCAGCCTCTATCTGACTGCAGCTACCTGATAGACACCAAGCCTGACCAATAGAAAAACCATCCAAATGAATCCCAATCAACACACAAAATCATGGGAAATAATAAACTGGATATTATTCTAAGCCATTGTATTTGAAGATAGTTTGTTATTTAGCAATAGACAACTGAAAATACAGCAAGAGAATCTGAAGTATTCTGTGTAAGGTGATTTTGTTTTTTCCATCCTCCACACAACAAATAATACCTTGTTCCATCAGTCCCCTTCCCTAACTCTGAACCACTTCTATAGAATATGATGTTGCTAACCAAGTTTCACATTTCTGTATAAATTATTTAAATCAGACTGGAGTTGGAACTAAGTGGACAAATGGGAACAAGGGATCCTAATAGGAACTGATGTTTAAAGAGTTAGGTATCTAAATGCATTACTATTGCTGCTCCTGCTACACCACTTCTCCAGCTGAAAGCGCTAGCTTGCCAACAGAAGGTCAAAATGCCTTGCCTAAACACAAGACTTACAAATTTGGGATCTTAAGTATGATGTCATGTCTTAAAATGATAAGCTGGCAAAGAAAATAAATGGCATTTTGTAAAGATGTGCACCGTTTTCATGTTTACGCTACTTAAGATGAAGGTTCTAATAAGTCATCGGCTATGTTCCTTTAAAGGGAAGTTTTATAACTGAGATGAATCACAACTGCAAAAGATCAAAGTTAAAAAACATCAATGATGCCATAGGGTACTTTTTAATCTTGTAATGAGTGATGATCATGTGCTCTTATGAAGTTAGTCCAACTGCCAACGCCAGATGTGTATATTAAGAAAAGAAGTTGTTTGTGATGTGACAGCACTGGTTCAGCTGCCAGAGACAGAAAACACAGGAGGATGAAACCTTTCGGATTTTTGAGTGAAAAGCAAGTCTTGGCAGATGTGTTGATAGGCAAGGCCTCAGAGTGGGGTACTAGTGCCATAGCATCTGCTCTTGGACTTTGCTGCAAAAAAATTAAATTTATCATTAATTCTGCACAGCTTTCCCTGGGCAGCATGAATATCTGCTCAGGCAGATATTCATTACAATTTACAATACTTATTAGTGTTGTAATATTCATTACAATTTGCAATACTTATTAGTGTCACTTACTAATGAGCAAAATTAGTAAAGCCATCTGCAGGGGGGATAAAGTAATATACTAGAGGAGAGAATGTAGAGCTGGTATCTGTTTTCTAGAAGCCTACCATAAGCAAAACTCTATGGCAAACCTCTGACACTGAAGAAATTGACGTAATAACTGACATTTAATGAACACTTACTACGTGACAGTCACTGTGCTACCCATTTTACATACAATAAAACATTTAACATTCTTGCAGCAACTGATGAGGAAGGTATTACTATCATTCTCACTTAAAAACGTGAGAAACTCGAGGCAAAGAGAAGTTAGGTATCTTGCCTACCTCCATACAGTTAATAGTGGAGTTGGGATTTTGATCCGAGCAGTCTGACATAACGACCCAAGCAGTTAACCCAGAACTTGTCCGTGTTCAAACAGCTGAGCTACCAGAAGCAGCCTTTTCAATACATATTCAGATCTTTAGACGAAGGAGTAAAATTCCATCAACAAGAACCAGTAGTACAAAATCCTCAACTCCTTCAAACCACTATAAGTAATAAACAGAAGTATACCACTTTTATGACTAATAACCACTAATTAAAGAATTATAATTTGGGGGTAGAGGAGGCTAAACAATTGTATAAATTGTTCCCCTACTCCCACCCCCGCAGGAAAGGGCTTTTACTAAAGCCCTTCTCTGTTAAGAATCAATAAAATAAGCCACTTTGAATAAGCAAGGCTTGATAAACTACAATTTGGCCCACCACTTGTTTTTATAAGTAAAATGTTAGTGGAATACAGGTTGAGTATCCCTAATCTGAAAATCCAAAATGCTCCAAAATCTGAAAGTTTCTGAGTACCAACATGATGCCACAAGTGGAAAATTCCACACATAAGTACATAACACAAACTTTGTTTCATGCACAAAATTATTTAAATATTGTATGAAATTATCTTCAAGCTATGTGCACAAAGTGTATATGAAACATACATGAATGTTTAGATTGGCTCTCATCCCCAAGATATCTCATTATATATGCAAATATTCAAAAAATTTGTTTAAAAATTGAAATCCAAAACATTTCTGGTCCCAAGCATTTTGGATAAGGTATACTCAACCTGTGTAGCCATGACTATGAATTTATGTATTTGCTTGCTGCTTTTGAGCTACAATGGCAGAGTTGAGTGCTGGTGACATAGACCACCATATGGCCCCCAGACTCTAAAGGATTTGCTCTCTGGCAAACTACACAAAATGTTTGCCGATTTGTGTTCTAGAGGATCTCCCATTTAACATTAGATGCACCAATGAATCAAACTCCTATTGTACTCACTGTTTAAGAAAATTGGAAATCTTGTGCATTTCCAACACCTGGGAGTGTCAAAATGAAAGAATAATATTGAGAAAAGTGCTATGCTACAAATATTCAATGCCCAGGATGGCCAAGAGCAGGGAGGAAAAAAATAATCCAGCTGAGTCCAGGTTGTAGGATTCAGCTGTTGTTGCAAGCAGACCTCTCCTCTCCAGACACTGACTTTGTGAAGTCACCTCATGATGTGGGGAAAATGACCCAACATTTTCACAGATATTTTCAGTTCATAAGAAATGTTACTCAGGCTTATCTAGGGCAGGTGGTCTACCACTTCCAGATCTGTATCTGCTTCCACCGCCCACCCTGGGCACCACCCAAAGCCTGAACTCAGGTCCCACATATACCACCTGGCCCCCTCTACTCCTAACTCTCATTGCTTTCAGAGCACTTCTCTGCCTTCACAAGGCAGTGAGTCTATTGACTAATTAATTTGGCCAAAAACCTCTCTGCAATGAGGTACTGTTATCCACACTTGAAACAGAAGTGACTTTCCCAAAGCTACCCCTGCCTTCTCACTTATTGTCATATTGTTCAGAACAGGGCAGCACCTATACTTCCCTGTTTCCTCTTCCAACCATCAACTTTGAGCATCAACTCTTGTATATATGTATACACACACACACTCTCTCTCTCTCTCTCTCACACACACACACACACACACACACACACACACACACACACACAGTTTTTCCAAGAACTGAGAAAAACAGCTGAGATCAGCAGGAAACATCTTTAAAAGATAAGCATTAGTGGTGCTACATGTCAAAAACCAAGTATCCTGCTTTGTGCATTACTAAAATGGATGTCCTGCCTTTTCAGGAATTTGGGGCTAGTCTGACCAAAAGTTAGAGGGTATCTTCCATCGTAAGGCATCATCTGCAACTTATAGCCATCCAGAAAAGGCAGGCAAAGCCCCAAACCAGGCAAAGCTGCTATGCTCTGTTCTATTCACCTGCACTGCATAACCACTAGCCCTCAGGACTAGAGACTTGGGGCTTACACACATGTGTACAGCAATCACCTAACAGGACATTCCCAAACCGAACAGACAGGGCCAGCACTGACTCAACATTATGAACCTGGAAGAATGCCATACACATGAAAGGAGAAGAAAACAAAAACCTCAAAGACTTGCTTTTGAGGCAGGAAACCTCCCTAGTTCAGGCAAGCAGTCAGCCTTTGTGAAAAAGAGACAGCAGCAAAAAGGACAGGAGCCACCATATGTTCCCGCTGCTAGGAAGGTATGCTACTTGGGTAGAGGCAAAAGTTTATGAGGCCTTTCCTCTCATTTTAGGGGAAGAAAAGACTTGCCACTCTCATGGTCTGGGCAGGTTGGTCCTTATAGAACAAGTACTCCTGCCAGCTATACCTCCACTACAAACCAAATTAAACTCCCTAAATGCAGTGTTTAGGATTCCAATGTATTCACTCAGCAAAGGCAGAGTTCTATATGATGTTTCCATTGGCACAGAATTGTTCATGGTTTATATATTAAATAATCATTAATCTCTAAATATACTTAAATACCGCTATGATGAGTTTGTTCAAATTAGTTTTTTGGTGGGGGTGGGGTAAGTAAACCTCGTTCAATTTAGATTTAGAAGAAACATACATATTGGCCCAAAGAGATTATGTGCTCTACCTGAAACTGATTGCCGGTGAAACCTTCTGGATGTCCAGACAGACAAATAAACCAAGATGGATTTAAAGGTGGTTTGACTCTATCTGTTAAAAGAAAACTACCTATAACAATTACTAGAGCATGACCAAACAACAGTGTTGTAACAATCAAGCAAGTTATCATTTGCAAATAAATTCTTTGTAATTAAGCAGTGTGCTCTTCATAAAGGGAATTGAGTGGGCGAGTTAAAAAGCTAAAACACATTCTTAGGCCATGGGAAACACATGCAAATGCTTTTTGACTAAGCTCAAGATTTTTAAGTTTACTGTTTTCTTCCTCAGCTCGCTTGGGTCTATTCTGCCCTATTATGTTCACTAGACGAGCAGAATTTCTTAGCAAATAGTTAACACCGACTGAATAATTATTCACTCATTTCCAAAAGCTACGGAGGCCTTAGCAATTGTGTGGCAAAGGTTAAAACTGTAATTTTATTTTCTACTAACTCTGAAGTTTGACTAACTGTCCCTCATTAAAAAAAATAATAAATGCAGATAGCAAACTCTGCAAAGACACTATGGACATGAAAGTAACACTAACTCATCTGGAATAAATGCCTCACAGGGTCTCTGGAAACGCTATTACCATTGTCAATAAAGAGAGGAGTACTTACTTCTGGGTTCCCGAGGTCCATCCACTGTAACTTTAATTGCTCTGTGATAGGTAGCTACTTGGGGAGGATTTGTGAAGACGGTTATGGTCAAGGTGAAACTCTTGCCTGCAGATAGAAAAGGGGAAAATATATAGTGAATATTAAAAGACAGTACTGATGATTACACAGCAGCATAGATTTCCAAACTGCATAAGCATCTCTAGGGAGGCAATGACACAAAGACAAGAGTCAGGACTCCTTCTTCTAAATTGGAAACCCTCTGATGGCCACTTGAGGACATTTCCAAACTTGCTTAGCGTCAAGATCATTGCCCTCATTGCAGTACTACACAGGAAGACTTGAATTCCAAAAAAGCTCCTCAGTAGCAACAGTTGTAATGAAAACAAAAACCCTGGTCCACATGAGGAAGGTTCTTTTTCTTTCAGTTTTCTCCAACATCAGGAACACATCCAGGCACAGACAATTTTAGAAGTCCTTATTTAGGGCTAGGTCATGACCTTATGAGAGAACAATAGTAAATCATTGTTGATTGTGTTATTTACTTCAAATGGCTTTAGCATTTCATTTGCTTAGCTGCACTACAATAAGAAGATAAAAGAGGCAAGTTCTTATGGGAATCATTTTAACAGGAGCCAGTGTCTCCTGTCCTGGCCTTAATATGCCTGTGGTATGATGATTTCATCATTACTGGAACAAAGATTTTCTCCTCCCCGCCTACCCCTCCTCTAACATACATCCCTGCTGTTAAATCTTGAAATAACTCCCTGACAGTGACTTACGTTTTGCTAAATGAACATGACATCTCTCAATATAAACACAAATTTTGCTTTTAGCAGAAGGTGTGCTTCATTGAAATATTACATCGGATGCTTCAAATTAATGAGCTAAAAGCGATGAGTAAGAAGGGAAAAAAAGACAGGGAAAAGTTGGGTAGCAGATTTGGATGTCTTCTTTCTCCAGAAGAAGATACCATTCTGTTTCACAGACTCAGTAACAGTTGTAATCAGTTAGATTTGCAACGGTTAATCATGTCAGATAGTCAAAACTGCAAACTGTTACAAGACAGGAAGAGGTGGGCGTAAAACAGTGACTCAATAAAACATTCAGCAATCTCAGGCCAGAGTACTCATTTAGTCTGCTCCTGTAACAGACCTTTAAAAAGCTCATTTTGTTTTGCTTTGTTTTTTTTGGTCGGAGATTCTTTTGCCCTTTACTGAACACTGAGAATATTAAACCAAAACACAAATCTTTGACAATATGTACCAAGGCAAAGTTTAATGCAGTCTTTTCAAAGCTTAATATGGAACAGGTTATACATAAGGCTTAATGTAGAACAGGTCTTTGGCTGTCAAGTCTAGTGAATGGGTTTTCTTTTCAACCTAGACCATGTAAGTTCCTAAAATCTGTTTAAGACACACATCATTTGTTACTGAGTATAAATAGTTTTAGGTCTCCTTGGCTATACTTTTTCATGGCCAAGGGGAATAAAACAGGATAGAAAAAACAGGAATAGGGTGGGCGCTGTTTGAATAGGGAAAGGTGAATAACAATTAGAATCGTATTAAGTGCCACTTCATATGCATTATCTCATTTAATCCTCCCCACTTAGATTTCTCACCCCCATTTCACAAATAAGAAGGCTGAAGCCCCAAGAGACTTAGTAATTAACCCAAGTTCACACAACTAATAAATGGGAAAAATGAGGATCTGAACCTCATTTTTCAGATCCTAAAATTAATGCTCTTTTTTTTTTAAATAGTCTGTCACTCGGCCACTTCCTTATGTGGCTTGATCACTTGCCATTGAAAAAATTAATAAGTAATTTATTTCTAGATGTGTCCCAATCAGGTCTGTGTGCCCAAGAAACAATAAGTATAAATGGACTAATGCAATATCTCAGGATGATGAAGGCATCTAAAGAGTCATTGAAATATCATATTTTATCGACTATACTGGATACATACATTTCAATAATTTATAATTAGTTAGCAAAGAGAGGCTTTATTATAAACATCAAGACTAACCAGAAGAATAAACCAGCCAGGAGTCTAAACGTTACAGAAAACTAAAAAGTCTACAGAAAAAGAGACCAGAAACTTGAATAGGAAGCCACGGGGTCCAAGTTAGAACCTGAAAGCAATGGAAAGATTGCAGAAAATGAAACAGCTGAATCTCTAGATTGAAAGTTAATTTACACTAAAACATTTTAAAGTGCCATTTTGGGTCAGATTTGTGGTCTATGGACCCAGGATTGCCTTTCTAACAGTGGCTCCCATGGCTGTGTTTCTGAGTCAGTTTTCATCTCTGGCACTCATCTTAATAAATCAAGGATGATAGAGGTCTCAAGTATCCTTAATGTCTCTAAATAACCTGCTAGAAAGATTGTCGGCCGGGCACAGTGGCTCCTGTCTGTAATCCCAGGACTATGGGTGGTGGTGGTGGGTGGATCACCTGAGGTCAGGAGTTCGACACCAACCTGGCCAACATGGTGAAACTCTGTCTCTACTAAAAATACAAAACTTAGCTGGGTGTGGTGGCACACGCCTATGGTCCCTGCTACTTGGGGGGCTGAGGCATGAAAATCACTTGAACCTAGGAGGTGAAGGTTGCAGTGAGCCAAGATTATGCCACTGCACTCCAGCCTGGGCGCAGAGTGAGACTCTGTCTGAAAAAAAAAAAAAAAAGAGAGCGAGAGAGAGAGAGAGAGAGAAAAAAGGAGATTGTCCCTAAATTTATTTAAATCAGTTTTGGGAATGGTTTTACTTTAGACCTTTACAACTTACTTAAGATATTAAAAGTCATCTATGTTTCCCCTAAACTCAGGGAGACACCACATGTAGGAACAAAAGCCAAATATAAAATTCACCCTTCAAGTATAAAGCATTTAAATGCTCAGAGTGGAATCAGTTCTCTATAAAAACTTTTTTAAAAAAGAATTGGGTTTAGGGGAGGAAACAAGTATTTAAGTGTAACTATGATCTCCCAAAATCAAACCCTGAGGATCAAGATATGCTTAACAACTACAGCAAAAGTGAATGAGGCTCCTTTTACTTCTTATTGCCCCTTCAGAAGAAATATGTATACAATATTGAAGAAACTTTCAGAAATTACCAACCAATTAAGTAATTCGTTCTTTACCCCATAATAATAATGCACTTCCTAAGTCAAATGTTTATGTGGGCATTCATGATTTCCTTAAATTAATTTTTTTCAAAAATCCACTTTTTTCACTTTCCATAAGTGATTTAAAAAAAAAAAAGCAGGCTCTTATTTTAAAAAGCAGGCTCTTATTGAGGGAGCTAGCAGTCAGTAGACAACTAATTGCATCATCCATGGCTTCATCATGGATGATGAAAAAAAAGAAAGTATACCAAAAAAAAAATTTAAGGACCAAAATCATTTTAAACATTTCTCTTTAAATTATTAAGGAGAAAAAAGGGAAAAGACAATAAAAAACATAAGCCACTTCTAACTTAACGCAAGTTCCACTGATGCTCTACTTTTATTCTAGCACTTTCAAAAGTTGTGGTCATAAGATGACCCATAAAACCAAAGTCAGCAGTGACATGACTCCTTTATAATCTAAGATTGTTTTTCAATTTCTGGGAGTTTATGTTTCTATCAGTGGAAAGAAAAAAAATGTAATATTTGAGGAACTTGGTGTTTTTTTATAACACTACTGAAAATAGAAATATTTAAGTCCAGGAAAGAAAATACAATGGTAGCAGCATGTTGATCCAGACTTAATAAGAGAAATGTAGAAGTGTCAAAATCAAAGAGGAAGCTGGAAAGAGTCTGTTATAAAGCAGGTCAGGTACAAAGGGTACAAAGGCAGGTTAAAGGGTTTCCTGCCACTGAAAAACTGACCCATTTTTTTTTTCAGAGTGTGATCTGTTATCAGTTTTCTGTCCTTTTTTCCTCTTCATCTCAGCTTGATATTACTGTTTCCTTTCATACAATGTTAATACAGTGATATAAAAATCTATTATTAGTGATAAATCAATTTTTCTTTCTCTCTCCACCCACTCCCCCTACCCCCCCATCTAAGTTTTGAAGACAAGTCTGGACCAATTTCTCCATCCTGCCTCTGGCAGCAGACTGCAGCATTTCAGATCCTCCACCAAGTCCCGGCTGCTTCAAAGGAAAAATCCTACTTTCTTCAGTTAAGATCATAAGAAATATAGGGGGAGGGGGTCAGCTCTGTTTGGACATAATTACACTTCATCAAAAGAAGCTTTCTTCATCTTCCATGCGTGAAAAGTCTGCAAGCAGTTAAGTCTGTCTTTTTTTTTTAAATATAAAAATTGCTATTTGGGAAACCAGCCAAAACTCAGAAAGCCAATATAGTAAAACAGTGCACACCCTTTGTTTCTCTTTGAAGTTTCTTAAATAAATATGTTGAGGGTTTACAAAGTACACTATCACTTTGCCATAGCTTCTACTCAAATTGATCAGAAAAAAGTTATGCAGCATCTATATAATACAAAAGCGAGATAAATGAAAACACTAGCTTGAATCTGTAATGTAAAATTAAGCTTTGCATCCAATCCTTTAAAAACTAAAATTCATTGCTCTAGTTAAAATGAAAGTATTATTACATAAGAAGAAAGATGCAATTCAGAGCATACAGGTAAATCATCATGTTCACATTTTTCTTGATTCTTACTAGAATAAAAGAGAAACTTTAATTGCATAGTGGACCTGCATAAGTAAATGAGAAAGTGGAAGAATATAATGAACACACAAACACATACTCCAAACCTAATCAGTCAATAGTGATATAGGATGTGTCTTTTTTCCTCTTTTAATGAAAGCGAACTAAACCTGATGCAGAGACAACCCCCTTAGTTTTGATTCTACCAGAGGCTGTGAGCCTCATCTTATTTCAAACAACCTGTCAGTGACAGTATCTCATTAGCATGAATCTTTTTTTTTTAGTTAAAAAGTACAACTTCTTGGCCCTGTTCCTAGAAAGTAAACTAAAACTACTCATCGGAAACAGCCTTGCTTGAATTTCCCTTATCAAGTTTTTACAATGGTAATAATTTGACATCTGATCCAAACTAAAAAGCAATTATTAGACATGGTTTAAAAAGTGGTGCTTCTCATCTATTCAAACCTGGGTTGCAGTGATTCCATAAGACTTTATTTCATCTCAGTCCTAGAGTGGTCTATTTTCTCTCTTCTTACCAAAATACTTAAAATGGAAATAATGGATTTTCGGTAAGTAAATAATAAGCATAATGCTTCTAATAGGTGAGTAACTAGTAAAAGTTTCTCTGTAGAATAAGTAAATAAGAGCCAAAATATTGGCCTCCTTAGAGACTTTTTTTTAAAAAAATTAAGTTAATTTATCAAACAGTCACAAAAACTCTAATAGGGATAATTTTCTATGTATGATCCTTTTAAAGATCTCTGTTTTTTTTTAATATGGATTCAGATGGTGGAAATCCTTACATAGTATGGAACTATTAATATTACAGCACTAATCATTCATCTGTCTAGGCAGCTTTACATAGTCATTCTAACAAAAGTAATACATTATTCACTTATTCAAATGAAAAGCCTTACATTAAAAAAAACATAATTTTTAATAAATTCTTATTATAAGGGTAAATTAAATCATATAGTGGTAACCTGTGATAAGTAAAGAGCATTATGCTAGCTGTCCTTGCTACAACTTAAATGAAAATTGATATTATCAGGAAATTAATCCAACATATCGATTTTTCTTTCCCCTTTGACACTCAATTTACTCAGTTATTTGACTCCTCATAATTCAGAAGTTGATCCTCTAACTGTTCTTTTCTCTACCTTATATGCTCACACCCAGTGAAATTAGGAACTAGTTTTTCTGAAAATATTGTTTGAATTTTCAATATCATAAAATAAATGAAAAAGGCCTGAGTACTCAGAAAAACACTCAACTTCATCTGGATGTATTTAAATCAAATCTTTAGTAATTCTATTCAGAAAAAGAAGGTGCTGATTTGTATATAGACTAGTCTACATTTCATCAAAGGGGCCTAATATGCTTATTCCATTATCAATATCCAAAGTCAGAGACCTACCTCGTCCACTCCGGCCCACAAATCTCAGATCGTTGAACCTTGCTACTTGGTTTTTCATAACAGCAGAGGCATTCCGGAGCTCAGCAGAATAATTTTCATCATTACCCGCCATGACAGTAACCACAGTCCCATCTGGTACCTCTCCGAGGGCTACCACCTACATAAAACAGGAAACACAGCAGCAATAATGGCACATCAGAAAGGCTTACAAACAAAATATATTCTCATTGTAAATGATGTGTCTTATCAGGACTCAGTGTTCTACTCCAGTCCAGTAATGGCCAACACGAATGAGGCATCTGTGTATGAGTTGTGATGCCACTTCAAACAGACCAGTGTTTCAGGGTCCACTCATTTCAAAGACAGGCAAAAATTTCCTTCATTTGTTGTTGGATTCTTCACAGAAAATGTGTACATTTTTATTAAATCCCCATGTTAAGTTGTCCATAGGAATTACGCCACAGAAGGAAGGCGGATGCCCCATCTGCAGATTGTATCGTACAGATCAAGGCATCACCTGTCTCCAGCCTTCCTCTCAGGGAGAACCCTGAGGTGTGGTCTTATCCCATCACAGGCTGAAAACTAGCATATCTGGTCAACTCCATGGGAGAAGATTTTTAAGTGAAGCCCTGGAGTTCCTGACTACATAGAGCCTAGATGGTCTTTATCTCCTTACTTTGAGCTAGCACTTCAGCTTTTAATGACACTGTACATATTTACTGAATACCCACTCTGTAGTGGGACCCGGTGGGATATTGGAAGTCATCAAGAAACTGAAGGTAAAAATAATTGATGAGAAATATTAAGAAAAAAATTTATACCCTTAGCCTGACATCTATGATATCTTGTCCCCTCTGCCCTCCTGGAATGACATACTTGACTGCTTCATCTTCAACAGGTAATCTGAAGCAAATTAACTCAATCAAGAAAAGATCTAGATTAATCCATCTTTGGAACTAACAAACATTTTCTCTGCTCCAAGACTAGAGATCACACATCAACCTGGGTCTGCAAACTTGCAAATGTGTGCCTCTGATTAACACAGAGCCTGGTACAGGGATACTGGTGCAGATTCTTCACTGTCATATATAAAACATTCCTCCTAATCCACTGCCAAGATCCTGCCCTTGGTAACAACCTTCCTCTCAACTAACTTCCAGGACTCTATATTCAGATTATTTCCATGTCTTCCTCATTCAGCTTCCAGATGCCCTCATAGTAACTCAACAATGACCCCAGCTAAAGTAGCCCACAACTGTCTGACAGTAACACCCCTGTGTGCTTGCCTGACTGGTAAATATCCCACTTATCTTTCCCTACTTCTAGTGCTATTCCCTCCTTTGTCAAGATTTCCATAAGACAAGCACAAACATTTAATTCCATTTTCCCAATAAAATTGGCATATTAAAGTAGATTTCATAAAGTATGACAATAGACACTGTACCTATATTCTGGGGCTGAATTTCCCCCATCCATGAACCCTACTGCAATACTCCTCCACTGTGTCCTTTCCTCCAGCCAGTAAAACAAACAAACAAAAAACTTGTCAATATTTTTCTCACTCTTATCTCTTAGACTGTTTCTCAATTCCATTCCTTCCATTTAGCACTGTGTTATTCAGTTCAAAAATCAATAAAGCTTTCCTTAAATTACAGACCCCACTTTCCAAAACACCCCACTGTACTCAAGCGATCTTCATTTCAATGTACATATATTAATATTAATGGTCTATGGCTACTTTAAATATGCCAGTCCAAAGCTGAAGGACTCACTCCAGGAGTCCAGATTATATTAGTTTGGAAACTACACAAGAGAAGGGCCTTCATCTCATCTGTCTTGTTTACCACTTATTACCCTGCTCCCAAAACAGTGTCCAGCACATGGTAAGTGTTTAATATATATATGTTTTTTTAAGACGGAGTCTTGCCCTGTCACGCAGGCTGGAATGCAGTGGTGCAATCTCAGCTTACTGCAACCTCCACCTCCCAGGTTCAAGTGATTCTCCTGCCCCAGCCTCCTGAGTACCTGGGATTACAGACATGCACCACCACATCCAACTAGTTTTTGTATTTTTAGTAGGGACGGCATTTCACCATGTTGGCCAGGCTGGTCTGGAACTCCTGACCTCAAGTGATCCGCCCACCTCAGCCTCCCAAAGTGCTGGGATTACAGGTGTGAGCCACTGCACCCAGCCAGATAAATAGTTTTGAAATAAATAAAACATCTCCATATAGAGCCCTACTTTGCAGAGACAGAAGTCCACGGAGCTACCAGCTAAAACTCTAAGAGGGCCAGTTGATATTGAGTCAGCACTCCTTGCTAACAGCAATGTACCCTTGCTCTAAACTCATTTTCTGACAATGTTTTCATCCCAGAGAAGTGGGAACTATGCTGCCGCCCCTTTCCCTGGAGTCTCCTGAGTCAAAAGTAATATCCCTTGAGAACAAGACTTCCTCCCTGCATAGTTCATCTTGTACCTCAAGTGGCTACTGAATACAGGTAATACTATACTCCTGATGGAGGCAATATGCTTTTCAATTTTTCAAATTCACCATGCCAAAAATGTGAACATTTAAAAACACTGCAATAATTGACTACATTTACCAGGATTCATCTGAATGCTTGACATTTTGCACACTCAGCATGTTGTGTTTTAACACCTGCTGTGTGGCTTTCTATGTCAAAGTAAATATGGACCCAGTAAGCATATTAATAAAGGCAGGAGAAAAGTTGTTGTACTGTTTAGAAGAGAATGAATACACTAAAATCAAGAGGCTCTACTTTTTCCCCACTTCTGCTACATATCTGCCATGACTTCACACAAATAACTTCATCTCCAGGAACCACAGTTTTCCAGTATAAATTGGAAAGTCTGCAAAATGTAGAAGATACCATATAAGTATAGAGTATAATTATAATGATGTGCTTTTTGTAAGATGAGGAGGGTAACACAGTGTTCTCTTCCAAATCTGCTGTCTGCTAAACATAGGCTTTTACTTATAAGCATCCTAAAGGATTCAACTGAATATGTACATCTTCACTTCATGTCCTGAGATGTTCTTTGGTGTTGTTGAGAGATACAGGATGACTGCTGGTGGATTTCACTCGAGTTTGGCTACATTTCAGAAAAAAAAAATAAAGCAATCCTCCCCAATATAAAGGTTTTCAAGAGCTCTAGGACATTATTATTTTACTGCATATTTTTAACATAATGGATTTTTTTTTTTTAGTTAGAAGAAATGGCAAATTGATTCAATATGGGAAAATATGAAATAAAAGATCCCTAAGAGTGAAATACATAAATCCATTTTACTGTGCTTAAGCAGTTAATACTGACCATATTCAATGTGGGTATGTTATACATATCACATTTTACAAAACAAATAAATAATCACAAGTTGTGTGACTCTTCTATGAGGCTTAGGGCAAGGCCTGAAAAAAATGCTAATGCCATGTAGTGACAATCTTTCCTGCTAAGGCTGAACTCTAGTTTAATGGCTAAATGTACTGGGTTTTTTCTGCTATTCACTCTACCAAATCACATTGCCCAGTGTTTTTCTGAGGGGAGAAAAAGGCTGGGAGTTGGGGGAAGTACTGTATTTGACTTTATATCAATAAGAAGTATAATTATATGTTTGAGAAGTTTTTTCTTTAAGTAGATCTCTGAAACTAAAAAGTTTCCCTTGGAGATTCTCAACTGTGTTTATCTAAAAGAAAACCAAAAGAATCAAAAAATTTTTACACATTTCATCTGTACCAAAACCAAGCAATGGAAAAACATTTTAAGGGGTAAGGCGCAATCAAAACTCACTCTTTAACTAGTTAGGAATAAGCACAAGTTAAAATTTACTTCCATTCTACCCGATACGAAAGTACTCCTCTGCAAAGAATAATTTGTGATGAAATCTTAACAATTACATTTCTAGATGTTTTTAAAATATAAAATCTACAAATTCAAGAAACTTCATGAGAGAAGGAGAAGTTTTCTGTCTTGACATTTCAGAATAGAGAAAGACGTTCCCTTATTTAGCGCACCTCACTATAACCAGCATTTAAATCACATGATATGTGGTTTGCACAAAATAAAGCAAAAGGATATTTAACTGCAGTAATGCTATTGAAATTTTGTATGAGGCTCCTTATGACTAAATCTGTGAATCACTAAAAGAAGAGGAATGGAGAATTAACTCAAACCCTTAAAACAGTTTCTCTTGTCTTTTTATATGGAAATTAAAATTGCCCAGGACATTTCCATGGACAGAAGTCTAGTCATAACTAATCAATTACTCTTATAGGTCAGCGTAATTTGGGACATTGTACTTGTGGTACAATTGAAATATAATTATTTTTCAAGATAAAATCTGATCAGATCTTCCTTTGCAATAAAAAGAGAAGTGAATCTAATTGCAAAAAGCAAAAATGTTATTCCCATCATGACTATTTAAGGATAACTTTAAGTACAGTATCAAAACATTTCAACTAATACTACAGTTAATGTTTTGAATTTATCCTGGAATTCAGGAAAAAACCCATTCAATTATAGAGAAGAAAAACACAATATATCATTTCATAATTTTAAAAATATACATGCCAAAGAGAAATTTTGATAAAAATTATTTCAATTTTAAGTAGCAACTTGTGGGCCTTGTATCAAGGTAGTTTAGATCATCTAACAATAGATATTCTGGAATTTTGAAAGGATACAACCCATAATGCCAAAGGGGAAAAAATAATTAAAGATATCTACCATACTTATTTTCAAATATTTAATACAAGTTTTCTAAAATTTTTTAAGTATTTATTTTCCACCTGAAATTATTTTTTCCAACTGCCATCCTAGGAAGTTTTATATATTCAGTCCCAAAATATTTAACTTTAAATAAGTTTTTTTTTAACTTAAAGGCATAACACAAAAATGTGTCTGTCTTCATACAACTTGAAATCTATTGTTTTACATAATTTTGCATGATAATTTATGTTAAGGTGAATAAAGATTTAACAGGCTTAATAACCTATTTTCCTTTGTCTAGATAGAATTAGATTCAAAAAATATAAACATAAAATCTGATCATTAACTATGTAAGAAAAATACTAGTCACTGGTATCAAGTATTTATTACTTGCATATTTGTTTGCTGAGAGAGAAAAATGGCTAGTGATGCCGAAAAATTATTGTCAAACAGAAATTGCTCTGTCATTTTGAAACCCCTCCTTTTGACAAGCACTGAGAGGTATTATTAAAGATACAGAATTAACTGTGAGTGCCAGATTATATATCTAAAAATGTGTTTTATTTCTTTAACACTGCCAGGAAAACATATGATACTGATAAATATATATAGTCCAGGGTTCTCTAACTTAAAACAGCAGAATAGGCTGGGACTACTTTTAGTATTAAAATGTACATCTGGACTTAAAATTTCTGCATAGTGTTTCAGCTTGAAGCTATTTAAGGCAACTAAGTTATGAACCCTGAACACCAGGCTTCACAGTGGAAATGCTGACAGACCCCTAACTAAAAGGGTGCTACTGGATGGAGAGTTGACATGTTCTCTCCACTATTACCTGACCATCAGCTAATGAGCTGAATTTGCAAATTACTTCTTTCTCACTAGAATTATCTAGGATAGAAAGGGTCTGGAATCCTCTAATAGTATGTCTTAACTATTTTAAGGTTTCAGTGAGATACACCTGAAAATGTTAAAAATATTTATTTCCGTTTCCTTGACACCTGGGGGTACCAAACATTTCAAAACTGCAGAACTTTGTTAAAAATACAACGTTAATAAACAACTTTATATAAAGTATACTAGTTGTTTTTGCATTTTTACATGTAAAAATAAATAATTGTTATATAATCCCAAAACAATAGTAGATGAACGCTAATACATTCTTAATGCAATACATTGCCAATATTGTGTTTAAACACTAGTTTAAATTGACATTTCAAAACAGTCTATTGAATTCATTTCTGATTCTCTGCGGTGTCAAGCTCAGTGCCACAGACACAAAATACGGGCTCAATAAATATTGTATTAATTTGAATACCAGACTTCACAACAAATAAGTTTCGTGTGTGTTTAAATGCATTTACCTATCTGCTATCTACCTGACAACCACTATAATTTATTTTTTACATAGCTCTAAATATCACTGCCAAATTGCTGTCACCACTTTAAAAACGGAGACTTCTTCATATTATTTCTTCATTGCGGATGTATTTGATTATATTGCAAGAGTGTAGAAAGTCTAGTGTTCTCAGGCTTCTAGTCCAAAAGTAGGATAAAGAGAGGCTGTCACAATCTGGATGTTCCAAACATCCATACATTTCTTTTCAACAGAGACAAAACTTCCATACTGAGTAGATCTCAGCTATCACCCACGTTTTGAATTCTGTTTAACACAGATGTGGCGGTAGAAAGACACTGACAGTCAGGTTTTTGGTTAACTCAATTCATTATTCAATTGATATAAATTAAAATATTTGATTAAATATGGTCTTGCTATCTACAGTCTGTCTACTGCTTAAGATAACAAAAAATGGATTCTGTAATTCATAAGTTGATTAATAACAAAGAACAAAATGTATTTTCAAAACAATTTTAAAGGGTGGAAATGAAAAAATCTTAAATGACAACCAAAATATCTGAAACTAGCTCAAGCTAAGTTGCAAAAAAATATTATTTCCATCCAAAATGCTCATGTTCAAATCAATTCAGTAGCATAAATAGAAGAGAATATTTCAAGATAGACCTTAAATATGTTTAGCAGAATGGTATACGGAACATCAAGCATCTAAATATCTTTAAAAATGTAAGGATCTATTCTTATATTTTTACATATTCTGATTTGTGGCATTATGCAGACACGATATCTACTTATTTGTATTTTTTGCTGCTTTCATCCAGGTTTGGGATCTTAGGTGGCTTTTGGTTTGGGGGATTCGGGGTGTTGGTGGAAACAAATTTCCATTCTCATATAAGGTTACTTTAAAAATTCTGGGCCCTCAGACAATGGATGTTGTACAAGATATCTCTTGTGTGAAAATTTAAATTTCTACAATTCACATGTATTCTGAGCTTTTCCTCTTTCAAGTTGCCAAACATTAACCTACAAAATGGGTGGTTTATAAAAAAGAGAAATGTGACGGTTAAAAAAAAATTTCTTGAGCCAACTGCAAAATGAAACTTGCCCCAGAATGCAACATCCCCTTTCCATAACAATTCATTCTGATTTCTGTTCTGATATCAGACCTAGCGAGATAACCAGCTCTAATTGACCTGGACTCCTCTTTCTTTCCGTCCCACCCACACACGGAATCTGAATTGGTGCGTGGGGTGGGGCTGATCAACAACCGGGAACTGTCAGTGGCCCGTGGCAGTTTGGCCCCAGGTCCCCCAGTGGAGAAACTGGCCTGATTCCTCCCCCAACTTTTTTTGTCTGTTTACCTTCCCCAAGGCCTTGCGTGCCCCACTCCCCACAGACTTCAGAACCCAGGGGACCCAGGCCCACCTACTTAAGTTCAGAGGTTAGAAATGGCCCAAGGCAACTTTTTGAGAGAGCTCATCTCCACGTCTGGCTTACCGCCCCCTGCATCCCTGACGTCTTGCGAGTGTGGACAGTCTTGCGTTTGTGGACAGCCCGGGAACCCGACTCCCCCATCAACCCAGTGTGCGCTGGGCCCCGGGGGTTCGGCGTCTCCCAGTTGGAGAGGGTTGCCCTGGGAAATCCGGATCGAGTTATGGAGACCCATCGGGCTACTGTGAGAGGCTCCAGATCCTAAATCCTCAACCTGTAAAGCACCTGACTGCGACTCCCGCGGCTGCCACCCGCCAGCAAACTAACGGGCCCGGCAGGCACGAGAGTCTGCGGGACGCGCAGCGGCCTCTTTCAAGCTTCCGAGCTCACCACCACTGCACAGGCCACCGGCAGGAGCCTCTCGCCACCTTTCAGAAGCAGGAGGGACCTTTTAAATTTAAGTCCTTTAAAAAGAATAATAAAGCAAAAATACAAAATTTCACCTCCTTTTTCAAGCTGGGAGAACCGAAGTTGTTCCACAGGTTTCCCTCATCCCTCCCTAGCGGGGCGAGGCGCAGAGCTTGGTCCCGGCTGGAAGAAGCGGCCCGAGCTCCCGCCTCCTCCCCTGGCCGGAGCCTCCCAGCACTCGAGGGTTCAACCCCAGGCCCCCTGAACTCCCCCGCTACGGGGCGCGCGGACGTTCCGGCGGCCCCGCCTTCCTCCCGGTAACGGGATCTGGCGTAGGTCAGCGAACAGAGCAAGCGCCGCCGTCCTGACACCCCCTCCTCTGGAGACCTTCGGCTTGTCCCGGACCCTCCCGGGCACAGATAGTGCAGCCGGCGCGCCTCAGTCAGCACCCCACGCCCAGCCCCGAGCACTGCTGCGGGGCGCCGGCACCCCGCGAATCCCGGGAGGGGCCAGGACCGCTAAGCTCTGCGGGTCGGGGAAGCGGTCACCGAGACCTGCGGAGGGGCATTTGGCTGGAAGGGAAGCGGATGGGAGCGCGCAGAGCCCCAAAGAGAGGCGGCGTGGGCAGCCCGCAATGCGGCCAGGCTGGGATGTCCGGGGAGGAGGACGCGGGAGCCCCGGGGGACAGTGTCGGGGATCCTCTTCCCCGGGAAAGGGGCGGGGTGGAGCAAGTCCGCTCACAGTGAGAGAGTGGGCACCTTGGGGATCCTGGGGGAAAGGGAGACGGCGCCCAGGAGTGGGTGAGAACGGAGGCCGGGCATGAGGCATGAGGGGTAATGAGCGGATCTGGGGGACCGGGGCTGAACTCGGGGTGGCCGTGGGCACAGGTGGGCGAGGGAGGGATTTGCGCCGAGGGACTGCGGCCCAAGCCCGCCAAGGCATCCGGAGGGAGAGGCCCAGCCGGGGATTTCTGGGGTCAGAGTCGCCAAGGCAGGCGGTCTTGGAGGACGTCCGGGGCACAGCCCCGTGGGCAGGAAGACACCGGCGGGCAGGTTCCGCGGCTCCTGGCCGGGGGCGGGGGGCGGTGTAGCCTCTTACCTTGAAAGCCACGGGCAGGGTCTTGTTGCAGCGCCAGTGCGAGGGCAGCACCGAGCACAGGAAGTTGGGGCTGTCGGTGCGAACGAGCTCGGCCGGGTGGTCGGCGATGATCTCCACCATGGTGCGGTTGTCGTGCGGCGGCCGCAACCGGGGCACTGCAGCTGCTGCTGCCGCAGCCGCCGCAGCCGCCGCCGCTGCCGCCGCCGCCTCCTGCTGCTGCTGCTGTTGCTGCTGCTGCTGCTGTTGCTGCTGCTGCTGTTGCTGCTGCTGTTGCGCAGCCACCACCGGGCTCACGTCGCTCATTTTGCCGGGCTGCAGGCTGCTGGAGGGGGGGCTGAAGCGCCGGCTGGTGCTCGGATCTACGGGAATACGCATCACAACAGCCACAAGTTAGCGAAGTGGCCGGGGGAGGGGGAGGAGGGTGGAAATGAGGGGCAAGGAGGAAATTGGGGGGGTGGAGGCGAGACGGGGGAAAAGAGGATGGAGGTGATGGGGCTGAAGAGATGAGAAATCAAGTTTGATGAGGCCGGCTGCCGGGCGGAGTCTGATCGGCCAACAAAGTCTGGCGATGCGGCGCAGTCGGGCTGGCGGGTTAGGGAGACCCGGGAGGCGCAGATCTTTGCAGGAGCCTATGGAACACCCGGGGTGGCAGCTGCGAACGGGCGCGGGGGTGTGTTTGGCCCGGGGAGGCGGGGGACTTGAGTTTGCAGCTTGGAGTGGGGTCCCTTGGGGCACCGCGTCCTGGGTGCGCTGGCGCCCCCTCCCAGTTCGAGTCCGGTGGTGAAGCGGTGTTGGGTTCAGCAGTCCAGCCCCCGGGCCAGCATTGCCGCGCGCTGCCCGCCACCGCCGCGCCGCGCCGCGCAGTGCGCTGCTACCCAGCTGCAGGCGGCCGCGCCTCCGCCCTCCCGCGCCGCCGCCTCCTCCGCTGCGGCCGCCGCTCCCCCCGCGCCGGCTGCACGCTCAGATTCCTCCCGCGGCGGCTGCCAGCCCGGCTCCCCGGCTGGGCTCCTTCCTTTCCCTTCTTTTCTTCTCGCCCTCTCACCGCCACCTCCTTGCATCCACTCCCTCCTGCAATTTGCAAAGCTCCCCTATCCCTTGCGCTTCAAGGTGCCAAGAGGTAAGTCGTGGGCAGCGAATCTCGGGGCAACGGATCTCGAGCCTGCGAATCGCAGCCGCTGCCGCCGCCAGCCGGCCGCGAGAAGGAGCCCCCAGCGCCTTGTGCAGCTTCAGAAGCCGAGAGGCGGCCCCAGTCTAGGGGCAATCTCGCCTGGTTGCGTCTTCTTGCTCTCCCTACCCCTAGGACAAGGAACCCCCTCTTGGTCGGAAGAGACTGAAGCCGAGACACCAGAGAGCTCCCGGCTGATCTGACTGTAACTATTTTTCGTTGTAACTTCAGGAGAGGAGGAAGGAAAATTCTTGAGCGTCTGTGCTGACTTCTCAGCACTCTTCACCCTCCCACCCCCAACCCCCACCTCTGTCGGAGCGGCTCCCAGGGGAAAAAGATTTTGCAGGGTTTGGGTGTTTTTTGTTTTAAGTGACACAAAAAATGAGGGCGGTGGGGGGAGAACTAGTCAAAATAGTTTTTAGGAACTCAAGCACATAGCTGGACATTTCTTTTTTCTTATATATTCAATCTTGTTATTCCTAGAGAACAAGAATGAGCTGGGTTTTTTTGTTTGTTTTTTGTTTTTTTAAGGACTGAAAATTGTCAGTTTGGTGATTAAAATAAATTGAAAAGTCCTCGCTGGGGGAAAGCAGCAGCCGTTTTCTATGAATTTACATCTTTTATTAAGTCTATTTTACATCTAAGACTAAGTTTCGTGTCTGTCTTCCCCACTGCTCCCGGGAAAAAATTAAAAATACAAACTAAAAAATTCAAAATGTTTCCGTGGCTGTTTATTTATGTATTTATTTCCTAGTGTGGGTTTAAAAAGCGACTTTGGATCCCCCAAAAAGTTGTGGTCGAGAGGATGAAGGAGCGCGGGGAAAAAAGCGGCACTTTTTACCTAAAATGTGGTTTTTGGAGGCTGGGATTTCTAATGATTAGGTTTTTGTGGTTTATATAGACACGACTCTGGCTAAGGCGATCATTACGCTGATGAGAGTCAGAGCACGTGGGTGTCTACGACCAGCCTCAAACTCTGAACCTTCAAAACAAATAAAACAATGTGCTGCGCCCGCAGAAGCCGGGAAATCCGCTTGAGGCTATTACACCCCAAGAAGGGCGCACAGGGTCGTTTTACCCTAAGAGTTGTATACTGCTACGTTTCTTGCTTTTATCGAACTCTTTAAAGCCTTCCAAAGCTTGAAAACGTGTTTGCGAAAAGAATCATCAGTTGCCAAAGTTTCAAAGATTCCTGGTGGAGTAGCTGACACAGCAACAAGTGATTTTATAAAATAAATTAAGAATTAGAATGCCTCTCCCTCGAAGTATTAAAGAAGAAAGATGGTTGGGGCATCTCTCACCCCCTCCCATCTTATTGAAAGCAATTCACATACCCATTGCTTGGTGTTTTTATTGCTCAGTGCAAACGCCTCCCTGACCCTCATAGCGACCTGCCACGACCCTCCCTGACTGTTTTAAAGCTTTGCTCCCACTCGCTGAGCCCAAGCCTGGGTCTGCGCCCTACAAGAGGCCTGGAAGGGCTCTGAAAGCGTGAGGGACACGTAAGATGGGGTACCAGTCGCGGACTCTGGAGCCCTTTCGAGTACAAGATGAGCTTGGAGGGCTATGGATGCGTGACTCAGTGACCATGATCGCCCCGCTGAGGAGATTCGCGGGGGACTGAGGGGCAATCGGACCGCGGGAACAGAGGTGGGGGTGCAGGGCAGCCAGGTGTGCGCTCTCGCGGGGGTAAGAATAGAGTTCAGGGGATACTACTCTGTTCTTCCCATTTGGGGCTTTATTTTTACCTGTCCTTCTTCCACGCTCTGTTCCACGCCTCCCTCGTTGGTCTTTCCCTTTCCCACGTTTCTCTCCACGTTCCTGCCTCTTCCCCAAATCCCTCCACAGACACGAGACCGGCGCCGTGCCCCTCCCGCCCCCACGGCCGCCTGTCACTGCCACCCTCGGTGACTCCGAGAAGCGATTCTGCACCACCCGCTATGGCACCTGGTCCCCAACCTACTCTTCGCGCCCGGCCTACTGGCCTCGTAGCCCGAGCACCGCCGGGGTGCAAGAACCTATTTAGCCAGACCCCACCAACTGGAAGCGCAGCCAGGAGCTGAGGTGGCTCCTGTACGTGAGATTTTTAATTATCTTTTCGGTCACAGGGGAGAGCTCTAACCTCGGGCACTGCGGCGTTCCCTGCGTGCACAGGTCTCTAGAGTCCGACAGGCGGCCGAAGGGAAGCCAGGCTTTCCCCGAGAGAGAGAGAGGGAGGGGGAGAGAGAGAGATAGAGAGAGATAGAGAGAGAGAGAGAGACTGCATTTATTGCTGTCCCCTACCTTACACATCCACTCACAGGCACTCAGACACATACTCTTGCACGTCCACACGCAGACACACATAAATACACACTCATACACTCATGGCTTTTTTTTCCTGCCTTTTTTTTTTTTTGCTTTTTAGGGGGCTAGTTTTACTTTGGGCATGTTGTGCCACTAACAGAGATCTCCGATTCCCTTTTTGTTTTTAAATCTGTGGGGCTGCAAAGGAAGGAAGCAGTTATGAGAATTGATTATTTCTGTGGTAAAACTGAGATAAAATTCCGTAACTGCCATGGTGGATAATATGATATGCCACCTTCTCTGGGATTCTCCTCCTCCCAGGTAGTCCATAGAACGGAGAACTCCTGGAACTTTGGAGACAGTAAGAAACAATTAATATTTCAAATATAGACCACCAGAGGGATTTCCAAATAAAAAATTCTAGAATTTAAGAAGTCACCTTGGGGACTTTTCCTCCTTTTTCTCCATCGCTGTTTCGTCCTTTGTTTTATTTGGTGGATAGCAAACTATGCAGGCCTCAGTGGCTGGAGATTTTAAGGGCAATTTAATCAATAGTGAGATTATTTATTTTAATTAATCATATCCAGTAACTCAGCTTTATAGCCTTTCTCAGTATCCTTCCTCCATTTCACATTTCAGTGGAACTAATATAAGCAGCGCTTGGAAGTTACTAGTCTTGGATCTCTTAAAATATCCTACAGTTATTTATAACGTGGAAATGAAATTTTCCACTGAATACCCTAACAACGTTTCAGGTATCTGGCACAGTGGATTTTCAGTCTCCTTTCAAAAACATCCTTTTGCTGAACATTCACACTTTCAACTGGAACTGACTGAGCCTGGAATTGATGATGTCTTGGCTCTGAGCATTATACTTAAAGGAAGAAAACATTTTTACAGACCCCTAAGCCAAACCTCTCCTGTTAATAGTAGGCACACAGGAAAACCATGAGGTTTTGCATATGTGTATTTTGTGCTGTAGTTTGCTTGATGTCACCCTTGGGTTTAGATTTTCTACATCAAAATGTTCAGAACTAATCGCCCACCTGATTTCTCTTCAGAAATATTCATCTTTTCAATTGTATGTGATGACACTAAAAAGTATACATTTTTTTCTGAAAACGTGGCAACTCTGGAAGATCCAAGCATAATCCCACCCACCACCCCCTACCATGTCCTTTAACATTTAATATAACTGTTTGGTAACACCTGACAATTCTGACTTTCCAGACAAAGAAAATGGGATGTGAAGCAGTCAGGTTATTTATCCAACTAAAGAACTGACTGGGAAAAGAACCCATACTCCTTTTATTCTGGTTTCCTGTTCTAAACCCCATACATTATTTTATATATTTTATTTATACTTTTTATGATGAAAAGTAGAAAAGTCCCTTTTATCTTAAAATATTTTTCAGGCCAGGCACGGTGGCTCACGCCTGTAATCCCAGCACTTTGGGAGGCCGAGGTGGGTGGATCACGAGGTCAAGAGATCGAGACCATCCTGGTCAACATGGGGAAACCCTGTCTCTACTGAAAATACAAAAAATTAGCTGGACATGGTGGCACGTACCTGTAATCCCAGCTACTCAGGAGGCTGAGGCAGGAGAATTGCCTGAACCCAGGAGGCGGAGGTTGCAGTGAGTGATCACGCCATTGCACTCCAGCCTGGGTAACAAGAGCAAAACTCCGTCTCAAAAAAAAAAAAAAATTTTTTTTTCAATAGACCAGCTAATAAAGTGAGGCAACCAATGGAAAATTATGAGCATATTGATGATCCCTAAAGGTTTGAATGTATCATATGGGAAAACTTCATAAACAGAACGATCTTTACAGAATTTGTGTTTGGACAGTGATTGAGTGAAGGTTACTCAGCCCTTGAAGAGGCGGCATTGCCACTAGATCATTATGTACAATTTTTTGTACAGTTCTCAAAGATGTTTTTACATTTTTAAATAGTTGAAAATTTAAAATTATATTTGTAATACACGAAAATGATATGCAATACAAATGTCAGTGTCTGCAAACAGTTTTATTGGAACATACCTATGGTCACTCATTCATGTATTATCTATAGCTGCCTCACCTAAAGCAGAATTGGATAGTTGTGACAAAGACTATATGAGTCACGAGGCCTAAAATATCTGCTGACTTTTTACAGAAAAGTTTGCCAACCCTTGACCTAAAGTGAAAGAGACGAGAGACCCTGGAGAGTGAGACAGCAGAAAAGAGTAGATATTTTAAAAAGATACTGGAATCGGAGTACATGAGGTTCAGATTAGCTCTCTAAAAGTGAAAAATGTAACATTTAACTTACTCTTTTCTGCATAAATTATTAATTAGATTAATATATTTCACCTAATAATTTTGGAGGAGCCAAAACAGAAAGAAAAGAATGAGGAGTGAGTACATTTTCACAGGCTCCTTAAGAATAATTTTCTTACACATCTCCGTATGTAAGCATATTCCATTGTCCTTAAAACATAGTGGGAACTGCATAGATGAAGAAGAGTGAAGAAACTCTCATGTAGCCTAACATAAAGATAGGTAAGGCTTTAGTAGGTTTATTCCAACCGTGTTGCACATGATTACGCAAGAAACTCAACGAGCTTACCAAGAATTTTCTGGTATACAATATATTCGTAAGCCCTACATACACTTTTAAGGCTGTTAGCTTAGTAACTTAAGTGAGCCCAAAGCTTTATGACATATTTTTTCCATTTTACTTTTTATACCATTAAATACTGTCTGATTTGTTTTAAGCTCAGTAAATTTTCCCCATTGTCAATGGACCTATAATAATTTGCATGGCTGTAACAAGAGATGAAATGTTTGTAGTGGAAGACTTAGCATCATAAACCTTTCTTTGTTGTTTTAGTTAGTATTCCCATGGGCCATATTCAGGCACTTACAAGAGAGTACAGTGTTGTCATAAAAAGTCTGACACTTACCATATGACCTTTCAGAACCACATTCATGGAGCATCTGTCTAATTATTCTTCAGGCATGGCACTGACCGAAGAGGCATATATTTCTTTTGACTAAAATATCAACTTAGTAAACGACACCCTAATTACCTGAAGAGACAAATGTAATTTCTAAAAGGGTCCAATTCATTACCCAGGAGTCAGAAAAAAATTAATTTTCTCAAATCAGCCCTCTGGTATTTTGGTGTTGGCAATTGTGCTATGGCAGTAGCAGTGATCTTTGAGCAGCAGTGGAATGTTATATATAAAAGTTTACAGAGGTCTGTGATGAAACTTCTAAGAACACCCTAAAATTAAAGATTTCCTGTAGTAATTCAACCATTCTTTACCCAGTTGCTCACATACTGCCTTTAAGGCACCGAGGAAGGTGCTATCCAATTCTAATCTCACTGCCCAAGGTTCCAAAGTTTCACTTTAGGCATTAGGGCAGTGACCTGAATCATTTGTCCCCTCCCTACACCCTGCCAGCAAAGTGAAAAATGTAAATCATAATACTGTTGGTTCATCTAGTAAAGTACCAAAAAAATTCAACATTTGCACACTGTGAGAAATTTGAATTACAAACTAGCAAAGCAGGAAAAAATAGAACAGTAAGAGTTCAACTTGGTTTTATTAGCTGCAATCCTAGGGGATGCCAGTTATAAGTCACCATTCTAAGTGGTGTGCTACTCTGGATTTCATACTCAGAAACTCTTCCTTCAGTGTTTTTCCCTGTGCTTTTCTAAATTAGATTTTTCTCAGAGAAAACAATTTCTTCTTCCCATCTAGTCATAATCAATTTCTAAAAGCAATGATTCATCTTTTTGGACTTTAGATTACTCTTCTGAATTATCTTTGTTATTGGCAGGATCTTTTTCTCATCCACATTCCTATTAGTCACAATCTTTCTTCTAGATCATTTTTCTTCCCTAGGTGTGTCAATTATCAATTTATTGTCTCGCAATTCCAAATTCACCTTGTTTACTTGCTCTGTGAAAATGAATCTGGACCCATTAAATAATTCCCTTTATCAGTTGGCATTCATGTTTTGTCAGTGGGGGCATTAGAAAGATATTGCAGGAGGAAAGGGTTTTGCTTCCTGGTTCCCTTGTGCTCAAACAGCAGGTTTCAGCAATGCAGGACATACAGATTTCCCAACTTCTGGCTCCTGAAGTGCTTACATACCCACACCTTCTCCAAGGCCCATCTGCTGCAGTAGAGCTGGCTTTTCCAGTGCCAGGTTTCTGAAGCACTCAGTAACCAGCAGCTTCCCCCAGCATCCTCCCTTCTGGGCTGTTTGTAGCAGTGTGGCTCTGTTGAGACACCCCCATGTGAACAGCTTTCCCCAGCACCCTAGAGGGCAGATCTACAGCATGCTCTACTAGCATAACTTCTCTGCCACCAGTGAGCCAAGGCTATGCAGGGTCTGGATCTCAGCCCTGGGTGAGAAGAGGGGAGGACTCTTGCTTGCTGTATTTCAGCCCTGAGGGTAGTGGATGCTATTATTCCTGTATTCTTTAGCACTATCATTACTTCTTGCTAGCCAATTCCTTGTTACTCAAATTCTCTGTTATAGTCAACAATTCTTTATACTAAACTTTTCTTATTCAAATTACTGTATGATTTCTCTGCCCTCATTGGACTCAAACTGATATGCTAAGGTTTCCATTTTCTCATCCACAAGATGTACTTATTCATATGATTTCCATTTTGGATCTCTCCACCGGGGTCATTATAAGATAAGCATTTCCAACATCACAGCACATCTATTAAATGATTTATCTCTACCTAATTATAAGCCTACAATTAGAGGATATATATTGTAAAGAGAAGAAGATGTAGACAGAGAGTACAGATACGGATATTTTAAAGCACAGGTTAGAATTGGTCAATGTTTCTTCCCAGAGTCCTCCTGACATCTTCCATGAAATCCCATGTCCATACTGCAATTAAAATACACATAAGCAAAATTCCTGTGCAAAAGTTCCAGAGCTGCCTTATCACTAGATCTGATTAAAAAAAAATGCCAGGATCAGGGAAGGTGGAGAGATACCTTACAGAATCAGAAAAGTAAAATGCTACCGCCAAGGAAAGAAAGGGAGCAGGACTAGATGACTGATGCCTTACTATAGCTGAAGTCAGAGACTGGGTAGTGCTATGACCCCATGATAAAATAAAACTGGGAAAGCACTGTATTAAACAAAATAAACAGACTGCATATGGCCAATTTTGTACCAGATTTTAATATGCTACATGCATTTTGAATCTCCACTAGAAGGACCTAAAATACAGCAATTACAAACTTATTTAATTGTTGCTTCTAAAGGAAAGTAAAGGTCTTTGAAGTAGTTATAGAAAATACTGAGCTAAATCAAAGTGGAAAAAAACATGTGTTGGAACATTAAAGGTACCATCCTGTCTAGAAGGGAATATTGTAATATAGAGGGGAAGTGAAGTTGGCTTGGCTGCTTGTAGCCAGGCCAAAGAAGGCCCTGGTACCATGATTCCCACCTTTGCGCACATTTACAAGTGGGAGAATATTCGTGTTGCTTCTAGAAGCCACAATCTTAGTCTTTTCCTCACTATTACAGCCCACTGCCTTCCTTGACCTAAACAGGAGAGTTCAACGGAAGTTTCCCTGGGCATGACTCTTAACTCCTCTTGAGTCCTCATTAAGGTGAAGCAGAAGAGTCATGCAGGTATGGGGGCAGATCCCCTCATTATTTAATACTTTCATATTTTATCATGTATTTCTTAATATTAAATTTCATTTTTCAGAATATTATATTAAAAACATATCTTGAATAGTAGGGGTTTTTTTGGGACCCTCTTAAGTTTTGCCCCTAAGGCTAGCTAGGGCCTCCATCATTTCATCCCATCCCGGCCCAGCCCTCCATCTGTGGGTATTGAGAACTTACAGAGTGATTTCAGACCTCCCTGCTTCATGATCAGCATCTTTATTTTTTTAATATGTTACTAAATATAAGTACAAATTGCAATCATTGCATATTCTTCCACAAAAGAATGTATCTTTTAGGTCAGCCATGTTGGCTCATGCCTCTAATCCCAACACTTTGGGAGGCTGAGGCAGGTGAATCACAAGGTCGGGAGTTCTAGACCAGCCTGGCCAATATGTTGAAACCCCACCTCTACTAAAAAATACAAAAATTAGACAGCTGTGGTGGTGCGCACCGGTGGTCCCAGCTATTTGGGAGGCTGAGGCAGGAGAATCGCTTGAACCTGGGAGGAGGAGATAGCAGTGAGCAAAGATCACAGCACTGCACTCCAGCCTGGGCAACAAAGCGAGACTGTCTCAAAAAAACAAACAAACAAAATGTATCTTTTAACCTTCTGTACCTAATCGAAGTATCTATAGCAGATGAAACAGAATTTTGACCTTCACTATGTAAAGGTGATTATTTGTGTGTGTCCTGTGCTTACCTGGTTATCACTCTTTAATAACAAAAATATGGATTATCTGCCTATTACTATGTAATTTTAAAGGGGTAGATGTGCCTGTTTTGTTGTTTCTGTTTTAGAACTGTCTTTGATTTTATTTAAATACATTGCAAACACATTACACTTGGGGCTTATTATCTTTCATTCCCATAAATATGCCTTTGATGTTAAATTAATTAGATTCTCCATTAGTAAATAAAATAGATTCCATTATCAGATCATTACAAGAGTTTAAAAGAGGCAGCTCCCACTGGGCCTGGTGGCTCACACCTGTAATCCCAGCACTTTGGGAGGCCGAGGCAGGAGGATCACCTGAGGTCAAGAGTTTGAGACCAGCCTGGCCAACATGGTGAAACCCCAACTCTACTTTAAAAAATACAAAAAGTAGCCAGGCGTGGTGTCACACGCCTATAGTCCCAGCTACTTGGGGAGGATGAGGCAGGAGAATCGCTTGAACCTCAGAGGCGGAGGTTGCAGTGATCTGAGATCGCACCACTGCACTACAGCCTGGATGATGGAGTGACACTCTGTCTCAGAAAAATAAATTAATTAATTAAAATAATAATAAAAGGGGCAGTTCCCACCAGCACCACTATGAAAGTAAACTTGTACCAGCATAGGAAAAAAAGTAGGAAAACACTTTTTTTTAAAAAAAAGCTTATTTGTCCAGTATTCTTTCCTGTGTTAATTCAGTTCATTTTCTCTGAATTCACATCTTTGTCTGGAAAATATATTTATTTCTGTTTCCTAAGTGAAACTTCTTTTTATAGTTTTTGATGACTAGGTTTGAGTCTTAACCATGACATGCTGATTCTTTGACTTTTTGAAGTAGGGATTTTTCACACGCCTCAAAATCAAAACCTTTACTTTAGTTCTCATATGTACAGAAGAATCTTAGCAAGTCTTTGTGGTTTTGTTTTTTGCTTTTTATCTTTTGAGACAGGGTCTCTCTCTGTCACCAGGCTGGACTGTACTGGCCTGATCATAACTCACTGTAGCCTCAACCTCTCAGTCTCAGGTAACCCTCCTACCTCAGCCTCCCTAGTAGCTGGAACTACAGGCAAGCGCCACCATGCCCAGCTAATTTTTTTTTGTATTTTTTTGTAGAAACTGGGTTTCAGCATATTGCCCAGGCTGGTCTCAAATTCCCGGCCTCAAGCAATTCTCTGGCTTTGGCCTCCCAAAGTGTTGGGATTACAGGCCTGAGCCATCGTGCCCAGCCTCAGCAAGTTTTAATTCGGATTTTTACCTCAACATTTAGACCAGATTTATATGTACATAGACAATCAATAAATATAAAATGCTATTGAATGACATTGTTTTTATTATTTTTGAGTAAGATATTCTACAGTAAATCACACCGAATGAGATGTTCCAGATTTTTTTTTTTTTTTTTTGAGACGGAGTTTTGCTGTTGTTACCCAGACTGGAGTGCAATGGCATGATCTCGGCTCACCACAACCTCCACCTTCTGGGTTCAAGCAATTCTCCTGCCTCAGCCTCCCAAGTAGCTGGGACTACAGGCACGCACCACCAAGTCCAGCTAATTTTTGTATTTTTAGTAGAGATGGTCTTTCACCTCATTGACCAGGATGGTCTCGATCTCTTGACCTCGTGATCCACCTGCCTCGGCCTCCCAGAGTGCTGGGATTAAAGGCTTGAGCCACTGTGCCCGGCCATGCTTACTATTCTCCAGGATTGCTGGAAATGTGGGTTGCATTTAGCAGTTTTATGTTACATTGTTTTTTTTATTTATTCTGTTTTTAACTTGCTTCACTGGTGTTTATCCTTACTGAAGGGAATTATTACTGTGTGCCCATAACTATAAATGTGAAAACTGGTTGTTGAGGTATTACAACTTACTATAATATATATTCATAATTTAATTATGGCTTCTCTGATGCTGATGGTACTGGTTCATACAAAAATAAATGCCTGTTTTCCAAAGGCTTCTCTGATAAAATTTAAACTGTGAAAATAAAAAGAGAATTACCAGAAGAATGATGCATAAAAAGCGTAACTCATCTTATATTAACCTTGAAAGTTGAAAGCTTTTTCATTTTCTATTTTGTTTTGCTAGCATTTACAAAATCAACCATAAAAACTTCCTCTAGGCAGAGATCTGGCAAAACGTTCCAGTTCAAAGTCAAACTTTCTATAGAATGTTTCTCACTGTCAGTGTTAAAATTACAAAATTGAAAAAAGAATTGTTGGCAAGTTGCTTTGCACTTGTAACTGAATAAAAGGTGGGGAGACATACAGCTAAACATGTTAAAGTCCGAACAATTCATCAGTCATTTTTATTAGACAAAATGAAAAGAAAAATAGGTGAGTTTGAATTCATTTACTTCACCTTTAAAATTGTTCTATTATGTGAAAAACCTTTGTGGCCTTGATCATTTTAATATGAGTTGCTCAATTTTCTGAACTTCTCAGCTGGAGAATGTGCAATTTGGAGCCATTGAAAGAAAAACTTTCAGGAGGTTTACATTGGAGTGGAGACTTGGTCTCTTCCCTTTGAACTCCCTTCCAGGAACAGAGCAACAGGACCACATGTAAACTCCATTTCTTCTCTGCACATCCTAAAAGGGTGGGTAGACTGAAAAGTGGGAAGTGCATCGGGAAGCCTTTTTAACTAACTCACTATAAAACCTTAAACAAGGGCTCTACACTAACATGTCCAATGATCTCACAGAAATTTCCATCTGAACATTCCATAAACCCTTCAAGGTCAGTATGTCCAATATGCCGAACAAATTGTTTCAGGTGAAAAGAAAGACAAGGGACAACATGTGTATATATTGTCATTTATCATTTAATTGTGGCTTCTCTGATGCTGATGGTACTGGTTCATAGAAAAATAAATGCCTTTTTTCCAAAGGCTTCTCTTATAAAGTTTAAACTGTGCTCTGTGCACAGTCCTTATTCTTTCTCCACCTTAATAGTACTACCGTACAAAGGATTGTGTGCTCCTTAACCATAGGAACTATGTCCTGTCCACAGAAAAGCTGGAACCACCTCATTGAAGAAGTCCAGAAACACCATCCCTACTGTATTCCATGTATACACCATGTGATAGTGTCTCCTGAAGTCATGTTAACATGGTAACCCTAGATAGCTCCCACAGCCAGCATAAGGTCTGGCATATAGCATGTGATCAATATATATCAGCTGATTGAACGAATGAATATACCCCCTTAGGCAGAAACTTAGGTATCACAGTAGGCTAATATTTTTCTATCATTTTCTACTTCTAGTCTGTCATCTGATTTTATTAATGCTACTTCCTGAATATCATTTATCTATTTTCTTTCCATCTCCATCGCCACTGCCTTGATTTCAGGCTTTTAGCATCTTGAACCTCAACTACAATGGACTCCTAACGTGTTCCTGCCTCCATTTATGCCCATTTCAATCCCAGTCTATCCTCCGCATTGCCATCAGCATTCCCTTTTAGGAATACAATTTCAACTATTTTGTTACATTGGTTAAAACTCTTTAAGTGGTTCCATATCATCTATCATACAAACCCCTTCATGACCTGGCCTTCACAAGTTATCACTGCAGTGAGTATAGAGTTTAAAAAGTAAAACCCAAATTTGAAAACAAACGTATCTTGTGAAAAGCCTCAACCTACGCATCTCCTAATATCTCTTGCCCCAAACTCAGACTTGTTTTTCTCTTTCCTTCATCACTGCTACAGAAATTTGCATTTACTTCCATTATTGCACTCATCAGCTGAATACTCAGTTGATATATAAGCCTTCCATATAGAGTGTAAGTTCCTTGACAACAGGGATTAGTCTTAGTCATCTTTTATCCTCAGCATTTAGCATAATGCCTAGAGTGAAATAAATGCCAATAAATGCTTGTTACAATGAGTCACTGAATAAATAAACCTATTGAATTATCTTTAGACCTGAATTTTCTATCCTTTTAAAATAGGAAATTTTCATATTATCAAGTTTTATTATTCTTTCTGAAGTTATCAAATATTTATTTGGATGTGGCTCAATGGGAACTTTCTCACATCTTCCTGGGACTATAAATTGGGGGGAAAGACTTGAAATAATAGTTTGGCATTAAGTTTGAAGCTGCATACACTATATGAATTAGCAATTCTGTACCTAAGTACCTACCCTAGATATACATAGAAAATTATAATATGTTGCATGGCATACTGGAATAAAGAAATGAGAAGCTTGTGTTTTTTGTGTTTTGTTTTTGAGACGCAGTTTCGCTCTTGTTACCCAGGCTGGAGTGCAATGGCGCGATCTCGGCTCACCGCAACCTCCGCCTCCTGGGTTCAGGCAATTCTCCTGCCTCAGCCTCCCGAGTAGCTGGGATTACAGGCGTGCGCCACCATGCCCAGCTAATTTTTTGTATTTTTGGTAGAGATGGTGTTTCACCATGTTGACCAGGATGGTCTCGATCTCTTGACCTCGTGATCCACCCGCCTCGGCCTCCCAAAGTGCTGGGATTACAGGCTTGAGCCACAGTGCCTGGCCGAGAAACTTGTGTTTGAGGGCAAAAGAATATAGCTCCAGCCACCTTAGCCCATACGGGTATCCTAAGGGCTCAGGAGATCAATGTCTTGCACTAGTCCTGAATAGACGGTTTTATAGTGAGTTAAAAAGGCTTCCCAGTGCACTTGCCAATTTTCAGTCTACCTACTCTTTTAGGATGTGCAGAGAAGAAATACAGTTTACATGTGATCCTGTTTGTCTGTTCCTGGAAGGGAGTTCAAAAGGAAGAGACCAAGTCTTCATTCCAATCTTGGCGATGCTGTTCCAACCAGGTGCAATGAATAGTTGCTGTTTTATTTGAGAATATTCAATCTGCTATGGAAAATAAGGAAAATAAATAAAACTAAATATAAAAGCTAGTCGTTTGTGAGATATGTTAGACATAAAGGAAGTTAAGCATATGTATCATTAATTTCAATTGGGAGGGATAGAAGGACCAAGAGTACTAAATATTCATACAGTAAGTATATATCAGGCACTCAATATTCATAAGGTCTTAAACTGACTTCTCATTTACAAAACCCATTCTAGCCCATGTATCCTCTGCCCATTAACTCCATAGCTGTTCATCAGTGTAACTGATGAACAGCAAGCTACAGCTGTGTCTAAATCAAGTGTGTTAACTTGAGGTGCCATCCTTCTGCCAAGTCCTGTTGCTGAAACCTTGACTCTGGCTTGAAACCACACCATCAGGGGATGGTTGATGCACCCAAGAAAGAGACAAGATATATGAACTCGGGTACTATAATCCTTCCATTCTGCTTGACCCTATCCTACCTGTAGGTTAGCCTATGCCATCCCTCTCCCCTTGCTTATCCCTCTATATTTTCAATTAATTTACTAAGTGACATGACATGGGCATCTCATTTAAGTCTGAAAGACATTTGATTCAGTGACTTTTAAGATAACTTGCTTTAGTGCTCTTAGAGCCTGCATTGCACCATGGTAGTTTTCCACAAGATGTACATGTACTCCTGCAGTACCTGAAAACTTTCCACAGACACAGACAGTTTTAAGAGAACTGATTCCCAAATCCTCAAAGTCATATACACTCCTTCCTAAAAGTGATATGCCTAGGAACTTGCCCATGGTTCCCATTTTCTCCCATCATATTTCCCTTTTCCTACTTTGCAAAAGTAGGCCACCTTCCCTTACTATTATACATATGCTCTTGGGCATAAAATATCTCCTGGCCTCCATACAGAGCCTCCATTAATCAAGGCACTAAAAGCACCACTTCATTCAACTCCTTAAGAGATGTGTTTCCAGGCTGGGCGCAGTGTCTCATGCCCATAATCCCAGCACTTTGGGAGGCTGAGACGGGCAGATCACAAGGTCAGGAGATCAAGACCATCCTGGCCAACATGGTGAAACCCCATTGCTACTAAAATACAAAAAATTAACCAGGCATGGTGGTGCATGCCTATAGTCCCAGCTACTCAGGAGGCTGAGGCAGGAGAATGGCTTGTACCCGGGAGGTAGAGGTTGCAGTGAGCCGAGATGGTGCCACTGTACTCCAGCCTGGAGACAGAGCAAGACTCAAAAAAAGAGAGATGTGTTTCCAAAAAAAGGTTAACTTTCATGTTTAATGATTGTTTATAAAAAAGTATAATGTAGTTATCTTCTTTCAGCAATTATATACCATGGCAATAATACTATAATAACTCCAACCAGAAGAAGTATTTTAACAGTTATAAATTCATGGACCTAGGAACCTTGACTACTTACTTGCAATTTCAATTTATGCACTTACTTTTCTGCTGAAAAAACAGTTAAGCCTGACTAATTGAGGCTCTAAAGCATAAAAAAATACATCATTAAAATATTATTTTGGGCTGGGCACAATGGCTCATGCCTATAATACCAGCATTTGGGGAGGCGAAGGCAGGAGACTCGCTTGAGTCCAGGAGTTCCAGACCAGCCTGGGCAACATAGTGAGACCCCCCATCTCTACAAAAAAAAAAAAAATTAGTGGGGCTTTGTGTCATGTGCCTGTAGTACCAGTTACTGCGGAGGCTGAGATGGGAGAATTTATTGATCCTAGATCATGAGAGGCTGCAGTGAGCTATGGCCACACTACTGTACTCTAGCCTGGTGGACAGAGGGAGACCCTATCTCAAAAACAGAAATAAAAACTATTTTGTGGAGGAAGTAGAATAGGAGTGGGATAAAAATAAACAATGTGAAATTTCTGACTGAGGAGGATCTTGTTTTTTTTAATGGATGAAAAAAATCAATATGATATTTACCCTGTATTACATATATCTGAGGCTGGTCATAGTGGCTCATGCCTGCATCCTAGCAGTTTGGGAGCATGCCCAACCTTTACCTGAGCTCAGGAGTTAGAGGCTAGCCTGGGCAACATGCTGAAACCCTGTCTCTACCAAAATACAAAAAATTAGCCAGATGTGGAAGTAAATGCCTGTGGTCTTGGGGTACTTGGGAGGCTGAGGTGGGAAGATTTTGATACTACTCAGTATTTAATAAAGCAATTTTTAAAAGCTCTATGGGTCTGAATATCAAAGTTTATAACTTAAAGAACATATATTTCCTAGTCATGGGTTGGGCTGGAGATTGGTTGGGGAAATTCATGCCATTATTTTCAGTATTTTGGGGGATTGGGAACAAATACACACTTTCCCATTAAATAATATAAATACTGCTCAAATTCTTACGTGGCCCTGGAAAGCCTATTTAACACGCAATAGATCTAGATGTAATGCTAATCCCAGCACTTTAAAAGGCCAAGGTGGGTAGATGACTTGAGGCCAAGAGTTTGAGACCAACTTGGCCAACATGGCGAAATCCCATCTCTACCAAAAGATACAAAAATTAGCCAGGTGCACCTGTAGTACCAGCTACTAGAGAGGTCGAGGCACAAGAATCGCTTGAACTCAGGAGGCAGAGATTGCAGTGAGCCAAGATTGCAACATTGCAACCCAGCCTGGATGACAGAGTGAGACTCTGTCTCCACCACCAACAATAAAAAGAATGTTAAACATAATGCTAACAGTCTTACTCTCCTGTTAATTCTACGGAAAATGGGCCCAACCTTTACCTGAGAAGTCAGGATACCAGAACACAGCGCATACTACTTTAGTCCCAGCCTCGCTGTGATAATTTCTACTGTAGTAATCCAGACAGAAGGATTCCTATCCTACAGATAAGTTCCCTCATAACAGGGGTAGGTGAAGAGGAATCTGTTGAGACAACAGAGATGTGTACTGGGGAGTTGTGGGAAATAATGCTGCATAAATTATGATCATATCTAGACCTCTCTAAAGGTTTACAGAGCAGTTGAGAATTTGTGAAATAGGTAGAGAGATTACTTAATAAACATTAAGCTATCTGTTGTTGAATATATACTATGTACCAACAATTTTCTAAGTGGTTTACATGTATAAACTTATTCTCCTGACAACAACTGTGTGAAATAGATAATTTAATTTCCCCATTTTCAGATGAAGAAAGTGAGAGGCTCAGAGTGGTATCTCATCAAATGTCACACAACTAGTAAATAGTAACACTAGATGTGAACCCATTCTACTAATCTGTAGCACTTGCCAATTTCTATGGTATGAATATTCTCATCATAGTTGATTTTTTTTTTTTTTTTGGATGGAGTTTCACTCCTGTCGACCAGGCTGGAGTACAGTAGAACATTCTTAGCTCACTACAGCATCTGCCTCCCAGGTTCCAGTGATACTCTTGCCTCAGCCTCCCAAGTAGCTGACATTACAGGCACCCACCACCATACCCAGCTAATTTTTGTATTTTTAGTAGAGATGGGGTTTTGCCATATTGGCCAGGCTTGTCTCAAACTCCTGACCTCAGGTGATCCTCCCGCCTCGGCCTCCCAAAGTGCTGGGATTACAGGTGTGAGCCACCATGTCTGACACATCATAGTTGATTTTTAAGCTACCAGCATGATGTCACCAAACACTGGGTTGAAAAGAGATGTGCACAACTAGCTCTTGCAGCAGATATGAGCTAGCTCTAGTACACCACTGAACAAAGCTTTATCAAGTTCTTATTGTATACAGGAAGCACTCTATTAAAGCACAAAATTGTTTAGCTCAACTCTTGCCCTTATGGTAGTGATGGTCTAAATGAAGAGATGATATTGTCTGTCATGAAGTATTAAATAATATACATATATGTATTATTTAACTTTATAAGAGGAATAATAGTTCACATTTAATTCTCAAATAAATGTTATAGATATTGACTTACAGGTGGAAAAAATGCAGTGTCCTCTATGGACAAATAAGATTTTATGGAGAGTTAATAAGTTATTATATCATCACAGAATGTGCATGAACAAAAAGGAAAACATTCTAAATACTGGTGAGAACATGAACAAAAAGGGTTATTAACATGACTTACTGCTTTCACCAAAGCAGACCATGAAGAGAAACTCCTCTCAATGAAAAATTTTCCAGGAACCTGGGTAAGTTTCAACATTGATCCGCCAAGAGGCAAGAGGGCTAATCAGATGATCTTAGATTGCCAGCTCTTATAGTTATAACTCATTAGCCTACCCGACCTTATGGATGTATCACTGCCTTTCTAGAAATACATTCATGAAGGGAGCATTGAAATTGAATCTTTCAAAATAGGGTGTTCTGGTTCAGGAATGTTGAGACTCTTCCTCTGGCTAAAATAAAATCTAATACTTTTTTGGTAAACTGTGAGGTTTGGTCTCCAGTCTATTTCCTAGTAATAACCAGGTCTGTCTGTTGATGGCTAATATGCTGTTGACAGGCACCTTGAAAATTGTAAATTCTGTTCAATTACATAGATATTTTAAAGAATCAATTAACACATGTCAGTCAACAACAACATTACCAAAAAGAATGAGTGGGCTGCTAAAGGGAAAGGTGCAGAAAGCTGTTTTCACACTGTCTATTTTAATAAATGGAGAGAAGCAAGAGAAGCACCATTGAAGGACACAGAGGAAGAAGTAGTGAAGAGGCAGGGCCATGGGGCATGGAGACATCCTAGAGCAGGAGAGAGTTTCAAGAAGGTGGGTCTTTTGCATGTGCAGATTTTTATGCCTAGTATATTTTTCTCCACAGTATCTCCATGGTTTACTCCCACACCTTTTTAAAAGTCATCTCAGTGAGTTTCCCCAGATCAGGTATGTAAGATAGTGATTGTCTCTCCCCACACCATCCAGCCCAAACTGCCTCCCTATTCTCCTTCCTTTGCATTGTTTTCCTCCCTTTCTCTGATAGTTCACCGTTTGATATATATTTACCTGTTTATTTGTTCATATTCTGTCTTCCCTCTTCCCCCAAGTCACACATATTTTAGAACGTCAGTTCCACAAGAGCTTGTTTGTTTTGTTTACTACTGAACCCTGGGGACCTGGAACAGTGACTCACACATAGTGGGCATTCAATAAAGACTAGTTAGAATACAAGTAAATGAAGATGTGATCAAAAGTGGCAGAGGTGCTCTAGTTCCTTGAATGGACTACATCTCCAACACTGGTCAGCTAGATTAAACACATCTATATTAATTAAAAGGAAAATCAGGCTGGGCACGGTGGCTCACATCTGTAATCCCAGCACTTTGAGAGGCCAAGGTGGGCAGGTCACCTGAGGTTGGGAGTTCGAGATCAGTCTGAACAACATGGAGAAACCCCATCTCTAAAAATACAAAATTAGCCAGGCATGGTGGTGCATCCCTATAATCCCAGCTACTCGGGAGGCTGAGGCAGGAGAATCACTTCAACCTGGGAGGCGGAGGTTGTGGTGAGCCAAGATCACGCCATTGCACTCCAGCCTGGGCAACAAGAGCAAAACTCCAACACACACACACAAAGGAAAATCAAATGATTAAGTATGGAAGAAGAAACCTTAACCCCATTGCCAACTGCTAAAGATAAACAAAAGAAATTCTTAAATACTATTTTTTGTCAGTAACAAACTTAATGTAATGAACTTGGATCTTTATTATAGGTTGTTGTAATCATATCCTTGTGTTTATAACCTTATGAAGAAAAACGTCCATTGAGTATGGATTACTTTTTTAAACTGCATAGAACTGCCAAAATGTTTTGCTATATATGTGGTAAAGGTATTTTTTTAAATCTACTTTTGTGCTTTTCCAAAAAAAGAACTATTAAATAGATATTTCAGTGTGTTTGTTTGTTTGAAGGGCAGGGAAATGGGGGGGGCTGTTGAGACAGAGTCTTGTTTCTGCAGCCCAGGCTGGAATGCAGTGGCATGATCAGTGGCTCACTTAGCCCTGACCTCTCAGGCTCAAACAATCCTCCTGGCTCAGCCTCCCAAGTTGCTGGGACTACAGGAGCATGCCACCATGCCTGACTAATTTTTTTTTTTTTCATTTTTGGTAGAGACAAGGGTCTCTGCATTGCTCAGGCTGGTCTTGAATTCCCAGCCTCAAGCAATCCTCCTGCCTCAGCCTCCTAAAGTGCTGAGATTACTGGTGTGAGTCACCATGCCAAGCTAATATTTAAGTGTTGATTATCATAGCCAAGATTTTATTAATAATTTATATAACTGATTATTATCTTTTGGCATTTTATATGAAGCTCTATAAAAATTCCTAAAATATTTGTTGAGAAATACATAAAATCAATATGCATTTAAACAACTTGGGTGAAAACATTCCAGGGCTCTTTAGAATCATTTGTATTCTTCTGTTTTAATGTTAGTTTCAAATGGCTTGCTTTGGAAGACATCCTGGTATTAACTGTTCTTTCATAACGCAACTTGTGGTATATGGTTTTTGTAACTCCAAATGGCATGAGGCAATTTGCAAAATTTGCCAGTTGCTAAGGAAATAATTGTTTAAATTCCCATTTATATTAACTTCAGCTAAAGAAGCCGATAAGTTAAAAGAGATGTTTAAATTATTTTTAAGAAAGTGAAGTGGCAAACAAAATCATACATGGGCAAATAAAATTTGTGGAGAGGTAGATGAATATTCACCATGAAATACCATTATGTACTCTAAGACCATAATCAACCAACACTTCCCTTGAATTATCTAATCCATTACTCACAGTATAACAGGAGGTCAAATGGGACATTTCTTATCCCTAGAAGTAACGCTAGAACCCAAGACACTAAGACCCAAAGCCGAAGACAAAGAGAGGTTGGATCTCGACATTACCACTGTGTGGTTGACAAGGATACATGAGTTTTGTTTGTGCCAAATGGGCACTGCAGAAAGTAGCAGTTCTAGAACCATCTGGACTGCCACTAGGGCTGCAGCTGGGGTAGGAGAAGGGAGGCCATTGGAAGAGGGTGAGCATCTACATTAGAAGATGTGCTGGGATTTGCATGCCTGTTGTTCATTAGCCAGAAAAGCAGGGGCCCCATCAGTCAGTCACACAGTCCAGTCACATAAACAATCTTTGCCCTCCGTTCATTATCCAATCATTCAATTACTGGTTGTAGTTTTAAAAGCCTACATTATCCAATTTAATTCTCATGGCAATCCTGTGAGGTAGGCATTGTTTAGAAATCATACCTCTTTTTTGGATTACAAGACTTGGAAACGGACTCAAAGGAGTTCTACAGCTAGTTCAAGGTCACAGTTAGTGACAGGGCCAGGACTCAAACCAGCTTCCTTTGGCTTCTTATCTCCTCCTTAATTCCATCCACTGTACAACATAGCCTCACGTGTATATTTAGTATCTCTTATGAGCGAGGCATGGTTAAATGGATTGAAGAGTATGTAAACATGTGTAACACAGTTCTGGCTCTTAAAGAATTCTTAAGGAAGTCTTTGTGTTTAGGAGGAGATCATAAGCAGCTTGGGTGAGAAGGCAAAGAGGTTGTGGTTAGTAGAAGATGACAAAGAGTGCTAAAATGTGTTCCATTAGAAATTAACAGACATTTTACCAGCGTTCACCCTCTGGAAGATAATCCAGAATTTAAGAGAGGGTAGGATGGATGGCTGAACAACTTGACAGAGAGGGCGAAGGGAATTTTTGGTTTTGTTTTTTGTTTTTCTCAATATCTTATTATGAAAAATTTCCAATAAATAGCAAAGCTGAAAGTTGTTTTCAATAGCAAAAACCCATATACTCACCACCTAGATTCTACACTAATATTTTATTATGCTTGCTTTATCATTCATGTGTACATCTATCCACCTCTGTACCCATTCAGCAATTCATCTTTCCAAAATAATGAATTTCATGGTAAAATGCAAACGCTAATACAGCTGAAGGCATTTTAAAAATAGGAATGTATTATATTCAATCTTAAGTTGTTTTGCTACACTGTAACTCTTCATTTCTCTTTACCTTTGGCAAAGCTCACCACACAGAGAGTCTTTGTGAATATGGTGTCTTTTAATAACAGAAATCAAGGGAAATGGCTGGGTTCCAAGTGTAAATAGATGTAGAGAGACTGAAATAAAAGAATATACGAGACAATGGGGAGAACCCAAATTTAGTGGACTCAGGAAGTTAGAACTCGAGGTGATCACAAGACTATAAACTTTCAGGAATTTAGAGAAGGCTTAGGGAAGGCATCAGATTTTGCACAAGGTGTAAAAAGGGATTTAAGCTCATTTATCTAGATTATTTTAGGAACAGGCAAATACCAGTTGACAAATAAATTACCACTTCTTTTCTTAGTTACCATTTACTGAAACTAGAAGTCTTCTATCACAAGAGGCAATAGAAAGAACAAGCTAGACAGGAAAGAAAAACCTGAACTTGTCGTATAAGACCCAGTCACTCCCAATGGTTCCCCCTCTCTTTTCTCCACCTTCCCCACAACTCTCTAATTTCTCTTCCTGCCTCTGCCTCTCCTTCCTTCCTTCCTTCCTTCCTTCCTTCCTTCCTTCCTTCCTTCCTTCCTTCCTTCCTTCCTTCCTTCTTTCCTCCCTCCCTCCCTCCCTCCCTCCTTCCTCTCTCCCTTCCTCTCTCTTTTCCTCCACTTCCCTCCCTATCTCCCTCTCTTTTTCCTTTCTTTCTTTGGAGAGAGAAAGAAAGAAACAGGGAGAGATAGAAATGAGAAGAGAGAAACAAGAAGATGAAAAAGGGAAAAGGGGAAGAGAAAAGGAAGCCACCTGGGGAGATGGGCAATTCGCTCTGCCTCCAATGCTGATCTTGCTCAATTTCTGCTCCTACCTTGACACTGTTCACTAGTACAAATACAGATGAAGAAAGGAGGAAACAGCCTGGGGCCAGGGGGCAGTAGAAAAAGGGGAGAGAACAGGAGAGAAACTTACGTGAATGATATCACTAACTTTTCTCAACATCATTTCTGTCCACATAATCCCAAATTCAGTCCTAGCAACTCAAACTCACAGTCACACAGGTAGCTCCATGACTTTGTATCCCTAATTAGAAATTTATTTACATCTTGCTTTTATAAGCAAAAGCTTTGAACACCTTTTTTGCAAGGGGGCATAACCCACAAGAGTCACAAAGATATTAGAGTAAATATAGGCTCTTCCTTTACCAAGTATGTGACTTGGGAAAATCACATATTCACATTGTGTCTCAAAGTCCTCATGTCTAAAATGGGATCAATAATACCTACTCTCCTAGATTGTTGTGACAATTAGAGATGAGTTGTATTAGAGCACGTGGCACTTAATAAAAGATAGCTATTAATGTTACAAGGAGGAAGGCCCTAAGTTGGAACTCTAGATGACGAACTAGTGTGAAGGCTAGAGGAGCTCTTTTGAGGGATGGATTTACTTCAAGATAAAGATTTAAGGCGAGACAGAAAAAAATGTTCTACATAAGTCAGGGAATGAATGATAATAAATAGTGCCATATTGTATGTATTTGGTGATTTCTTTAAAATCTTCACATATCTTTTGAACATTTGTAATGTTGTTATATATCTTGGTTTCAAATGAAAGTATATACATACGAAAATATTTTAAGAGAAAATTGACAGGAGAAAATGCAGCTAAACGGACTCTTCGTTAATCAGACTTAAAGTTGAAGTCTCACTGTTCAGACTCTTAACAACTGCAGTGATAATAGCTCATGATTATTGAGCAGTTGTTGTGATCAGGCGCTGTGCTAAAAGCTCTGCATGGATCATCTCATCTACCTCCCACCATAACTCTAGGCAGCAAGTACAGTTAATAGGTGAGGGACCTGGGGCCTAATACACAGGCTAAATAACTTTCACAAGTGCACATTGAGAGCAGTGAAGCCAAGGCAATCTGAATTTATAGCTTACACCCTTAGCTACTGTGGTCTATCTCCATGTGTCTCAGAGCCAAAGAGGCAGCCCAGCAAAACCACGAGCAAAGTTCTAAGGAGAAAATAACTTCACACAGACTGGATTTTCAAATCTGAGTGTAAACCATCCACTGAACACTCAAAATGTTCTAGGCACAATGCTAGGTTCAATCTTATATGTAGGGAACACTAAAACGAGATAGAATCCTCCCTGCCTCGAAGACCTCAGTAGGTCAATATTGGTATTCTATAGTGTTGTTTTTATTTAATGTTATAAGTTTAAAGATGATTAACTGCACCAACTCTATTAAGTATATATGCATGATTCTTGCATAAAAGATCAAGTTCAATCTAAATAATTTATCAGCAATTCTTTAATTTTAGTACCTTAAAATATTATGTGACTAGCAAAAGATTTGAATAGACACTTCACCAAAGAAGGTATAAAAATGGCTAATATGCCATTTTTGAAATACTAATAAGTATCACGAATAACGCATCATTAGTCATTAGGGGAATACAAACTAAGACATTATGATATACCATTTCACACTCACTGAAATGGTTATAATCAGACCGACAATAACAAATGTTAGCAAGGATGTGATGACACAGCAACTCTCAAATATTATTGGTGTGAATGGTGAATGGTACCATTTCCAAACTGCTACTTTGGAAAACAGTTGGATCTTTTTAAAGTTTTAAATATAAATGTACCATATGACCCAGAAATTCTACTCTTAGCTTTATACCCAAGATAAATGAAAACATATATACTCTACATATATCTACACAAAAGCTTGGACAAAGTATGTATTAGCAATTTTTTTTTAAGGTGGAATCTCACTCTGTTGCCCAGGCTGGAGTGCAATGGCATGATCTCGGCTCACTGCAACCTCTGCCTCCCCAGTTCAAGTGATTCTCCTGCCTCAGCCTCCTGAGTAGCTGGGATTACAGGCGTGTGCCACCATGCCCAGCTAATTTTTTGTATTTTTAGTAGAGACAGGGTTTCACCATGTTTCTCAGGCTGGTCTTGAACTCCCGACCTCATGATCCACCTGCCTTGGCCTCCCAAAGTGCTGGGATTATACATGTGAGCCACAGTGCCCAGCCTGTATAAGCTTTTTTTATAGAATTATTCATAAGAGCCAAAAAGTGGAAATGATTCAAATGCCCATCAGCTGATGAATGGGTAAATAAAATATACTGTATCTGTTCAATGGATATTGCTATTCAGTGATATAAAGGAATGTAATACTGATACATGTTACAAAATGGATGAAAGTTGAAAACACTGTGGTAAGTGAAAGAAGCCAGACACAAATGGCCACATATTATATAATTCTATTTATATGAGATGTCCAAAGTCAGAAAGAAGATTAGTGGGATGGGTACAGTGATTTACACTTGTAATCCCAGCACTTTGGGAGATCAAGACAGGAGGATCGCTTGAGCCCAGGAATTCAAGAGCAGGCTGAGCAATATAGTGAGACCCTGTCTCTACAATAAATTTGAAAATTAGCTGGGCATGGTAGCACATGCTTGTAGTCTCAGCTACTCAGGAGGTTGAGGCAGGAGGATGGTTTGAGTCCAGGAATTCAAGGCTGCAGTGAGCTACAATGGTGCACCTGCACTCTAGAAAGTAAATTAGTAGTTGTCTAGGGCTAGCATGGGAGCAGACATGAAATGGGTATTAACAATCCTTTTGGGGTGATGCAAACATTCTAAAATTGGATTATGGTGATGGTTACACAACTCAGTTACTAAAGCCATTGAGTTATACAACAATTTAATGATATGTAAATATGATATGTAATTATACTTCAATGATTTTTTTGTTCTAAAATATTATTATATGATTAAATTTCTCAGATTTTATGTAATAACTGAGAATTAGTATGGAAACTATTCCCATTTATAAAATGCTTATTTTGACAGATGCATATTATGCTATCTATTAAGAGAGTTTATTTATTTATTTATTATTATTATTTTTGAGACGGAGTTTCGCTGTTGTTACCCAGACTGGAGTGCAATAGCACGATCTCCGCTCACCGCAACCTCCGCCTCCTGGGTTCAAGCAATTCTCCTGCCTCAGCCTCCCGAGTAGCTGGGACTACAAGCGTGCACCACCATGCCCAGCTAATTTTTGTATTTTTAGTAGAGACGGTGTTTCACGTTGCTGACCAGGATGGTCTCGCTCTCTTGACCTCGTGATCCACCCGCCTTAGCCTCCCGAAGTGCTGGGATTATAGGCGTGAGCCACCGCGCCCGGCCATGAGAGTTTTCTATGCTAAAGCTTTATAATTGCTTGTCACTAGGTGATATCTCTTCAGGTTTAAACTCTGTCTTTATTTTAAAGCAATTACCCAATTAAGAAACCTTTTCATAAAGCAAAGAATCTTTTAGTAATTAATATAGTGAATTGAAAATGTTTTGGGTTAGGGGTGGTACAGTTGCTCATGCCTACAATCCCAGCACTTTGGGAGGCCGAAGGGGGTAGAACACGTGAGGCCAGGAATTCGAGACCTGCCTGGCCAACGTGGTGAAACCCCATCTCTACTAAAAATACAAAAAAAATTAGCTGGGTGTGGTGGCACATGCCTGTTATCCCAGCCATTTGGGAGGCTGAGACACGATTGCTTGTCCAGGAGGCAGAGGTTGCAGTGAGCCAAGATGGCACCCTTCACTCCAGCCTGGGCAAGAGAGCAAGACCCTGCCTCCAAAAAAAAAAATAAAGTATTGGGTTAAATAGTGTATGACTCATTTGAAATACTTACTTTTATAGATTATAACGTAAGGTAAAGAACCATAGAAGTTGCCTCTTTTTTCACTAAATTTTTGTCACACATTTTCCCCTAAATGTTTTGTTATATGTTCTTATTTTACTCTCTCTTCTTATGTTTGAGGAAGAATTTGTATTACTCTCATTTTATAGATGAGGATATATGAGCTCGCATGGGTTAAGTAATTCAACTAATTAACCTAACACCTAGGAGGTTTAAAAACCAGATTTGAGCATAAAACAGTATGTCATTCTACCACTGAGTACCAGTGTGACTTCGACTGATAGATGTTAAGATTCTAATAGTCATAAATTATTTCTATGTATGAGACTGCGGTGGACTTCCAGTTTCCAATGTGACATGTAAAGAGCTTGGAAGTTGTCACTTCCATTGTCACAAGAAAAAAATCTGAATAAACTGAAAACCAACCATTCTTCCTAGATCCATCAGAGAGTGGAGATCATGAAAACAGACTGAATATAAACAATCACAGTTTATGAGGAACGGAAGTGTGGCTGGAACATAGTAGGAACACTTACAGGGTAATTCATTAATTGCTGGAGACTAAGCTTGTGGACTAGCTTGAGACATTAAAAACAACAACAAAATTCCTGGGGCCCTAGTCTTGCCTGCCCCCTCCCCCATACTCATTCCTGAGTTTTACCTCCAAGAGTCCCACTAGGTTCTCAGGAAAAAGATCAGAGAAAAATGCTCTCAAGCTTTCCTGTGGAAAGAGGGGAAAGTAATCATTTGAAATATGCTCAGAGCACTTTGTTGTGCTTAACAAAGTCCTGCCCTTAAGGCAAACTGTTTTACAAGGGCTTAGCTGACCTGGGGGGAAAGAACATACCCAACTCCAGCCTCCTCCAGCATTCTACCTGGAGGAAGAGAAATACTTAATCCTAGTCCCAAATCGGGAGGAGAAGATGAGAAGCACTTGTGAAGTTCACAGACCAGAGAGCCAGGCTCACTAAAAGACTGAAAGCTAATAATAAAATTATGGAACACTTCCTCTGCTCCTGTACTTTACCTTCACATTGATCAGGGTCCTTTATACTCATCGAGGATCATAGCTAAAATATCTGTAAGCTTCAGACCCTACTTAAAAATGAGTCTCTAGGAAAACCCCAAGACAACAGGCGAGGCTAAAAGGAGGACCCTCGAGGACATTTGATATGGCGTGGATGTTTGTCTCCTCCAAATTTCATGTTGAAATATAATCCTCAATGTTGGACGTGGGGCCTGGTGGGAGGTGTTTGAGTCATGGGGGCAGATCTCTCATGAATGGTTTGGTGCTTTCCTTATGACAGTGAGTAAGTTCTCTCTCTGAGTTCTTGCAAGATCTGGTTGTTTAAGAGTGTGGCACCTGCCACCCAACCCCAACCTTACTCCTGCTGCTGCCATATTATGTACTGGTTCCCCTGTTTACCTTCTGCCATGGTTGTAAGCTTTCCAAGGCCCTCACCAGAAGGAGATGCTGGCATTGCACTTCCTATATAGCCGGCAGAACCGTGAGCCAATTAAACCTTTATTTATATATAAATCTTCCTTTACAGCAATGCAAGAACTTATTAATAGTATATTTTAGAAACTGACACTGCAGTTACAGCAAACAATAAACACAGCCTAATTCCTAGCCAGAAAAACATAAAACCACTCATTGAAGGCGTATCTACCTCAGTCCCTTTTACCCAATACACCATACCTGACTTTCAACAAAAAATTGCAAGAAATACTAAGAAGCAAAAAATACAGTCTGAATAGACAAAGTAAGCAAGCATCAGAACCAGACTCAGATATAGCAGATATTTTGAAATTATCAGACTAGAAATCTAAAATAACTCTAATTAATATGCTAAGGGCTCTAATTAAGAAACAAAAAAAAGAATGCCATGTGAGAGCAAAAGGGGTAATGTAAACAGACAGAAACCCTAGGAAACAATTGAAAAGAAATACTAGAAGTCAAAAACACTGTAACAGAAACAAAGAATGCCTTTGATGGCCTCATCAAAAGATGTGACATGGACAAAGACTCTGTGAGCCTGAAGATAAGCTAATAGAAAGAAAAAAATCTGAACAGAATATCCAAGAACTGTGGGCCAGTTACTAAAGGGTAACATACTTGTAATGGAAATCACAGAAGGAGAAGAAAGAAAGAAATCAACAGAAGAAATATTTGAAGTAATAATGACCGAGAATTTCCCAAAATGTATGAGACGCCAAATCTTAGACTAGGAAGCTCAGAGAACAACAAGCAGAATAAATATCAGTAAAAGTAAATCTAGGCATTTTCTAGGTAATTTCTACACCTAGAAATTAACATTAGAATTTATTGGTCTCCCTTCTTTTTCTTCTGACCCTCCCTACCTAAAGTCTTTGCTGGCTTGGAAATGTGGCAGAATTATTATGGGGATTATACAGCCTAGTTTTCCCTTTAAGAAGTAAAAGTATATTTATTTTTACTTATTTCATTAGGGACAGAATCTCACTCTGTTGCTCAGGCTGGAGTACAGTGGCGTGATCATAGCTTACTGTAACCTGGGCTCATGGATTCCTCCTGCCTCAGCTTTCCAAGTAGCTAGAAATATAGGTGGATGCCATCACACCTGACTAGTAATTAATTTGTTTTTTTTGTAGAGACAGAGTCTCACAAAATGGCACCCAGGCTAGTCTCAAACTCCCAGCCTCAAGCAATCCTCCTTCCTTGGCCTCTCAAAGTGCTGGGATTACAGGCATGAGCCACTATGCACAGCCTATATTTAAATATAAATAGTAAGAAATAAAATGCCTCAATTGGAGTGCAAATTTCTTGAAGGCAGGGATTATGTATTATGTAATTCTGAGTTCCCCAGAGCCCCTGGTTCTATTTTACAGCACAAGCAAAGAAAATGTGTGTTTGTTTAACTGGTTGGAAACAAGTATAAAGGCCTGACTATATATATGAGAGCCTGCAGATGAGGACTGGAAACTGGTGAAAAAATGAGCCACCAATGAAATGGATTAAATAGTTTTAAAGTATTATTTAAATATTTAAAAAGCAAAACTAATCTCTTCTATGCTTCCATAGTGTGTAATACTGTTAGGCTTTGTGTCCTTACTCAAATCTCATCTTGAATTGTATCCCCATAATCTCCATAATCCCCATGTGTCAAGCGAGAGACCAAGTAGAGGTAATTGAATCATGAGGTGGCTTCCCCCATGCTGTTCTCATGCTAGTGAGTGAGTTCTCAGAAGATCTGATGGTTTTATAAGGGGTTCTCTCCCCTTTGCTTGGCACTTCTCCCTCCTGCCACCTTGTGAAGAAGGTGCTTTGATTCGCCTTTGCTTTCTACCATGACTGTAAGTTTCCTGAAACCTCCCCAGCCATGCTAAACTATGAGTCAATGAAACCTCTTTTCTTTATAAACTACCCAATCCCAAGCAGTTCTTTACAGCAGTGTGAAAACTGCCAAATACAATGTGTTAGGCCATTTCTACTTGCAGCTGGGTAATTTATAAAGAAAAAAGGTTTAGTTGGTTCGTGGTTCTTCAGGCTGTACAAGCAATTATGGTACCAATATCTGCCCAGGAAGCTTATAATCATGATGAAGCGTGAAGCAGGTGCAGGCATGTCACAGGGTGAGAGTGGGAGCAAGAGAGGAAGGGGGAGGTCCCAGACTCTTTTAAACAACAGAATCTCATGTGAACTAACAGCAAGAGCTCACTTTTACCAAGGGGATGGTGCTAAGACCCCATGATCTAGCCACCTCCAACCAGGCCCCACCTCCAACATTGGGAATCACATTTCAAAACGAGATTTGGAGTGGATAAACACCACATCTTGATATGTACAAGATACCATATCACATAGTATCTTGTACATATATGAGACACACAATGATTTATTTAGAAGTCCATTTTTTCCCGTTTGGCTGCAAGCTCCTTTAGGACAGGCATCACATCTTTCTTCCTCTTTTAATTGTGAGAGGCACTTCATTCATATTTTGTAAATAAATAACATTTGAGAGATACGTGATCAGAGAGATGAGAGTCTAAAGCCTTTCTATAATAATAAAGTTATGTACTTAAAAGAAGTACTATATTTCAGAGTAATTTTGAAGGAGTTTTCCCCAAAGGAAATGTACTCCCTTACCCCACAAAACCAATCTTTTGAGGGAGCCTGGATGCCCAGTTATCACACTTCTCTCCTGTGATGTTCATATCTCTATTTCCATTGGTTTTCTCTCCATGTCTCTTTTTTTTTACCTAGTTTCTCATGGAGGAAAATAACAACCACAACTCTTTTCAGTTACCCAACTACCCTTTCACCTTTCATCTTGTTCCCTTCCTTCTTTTAACTGCTCAAACAAGTGTTCTGTTCAATACATTCACATTTATACCCCAACCACACCATCAAGACTAGTTATGTCAATATTAAAGAACATCTAAAAACTCAAAGTTGCTCATCTTCTTTAAGTTCCCAGTGTTTTAAAACATTTTCATAAAGCAAATGATCCTTTTATGAGGTGAATATGCACATGATAATTTATCTGTTTCCTGCAGTTGCTCAGAAGAAAGGCAGGTTTCCAGGTTGGGGTGCTGCCAAGCAGGACTGCCTGAACCTCTTAGAGTGGAGATCGGGTTTGGGGTTTGACCCCTTGACCCTCACCAGACAACATCTTGCTGTTCCAGAGCAGACTCAACTTATAAGAGACCCAGCAGAAAAAACGAAAGGCTGAATGATTATTGACATTATCATTATCATGGACATTAATTATTAACACATTTTTGAGAAGCCAAATACTATTCATGGAAGCCAAAGAATCTGAAGATTGCTTGGTCACAACAGAACCAGCATAAGGAGAGTTATCTATGTAATTTAATTTTTAAATAATACTAAGACACTCATAGCCTGACCTATTTATCTTTTCCTCATTTACCACCACAGTATTGGAATGTAAAATAACTTTTTTTTTTTTTTAGACAGAGTCTCACTCTGTGACCCAGGCAAGAGGGCAGTGGTGCGATCTCGGCTCATTGCAACCTCCGCCTCCCAGGTTCAAGCAATTCTCCTGCCTCAACCTCCCAAGTAGCTGAGATTATAGGTGTGTGCACCATACCTAACTAATTTTTGTATTTTTAGGAGAGACGTAGTTTTACCATTTTGGCCAGGCTGGTCTCTTACTCCTGGCCTCAAGTCATCTGCCTACCTCAGCCTCCCAAAGTGCCAGATTACAGGCATGAGCCACTATGTCCAGCCTGCCAATATGTTCTAAATTCTGCTCTTTCTATGCTTCCTAGCTAACCTCTCTTCTTACTTATATAATATTTTAGTCCAGTTATAATTAAGGCTTGCTGTCTTGGATCTGTATCTCTACCATGATCCATTATTTACTTATTACACAAATTAACTTTCAGAGCTTAGTCTTAATTGTAAGTAATTGGAGAATGTCTCACTGTCATCTGTATGTTCATCTATGGTTTGCAAATATGGATTTCCACATATTATGCTATTTTTCTTTCTTTCTTTTCTTTTTTTTTTTTTTGAGATGATGTCTTGCTCTGTGGTGTGATATTGGCTCACTGCAACCTCCATCTCCTGGGTTCAAGCTCTTGCCTTGGCTTCCCAAGTAGCTGGGATTATAGGCATGTGCCACCACATCCAGCTAATTTTTGTATTTTTAGTAGAGATGGGATTTTACCATGTTGGTCAGGCTGGTCTCAAACTTCTGACCTTGTGATCCACCTGCCTTGGCCTCCCAAAGTGCTGGGATTACTGGTGTGATCCACCACAACAAGCATATGCCATATTTCTTTAAGCAAGACATACCTGGTTAAATCACCTTAATCATCTACATACATATTTAGGTGAAAAATAAGTCCTTATGATCTTTCTAGACCAGGATTCTGTTGGCAGTTTCATTGTTTAGTATTTCCAAAATAATATCTCCTAGATCATGAAAGTAGTTCCAAGTTAGGTTCCAAATATTTGAGCAATGGCAACATTATTGGGACAATAATAGTAAAAATGACTTTATTATTGGTATGTGTAAGGCTGGTTGCCTCGCTTAAAGCTCGGACACGCCGATCCCTCTCCCTGAAAATTACATCACCAGAATATGCCCATCATCTAGCTCTGCCTTGGAAATCCCCTCTGCACTGGGCACTCAACCCCATCCTTGGAAATCCCTTCTGCACTCGGCACTCAACCCCGTTCTTGGAAATCACCTCTGCACTAGGCATCTAGCCTGCCCTTGGAAAGCCCCGCCAAACCCTGCCCAACAGCACATTGCCTCATCTGGAAATCCCGCCTACCTACCTATAACAGCTTGCCATGTCCATGTCCTGTTTCTCAACTGCCAATCAAATGCCTTCACTCCCTGTAAAACGCCACGCCCAGAGAAGTCGGGCTTGACTTCCCTGGCCTCTTTCTCTGGGACCACAGAACCTCGCCTGGGAGCCAAATAAATTGGCATTTAATCTTTTTGTGCTGGCCTCAGTTTCTTCATTTTAAACTCGGCAATAAACCTCACAAGACAATAACCCTTACAGTATGCAATATAAAAATCACAGTCATAAACGTGTTCTATTAAAGAGAACTACTGAATTAAATATGATTGGCTAACTTCAAGTTTCATTAATATTCATTTACTATTTGTTCACTTACTTCATCATCAATTAGCACTTCCTGCAAGATAAGTAGTAGTAGAAGCCAATTGTTTAAGAAACATTTGTTGGAGAATAATTTAAAATTGAGAAATTCAGCTTATGAACTCCTTCCTCATGAATGGGGAAATGACTGCCATTATTTGGTGAGAAGGGGATGACACCAGTGCAGGAGCATAGTTTGAGAACTGCTGTATAGGGTGAATCACTGACTACTTCTGATGCAGTGAACAACAATTTTATTATTTCTCTATTATAAATGTAAAAAGAGAGTAGAGAAGCAAGATTTTTTTAAACAGTGTTTGCTTTGTAAAACTGGGAGGAAAGAAATCTCTTTGTTTAGATGTTTAAATCTTGTATAACACCCATTTCTAGAGAGAAACCAGTAGAGTTTTAAAAGTCCTTAACAATATTGTTTCAAATAAATATATCTGTAATATGAAAAATATTACCAAAAAATGACTAGAAAGTGGTTGAGTAGCACAGTTTGTGCTTTATCATTGCTTGCTAGTTGGAGGAGTCACAGATTCTGTAGATGCTCTAGTGCAAGTGGTTCTCAAACATTAACTTACTTCAAAATCACCTGGACAACTTGTTAAAGCAGATTGCTGAGCTCCGCCCCTCAGAGTTTCTGATTCTGCAGGTTTGGGGTGGGTCCCAAATGTTCATTTCTAACAAGAAGCAGATGTTGCATGTAGACTTTTAGAACCACTGTTCTATGCTCTAGGCTAGCTGCAATTTAACAAGCCTCTGGTTATCTCTGTCCCATTCTGCACAGTGCTGCAACAAAACTCTATCGCCTCATACAGAATTTATCCTGTTGTCCTCACTTTTTCAGCAAAATAGTTGCTTTCATACATTATTTAAAAAACTGGGATCATCAGGTATGGTCTGCTTCAAGCTCTTATTTCCTTTTTCCAGTCTACCCCTTTTCTAATTTAAGACTCATCCCACTTTCTGGGCTCTTGATCAAAAGCCTTCCTGTCTTTTCCAGGGTCTCATTCTATCTTTGCATGGTAGTGATTTTGTCATTAGCCTTCTTCTATCCCAAGTGTACAAACCTTCCCTCTCTACCAGCTTTTTCTCAAAAGCCTGTAAATAAGCTCAAGTCTTTTGATCCTGAAAATCTCTCTCATGGCCCAGAATATTTCTTTCTTTCTTTTTTTTTTTTTTTTCCTGAGACAGGGTCTTACTTTATCACCCAGGCAGGAGTGTAGCAGCATGATCTTAGCTCACTGAAACCTCCGCTTCTTGGGTTCAAGCGATTTCTCCTGCCTCTGCCTCTCAAGTAGCTGGGATTATAGGCACTCACCACCATGCCCAGGGAATTTTTGTATTTTTAATAGAGACAGGTTTTCACCATGTTGGTCAGACTAGTCTCAAACTCCTGACCTTGTGATCCACCCGCCTCAGCCTCCCAAAGTGCTGGGATTACAGATGTGAACCACCGTGCCCACTGGGACCTGAATATTTCTCCAGCTACTCTTTCTGTTTCACAGCCCAAGTTTTCAGGAAGACTAAGGAACTTGGTTCTCCACTACCTTATCTATGCTTCCCTTTCCAAATCACTGTAACAAAGCTTCCGTTCCTACCACTCTGTCGAAGCTGTTTGCCAAAGGCTACTTTAAACTGGCTACATCCAATTAATCCTGATTCTCATTGTAGCATCATTAATATGCCTCTTTGAAACTCTGCTCTCCTGGTTTCTGTGGCACCACTAACCTACCTTCTCAGTGTTCCTTGTTGACTCTTCCTCTCCTCCTCCCATTGAATGTGTTTAAGGTAACTGCGTAAAAATCCCAGTGGCTATAACCAGTAGCACAACTGGAATATTCATATAGAATGATGGGGATAGAAGCTCGAATACAGTCTGGAGATCAGGAGAGCATGTGGACATTTAGATCTAGGAACTAGAAGCATTGAATGTGGGTATTTAGGACTTGATGTTTGACTCACTTCTCATTCTTTTATGCATTCTCTCCGGCATTTCATTTTCTTCTTTGGCTTCCTTTGTGCCCATACAGATCCTTGTGAGAATGTTTCTAGGCCAAATCTAGGAATAGGGCTGGGTGTTGCATGGGAGTTACGTGTGTGGAATCATGAGTGCTGTGTGTGACTGGTTCCTAAACCTAAATGTCCATCCACTCTCTTGAACTACAGACTTTGTTGTAGCATCTATCCCCACTATTCTGCCAGAATATTCCAGTTTACTACTTGTCATAGCCACTGAGATTTTGTACAGTCACCTCAAACATATGTCCAAAACTGCCATTTTGGTATTCGTTGTCTGGATAAATGGTACTACCACCCACTCCGTAAGTCAAGAAACTTTGGAATCATACTTCAGTTCCCTCTTTGCCTTACTTCTACCCTCATGTCTTACCAGTAACCAAATCATACAATTCTACTTCTTTAGCATTTCTCCTGTCATCTTCTATTGTTTCCTACTTCACTGACTTAACTCTAGCCCATATCACCTTTCCTGAACTGTTAGCTCCTTCCAATTTTTCACTCACCCAACTTTTCTTACACATTACTGTCAACCAAAAGGCAAATTTTACCACATCATTGCATTAAAAAAAAATTATTCCAAGGCTCTCCATCTTTTATTAGATAAAGCCCAAACATAATACCCAAGACTTGATCTGGCCCCTGTCAAATTTCTAGCTTTCCTTCTCATAGCCTATGAATGTATCATGCTGGACAACTCGCAGTTTCCTCCAACACACTCTGACTTTGCTAATACGGCTCCCTCTGCCCCAATGATCCTTCCTCATTCTGTTCAACCATCATTTACGTCTCAAGACTGAGTGATGAGTCATCTTTCCTATAGTAATGACAAGAATAACAAAAAAAACATTTATTAAGAGCTTGTCCATGTGCAGGGCACTTCACATACATTTCCATGTAATCCTCATCACAAAACTTTGAAGTTTTACAGATGAGGCGACTGAGGTTCAGAGAGGTTGTCTTCCTTGATATCTTTTTTCTGCTCCATCAACACTTAGTGGCCCCAAATGAGTACTCTCTAATTGTATCTCTGCTACGATCTATACATATGGAGGTAAGATAATTTATATTAGATAGTTTTGAAGGCTTGCCAGTAAGTCCTCAAAGACTGGAGCCTGCTGGAATCTAAGAAAAGAAAATAACAAAACTACTTAATATTAAAAACAAATAAGCATTTGTGGGTGAGGAAGAGCAGAGAACTGAGTAGAAAGAAGAAAAGGGCCATGTGGTGAAGCACAATATCATGGCAGGAGTGTTTTTTCACCAAGGCTGGAGTGCAGTGGTGTGATCTCTGCTCACTGTAACCTCTGCCTCCCAGGTTCAAGCAATTCTTCCGCCTTAGCCTACTGAGTAGCTGGGATTACAGGCATGTGTCACCACGCCTGGCTGAGTTTTGTATTTTCAGTAGAGATGGGGACTCACCATGTTGACCAGGCTGGTCTTGAACTCCTAATCTTAAGGATCCACCCGCCTTGGCCTCCCAAAGTGCTGGTATTGCAGGTGTGAGACATCACACCTGGTCCGCTTTTAAGAATAGAAATGTACAGTGCTTCTAAATTGTGTTTCTGTGACATCAACTCCCTTTCATCATTTCAAAACCTTACTAAATCTGTGCCCACACAGAACTTTGTGGAAATGCTTTTGGGTGAAACCTAGGAACAGGGCTAAGTTCCATATCTGAGTGGATGTTTGTGGAATAAGGACAGATGGCAGCTCATCCATGAACTTCACTGGTTTATTATAAGTGGAAGTTCAGAGTCAGAGGGTTCAGTGAGAACCTTAGCTCTCCAGAAATAAGAAGAAATCTTGGGTTGGGCACTGGGTTTGCAAATGAGGTAGAATGGAGGTTCAAACCAATGCTAACAGAGCTTAAAAGCCAAGGAGATCTCAGCTGACACCTAGGTTACATATTCTCACAGTACCTTTGCTCTTCCTTGTTTATATACCATTGTCTCTCCTAAATTCACCAGTAAGAAGTATTTATGAGGGCAGAGACTCTATTATTCATCATATATTCCCAATGTCTAACAATGACTAGTACTATACTTATTACATCTTCAGTAGATGTTTGTTAAAAGAATAATTGTCACATTTACATAATTTTACTGAATTAAGAAAAAAATAGGCTAGGCATAGTAGTTTCAGCACTTTGGGAGGCTGAGGTGGGAAGATGATGTGAGGCCAGGAGTTTGAGATCAGCTTCGGCACCATAGTGAGACCTCCATCTCCATAAAAAATTTTTTTAAATTAACTTTAAAAAACTCCTGAGCCCAGGAGTTTGAAGTTGCAGTGTGTTATGATCATGCCACTGTACTCCAGCCTGGGAGATAGAGTGAGACCCCATTGCTTAAAAAAAAAGGCACCCTAATATCTAATACTTGAGGTAAGATTTTGTGTTTAATAGTCCCATGTCTAACACATTAAAAATATAAACATTATAAAATTACTCAATAACTAATTATAATAAAAACTAGAAAACTGGCCAGGCACAGTGGCTTATGCTTGTAATCCCAGTACTTTTGGGAGGCCGAGGTAGGAGGATCACCTGAGGCTAGGAGTTCAAGACCAGCCTGGCCAACATGATGAAACACTGTCTCTAGAAAAAAATACAAAAATTAGCTGGGCATGGTGATATATGCTTGTAGTCCCAGCTACTCAGGAGGCTGAGACATGAGAATGGCTCAAACACAGGAGGCAGAAGTTGCAGTGAGCTGAGATAGTGCCACTACCTCAGCCTGAGTGATGGAGTGAAATTCTGTCTAAAAGGAAAAAAAAACCAACACCCCCCCCCAAAAAAACCCAACCTTCACCCGCTGGAAAACAGTAATAACTACAAATTATTAAATCTTTTCAATGTGTCAGGAACTTCCCATTTAAATCCTGATATCAACCTCCCTACATTAGGTATTCCTATCCTTATTTTACAGTAGAGGACACTTATTTTCAGTTGAATACTTGCCCAGCATTATGGCTAATCAGTGGCACCAAACCCTTATTTTTTACACTATACCTGACTGAGTTAAAGAAGTGGTTTTAAATATACTTGGGAAAAAGGAAAATACAGCTTATGTTGCATCAGTAAAGAGCTAAAAATAAAAACAAAGTAACTTAGTGAAATCTGTCAGTACAGTTCCCTGATTACTAGTTAACAAATGATCTGAGCATTACTTAGTCAAAATAGGTTTATTGCATCCACCTTCAGAATGTGAAGTAGGAATAGCAGGTTGCGTTAGCCACACTGTAGTTTATTTCATATGGCACCAAATAACTTTTGGCCCTGTTTCCATGCGTAATAGAAAAAGAAGGCAGTTATTTGATAATTCACTGAAATAGATTCAGTTTTAATAAAAATACTTTGGAGAACTGGATGTTTCTGTATATTCATTTGAACTTTATTCTCTACTTTCAAGTATTGATAGACCAAAAAAAAATTTTTCTTTTCTTTTTCTTAAACAAGGGGATATTTAGCTTTTCTCAAATTTTCTTAAAGGTATTCCTTGACATATATTAGATAGGTCTAAATGGAACTTTATGACATGAGCAGGATTAGAAATTAATTTAATTATAAAATGTTACAAATTCAAACTTTTCATTTCCATAAGAACATTATTTATTTTTTGAGACAGGGTCTCACTCTGTTGTCTAGGCTGGAGTGCAGTGGTGCCATCTTGGCTCACTGCAACCTCTGCCTCCTGGGTTCAAGCAATTCTCCTTACTCAGCCTCCCAAGTAGCTGGTAGCTGGGATTACAGGTGTGTGCCACCCACCTGGCTAATTTTTTTGTAGAGGCAAGGTTTTGCCATGTTGGCCAGGATGGTCTCAAACTGGACTGAAGTGATCCACCCGCCTTGGCCTCCCAAAATGCTGGAATTATAGGCGTGGACCACCGTGACAGGCCCAGAACTTACTTATTTTTGATGGCAAAACATTAAAGATAATACAACCATCATGCTTAATTATGTATTTATTCCCCAGCTGCATTCCTGATCTCTTGTACCTACCCAGCATACTCTAACCCCAATCTTCCCCATCTCAGCTAATGTAGGCAGATCCATTTTTCCAGTTGCTCAGAACAAACAGTTGTTCATCCTTGTTTCCTTTAGGACCCTAAATCCAATGTGTCCACAAATCATATCGGTTTCCAAAATATATCTTGGACCCAACCTTGTCTTAAGGCCTTACTGTAACAACGCTAGTACAAGCTACTGTCATCTTGTGCTTGGGTTACTGCAATAGGACCTGTCACTCTACAGACTATTTTCAACCTGGCAGCCAGGGGAACCAATTTAAAGCCTTAATCTTACAATGTCAATCTTCTGCCAATAGTCTCCCAGTCTCAGGCACACTAGGCCTGAGACTGGGTTAGTGTTCAGTGTTTCACCGTCTGGCTTAGTGTTTCTCTGACCTCATAACACATTATTTTCTTTCTGGGTTACTCTTCTTTAGCTACAAGTGACCTCCTGGCAGTTGCTTCAACTTACCAGACCTGTCCCCACCCTAGGGTGTGCACAAGTTATTGTCATTGTCTGGAATGCTCTTTCTTCAGATATATGCAGGTATCTCCTTCACTTTCAAGTCATTATTCAAATACTACTTTCTCAGGGAGGCTTGCTGCAACTGCCCAATTTAAAAATTACATCTCCCCATTCCTCCTGTGCTTGGTCTCATTCCACGGCCCTTCCCATATAAATTTTTCTGATAACACTCATGGTCTTCTAACATACTATATAATTTAGGTATTTATTTTTACTGTCTAAGTTCTACTAGAATGTGAGTTTGATGATGGCATAGATTTTTGTCTGTTTTGTTCACTGCTATATCTGCAGCTTCGAGAATACTGTCAGGTACATGGTAGGCCCACAAGAATCTGTTGAAATGTAAAAGTTGTTTGATTCCAGTACAAGAGTATTACATATTGGATTTCATGGGAATTGGAACAACTAAGTTTTCTTGTGCCTGAAGAGCTCAAAGTCTCTTTGAAACTCTGGCATTCCATGGTTCCTTTACCATTCTGACTCTCAAAAACATAACCAGTTTTTCAGCAACCAAGCACTAATTTTAAAAGACCCTGGACTGTTAAGTCTACAATGAGAGCTTACAGTACATTAAGCTACAATGAGAGCTTAAGAGAACGATCATAACTATAATTCTACAAGCTACCTGGTACTGTAATTTTTTAACATTTCTTTTCTAATCATTGTACTGCTTTTCCTAGTTTGGAACATATGAATGCAATTGGAAGGTGTGGGAAGCCAATTTGATTACACATTAATAATTTTGTGACACCCCCATCCCACCAATGCCTCTGCAGATTTGTTATATCATTTCATGTTGGTTTTTCTTTTGAAATGTGTAACATCAGGCAGGGCATGGTGGCTCACTCCTGTAATCCCAGCATTTTGGGAGGCTGAGGCAGGAGGAGCTCTTGAGCCTAGGAGTTTGAGACCAGCCTGGGCAACATAGGGAGACCCCTATCTATACACAAAATTAAAAAATTAGCTGAATGTAGTGGCACTTGCCTCTAGTTCCAGCCACTGGGGAGGCTAAGGTGGAAGGATTGCTTGAGCCCAGAAGGTTGAGGCTACAGTGAGCTATGATTGCATGATTGCCCTCAAGCCTGGGCAACAGAAAGACAGAGAGAGAGAGAGACCCTGTCTCAAAAGAAAAGTCCTGAATACATACTTCTGTGATTTTTTGGCAGCACAAATGCTGAAATTATGCTGCAGAACTTTAGGATCCATCCTTTGGCTATTCCCATGTTGAAGGAACTTAGAATTTTAGGGTTGTAAGGTTTTAGTTCATTTGGTTCCATTATTTCATTCTATAGATACAAAAACTGAGGTCGAATGATGTTAAGTTACTTGCTCAGGTACCACTGAGCTGAAGAATCTTTTTGGTCAGAAAAACTTGTTCTAAATATAAAACAAGATACCTTTGAGAATGCAATTGGAAAACCGTTCTCAACGTCAGAAAATTAAATATAGCAACAATTGCAACATACAGTTCTAAATAATATGAAATCTACCCAGTTTATTTCCATGGTGACAATTTAAGCATTAAAAATAGAAGGCAAATATAGCAAAGGATGAAATAATTGATAAACAGAAAATAAAAGTCCCCACAAGCTTCCTAACAAGAAAGAGTATGAATCTCAAATGACAATTTGCAGGCCACCTGAACTGTCACTGTGGCATCCACCTGAGAAGAAACCACTTCCGTGGAATCAGAGAGATGGTTCCATATTAGTCATGGCTTCTGCTATTCCTTTGAGAATGTGGGCTTTACTACCTAATCATTTTAAGATGCCTGTGGGGCACTTTTATTTAGATATATGTACCTTCTCTTTGCACTAGTGAGTCTACATGAATGTTACATGCCCAAGTAATGTAAAAGTCTACACTAACAATGCTTCATTTTCCTTTAACAGTTTTGTCTACGTGATGGAGCCATTTTTGTGGAGTGACAAATTCATTTGGTCTCCTGATGCATTTTCCCCATATGCCTTGAAAATCACTTGTTTTTCTGAGAGGTGGTAATCATCAAAGCCTTAACTTCAGCAAAGCTTCACTATTCTAGCTTTGTTATAATTACATACCCTGGTAGCATGAATAATTTAGGATATTTGATATTTATCTAATGGAAAATATTTTTGATCCTTTGTACATAGCAATGGTCTTAAACTGTGAGCAAAATTATGGCTAAATCAGATTTTCAAAAATGGATTTTAACAAATTCCAGGAGGTAGGAACCTGGATAACTCATATAACTTTAACACTCAGATCTCTCCCAACAGCACAATTCAGTTTTCTAAGAGGGAATTTTTGAACTTCCTGTATCAACGCCTTAACTCAGTTTCCCTTCTCCATGTCTCACTCTCATTAACTTCTATTGTGTATGACTATATGCAGACTGGACACCAGTATTCTAGAGTAAGATGATCTGGATTCTATTCTGATAAACTGGGGGGTCAAACAGGCACTCATCTGATGCAGGTGAAACTCCACTGCAGGAACTTCTATGACAACATTTATTGAACATAATTTTAATTGAAATGGTCTATTTGAAGTGGTTTCTTTAGATGTGAACATTAATTTTTTCTTAATCTTCTGTTAACTAATTTCTTGGTAATGTATTCAAAAGAGCTTTTCAACCAGTCTTCCTATGTAAGAAGTTATTAAGATACTCACTGTTACTGTGATATTGCACACTTTGGCCAGCAATGAATTGAGCCCTGATTTACACATTATGCTGAACTCTCACATCCTAAATATATTTATTCTTTTGGAATTTTAGGTATTTGGCAAATATTGAAGCATTAGGGAGATTAAAGAGAATCAAACACAACATTAGCAGACTCAACTACTATCTGCAGAGGAAATAACCAAATAAGTTGCTATTTTAAACAATTTAAGCAAACAGGAGGGATTATTTCAGAACTCACATACAGTAACTATAGGCAAGAAAATAACTGAAGCAGTGATGCTTAAAAAGACTTGGTGAAGGTTAATACTTGAATCCCTATAAGTTATTTTATATATTTGATGTCACAGGTGTGAAGGTGAGCATGGATAATCAGTTTTCTTCTTTAAGCAGCCAATAAGAATGTTAAACTATAAGTAAGACTTCAGATTACATAAAGAGTGAAAGACTGAAATCATTGTCTTACGACTACTGTATTATTTCAAGAACTACATCTATATCGATCAAATGTGGGAAGACAGGATATACAGTTCAATACCGGGGGCGCAAGATTTTAAAATTAGGGATAGGCCAAAACCTAAACACAGAATCGTCCAAAAAAAAGCCTTCAAGTAGAACAAGTTTTCTATAACAATACATGGTAGTCAAACGCCTGCGTTTAGAAAAATATTAATTGCAGATTAATGGAAAAGATTCTGTGCGAGGTCAAGGTAGGGAGCGATGGCGCGCGGGAGCGGCGGAAGAGCTGGTTTCGCCGTCCCAGAACGGGTTCCACGTCCACACGCCCGCACTGCGGCCCTGGCGGGAGCGTTTTCATTCACTATTCTGAACGCGCAATCCCAAGATCCCGTTCACCCCAATTCCTGGAAAGAAGTTTACAATGGTCAATCTCTTCACTGGAGTTGAAAATCAACTTCCAGTGTAAGTCATCGATCCTTTAAAAATCCTAGCCCTCTCAGCCCCAATTTCTACATAATTCAAGCCTGGACCAATTCCTACATAATTCAAGCCCTCCCTGGGGGATCTCAACTCAACCCCACACCGCTCCCAGCCGCCCCAGCTCTAAGGGCCGCCTTGTGGCTCAGCTCCGCCCTCGCCGGGCCCTGAGGGCGGCGCAGAACGCCCCGCCCCGACGAGCGTGGCGGAAGTAGCTTGCTCGGGCTGGGAGCCGCGCACCACCTGGTCGAGCGCGCATGCGCCAGTACCGCGAGTGCTGGGGGCGTCCGTAGCGCTAACTTCTCAGTCTCCGCAACCCCCGCCCACGCCATCTTGCACCCCCGTATGCCCCCCGCCACACTGCCGAGTCACCTTTTGCCTTTCTACACTCCACACTTTCTGCCCCCCACCCCGCCCCTTTCCAAGCGTGTCCCGGGCCGCAGCAGGAGAAACCGCACCATCTCCACCCCCACATTCTCCACGCGGGAAGCGCAGCCGTGCCTACAAGGGTTCTTAAAGCAGAGGTTGTGGGGCGTGCGGGGGGCGGTGCGGGGGTGCGGGCGGGGGAGACTTCGGGGAGCCGGGAGGGACGCAGCGCGGATATCCCCGCGTCTAGGCCACCGCTCCGGCCACGCCCTGGCCCCGGCTCGAGGGCGGCCGCCTGGGTCTTCGGCGTCTACGCCGGAGGGTTGAAGGGAGGGCGGCTCTGGGAGGCGCTGGCCGGGCGCAGCGCCCTGGTTCCGCTGCAGAGCGTGGAATTGCCTGTCGACTCCTCCCTGTCGGCGGGTGGGCGTGGGGTGAGGGGGGCTGGGCTGTGTAAAGAAGCGGGGTGGTCGGGTCATCTGGGTATTGTTGGGGACTGCAGGGGGGAGTCTTTAAAGAGGGAAGTTGTTGCTTTATGGCAAGGCGAGAGAAGAGTTAGGTTGTTAGTGAGAGTGTAACATCCAGAAAGAGGAAAAGATTCTCTGTGTTCTCTGTGGGGTGAGCTCAGGTCTCTGACCCCTGGGGAAATTATTGAGTTTGTCTTTGCCTCGTTTTGGTCTGTAAAATGGCGATCTTATAGCCTAGTTCAGAATTGTGACGATTATGTGAGAAAATACACGTTAAAAAGCTTAGAACGGCGCCAGGTGCTGCTCATTACATGTTAGCTCTACTTTTGCTCTCCATGTTTTAGGAGTTCAGAATGACTGTGACCTTATCTACTCGGAGAATCAGGACACTTGGTCTGACAAGTGAGAGTGAGGTTATGAGACAGTGATATGTAATATTTGACATTCCGACGATCCTGGACATAGTATTACTGTACACGTGGATAAATTAGCATTTCTCCATGAGGTTAATAGAAATATTAAACGATTTCGGTAGAAAGAAATGTGTATGTATATAAACGTATGTATATATATGTGTGTGTGTTTATATATGTATATATATGTGTGTATATATATTTATTTGGAAGAAGAGGACCTGGGGTCTCTTTGGAAGAGGAATTAAATTCGCCCCGCAGAGATTTACTTGAAGGACAGAACTTGGGGAATTTCTGGTGAATGTTTCAAAGAGGCTGAATTTGACTAGGAGGAACAGTTCGTGACAGTACTTTGCTAGAATGGAATGCAGTTCTTTGTGCTATTGTAAGTTTCTTATCTCAGGATATTCGGGACATTGGCGCAAAGTGTTCCTAAGTCTAGAGCTGCACTTTTCAGTAGCAGTTTCTGCCATGATGGAGATGTTCTATAATCTGTGCCAGTAGGCATTAGTGGTGGCCACTAGGCACAGT